>NC_089851.1:15915919-16556344 GCF_036373705.1 Amia ocellicauda | reverse complement strand
TCATGTTAAAGTGAGTTTAGTACACTTACCGTCCCATTGGAATTATTTATTCCATTCATACTAATTTTTGTTACAAATCTAACAGTTGGTGGTAATTCTGGATATTGAGGTCCACACTCTACTTTGAGGCTGTATATTCTGTTTTCATAGTTAGTCTAGGAAAAGAAAGAGACAATTATATGTATTATTTGGGGGAAGGACAGTAAAAGGTCACTTGTTCATAGACATAACACTGATGAGCTCCAAATAGCCATCAATACCACAACATACATTTTCTACCTGTCAATTTAAGCACTGAAAATTAAGGATTTAGTGTGGACCTTGCAAAGTAAAAAAAAAAAACTTAATTTACATCAGATGTATTAGACACTTTTACATTATAGTTTTAAGGTACTGCTTTGTTGTTATCTGTTTGTGCAATCTTATTATGCATCAAAAAGAAATAATACAATCAATACAAGCATTCAGAAGATGCCAAACTTGCAGAGACAATACTGCCTAGACATGACTGAGAAATTATTTTCTTAGAAACAGTCCATCTCCCAGGGAGCCTACGAATCAGATATGCTCACACACTCTGAGAGGCCTTGCTGAAATTCTTGATTCAGGAAATGTCAGTTCTGCACTTCTTAGCAGAAATGCTTGTTTGTTCCCATTGCTTTGTAAACTCGCTTCACAGAAGACGAGGAGAAAACAAAAATCTATAAAAAAAAAAACGAGGTGTTGGGGGGAAGCCTTCAACTCAATCAGCCCACCTGTATCAGTCTGTATTAAATCAGTATACTCATATTGTGCAGATGAAGATCTGGTATGTCAACTTGTGAAGGACTCTGTCACCCACTTGTCACAATATGTAAATATCTGACTAAACTGTAAAGTTAAGGTGCAACTAAAAGGCCATGGGTGAAATTTTCAACTTACACATTAGGAGACTGTGTCGATAAAATGACTGTTCTCAAAACATTTAAGAAATGAATAAGCATGTTACTTGATTCACTTGATGCTCAATTTCTATAGGAGACAAAAAACACTAAATATTGACTGCTGTATTGTCTTTCAAGAATGAAGTCAATTTAAATAAAAAAACAAACAAAAAAAATAAGGTATTGCACAAGTTTGCATTGTTTTAGCATGTTAACTATTGACAAGGCAATGACTAATTAACATTATTTTCATGGGATGCATCACGTCCAGAGCGACCCATTTTATACTTATACACAGCATTTTAAATTCGTATATTCTAATCTCAATTTCGTTTTTATTGCATTAGTAAAATGTGCTATCTGTTTTCCAAACCGTACTACAAACAGATCACATTTTTATAGCATTGTAACACTAGATTAACACTGTTATTTTGACATTCAGCAAAAATGGCTCCGCTATATATATATATATATAAAAAAAAAAAAGCCTATACAAAGCATAAGCACTTGTTACACATACTGGAGCTACCCAACAGTAAGGTTTCACATCAATTGCTTCAAAACTATAGGATTAAAAGATGACAAAGGTTTTGCCAGGAGGAAGAAGAACAAGAAAGAAGAAATGGAACAATAATATCTCATAGCTAGAATAATTTGCCAGTCAAATAATAATGTTAACTCCAAGTGACAGTTTTTTTAATCTAATTGCATTTTTTAAAAATCTGGCAAATCCCAAACAGCAGACAGCTTCTGGGACATTTCCATAATATTACACTGTATTTGGCTGTAGAGATGTTTTTTTAAACCAAAAACAAATTCATAACTTTAGGTCTTTCAAAAAATTGTTTAACCAATTTGTGTTTCATAGTATTTGGGGTACAAATCATAGGCAATACAAATATTAAAAATAAATCACTGAGAATGCTATGAAGCATCACGTGAATAATCCAATCCCACAGCTAGTTCACAGTTACCAAGAATAAATTGAAAGGTGTCACTAAGTGTTATTATGCGTTTGTGGAAAGGTATGTGTGTATATACAGTGCTTATAGAAAGTTCACACACCCTTTCATATTTTCCACCTTTTGTTGCCTTATAGTCTGGAATTAAAATGCTTTAAAATAGTGTTTTATTTTTTTCATGTAATTTACACATTTTACCCCCCAACTTCCAAGTGTAGAAAATTAATTAAAAAAAAACTGAAATAGCTTGTATGGACAAATGTCCACCCCCCCTAGTAATAGCAATTTGCTAAATTAGCTCAGACGTAAGCAATCACCTTCAAAATCACACACCAAGTTAAGTGGCCTGCACCTGTGTTAAATTTGTGTGATTCACATGATTTCAGGATAAATTCAGCAGTTCCTGTAGGTTCCCTCTGCTGGGTTGCGCATTTCAAAGCAAAGACTCAATCATGAGCACCAAGGAGCTTTCAAAAACACTCCAGGATAAAGCTGCTGAAAGGCACAGATCAGGGGATGGGTATAAAAAACTATCAAAGGCCTTGAATATCCCTTGGAGCTCGGTCAAGACTATTACTAAGAAGTAGAAAGTGTATGGCACCACCAAGACTCTGCCTAATTCAGGCCGTCCCTCCAAACTGGATGACCAAGCAAGAAGCAAACTGATCAGAAAGGCTACCAAGAGAACAATGGCAACTTTGCAAGAGCTACAGGTTTTTATGGCCAAGACTGGTCAAAGTTTGCTTGTGACAACAATATCCCAAAGCACTCCACAAACCTGGCCTGTATGGTATGGTGGCAAGAAGGAAGCAATCACTCAAAAAAGCCCACCTTGAATCCTGTTTGAGGTAGGCAAAAAATAAAAGATTCTGTAGCCATGTGGCAAACAGTTCTTTGGTCTGATAGAAATGTAAATGGAACTTTTTTGCCTAAATTCAAATATTACATTTGGCGCAAACCCAACACAGCATATCACTCCAAGAACACCATCCCTACTGTGAAGCAGCACCATGTTATGGGGAGGGGGTCTCATCGACAGGGACTGGGGACAAAATTAACGCAGCAAAGTACAGAAAAGTCCTTGAGGAAAACCTGCTGCCCTCTGCAAGAAAGCTGAAAGGTGAAAATGGGGTGGAAGTTCACCTTTCAGCAGGAAAACAACCCAAAGCCCACAGCCAAAGAAACACAGGAGTGGCTAGGTACCAAAAAATGTCCTTGAGTGGCCCAGTAAGATTCCCAACCTAAATCCAATCAAAAATGAGTGCCATGACTGTCCACCAGTGCTCGCCAATGAACTTGAACTGTTTTGTAAAGAGGAATGGTCAAATATTGCCAAAGTTGGTAGGAGACCTATCAAAAAAGCTTTACAGCTGACACTGTTGCCAAAGGTGCTTCCAGCAAGTATTAACTGAAGTGAGTGGATATTTTTAATATATATATATATTTTTTTTTTCTTTACAAAACCATTTTTCCCCTTAACAGTATGGTGTGTAGACAAGTGGAACAAAATATTTTAAATGCATACAAATCTGAGGCACAGACAACAAAAAGAGGTGTAGAGATGTAGAGGCCTACATATAGTAACTCATAGAAAAATGGTGGTGTAAAATCAATATTTCACACAGATGCACATAAATTCTCTAACCTAAACTCACCTTGCTACACTTCAACACCAATCTCAAACAAGGAAGGTCAAAGACATTTATTTCAAGTACATCACATTAACTGTACTGCCTATCAGTCATCCGGATGAGTGCTACAATCAGCTGAACTCAGCATTTCCACGGCTGCAGCCTACATAATGAATACACAAATAGCACAGTTATACATGTCCACTAAATAGCAGTGTGAACCAGTCAAGTGTATAATCAATCTATCCTGGTTTTAAACATTGAACAAAGCAACCATATTGTTTTAAAACCCTCTGGTGTTCTGCAGGACTCAGGTACTTTAAATTGCATAATAAAGGTAATCAATTAAGTCACTTATAATTTGTAGATGTATTTATCCATTGTATATTTCAAGATTTAACAACTACATAATGAGTCTTATTTAATTCGCTCTTAATACAAGAGGAAATGCTCCAGATGCACTTACTCGTGCTGGTCCAATGATCATGCCTGTCCATCTTGTAAGCGTCATGTCTTCATCATCTTCAAGGCCCCAGCTGACAGTACCATCACCCACTCCTTTCTGTCCTTCTTCAAGCTCTTCCAACAAGCGGAAGTTACGAGGAACTTTAACTCCTGCAGGAACAATATCATTCCTTTATATGCTTACTAACAAATATGTAAATCGACAACTACTTTGGAATAGCACTGACCTGCATAACAGTATAAAGCAGTAAAAACTCAAACAGTGCTTTGATCTCACAACTGAACACATGTTTTGTTTTTTTCTCAAATACAATTTGTAATATTCCTGTTTTCACAAGCTTATTTGTAAAAGTATTGAAGTTATAAGAATGAAGCAAAAAATATTTCACCTTCATAATGGGTGCAGTCAAAACCATTTTATTTAGGTTAAAAGGTCACAATCTACTACAATGAATGGGACTATATGATTCCAATGATTTAATACACAAACAAACATAACGGCACAGTATGGAATAAAGTGTAATTCCTCAAATTATAGCCTATCATTAATAAACTGTAATAAAGTAATAATCTGATCGGCATTCTCTCTAAATAATAATTTAAGCTAACTTTTGTTTTTAAATGTTTATGGGTGTCTGCTGAGAAATATATTTATCATAATATAGCTCAGAGAAAATGTGAAACTATACATGGAGTAGCATACGGAGTAATATAAGCACATACATTATGGCAAGTGGCCAGTAAGAACTGTGACTTTTAGACTCTATGGACTCACACACGAAAGAGTAACTCTATCAAACATCACTCCTCAGGGGCCACAGGGCCTTCTGGCATTTACTCCAGTTTATCTTAAAATAATGTATTTATTGTATCAGCTGGATTTTCCCCCATGTCATTTAAAGTCAGTAATGTAAAGATAGTTCATCCAAAGTACAGCACTCATACAATATTTTTAAACCTCCAAAAAAGTTATTTAACTATTACGAAACTTAATGGGAGCAAAGTTGGCAATATCACCAGAGGACACTGCAGCTCCTACTGACAGGAAATTAATGCCACAGATCTAAAGAACCAAAAATAGTTCATTTTAAACTAGCGAAATATAATTGATCATGTTGGCTTTCTACACATTTAGTAATAACTGTGCCTTTAATTTGGTTCCTCTTTAAAAATATATTACTCTATAAATTATATCCATGAAAATGTGCAACCAAAATAATGCTAACCAACTGTTATACATCGACCTGAATATTTAAACAATATAATGTTCCATATTTTATTATATATATATATATATATATATACATACATACATACACCCTAGAAGTGTAAGGTAGTTCAAAGTGCAGTTCATTTTCGACTACTTAATATTACAGCAATGTGAATGTCGCCTTATATGGTGGTACTTTTAGGTACCGTTCTATGAGTGGATATTGTTCAGCTTGATGTATCATCCAAAAGGGAAATGTCTGCTGCAAATAAGTATTCCTACAACAGTGTTTTAATTGTGGAACTGAAAGGGTGTGGTCAAGAATGATCACTATAGATTGCTCTGAAAAGTTTTGTCTCTATTAACAGTATCTAAATGTGAATGGCTCAGCCACCCTAAACAGATCAATTTGGAAATGCTTTGATTAGGGCATTTTATTGCAAATATTGCAATCATTCATTCTTAAATGATTAAATACACACACTGATAAAGTAAGCTAAAGATGCATGAACACCCTTGTTCAAGCATAACTCAAATTTGATTTAGCAACAAAATGCAGGTGTACACTCAATAGTTTCCCCCCCAAACACAATTATAAAACAATATTTCTTCGTATAAACTATCAATATTCTATGCATTAACAATATATTTGTCAATAGTTAAATATATATTCATAAAAACAATTCACATGTATTCACACTCCCATAATCAGTACTCTGTGAATCATTCTTTGGCTTCGGAAAAATGGAGGAGGCACTTCCAGTAACCTTTTAATAGGTTCATCATCTTCTCAAGAGACGTTCAACCACTCCTCCGTGCAGAACCTCTTCAGCTCCCCCTCACTGTGGAACTTCAGCTTGTGAACTGCTTCTTCAGTTCATAGTACCAATGTTAAATAGCACTGAAGTCTGGAAGTTGTGATGACCAATCAAGAACATGGATTTTGTGCTCATTTAAGTATTTGGTCATACATGTGGATGTGTGCTTGGGACTGTCATTGTGCTAAAAGGTCTAATTTGCACGCTTGAGCTTATTGACAGATTAAAAGCTCCCGGTATATCTTTGGGATCCATCTGTACCTCAATAAATTAAAAAAAGAATAAGCAGTACAAAAGCTAAAGATCCACAAGATGAAGAGGTTCTGTATGGATAACTATTTAAAATATGACTGATAGAAAGTTAATGAACCTATAAAAAGGATGCAGGGAGCAACTCAGTTATGTTATTAAATGTATAGGAGGATTCACCAAGTACTGATTACTATGATACATTTGAACATCAGGTACATAGAAATATATACTTATATGTCCTACTCTCACAATTCAAGAGGGTTACGACTAAATCTGGAGGATTCTGTATAAGTACACAAAAGACATATAAACACACATCTACACCAAATTGCAGCGTACCATAAAGTACCTAACATTGCATATCACTCAAATATACGTGTTTATAATGTAGCTGCATACTATACTGTCATGTTTGGTAACATCAGCTAACATACATGTATAGATATGTTAATACTGATTGTTTATATAGCTTACACACAAAAAACATACTTGCATGGATCCAGAAAAACTTGTCAAAGGACAGTGCAATGCCATGTTTAAATTATTACTCATGTGCACAGAACAAAAATCATACCTGCATAAATACCTGCAATATGCAAAACATATATTAAAACATTAAAATAGGTTTTTTGCATTGTTTTAGAGTTTCAAAATAAAAGTAATAGTCTACAGTAATACCTTGCAATTTCAATAAATGGTTTATACAGGAATGCAAATTGGTTTAGATTGGCAAATCCGTTAGCACCACACAACTTAAAACTCGCAGGCACACCCACACAAAACAGCACGCAACGCATCCTGCACGCCACGTCACAATACACGCATTCTGTCCATTTGTTATAGTCTAACAAATAAGCAACATTTAGCAAGATGGATCATGCGTTTCACTTTGTATAGGATGTCGGTAGGGCCTAAGGCAAATGCAGGCGGGGAGGGGAATGCACAACACTGCATTTGTTATTAATGACCCGCCAAAAAAGCAACATTTCAATACATAGATCGGTTTCATTTTCACTGCTCGCATGACGATTTGCAGTGGAAAGTTAGTCACACAACTTCTTCAAATCAGATGGATTTCAGAAGACGCTTCTCGTACTGGGAGACTGCATCAGGCCTGGGGAAACACCACTTCCTGGACGGCGCACTGCAGTATAACCCACACGGGTACACATGCGTGTTAACATTACAATAAATCACTCGTTAATCTCCGACTACAGATTATACACTCGGTTTGTTGCCTCTATCGTCGCTTCATCTACCCAGCACTCTTCCCGCGGACTGATTTCCCCAAGCCGTATCAACAATCACAGCATGATGAGTGACTCTGCATCGAAAGACCTCCCTTCCTCTAGTTTGATAAACCAGGACAGCGCAAGCAATACTACACCCCCCCCCCCCCCCCAAACTACTGCTCTTTCTTCTCTTAAAAATACAGATGCGTTTAAACCCCAGTCATTGCCATCTCCGACATTAACCTGCAAAAGGAAAAGACCCCTATTTTTGTGCCTAAAGACCGGAGATTGTGAGACAGACCTGTGGAGGCCGCCATCTTGTCCAGCCGAATCCAGAAGCACACAAATCCGTGACATCACAGCTGGCCTGCGCGTCATCACTGCACCGACGCGCCGCTGCCCGGAGCGCCAGGATATTTTGTGGTTTCGATACGGAAAACATCTGTCTTATGAATGAGCTACAGTAGCACGCAATGAAACGTTTTTATTTTATGTTGTATTCATAGAACACAAATTATTTAAATTAAATAATGTGGAATATGTATCTCAATGTACATTGCAGATGTATCTATATTGTTTTCTCAACTATATATTTCCACTCTCAGTTTGCTACAGTCAAGCCAGATTTGTTATTATAAAGTACAATTTAAGTTATATTATCGAGTTATGACTGAAATAGACTCTGCCAAATACTGTTTGGGTAAAAATGTGACCTGCAGACAATTAAAAATATAGAAAATAAAAGTCCTTATCTTCAGAGCGAGCACGGATTTCCTGTGCGGGGCTGCGTTCCCATCCCTTCGATAGCTCAGTTGGTAGAGCGGAGGACTGTAGCGGTTCATCTCGGCCATCCTTAGGTCGCTGGTTCGAATCCGGCTCGAAGGACATTTTGTTTCTGAGGTCGTTCGTTTCCCAGAACGTTTTGCTGTTCGATCGAGAGAAAAGGAAACAACAACATTCGAAATGTAAAATGTAATCATTCGAGAAGAATATAGGAAACGAAGAACAAGTAAATGAATAAACACTGGAGAATGCGGGCATCGATCCCGCTACCTCTCGCATGCTAAGCGAGCGCTCTACCATCTGAGCTAATTCCCCGTTTCTTGCTGTTGCCGAGGTTCTCATTATATTATTCAATAGTAGTCATCTGACAGCGTCACAATTAAGCAGCTGGGAATCGAACGCGGGTCCACCAAATTCTCCGGTTTAACGGATTGTTATTTGTTACTGGCAACAGAAATGTAAAACTATTTTAATTGAAATACTTAACGTATATAAATATTGTTAGTGCATACGCTATATGCCGTCTTACTAATTAAAATCAAAATTACGACATTGAATTTACGATGAGCTTCATTTTAAGTAAATTAATCAACAACAATGACAGCTACAACAAAATGTCCTTCGAGCCGGATTCGAACCAGCGACCTAAGGATGGCCGAGATGAACCGCTACAGTCCTCCGCTCTACCAACTGAGCTATCGAAGGGCCTGCAGACACTGGAGAACTGCCTCTCTTGTGCTCATTGGCTCATTCAATATCATGTGTAGTAAGGTTTTGTTTCTTAATTACATTGTAAAATAACCGAAGCGTATCTATTGGGATTAACTACCATACATGTTTTGGCTCTTTATTTCCTTCACACTACATTTCCACTCAAACGCATCCAATAAGCGCTCTGAATCCCGCCCACTAGCTGTGATTGACAGAGGCGGTTTCGTCACAATGAAAGAGAAAAATACAGAACCACGCTTCGACATTAAAAGCGCACTTGAAAATAAATCAATGAATAAATGCATGGTGAAATACATACAGATCTAAATTAATGAAAAAATTATGAAGAAATAAGTAATTTAATAAATACATTTTGAAATAAAAAAAAATGAATGAATAAATGTGGAAATAAATAAATAATATAACACAACAATACATGTCCATGTATATATTTGAACATGTATTTATGTATTCATTTATTTATATCTGTGTATTTATTTTTAATTTTGGCATGGGTTACCCTCCATACTATTCTAGTGCACTGTACTGTTACCACTGCCCCCTCTTGTTACAGTACAGAGTGAGCGGCTCCAATGTATCAATGTCATTGATTTGTATCCCCATATTTTTACCTGTAGGCAACTGTGCTGTACGTTGATTAGTCACTTGTTGCAACAGTTTCTTATTGTAATCCACTATGTACTAGCTATGACTTTACTCTTTGGTCAACCTGTTGGTCATTTCACCCGGTGGTCACTTCATCAATAACCCAACCCACCATGGTACACACCACTCTACACTTTACTGTGTTTTTACCACATTATACTAACACTACACTTCACAGTTGTAGGGGAGAAACGTTTTGCAGTGTATTTGGCTAGCTTTTTGTTTTTTTTTATGCTACATTACTGGTCTATGCATGTTTGTCAGTGTGTGTGTGTGTGTGTGGGAGGCATGTTCGTCAGTCTCCGTGTTGAAAAAAAACATGGTAAAATATGTTCAAGTACAGTATACTCACATACCAGTGGTGTTGTTATATCATAAACAGTTATAGCATATAGGCTAGGGATGGTGAACCTTTTTTGGCTGGAGTGCCCAAAGTCTGGTTTGTATACTTTGCTAAGTGGCAAAGGGTGCCAATGATAAATTAGGGATATACAAGTGTATACAGAGGCTAAACAGCTAACCAAATAGCTAACAAAACAAACCACAATACAGAAAAATCTAAAAAGTATAGACAGAGGGAACCATCCCACCCACCCGCCACCTGCATCCACTGCCAACCTCCCCCGACCTTGAACCCCCCTTTATACCTCTGTAGTCTGGAGAGCAAGTAACTAATGTGGGCTAAAAGCATCTGTCTTTAGTCCCTGAAATGCTGTAGCCAGTGTAAAGTTGCCAAATGATAAGCTCTCAATTGCTAAATTGAACCTTAATTGAAGTAACCATCAATAATTTCTTAGAGCATTTTAATTATTTTACACAGTAGGGGTTTTAAGTTAAGTATAGAATTGTGTATTAAAGAATTTTTTTTTTTACACAATTTGAAAAGTAAAATCTAAGCAGATTGTTAATTCAATTAAAGTTCAATGAAGTAATTACGAGTTCGATTGTGACAAATCCAGCAGGGTGGGGCTCAGCATCTCAAACACCATTCATGAAGACTGGACTCGGTCAGAGATCATTAAAAGAACGGAGACGAGCACATCGGCGAAAATAAAGTTACATTATTTTGAGTATTTGATTTTGAGTACTTATTAAAATACTTCAAATAACAATAATTGTTTTGGGGAAGCCCACCACTTTAAATATCGGTTGGGATTTCAAAAATCGTGCTAATGAGTCTAGCTTTAATCACGACACTTGTCAAGACACTTTGCCATAACGTTACACGATATTGAAGAGGAATGAATATTTTCTCCACGGCCATTATGTTAATATGATTGAGATATGAGACGCATTTCCCGCCGCAGTCGAACACAATCCTGTGCGCTGAGTGACGGAGCGCTGCAGCGAGAGACACGCCCCTGCGCACATCACGCTTGTGATTGGCTCTGTCCATCTTTGGAACGACGGAATACGGGTACCCGATTGGCTCTGTCCATCTTTGGAACGACGGAATACGGGTACCCGATTGGCTCTGTCCATCTTTGGAACGACGGAATACGGGTACCCGATTGGCTCTGTCCATCTTTGGAACGCTGGATTGCGGCTACTGGTTGGTTATAGAAAGATGGAATCGCGTGTGTGGATTGGTCGTGAATTACCTCGCATTTAATACAAGAACTACAAAAGTAGAAGTAGATTTGGCTAATTGGCTGCATTAGTAGCTCTTCCATATGGTTTTGTTTTGTTTGCACTTCCACTCAATCATTACCAATATACCTTCATTTTGTTAAATACATTTTTTACATTTTTTTAAATAACTAAAACTGGATGGTGAGGGTTAGGGCCATTCCCCCCAGAAATGTCCGGGAAGTGCCTTGGTGGAAGAGTGGGGTAACATCTCACAGCAAGAACTGGCAAATCTGGTGCAGTCCATGAGGAGGAGATACACTGCAGGACTTAATGCAGCTGGTGGCCACACCAGATACTGACTGTTACTTTTGATTTTAACCCCCACTTTGTTCAGGGACACATTATTCCATTTCTGTTAGTCACGTCTGTGAAACTTGTTCAGTTTATGTCTTAGTTGTTGAATCTTTTTATGTTCATACAAATATTTACACGTTAAGTTTGCTGAAAATAAAAGCAGTTGAAAGTGAGGACATAGTTGCAGACACTGATCTACATGCGATTATCTGTATTGATCCCTTTCTTTATTTTTCAAACCTACTATATTGATTTCTTTTTAATCTGCTGGTCTACTCCTTATTAGAAAGCAGACCCAGAGTGGTCAACTGCACTATCACATAGCTCTCCATTCCTTTCCTATTTGGAGACAGCACAGCCTGAAGTCAGACCTTCGTCACATGATGGAGTGCTGTGGATAGGTGATGTAATGCTCGCCTACTTCTTGGCTTCGCTCCACAGCCACCTGAGTTCAGTCACGTTTGAAAGTAGAGACCCAGAGCTTTCAATTGCCACATTGCAACTCCCTATCCTACTAATTTCTCCCAACCATGTAATCATTATACATTTTTAAATGAACAAATGCGTGATCATTTTGTATTGTTAGTTTGATGTCAACAGATCGTAGTTACTATGGAATCTTAAACTGAGAGAATCTGGAGTACAGCACACGGCATGTTACCGTGTTAACAGGCTACCCCAGCACACACATCACTGCGTTCTCACATGCAGACTTTTAAAGATCTTGCAAGAGAACAAGAGTGCATGTCCTCACATGCAGACTAATAAAGCAATTTGTAACCTCTTCCTATTTAAGCAGGCAGGGGTGTTGTGAAAGCCCAAAGATAAGTCTCGACTGTGAGAACTTGTCTGGCATAATGAACATGCTATAAACAACTGCAGCAGTGTAGAGTGCCTTATGGGATTATGGTTTCAATGACATTTTGTGTATTGATAGAAGATTGATGCAGGGAGTGATTGTGTTTATGCCTTGACAAATTGAAGCCAAGGAAATTATATAGACAACGTGTAAATGAACATTCATAAACTAGTCTGAAAATAAGTGAATTATTTTATTGCAAGCCGACATCTTTAACCCTACTTTCCCACACATTTCCAAGTGAAATACAAAAATGTATTTATTTACATTTTTTAAGAATCTGCTTTACTAGATACGGACAACCTTTGCAAAGCACAATATCAAAAAGAGAATATTTCTCAAATTGTTAATAAATTCCAACATAACATCTGTGAAATGTGATAACACACATTAGAAAAAAAAAAGAAAAAAGCAGTAAGCACTACTGCTACACAGAAAAAGTTTACAACAATCGCACTGTCTTTCCAGTAACCGTCAAATAATCTTCATCAGTCAGAGCTCGCAGGGCTTCATCAAACATGTCCTTTGTTATTGCCTGTAACAGAAATTGGATAATTAGAATTCATATTTATGAGCTTAAATCCACAGAAAGGTTGGTCTCAATCAATTCATGTTTGAATTGTAATTTTGAGATGGGTAATAATTAAGATACTTATTTTTATTCAAAATAGTTTGTGTATTCATTTGCCCACTACGCAGGAATAAGAGATCATTTTACTGAGAAGTATTTATTTCATAGTAGAATATACAACAATACAAATAAATGGGAATACTCGCACTCAAATAGAAACGCACAAAAAGATCTAAGAGGGAAGTAGGCACTTACAGCATCAGACTGCCCACGGAGATCATCAAACAGCTGTTGGTACTTCATGGTCGGGGTCTTGCCCTTTGCCTGGATTAGTTTTTTCAGGACTTGGGCTAATTCCTCCTTGCGCTTACGGGCTGTTGCACTCATTCCTTTTGGACAGAAAAAGTTAAATGTATCACAAGGTAAAACAATGTATCAAGATGTGTTACTATTAAAAGAATGCTACATATTTCCAATTATAGAAGATACAGATGTAGTAATGAACCAGAATTAAAGTCTGTACATATTAGCTAGTTGCTCACCTGTAGTCAGAATAGAGATGTCCACAAAGCCAGTCCTGGGGTCAGTGGCTGACTGCTTCAGAGCTTCACGGTGGAGCCGCTTGGCTTCCTCCACATCAATGGTTTCCACTTTATCAGAGAAGCGCACCTTCGCGTGGGCTTCTGCCAGTCTGATCAAGGACTCCAGCTGACGAGGGTAGGCCGAGACCATACCTCTGCCACTGCCAATCTTCCTCATGTCCACATAGGCCTGGAAAAAAACAATAGCTAATGAGCAACACCCCACACAGGAAAAGGCATAATCCAAAACCAACACATTGTAGAATAAAGAGACATGAGCACTGAGAAGTGTTGCTCATTAAAGATCAACTTCAGACCATGCAAATGGAGATCTTTTTATAAAAACATGTAAGGCAGAAACTCTTACTTCGATGAGGGCCTGGCTGGCTTCTTCATTGAGCCTGGGTGCGATGTATGTGCGGGCATATGCGATGTAGTCTTTAAGCACGGCCATATCGAGAAACTCTTCCTCAATCTGTTCCTCACTCTGGTAGTACAGCGCTACCAAGTGGTGTGCAAGGCGGCGGTCATAAGCATCATCTTGGGGATCGAGCATCAGAAAGATGAGATCAAATCTGGTAAAAGGAAGGGTTAAGATAAAAACAACAGATGGGTAATTCAAGTTCACTTGGGTACATTAGTCTTATCTCAGTGAGAGGAAAAAAAAAGGCAGTTGAAACAATGAATACCTTGATAACAGTGTGTGTGGAAGCTGGATGTTCTCAATAGTCGTCTTTTTGGGGTTCCACTGAGACTCGACGGGATTGGCTGCAGCCAGGATTGATGTGCGGGCGTTCAGCTGACAGATAATTCCAGCCTAAGAAAACAAGTTCATTGCAGATCTTTAAAACATTTATGCACATTAAAGAAGCTACGTTGTTGTTACCAGCCTTATAAGACAATGCTGCCACGGGAGGTCAATTTACCTTGGCGATTGACAGAGTCTGCTGCTCCATGACTTCGTGCAACACGGACCGGGTGCTGTCACTCATCTTGTCAAACTCATCAATGCAGCAAATGCCATTGTCGCTCAGCACCAGGGCGCCAGTCTGCAGCACCAGCTGCCGTGTCTCAGGGTCCTTCATAATGTACGCAGTGAGCCCCACAGCGCTGGAGCCCTTGCCAGAGGTGTACTGGCCCCGGGGCACCAGGTTGAAGACGTACTGGAGCAGCTGAGATTTGCTCGTGCCGGGATCTCCACACAGGAGGATGTTGACCTCGGCACGGAAGTTGCCGCGCCCAGTGTGGCTGAAGTCCTTACGAGTACCTCCAAACAACTGGAGAAGGATCCCCTGAAACAGACAGCTTCCAATTTCTGAATGTGTAATGCAATATTTTTAAGTTTTGTGAAGGAAGAAAATTTGAAAATCGTGTAATATAAAACCACTTTTACCACCAACTATAAAAAAAAGAATAATTTATAGCTTCCTCCACATCAATGACATTTTAAAATTCATGTTCTCCTTGTTACTTTTAAACCAATGCACAGTTCGTCAAGGTCTTGCTGTTAAGTGATATTAAATCAGAAAAATGCATATTTTTTCAACTCATTTTTAAGAGTCTGATGACATTGGTTATTGGGGGGAAAAACAAGTGTAAAAAAGGACAGATCTCTAACCATCTATGAATAAAATTATGAACAAGTCTGACCCCTGGTGGTTGCACCTAACCTGTTAGAGAGTTAGTAAAGGTTGCCAGAAAGAGAATATGCACCTGAAACTAACAGGTTTATGAATTTCTGGATGACAGTTCTCATCCAACGGGCTGAAGAAAGATGCACAAATTGATAAGGATTGACGTTTATAGGCAGTGAGGAGTCCGACCAGAGCAGCTTTACAGAATGAGACCACCTTATTGCCAAATCGTGCGTGAAGGATTTTTCAGGTTGAGTCTTTTGTTCTGGAAGAATCCAGACAACTGTAAAATGTAAAACCTTCATTAATAAACGATAAGCCTTTTGTGAAGCAACAACGTACTTTTTTGATATCCTCGTGTTCGTAAATGCTCGGAGCCAGAGCAGAGGAGAGCCGCTCGTAGATGTCGGGCTTGGCAGCCAGCTCCTTCAGCACCTGCACCCGCTCCTCGGTGAAGAGCTTCTGGTCCGTCTCCTCATCCAGCCCATGCAGCCGCTTCTCGTCGGTCTTTCGGAAGTGGATGGCATCGATGTGAGTCTTGTACACGGACTTCACGTTGCTTTGACGGGGGTTCTCTCGCATGGGAACTGCTCTGTAAATGCCTGTTGACAAATTAGAGAATGTTCACACTTTACATTTTTAGGGTTCAGCAAGTCGTACAGGCACCTGAAATATTTGACAAAGCTGATTCCTGAATCAGACTGGGGATTACAGTAAGTAGTACTACAATAATACTTTAATGAGAGTTCAAACTAGATACAATTAGTATTCGAGGATTTAGCATGATTTCCACTGCAGAAATTGTCAAATTCTTTGGATTTACCCTACGGTCAGATTGACAGGACACATGAATGGCTCACCAGTGATGTTAACTCTGTCTCCAGGCTGCACTTTATCCACAAGGTCATTGTGAGCATACAGGACAGAGGTGTGAGGCGTCTGTCCTGCGGGCATGTCTTCAGGAGACTCCTGAATTTTGATCTGCAAAAAACAAAAGCAATCCCGTTAGAGAGACATTAGCATTAAAGTACCATCAACAAGCGATATTATGAGAACAATTAAGTGCGAGGTATCCAATAGGTCTCTCTTACCATCTGCTTGTCAGAGAACATCGAGCGGTTGTGGATCAGAGCCATGCTGTGCGTGGTGTTGCAGTTGCGGCACACGGCTGGTTCAGCGATGCGCCCGCGGTCCACCTCCACCCGGGCAGTGAAGGCACACACCTGGCACCTGAAAAACGCCTCCTGCATCTCTGGAATCAGCTGAGAGGTGCGGATCACCATGCCACTGATAGTGATGAGCTGGTCGATATCTAAATTGAGGGCAGACAGGTGATGTTAATCTTCTTTAAAGGAAGCGCTTCAAGTAGTTCAAACACGCAAAATTGCATACTGTGCAGATCAACATCTGCGGTACCTCAACATTGCACAATCCTCATTATGTTCAATGTCCTGAATGACTTGTTCAAATGCATAAGAAAGTTTACAAACAGGCATTATTGGGAGGCTTACCCTCAGGATTAAGGCTCCTCATGTTCTTGGTTTTCAGAGCATTGTAGGGCCGCACCTGAATCTGGTGCTCCAAGATTGAATCTGGGTAGCGCTCAAAGAATATCTCATTGACAGCCATGTCAAAAGTGGGAATAACTTCCTGCATCAAACAAAACCAAAATTAGATTTTCCTTGCCTATATATATACTTTTTAACTTAAATAGAATATAAAACGATTCTCTTGCGTCTCAGAGACTGATCTTAATGATGCCGTGGTATGATTGCGTTACCTGTGGATAGCAGACCAGCTGCCTGTACAAATCAGCATCGAAGGACTGCAGGTGGCCACAGTTCACATTCAGCACAGGTTCACCAACAACATTGATCTGAGAGAAAGAGAATAATAATAAAAAAAAACATTACAAATTACACCAAAGTCAGTGGAATTTAAATAAAGAGCAATGCAACACTTTTACCTCTTCCAGTTTCTGCATATAAATGGGCTCATTCAGATCCAAACCCGCATTTTCATCTTCTCTGGAAGTAGGATCGATAAAGCGCTGAAGGAAACGCTGTGAGCAGGAGACAAAATTAACATTTCAAATCAAACTCAAGCATCCATTAGAAAAATAAGTGTTTTTCAATTCTGTGTACAGAAAGTACAATCTCTGCACTTTATACAGGCACTGCACATGCAGTTGTTTATAGATTTACAATCCTACAACCACCAATATGATGAAGCACAGCATTTCTGATTTTAGAAAATGGGTCATTGTACCTGAAACTTCTCCTTGCACGTGCCCACATTGACATCAGTCCCCCAGATCACCAGCTTCTGTCCTACAGACTGCTCACTGGCCACCGCTTCCTCCCCCGCGGGCTGCAAGGAACAAACAATGGCTTTAATTGACTGATCTAGTGTGTCACTTCATCTGAAATGAAAGGAGGACTCATGAAGACACCTACTGGTTCTGAATGCAGATCCACCTGACGGCCCTTCCTTACAGAGCCCAGATCGGGACGCTGCCTGGCAGGGGTCCCCCGCACTCCACTGCGAGGCGTGCCCTCCACCCTGGAGCTGGGGGTGCCGTACGTCAGAGGGGAACTCATGTCAATCTCACTTGGAGGCGCTGAGGAAACACGCGAGAGCAACACTAAGTCTCCACAGGACAAATGTGTAATTTCAGCAGTGATCAAAACCCTACTGTACAAATAATAACAGGAGACATAAACAAGCAATTGTAAATAGCCATAACGGGACAGGTTTGCATGCTATTTAACTAGCCTTAGGCAATTAACCAAGAGTGTGTTGTTCATTATAGGAATGTTTGTGCTTCTGTCTCCCCTATGAATTAACGTTTCAAATATGTTCTGTAAAAGGCAACGATGCAAGAAAGACTATCTGACAACACCTGGAAATAAGGGCTTACAGATAGACCTCAGGCGGGACTTACCCGAGTGCCGGGAGCGTGCAGGACTGGAGAACAGGGAGGTGTCCTGGACAGCAGGGCTGCGCACGTCGGTGGCAGGGGACGTGGGCATGGGCTGCAGGTCACCTGTGGAGGTGTCATCAGTCCTCCGGCGCTGAGATGGGGGGGACGTAGGAACATCGCTGCGAGCTAAACAGACACAGTAACTGCAGCATCCTGACAGCATACTTGTCTTGGAAATATCTAGTGCTATTTTAATGATTTAGTGCTTCCACACAAACTGCCACTTCACCTTTTTGTTTAGTACAAAGTACAGTAAAAAAAATAAAATAATAATAATAATAATAATAATAACAGGATAAGGAAGACTGATGATCACAACCCTGATCATATCAAAACAATTATTTCAATAGACAATAGAAAGAAAACAAATACATTTAGTAATGAGCATATGTTTTAGGGATGCAACAACAAAGTTCAACCGAAATAACCTCTAGATACACACACACACACACACAGCTCTGGAAAAAAAATTGAGAGACCACTTAACACTGAGTTCTGAACTCTTCATTTTCTCCAGAGTTGTGTGTGTGTATATGTATATATATATATATATATATATATATATACACACACACACATACATACATATATGTACATTTCAGAGAACAAGAAAGGTTTTGTGTCTCATAAGATCAATGTTTAAACCTACGAGTAGGAGGATTGCTGCCTCTGCCGCGCTTGCCACGACGACTCGGGGTTGACGCCGGTGACGACATGTTACAACACTGTCAAAAAAAGTGGAACTCGGTCCAATTCTTGCAAAAATAGGTAGTGCAAATACAATTATACCCTGTGCAGCAATCAAGTACCAGCATTAACTACAAAATACATCTGTAAAACAAACAGTGAAATTATTATAAATATAACTGCAGCTTTCATTTGCTACGACATAACACCACGCGCTATAAAGTTACATACAGAAAGGCTTTCAAAGTATGCGCTAAAGACATAACCGAAACATTTTAAACAATCTGTATATCCTGCCGCAGGTGACGATTTGCTGTTCATGAAACAAATGCAGCATGAGCCGACTCGTGGTGTTCTCATTTTCACACATTACACAAAAACTAAACATCGGATCATTTTGTTTGGCGATTAATAACAATATTTAGTGCATTACAGTGCACTTCACAACATTTTTCAAGCAATCAATAAGAATATAAAACGGCTTTCTTACCTTATCAGTTTCGCCTGCTTCTGCTTAAACTCCGGATGGACAATTCGCGCGAAACAGCTCCACGGGTTCTGTTCGCGCCAACTTCAGACCAATAGCAAGACGCCTCTCAGGGCGAAGTTTGTATTATTTGTCTTGAGGGGAACTGGGGCTTGAATTAAAATTACAGTTTTGTTGTAACTTATTTAAAGCAAAACAAACACACGTACAGTCACTTGATATTATATTCTTTAGCAAAATAATCCATAAGTATTTAGAAATAATCACATTAAATAAAAAAATTATAGCATTTAGTCCACACTCCCCTCCTGCATTTTCTTGGATTCACCCACAAGTCAAAGATTTCGCGGCAAAACAAATGTATAGAATATACCATTAACATTCTGCTTCTGAAGACACTTAGTTTTTAATGTTAGTCTTATAAACTATTATTTCCCACAACCATACAATAATTGTGTTAATTGTAAAAGTATCCTTTGGAAATTACATAACATGATTTGCATACAAAGACTCTCTTCCTTAATGTTCTATGGTTTGGTTTCAGAAACGGAGACATTGAAGACTGAACCACAAAACATGCCAGACATCCAGTATATAAAACGTATCTCCTGAATATTTGGCCTTATTGTCTACAAAATCAAGTTAAAAAGCACCGTAGTGAAATAAGAATTAAATTATAGTTTGTGCTCTCGCATTTAAAATGTAACACTTAAACGTTAACGTATGACCCCCCCCCCTCTCGCTACAGTTGGTATTTTCCAGGAAGTCGCTGAGACCACGTGGTTAAGCGTCGGGTTGTATTGGTGCTGTTTTGGTGTCGTGCTCTGCAGCAGGAATGGCTCTGTCTGGCGGGGGTACCGCTGTTACAGGGATACAGGGATATTTGCAAAAGCTGCATTCATTAATCAGTTCCACAGACATAAAATATGCTGCATTAGAGTGTCACAATATAATTGGTGACTTAGGCCAGGAGTGTATGGTTTCAAAAAATGAAAACGAGTTGGGTGCGTACAAACAAATACCTACTTAAGATGTTATTGCAGTAATCGTAACATTTTCATATTTTCAATATACTATTAATCTATTGTTATAAAAACTAAAACTAAAATTAATTACAGTACAAAATATGTACGATTGCACAAACAGAAGTAATTATAAATGCATATTAAAACATCACAGCGTTTCTAGTGGAGAGTAGGAAAAAAGAGCTTGATGTTTGAAAAATAAAATAAATCTTTCTTTTCTTAAGTTTTACAGACATCACTGATATTTTCCAAGGAAGATGGGCTGCTAAGTTTTTTACGCAAATCCCTCAACTATGAAGATGTAAGTTTTTTGTTTGTTTGTTGTTTTTAAGGATACTTGATTGGGCTATTGACTTATTATTTAACATTTCCTTTTCCCAGTTCCGTGACGTCAGAGAGGAGACATTAAAACTTGTATTAACCTTCATTGAGAAGATTAAATATAATGTCAAAGGCTGGGAGAAAAACTATGCTGTTGATATCAAGGTAAGAAGTAATAAACTAATTTTCCAACAAGAAAGAGTGTTAAGATAAAATATGACTTAATAGCATGGTGATTGGGATTGATTAAATGTATAATAAGTACTTGATCCTATGGTTGAATGCATGCGCAGTGCTTTAATTCTCACAATGAAAAATGTTACTGACTCTTCTCCTTCACCCTGGTCTTTCTCTGTAATGATGCTCAGAAACCTGCTAATTCTCCCCATTATCACAGTTCTGCATTTGCATTTGCAGTTACAAGTATGCAGCTGATGGCATGTACCTTAGTATGTTTTGAGCTTTTCAAGGATCTGACATATTGAAATATTGTAATATCCCACCTATCTTAGGCTTTATATATATATATATATATATATATATATATATATATATATACACACTCACCTAAAGGATTATTAGGAACACCATACTAATACTGTGTTTGACCCCCTTTCGCCTTCAGAACTGCCTTAATTCTACGTGGCATTGATTCAACAAGGTGCTGAAAGCATTCTTTAGAAATGTTGGCCCATATTGATAGGATAGCATCTTGCAGTTGATGGAGATTTGTGGGATGCACATCCAGGGCACGAAGCTCCCGTTCCACCACATCCCAAAGATGCTCTATTGGGTTGAGATCTGGTGACTGTGGGGGCCAGTTTAGTACAGTGAACTCATTGTCATGTTCAAGAAACCAATTTGAAATGATTCGACCTTTGTGACATGGTGCATTATCCTGCTGGAAGTAGCCATCATAGGATGGGTACATGGTGGTCATAAAGGGATGGACATGGTCAGAAACAATGCTCAGGTAGGCTGTGGCATTTAAACGATGCCCAATTGGCACTAAGTGGCCTAAAGTGTGCCAAGAAAACATCCCCCACACCATTACACCACCACCACCAGCCTGCACAGTGGTAACAAGGCATGATGGATCCATGTTCTCATTCCGTTTACGCCAAATTCTGACTCTACCATCTGAATGTCTCAACAGAAATCGAGACTCATCAGACCAGGCAACATTTTTCCAGTCTTCAACTGTCCAATTTTGGTGAGCTTGTGCAAATTGTAGCCTCTTTTTCCGATTTGTAGTGGAGATGAGTGGTACCCGGTGGGGTCTTCTGCTGTTGTAGCCCATCCGCCTCAAGGTTGTACGTGTTGTGGCTTCACAAATGCTTTGCTGCATACCTCGGTTGTAACGAGTGGTTATTTCAGTCACAGTCACTCTTCTATCAGCTTGAATCAGTCGGCGCATTCTCCTCTGACCTCTAGCATCAACAAGGCATTTTCGCCCACAGGACTGCCGCATACTGGATGTTTTTCCCTTTTCACACCATTCTTTGTAAACCCTAGAAATGGTTGTGCATGAAAATCCCAGTAACCGAGCAGATTGTGAAATACTCAGACCGGCCCGTCTGGCACCAACAACCATGCCACGCTCAAAATTGCTTAAATCACCTTTCTTTCCCATTCAGACATTGAGTTTGGAGTTCAGGAGATTGTCTTGACCAGGACCACACCCCTAAATGCATTGAAGCAACTGCCATGTGATTGGTTGGTTAGATAATTGCATTAATGAGAAATTGAACAGGTGTTCCTAATAATCCTTTAGGTGAGTGTGTGTATACACTCACCTAAAGGATTATTAGGAACACCTGTTCAATTTCTCATTAATGCAATGCAATGCAATTAATGCAATGGTGCAATAACTCCAAACTCCAGTATGCGGCAGTCCTGTGGGCGAAAATGCCTTGTTGATGCTAGAGGTTGGAGGAGAATGGGCCGACTAATTCATGCTGATAGAAGAGCAACTTTGACTGAAATAACCACTCGTTACAACCGAGGTATGCAGAAAAGCATTTGTGAAGCCACAACACGTACAACCTTGAGGCGGATGGGCTACAACAGCAGAAGACCCCACCGGGTACCACTCATCTCCACTACAAATAGGAAAAAGAGGCTACAATTTGCACAAGCTCACCAAAATTGGACAGTTGAAGACTGGAAAAATGTTGCCTGGTCTGATAAGTCTCGATTTCTGTTGAGACATTCAGATGGTAGAGTCAGAATTTGGCGTAAACGGAATGAGAACATGGATCCATCATGCCTTGTTACCACTGTGCAGGCTGGTGGTGGTGGTGTAATGGTGTGGGGGATGTTTTCTTGGCACACTTTAGGCCCCTTAGTGCCAATTGGGCATCGTTTAAATGCCACGGCCTACCTGAGCATTGTTTCTGACCATGTCCATCCCTTTATGACCACCATGTACCCATCCTATGATGGCTACTTCCAGCAGGATAATGCACCATGTCACAAAGGTCGAATCATTTCAAATTGGTTTCTTGAACATGACAATGAGTTCACTGTACTAAACTGGCCCCCACAGTCACCAGATCTCAACCCAATAGAGCATCTTTGGGATGTGGTGGAACGGGAGCTTCGTGCCCTGGATGTGCATCCCACAAATCTCCATCAACTGCAAGATGCTATCCTATCAATATGGGCCAACATTTCTAAAGAATGCTTTCAGCACCTTGTTGAATCAATGCCACATAGAATTAAGGCAGTTCTGGAGGTGAAAGGGGGTCAAACACAGTATTAGTATGGTGTTCCTAATTATCCTTTAGGTGAGTGTATATGTGTGTGTATATCTATATATCTAATATATATATCCCATTCATGCTCAATAGAATACCAATGTCTTCCCATCCATTATTCCTCAGGACATGTGCCTCGTTTTGTATACCAAGGACAAGGCTGCAAAATGCAGGGTTCCAGCTTTGGATCTTCTTATCAAGGTGAGGATATTGATTAACCTAGACTTTTTACACTTTGAAGGGAAATTAAACTTGTAGGACATATTCTCACTTTAGGTTAAATGTTTAATTAGAATTAAAGGTTAGGTTAGGGCTAAGACAAAAGGTCAAATCTAGTGTGATGACTGAAACATTTCCTATACTTACTGCCCTGGGGATTCAATTTCTCAAATTAACAGTTGTGTGTTAGTTAAGATACACTTAAATTAATATTACATTTTCACCTAGGATTATAATTCAAGGAGACACTTCAGTATTTCCAAACAAAGAACAAGTACATGTATTTTTTCAGTTTTCATCAGGATAATTCCTTATGTACAAGGAATGTTGCTTTAGTTGTCATAATAATTGTAGTTTTGCTCCAGGTCTTGTACATACAATGTTAGCCCACCAACACACTTAACAGTTTGAAGGTTTATATGGAAAGTTAAAATACTGTTTTTGATTCTAGGACCGCATGACTATCCTTTTTCCAAAACATGTTCCTGTAATATAAACTGTATTTTGAATATTAAACTTTTTCATTTTTCTTTGTAGTTACTTCATATTAGCAAGGACTGTTGTGGAGCTCAAGACTTGAAAGTAGGAGAGATCTTCAATAAGTTCTATGGAGAGCTCAGTCAGAAAAGCAGAATTCCAGACACGGGTAGGTCAGAGCGCACTCTCGTTTTTCCGTTTCATTTGAAAGTATCTGCATTTGTACTGGCTTTACTCACTAGAGGAAGGATTCAAATTGCATTCTAATAAAATGGATAATGGAGAATGCTCAAGATGACAAAGCTCATTTATTAATTTCATGACATGACAATTTCATATTGTGCACAAATCACAGTATGAAATAAAGCAGTAAGGCAAGCTTTTGTTATATGATTTCTGTTTAGTGCTGGGGAACATCTATGAGCTGCTGGGAGTGCTGGGAGAGGTGCAGCCCTGCGACATGGTCAATAACTCTGAAAAACTGTACCGCGCCTATCTCGGTGAACTGAAATCTCAAGTAAGCCAATACCGATTCAAGTAAAAAGTATATGCAGTGTATATGTTTGATTTCAATTCTACTTTATTTATTCTAAACATGTACCATTTAAATACTGTGTTTCTGGTTTAAACACATTGACTGTCAGAGGTTATTCTGAGACATGGCTTTCATTATTTTAGTTTTGCATTTTTTATGTCATAAACTGCTGTCTGACGTATCTTCTGATCTCTTGTGATTAAAGATCACCTTTTAAAAGTAAAACAAATGCTGGAATTATTTGGATAGTTCTAACTGCTTACAGTCTGTGGCCATATAGGTTGGTTATCCCAACAATGGTGAGTCAGTAAAGGCCACTGGAGAGCACTTAAGTGCTGAACACCTCATGCACTTCTTGCTTTAACTTTCATATATTAGACTCCCAAACGATACATATTTTTGATTAGTCTTCAGTGGAAACTGAAGCTGAGTAAGGTGAGCTTTTAATTTCCAATGTTCTTTTCCTCAGCCTTGTAAAGTAACTAATAAAGCAATGTTGCTTACCTCATGAAAATGGCTTTATGAAATATAAATTGATAGTTTGACTGTAATAGTGTGGCAGTGCTCTCTGGGGACTCAATTAGAGAGCAGACATTAGGCTTTAAATGTGAAATCTGAAACAGAGGGATCTACAAAGATGCATTTACACTGTGGGGTATCTTTAGGTCATTTAACATTGGCATTTTTGTGATGTATACATCATGCTTTCTTAGGATTAAATAGTTTACATCCAATTTCACCTCTGTTTTAGATTACTTCTACCACAAAAGAACCCAAACTACCTTTGGTTGCTGGATGTCTTAAAGGGTTAACTGCACTTATGGTGAACTTCACCAAATCAATGGAAGAAGGTGTGTGTTTTTAATGTAATTTAATGTCAATTCTTACCGTTATTAAACTGGCTTTACATTGTAATTGTTATTTTATGTAAAATATTTGAAATAATTTTTGAAGGAATAACGAGACGAGAAGAAATAAAGGTAGCCCATGGTTGACATTACCCCTCTCCCCCTGCTATTAATCCACCACTTTCTCCAGCGGTAAAAGTCTCCAGTTAAGATGTCAGTTGAATATTGACTGTAATCATAGATTTTCTGTCTGGAATTTGATTTGCTTAAAATGTGTTCATATATTTTACTTTCAGTTTGACTTAATGTTGTGAAGTAATGTTTAAAATGTATATATGTGGTGTTAATGTTTATTTTAATTAATCTTGTAAGCTTTGGTGTTTTCATAGCCATTTCCCCACTTTAAATGTAGACTAGGAGGACAGTTATAAATGGACAGATCTGAGTTCCTCTTGTAACAGTGCAGAGTACATAAAAATATAAACTACTTCTCAGATCAAATATTGCACAGGATTAGTAGTGTAGCAAAACCACCTTTGTTTGATTCAGTGCATGATTCTTTATTTTTTTCTGTAGACCCCAAAACTTCACAGGAAATATTTGATTATGCGCTAAAGTCTATAAGTCCCCAGGTGAGTAGTTGTTTATTTTTAAGTGTATTAATTCCAAAAGTAATTGTTTTACAATATCATACCAACTAACAATAATTTCTTCTTTGTTATAACAGACTGAATTTAAGAGATATGCTGTCCTTTTTGGTAAGATTTTATTATATAAAATCACTTTTAATTTTTAATTTTTTTAGGTATTTGACATTTTACTCTTTCGTGTGTAATTGTGCTTATACCATCACTACCGAATCATTGTCTTTAAATTAAAATGTACATTTTACATTTGTTTCATTGGCTGTCATTTTTTCCAGCTGGGCTGAAACTGTTTGCAAGACATGCTGCCCAGTTCAGTAGTTGCCTTATGGATAACTACCGGTCAGTTTTTGAAGTCATGTCCAAGTGGTGTGGACACACAAATGGGGAAATTAAAAAAACAGGTTACTTTGCTCTGGAGTCCTTTCTGAAACAGGTGAGCTTTATTATATTATTATTTTATTATTATTTGTTTCTTGGCAGACGCCCTTATCCAAGGGGATTTACAATCTATTAGCGTGATACAAAGTGGAAAAATACAGAGAGGAGCATAGCTCATATTGAATAGAAATATTATATTTTATGTATAGCACTGTAAGTATTTTATTTTTCGATTAGACCTCAATAATGGCTATTGGCTTTTATTTTTTTGTCTGCTAGTTAAGGTAGAATTCTCAGCAGATAAGAAACCTTAATGAAGCTGACATATATTTTCACAATTTTAAACATAAAATCGCTAAACGTTTTTGTTAAATTACATTAAACAGACTTTGGTACGCTGTGCTTTGTAATATTCAATAGACAAATGTATGCACTTCAGCATATATTTCACACATTAAGATGACAGAAAACAAATTCTGCTGTGGTAAACAATACATATACAGAAATCATCTTATTGCCTAAAATTACATTAATATACACTATTTAAGGGTACATCTAGTTGAATTAATGACCATGCACATTCGTGTTTCCAATATATGTAGAACTGTGCTCAATTCATTTTGTATGCTGGTAAAATGAACGTGTTTCTCTTATGCTTTCCCTGTTCTCTAGGTTGCGATCCTCGTAGCTGAGAATGCTGAAGTACACAAAAGCAAGCTGAAATTCTTCATGCACCAGTTCTGTAGCATCATCAAGACCACTGAATCCACAAATAAGGAGCTCTCAATTGCCATTCGAGGATATGGACTGTTTGCAGCAGTGCGTATTACTTGTTAGACTTTACTGTGCAAATAGCTTTTTTTTTTTTTATCTGTTAGCTTTGATTATGAAGTCAATTGCTCATATTTCTGACAGATATGTGGATTGTCTTTTGTTGTTAAGTATCACACAATCTGATGTACAAGAACTGAATATCACAATCTTTTATTGTCAGACCTTTGTTGTGATGATGGGTAATCCAAGCTTCTTATGATTTTGAACTTCACTTCCTGGTGTTGTTCAGCACTCCCGTTGTAGTTCATTTCTACTTGTTTTTTTTTTGTTTTTTTTTTTCCCCAGCCCTGCAAAGTGGTTTGCCCAAATGATGTTGACTTCATGTACACAGAGCTGATCCAACGCTGCAAGCAGATGTACCTGACAGAGACTGACACAGAAGAGGATAACGTGTACCAGTTACCCAGCTTTCTGGACTCCATAGCCAGCGTCATATTTCATCTTGACAGGGTGCACATCGAAGCCTGAGCTTTTTTTATTATTGCTTTTATTATTGCTCTTCTAAACTGCATTTTTATTAGTGCCAGTAAATGGACAGCACTGTGAGATAAACCACAGAGTAAAAACTGAGAGCTAAATTACAATGGTTGCATCAAAATCACTGTCTTTAGTCTGTTCAGGTTATGAAGTTTGCTGTGTGCACTTCCCCAGATCCCGGAGGTGTACACCCCTGTGCTGGAGCGCCTGCTGGTGGTGCAGATCGACAGCTTCCCGCAGTACAGCCAGAGGATGCAGCCAGCCTGCTGTCGTTCCATCATCAAGATTTTTGTTGCCATGGCCGGAAAAGGTCCTGTCCTCTGGAGCTTCATCAGCACTGTTGGTGAGTTTTAACCATGGCATCCCCAGTGACTTCACTGCAAGATCTCTTCAGTCGCAGTTGGAAAGGATATTTGTAATCCTGATCCCTACCACTAGGAGTCACTATTCACCGGCCCCACAAAACATGCAGTTACTGAAGTGTAAATATTCACGAATTATTGACACAAAGGGCATTTAAGGACAAAGTATAGTGTCATTCAGGGCCTTGAGCAACACATCCAATACAAAATTCCACAGGAAACCATGCCAAAGAAAAGGTGCAACCACAATTGGTAATAATAAAGCTCAAACACGGTAAGAAATATTTTTACCCATTAGTTCCCACAGTTATTTTACTTATTTTGTTAAGCAAAATTATACGTAATAATAAAAATACAAATTGTTAAACTGTGAACTATTAACATCCCTATGCAAGGCTTAGTGCTGAAAACAGTATTATGAAGTATTATTTTTTATTTTCTGTTTGTTTAACATAACGTCATCATTGTTTTTTTTTTGTGGTTTGTTTTACGAATAACTACTACTAAGATAAATCATAGTTTGTTATTTTAAATGAAGAATTTTTCCACAATGAATTATGAAGTACTGTTTCCTTTTTTCTTTTCTTTTTAAATATATATGTGTGAATGTATGTGGTGTGTATATGGATGTATGTATGTATATATACATATCTATGCATTGTACTGTTTGGTATTGTTTTGGTATTGAATTTGTACATTTTGTCTTCTGCCTGGGAATTGACATGCTCGTATGTGTTTTTTTTCTAGTGCACCAGGGTGTGATACGTGTCTGTTCCAAGCCTGTTCTACTTAGTGAGGTGAGGTCATGTTAACTCGTTTGAGAGTCAGGACGTGCAGTACCTGGCATGCTTGTTACATTGTGTTTATTATCTTAAGCAGCAAAAATCCAGTTTGACTTCAGGATCTCATTCTGTAATTAAACACAACTCGCTCTTTCTTACTGAAGAGTCCTTTGACAGCCAAGACTGTTCATACCACAAACTCCAATCACTGGTTCTTACCACTTTTATTTATGGCACTGTAGAGGTTAAAGGTCTGGTCCTCTCATTAAAAAAATGTAATAATGTGCTGCCATGTTAAAAAAGAAAGAATGTATCTGTACAGTATTACCAGATGTAGACTGCCACTTGTTCTGGCTGATCAGAAAAGGCTCCTTTCTAAGATGTTTGTTAAAAATCTGCCACCTCCTTATACAGACTGAAGTGTGTGCTGTAGTGCAGGTCCACTCACTCTGTGATGGTCTTTTCTCCTCAGGAGGAGGGTGTTGTTCAGGGTGGCCCCAATATTCGTGGGGAGGTGCAGGCTGCCGAAGCCGCACAGGTGCGCACTGGGGAATGGAAGGTCCCCTCTTACCGAGACTATCTGGATCTCTTCAGGAGTCTGCTGGACTGTGACAAGTTGAAGGTAGGCCCTCAAAGCCTCCAGCTGTTTGGAGGGTGACTCTGTATAAATCCCCACAGTGTTCTATATCAATTCTGTCCAACACAGGTACTGATGAATAACCCAATGCTTGTGATTGTCTGAGATAATGTTTTATTTGTGATGTGCAGGAATCTGGGTTTTTGGATGGGACGTTTGAATCACAGAGGGCACCCCTGCGGTCCCTGAACCGCCTGTTGTATGACGAGCTTATAAAGTCAATTCTGAAGATCGTTGAGAAGCTGGATTTGTCCGTTCAGAAACAGAACCTCGATAACGAGGTATGGGTTCAGTGCATTCCTTTACACGACTGCCAGCTCTACATAAGATATTTATTATCCCTGTCAAGTCATGTTGGGTTTTAAGTTCACACAAATGATACACACAATGATTTGTGTATATAGATAAAGAAAAATATTTACTTCTGGTTATAAGGTAATATATATTGTTTGTGTCTTTACATTTAGATGAAGACTAGATTTGTTTTTTTAAATTTATTTCAAATACATGTATATCTTTTCCGTCAGGGTATTTATTTCTTACCGGATCTTTTTGTTTGGCTTCAGGTCTAGGCTTAATATCTTACCTGAGCTTCAGTGACATTGGTTGATTGTATCTGGTGTTGCCGATGGGTATTTTACTGTTGTATTTCTCATAGCAGGGAGAGACTGATGTCAGCAGCCTTGTTCTCCCTTCCTCCGACCCAACAGCCCACCTTCTACCCAACAAACCCAAGGACTTCACTGCCTTCGTCAACCTGGTGGAGTTCTGCAGGTAGTGATTCACAACTTGTTTTAGATCAGTTTCATCTGAGTTCCCTTGATCTGAATTGTGTGCATCTGATGTTAGTATGGCATCTACCAAGACTAGTACTAGTATTCTCAGATTATTATGAAATGTTTCATGCAATCGAAAGACAGAAAAGCATTTTATTATAATTGGTTCAGTCAGAACTGTTTTGTTTTTGTTGCAGTGAACTGCTTCTATGGAAACATGCAGAATATTTTGAGCAGTGGGTGTATCCATTAGGCCATGAGCTCGTCCTGCAGTCCACCAGATTTCCTCTTGTCAGTGGCTTCTACAAGCTTCTTTCTCTTTCCATGAAGATTGCAAAGAAAATCAAGTATTTTCAGGTATTGGGTTTCACGTTGCCTTTACCTGTTCCGCCATCTTTTCCCATCACATTTTTTGATATTTTGGGGGATTTGCCAATACAAAATTTGAAAATAAAATGCAAAGGTATATTTAGAGATTGACAGTGAAAAGTTGTAATCGGGTACATTGATTAATCTAGAAATGCTAGGTGAGGTGAGGTGAGAATGAAGTTGTTTTTACAGAATTATTTTAAGTAATTTAATTAACTTTGTACTATAAGTTCATTGGTTAAATTAGGGTTACATTTTGTTCTAGCAAAACCACAAGTAAAATTTGTGGTTTGGTCTAGGCTTTAATGTGGCTACTTTGTCCTATAATATTAATTAAATATTTATTTGTCCCTGTTTTGTGTGTGGCAGGGAGTGAGTCCCAAGAGCTTTAAAGCAGACCCTCAAGACCCAGAGAAGTACGCCTGCTTCGCACTCTTTGCCAAGTTTGGAAAAGAGGTAATACAGCAAATACTCCATTCTTGTATGGTTTACGTACGTAACTTTCCCTCAGTTAAGAACAGCTACTGGTGATTCATTTCTAACTATAGCTGTCTGAATGTTGTGACTTTCTTGCAGGTCTCGGTGAGAATGAAACAGTACAAGGATGAACTGCTGGCCTCCTGCCTGACATTTGTGCTGTCTCTTCATCATGACATCGTGGCTCTCGATATCAAGGCTTATATTCCAGCACTTCAGGTGGGAGCTTCAATGCTTGTTGTCATTTACATCTGATCCAACAAAACACACATCCTTAATCACAAAACATATGCATTACAAAATGTCAGCGAGACATTTTCCAATCCAATTCTGCAATTTAAAATTTCAGTATCTTTGTCGGATAGTATACACCGATCAGCCATAACATTATGACCTCCTGCCTAATATTGTGTAGGTCCCCCTTTTGCCGCCAAAACAGCCCTGACCCGTCGAGGCATGGACTCCACTAGACCTCTGAAGGTGTGCTGTGGTATCTGGCACCAAGACGTTAGCAGCAGATCCTTTAAGTCCTGTAAGTTGCGAGGTGGGGCCTCCATGGATCGGACTTGTTTGTCCAGCACATCCCACAGATAATCGATTGGATTGAGATCTGGTGAATTTGGAGGCCAAATCAACTCGTCATTCATCAGACCAGGCCACCTTCTTCCATTGCTCCGTGGTCCAGTTCTGATGCTCACGTGCCCATTGTAGGCGCTTTCAGCAGTGGATGGGGGTCAGCATGGGCACCCTGACTGGTCTGCAGCTACGCAGCCCCATACGCAACAAACTGTGATGCACTATGTGTTCTGACACCTTTCTATCAGATCCAGCATCGGACCACACGGACCAGCCTTCACTCCCCACATGCATCAAAGAGCCTGACCGCCCATGACCCTGTCGCCGGTTCACCGCTTTTCCTTCCTTGGACCACTTTTGATAGGTACTGACCACTGCAGACCGGGAACATCCCACAAGAGCTGCAGTTTTGGAGATGCTCTGACCCAGTCGTCTAGCCATCACAATTTGGCCCTTGTCAAAGTCGCTCAGATCCTTACGCTTGCCCATTTTTCCTGCTTCTAACACATCAACTTTGAGGACAAAATGTTGACTTGCTGCCTAATATATCCCACCCACTGACAGGTACCATGATAATGAGATTATCAGTGTTATTCACTTCACCTGTCAGTGGTCATAATGTTATGGCTGATTGATGTATATCTAAACTATCTACATGTATCTAGATTCAGAGTTTGTGGCTTTTATGAACAGAAGCAGTGTAAATGCAGGAGGCATAAAGACTTTCTCTTCTGTCATTTCCTTCGGACCACCAGACTGCATTTAAGCTGGGCCTGAGCCATGCCCCGCTGGCCAGTGCCGCCCTGGACGCTCTTGAGGAGTGGTCGTCCTTCATCCCTCGGTCGCTCATACAGCCACACTACAGGGACGTCCTGCCCTACCTGGATGGCTACCTGAAAACAGCCACATCAAATGGTAAGACAAAGGGAAGGGACTTGTTATTTGGAGGACCTTCACAAATGTGCAAAAACACCCCATAGCTGTGCAAAGAGATTGTGTATGTAAAGTGTATTTTACTTGATTATGTTGCTGTCATTCATGGCAAGAGTATGTGTTCAAACACCAAACCCTGATTGCAGACGAAGAGCAGAATAACTGGGAGGTGATGTGTCTTTCAAGTGGAACAGAAAAAGGATATGGCAAAGTGCTTATGAGGCTTCTGAAGAAATCAAAGCGCCTTTCAATGGTAATGTTTCTGCCAACTTTCTCACAAGAAAATTAGACATGATTTACTACTTAAATCAGTTTTTCATCAATGCAGCTGTTTCTATAGAAAACATTCCCAATGTTTTTGTATATGTTTTGTCTGTATTACGTATTTAAAGTGGCAAATGTATTTGAAATGTATACATTGCAAAGTCTTAACAGCTTTAGAAGCTCATCTTTTCTGGCAGCATTCAACTGTCCTTGATTTGTATGATTTGAGGTGGATGCAGTACAGTTTTGTGCCAGCAGGTGTCACAAGCAATCTCTGAGGAAAATTCATTTTGGGGAATGCATCGCTTGGAAAGGTTTAGTGACATTTAATGGAGAACCTTTTTCTTTGTTTTACACCCCAAAAGGTACCCAGTTTAGAAGATGCCATAGAGGGCTCTATGTTTGGCATGAAGTTATCATTCTGTGTTATTAGAATATTGGGATTGGAATTTAAGTAAATCTTTGCATTTGCTGTTTATGTTTAATCTAATTTTTCATATTGTTTAATAGGAGTTCATTTAGGATCTTTACTTTAAAAAATCTTTATATTAAAATGACTTTAAGAACATCAGTAAGAATCAGAAACAAGACATCCTGTCAGTGGCACATGACCTCCAGCACTCAGTGTGAAATGGACAGAGTCTCTGTTGTTTTCCTGTTCACAGATTGAAGATTCCCCTAGTGCCATTGTGAGGCGCAGAGTTGTGCGGCTGCTTGGGCATCTGGGAGGACAGCTGAACAGGAGCCTTGTCACAGGTGAGTGCCAGCCTGCTGCTTCAGTGAGTAATGAGGGTCTGTTAGTGCACCTATAATGTTCTGTCACTTAAAGGGCTAGCTGTTCTTTTCATAAACATTAAAATGTTTATTTCTTGTATTTAAATTGATAAAGATGTGCGTTTCCAATAATTGTCACGTTTCGGTTTTCCAGCTACCTCTGCTGAAGAAATGATGAAGAAGTTTGTAGCTTGGGATTCACAGAAGCGCCTTAATTTTGCAGTGCCGTTCGCAGATCTGAAACCAGTCATTTACCTGGATACTTTCTTACCTCGAATCACTGAACTGGCTCTTTCCACGAGTGACAGGCAAACAAAAGTACAGTAAACCCCTTTGACTTAATAAAGCATGTATTTAAAACTATAACAGTTATCCAACATTCCAGGATACTGAATTTTCTAATAACGCTAATCCTGGTAAATAGATGTGGAAATAATCAAACAGTGTGACTTGGTTGAGCTGAGCTGCTTGTCAGTTACTGACCTCTGGTGTTGTGCAGGTGGCGGCCTGTGAGCTCCTGCACAGTGTGGTCGTCTACATGCTGGGGAAGGGCTCCCAGATTCCCGAGGGAGAGAAGTCCACTCCTCCCATGTACAGGCTGCACAAGCGCATCTTCCCAGTCCTGCTGCATCTGGCCTGTGACGTTGACCAGGTAAGGCAAGGAGAGCTTTCAGTATAAATAAGATCAGATGCTTTGCCTTTTCTTACCCTGATTTGCTGCCTAATACCGACTTACGTAGAGAGTTGCAGAACGTTTGTTATTGATGGCTAGAGAAACTGTTTGCAGTCATTCTTTACCTTTGTAATTGTTATACCTCAATGTGTTTGCAAAGGATTTTATACCTTCTTTCTTGAAAATACACAACTATTTTTTCTTTTAGGTAACAAGACAGCTGTTTGAGCCCTTAGTGATGCAACTCATTCACTGGTTCACCAACAACAAGAAGTTTGAAAGTCAGGACACAGTGGCTATTCTGGAAGCTATCCTGGTAAATACATTATTTAATGTGATTTTCAATTGAACATTTTTCATATGATATATATACCTGCTTATGTGTATTTATACTCTTTTTGTCCCAAAACACTTTTATGTCATGTCCTTTTTTAACCTTAGTTATAGGGTTATATCCTGTGATATTTATTCTAGTAATGATTTCACTTTTTTTGCAAAACCTTTCTGAATTCAGCAGCTTTCTTTGACACTAATTAACAGATGCCAGGTGTGTAGTCTATGGAACTGTTTGCTTTGTGCTCATTATCCTTTTAAAATGTGCCTAATGTTAATTAACTGTTCTTGTGATTTTTGAAAGGATGGTGTAGTGGATCCTGTGGACAGCACTTTAAGGGATTTCTGTGGTCAGTGTATTCAAGAATTCCTGAAGTGGTCAATAAAGCAGACCACACCACAGCAACAGGAGAAGAGTCCAGCCAACACCAAGTCTCTGTTCAAACGTCTGTACAGCCTCGCTCTGCACCCCAATGTCTTCAAGAGGCTGGGAGCAGCATTGGCCTTTAACAGCATCTACAAACAGTTCAGGTATGATCTTTTCATGCTCAGAAAAGCTTTGTTATGATCTTATTGTTGTACTGTCAGATTTGTATTGAAGGGTTAAAATAACAATACTACTGTTTGTTCTCAAATGGTGTTAGAAAGTGAGATAATGTCAATATTATTGATGTAAATTCATAAAGAATAAATCAGATTGTATGCTTGTTTTTGCTTACACACTAGCCTATAGGTAGTACAATGTGATGGATGTTATTTAGTGAATGAATAATATATTAGGAAATTATTTTTTTCCCATGCAACAGCAACTCAGTGAGGCGTAAACAGTCTTCTAAGGATCTGTTGAATATGAAATATGTGTTTAACATATTTGTGTCTTTGCAGGGAGGAAAGTGCTTTGATTAAGCAGTTTGTCTTTGAAGCTCTGGTTATATTTGTTGAAAGTTTGGCACTAGCACATTCCGATGAAAAGTCTTTAGGTAGGTCTTTTACTTAACTTACTTACCCGTCCCCCGTCTTCCACCCGTGCAATCATGAGAACTTGTCTTTGATGCTTGGCCCATTGGTGCCGTCACTTCTGCAGGTACGTTGCAGCAGTGCAGTGATGCCATTGACCACTTGAAAAGAATCATCAAACACAAGGCTGCATCTCTCAATGAAAAATCAAAAAGACGTGTTCCAAGGTTGGCTGATGGCTTTTTTTTCTGTTTCATTATTACCTTTTTTGCTGAAAACAAATGTAAAGAGTAAAGGTTAGATTGAAACTGGAAGGTTTTGTAGCCAATATATTTACATGCTGCTCAGCTACTGTTAAGTCTATGAAAGGAGAAGTATGGAAGTTTTTATGTCCCTACCTTGAGATATTCTTTCCTGTTTCCAGGGGGTTCCCTCTAGATAAACCTGTGTGCTTGTCAGATGTGGTCATGTGGCTGCTGGTGCAATGTGGACGTCCTCAAACTGAATGCAGGCACAAGTGCATGGAGCTGTTATATGAATTTGTTCCCTTATTGCCAGGTAACTTTTCATATGAGCCAAAGTCGATCCAATGAACAATTTGTCAGGGTATCATTTAAACATGTACACATGTCCAGTTGCAACACTAATACAAAATTAAAAATACAAATGGCCATGTTGAGATTCAGAGATTCCATTGCAGCCGACAGTAAGGAAGTCTTCCCTGTCTCTGCAGGTAAGAAGAGCCCTGCTGCCTGGTTGGAGGATATCTTGAAGAAGGAGGCTGTTGGGTTTCTGGTCAGCAGGTTTGAGGGCGGGGGCCGGGGCGATGAAGGCTCTGCAGGACTTCTAACCCAGACAACCCTGAAGGACCTGCAGGGCCCCTTCAGCCTGCGAGCCACTCTGCAGTGGATGGACCTCCTGCTGGCAGCCCTCGACTGCTACAACACCTTCATCGGGCTGCACTTCATCAAACCCCACCAGATACTGGGTGAGCATTTCCTGCTGCTCACAGAAGAAACAATCCCTCAATTTCATTCATGTTGTCTTAAGTCTTGTTTTCAGTTTGGAGTGGGAAAGAGCATTCAAGTCCTTTCAGTTTTCAGCATTGGTTTTTCTCTTTGTTTAGAACCTGAAAAGGAGTCCATCTTTTTGAAAGCCATCGGTTTCTTTATAAGTGAACTGTCCATGCAGGACATCTCTGCTGCGGAGTTGTGTTCCTCTTTGGGACCCAAAGGCTCACTCTTCAGCCCCAGGGAGAGGGAAGATTATAACTACAATAAGGGAACAATCATAGTGCGCTTGTTGGAGTTTGTCACCATGGTACTTGACAACTGTCAGCAAGACTTCTGGAAGGTAAAGGACAGAAATATGCATTTTTGTCTGGTCTCGTTTGTACAGTGGTTTATTGTTTTATGTACTGTATTTAACAATGTTTTGGCTCTTACTAATCAGTAATTTAGAATTTTGTTCAGTTCTGAAAATATCTAGAAATAATCAAATGGACTATTATATTCTGTGTGTGCTATCAAGAAGATATTAAAATTAGAATTTTAGCATGGGCATATTATTCAGTGGATCAATATAGTGAATAGTGAAAGTCAATAGGATTGGCATTCATCATTATGTTCTGCCTCTTATTATATTCACTTTGGAGTAAGTGTTCAAATCTTATTTTTTAGTCCCTGGAGATGGAAATCCTCAACGTACATTTTTTTGAGCTGGTTGCTACGACAGTGTGTGAGCCTTCAAGCATTGGGTTCAACATGGCAGATGTGGAGGTGATGACCAACCTGCCAGAAGTCTGTGTGTGCATCCTCAAGGCTTTGGTGAAGTCTCCTTACAAAGACCAGCTGGAGTACAGTATCAGGAAGAGGGTCTCTTATAAAAGGTCAGTGTTGTTTTTGCCGCCTTGGCACAAAGACCTTGAAGAAAGATGACAACATTAAGTATTTTAAATGCATCAAGATGCTGACTGGCTTTTTAGTTTGTACTTGTTGACATGAGATACATTTGAGAATTAGTTTGTCAGTGAGCAAAACTCTTATATCTTTACTCTAGGAATAATGAATTAACTTGATGCATACTTATTTGTTCTGTTCTTGGACCAGAACTCTAGAATTTTAGATATTAAAAGTTATTACTTAATTTACTTAATTACTTAACTTATTACTTAATTTTATATTAATATTTATATGACTTTGCTTCACTTGAAATCACTTATTATTGTTATGGGATTTATTAATTTCCACATGTTTTTGGTTTGTTTGTTGTTTGTGTCCACTAACCAAAGGATTTTACACAACATATTGTTTATGTGTAATGTTTTAGATTGTTTGTTCTTTACATTTATTGTGGTCCTGCTGTGCGGATATATCACTCAAATTAGACTGAGAGACTGCGCACATGTATAATTCTTCCCTTGTCTCATCAGTGTGGACGAGCTGTGTGGTTTGGACCTCTACAACTCGGAGGCCCGCAGTGACCACACCAGGCTGGGTCTGGTGCTGTCTGCCTGTAAGCAACTGCATAGAGCTGGACTGCTCAACTCAACATTACAGAGCCAGGTAAACTGCTTACAACACTGCCTGTGTTTGCAGGGCTCACATTCATGGAAGTTTTCCATATTCATTGGAGCGTGACTTACAGTTTCCTAAGCTCCTCAAGAACCTAATAGAAATCTGTGATGGTGACCATTTAGGAAATTGTGACATTTACCTTGAAGTGTTATATCAGAGATTTTTTTTTATTCATATTCTTTCATATAGGAGTTTAGTAATTCATTGAGGAAAACAAAGTCTCAGACTTCAGCATGTATAACTCTGCTTCTTTAAACAGGATTCCAGTTTCGGACTGTCACTAGGATCGAAGCTTCTCTCGGTGGTGTATAAGGGTATTGCACCAGGTGATGAGAAGAAGTCCCTCCCCTCCATGGATGTTGGCAGTCGTAAGCTGGCCGACGGGCTGCTCCAGTTGGCTTTTTCACTTGGAGGACAGGTTAGTGTTTTTTGAACTGACCTCCTGCTACCTCGCATGTATTAACAGTTTATTATTTTATTTTTATACACTGAAAAAAATGTAAAAGCCACTACTCTTATGTAATCCAATTAAATGTAACTAAACTGTGTTCCGCCTTCAGATTATACCTAACAGTTTGGCCCAAATATTAGTAAGGCTTTCCTGAGACACCTAATCCACTGTCTTCTCCTTGTCTTACATAAAGATGTCAGGAGAACAGTTTTTGTTCCACTCATTGATTTGTACATTGACTTGTGTTTGAACTGTATGTGTTGTACCGGCTTCATTTCAGAGTGAGCAAGTGGTGAGCTTGCTGCTGAACACCATCATGCTCTCAGTGCCTCTCTCAGGAACATCCAGCAGGAACTTCATCACCTTCTCTCATGGGGAGTACTTCTACAGTCTCTTCCAGCAGACCATCAACACAGAGCTGCTGAAAAGCCTGGACTCCATTGTGCCTCAGCTCATGAAAGCGGCACCAGAAAACCCCAAAATGGTGAGTTCCATCAGTAGGATTCAGCCTCATTTGCATCTTTCTCATTTGTCATCACCACACATCTTTAGGCATTTAAACCTTTGATAGTTCAATGTAGCATTTACAAATGTATTCAGTGTTAAATTGAGTTAGGGACTTCAATTCTTGGTAAGTGCCTTTTACAATTCAAACTAACAGTGTTACATTTTGAGTGTTTTACATGCAGTTCTGGCTTTAACCCAATGTGACTGTGCAGGTCAGCACTCTGCTGAACGGCATGCTGGACCAGAGCTTCCGAGAGCGCACTTTGAGGAAGAGCCAGGGCAGCCGGCTGGTGGAGAGGGTGCTGCACGCCTGGAGCTCTCTGCACTCCTGGTGGGGCGTCCCTAGCTCCTCCGCAGAGAGCAAAATGGCCACCCTGACTCTGCTGTCCAAGGTGCTGCAGGTACTGACTCCTCAGAGTGCTGTGGCAATGCTGGGATTTCATTTGTCTGCCTAATACATGTAATTTATTTCTATTTTTGATATGAACACATTCTTAGAATAAGGAATTATATGCTATATTTCCAGATATTATTGATCTCAAACAGGTTTGTCACAGCCTCACTGAATCTTCCTACATTGTCCTGGACATAGCCTTAATCTCGGTAATTGATTAATTATAATTTCGTAATTGTTATTTATTTTCATTGCAGATTGATTCCTCAGTTTGTTTTAATACAAACCATGAAGCTTTTAAAGAAGTGTTTGTCACCTACAACACCCTAATCACTGACCCAACACTGCCGTTAAATCTCAAGGTATAAAAGTTCTAATGTTTTTCTTTGGAGGGGGTGTGGGGTTAGGGTCAAGGCAAGATGACACAACAAAACTCCCTCATTTTGTACTGTAGAAGACATGCATTTTTGTGTTATTTTATACAGAGTCATGCTTTGATCATTCTGCCCTTCTTCACCAACCTCCCGGAGAGCACTCTGGCTGACCTCCAGAAATCCCTGGAAGTGCTGGTGGCCTCCCACTTTCCCATGCAGTCTGACGAGTTCCACAAGGGATCACTGCGCTACAACAACTACGTTGACAGTATTAAAAAGGTAATTCCAATGTGTCATATGTTACTCCCGATTAAACTCTGCCTCCTTTAGTAAAGAAGGAGGAACTGTATAGTGCATTGCCATAAAATGCACAGTTGAGTGTGCTGAGGAAAATATTAAAATACAGCCGCCATCACCCCTTGCACTCCCATACTGTCAATCAAAGAGTATATGCATCAGACATTTTCCTCCATGCTCACCAAGCCATGCGATTCATTATTCAGCTCTTGTAAGATCTGTTAAACTACAATATTTCAAGGCTGAGATGCAACATTTTAAATATTTTTTCCATAAAAACTGTATGTAAGTTGTTTATCCCCAGCCAATGAGTTGTTGCTGATGTTGTTCGTGTTTTTCCTTTCTTATTATTATAGTTTTTGGATGCATTAGAGCTCTCCCAGAATCCAATGCTGTTGAAATTGATGGCTGAAATTCTTTGCCGGGACCAAAAGCACATCATGGAAGATCTCTTTCAAACCTGTTTCAAAAGGATCATAAGAAGGCGAGGATCCAAATAATACAAAAAGATCATTATGATATTTAAACGAAAGTTGGTTAATCCCACCCTTGTAATAACTCTACATTACAACAGATGTCTGTAACAGAATTGTTTAAACACCATTCCCTGTACATTGCAAATACTGCACTGGTGATCTTTTCCACATGTGGTTTTAATTCTGCTCTCAAAAACACTTCACTTCCATTGTGTGTTGAAGTTTTCCCAGGAGAAACTTCTAAATGTTCTGTCATTGTTAATCGGTGAGAAATTAAGTACATGATGTTGTTGCATGTGATATTTGACTCGGTACAACTGTGTATTAAGAAATCCCCCAAAAGACTAATAATTAAAAGTGCAAGTCTGAATCTTATTAAATATATTGCTGTACACATGCCAAAATATTGATAAATCTCCCTTAAAAACTCTTTAATCCCTTTCTCTTTGAACTCAGAGAAAACTAGTCTACATAAGCCACATGAGGGTAGGAAAAAAACAACCACCAGGCAACAGAAAATACATACATAATGTGTCTTGTGGTTAAAATGTGGTTTTATATACATTTTTCCCTTCAATTTAACGAAAAGAAAGGAAGGGCACTTCAGATTTTCTCACATAAACAGCCAAACAGAAAGTAATGCTGTGTGTGTCGTGTGTGTGCAGGTCCGATTGTGAGAGCCAGGTGCTGCTGATGCACACGGTGTACCAGATGTTCCAGGCCGGGGCGCTGCCGTCCAACACCGTGTGTCAGGCAGTGCTGGACCGGGTTCTGCTTACCCTCGTCCTGCATTGCAGCCCCGACGCGCTGAGGAACTTCTTTGTCAAGACGGTCAACGATATCATGGACACACTGCAGACCAGGTTCACAAAGGTACAGAGACCCCCTCACGGTTTGCTTCCAGCATTAGAAATTGCAGTGTATTTGTTGTTGAGGAATAATCTGAGTGGCATTAATATAGTAAATGAAAAAGGCTCACAATTTTGTCCATCTTTAAATTAAGCTAGTTTTTTTTTTTTTAAGCTGGTTTGAGTTTGATACCCATGCAATATAATTAATATCTGTTTTAAGAAATATATAGTAGTAAGAACAGAAATAGTTTTCTGTTTATGCATATTATCATTAAAATGTCTTTGTGACTGCTGTATTTGAATGGCTAAGCACTGGGATACAACCTAGAACCCTCCAGAATGGAACATTTTAAAATCTTCTCTATAGGTTAATGAAGAGCTTCTGTTTTCCAGTTCAACGAGGTGACATTTGAGACCCAGCTCATAAAGAAGAATGGCAGCTACAAGCTACTGGATGTCCTGTATTCACGCATGCCAAAGGAAGAGGTTTATTCCAAAGAATCAACGATCAATCAGGCCTTCAGAGGACCCTGCAAGGCCGAGGGGAATGAACTCTCAAAGACCCTCTTAAAGTAAGAATCAAAATTTACAATCCACAAACATTTTCTTATAAAAACAACAGCTTGAAGTATAAATGCCATTTGTGAAGTACTGATAAAGGTTAGACTGGGTGTGTGGCTTGTTGTAGAACACAGTAATTGAGAAGTCCAGTCGCAGTGTCTCCATTTAGTTTCTTCTCTCCATGACAGGCTTTACCACAGTCATCCTGGGCGCTGATGCCATTGATATATTGGTATTGTGTATTGCAGGTCTTGCTTTGATGCCTTCACAGAGAACATGGCAGGGGAGACACTGCTGCTGGAGAAGAGAAGACAGTACCATTGTGCTGCATACAACTGTGCCATTGCCGTTATTAGCTGTAGTTTCAACGAGACCAAGTTCTACCAGGGCTTTCTCTTCAGTGAGAAACCAGAGAAGGTGAGACGACCCTTTGAACAAATTCAACCTTAAAAATGATTATCAAGCACTACTTTCATAAAATGTTTATAAATTAATTCTGAATTGCTGCTCTTATTTCTGTACATCTGCAATGCAAAATAAATCACAGTAAGGTGGATTGTAAAGTCCTCTGCTTTTCTGTGCACTTTGATTTAATAAGATGTGTAACAAATTGCTGAACTCAGTCACTATGGAATATTATGTGAGCAAAATTCAGAAATCGGCACCTTAAATTAAACTTGTACTGATAATGGTGATGCTTTTGTCCATTGTATTTTCAGAATCAGTTTATTTTTGAGAACATCATTGATGTGCAAAGGACATACAGATTCCCCGTAGAAATTGAGGTAAGAATGTTTATATGTAATATTATTTTAATCTTTTACAAAGTGTAAACCCCGTAAAAGTCATATCAGAAATGTCTAACATGTTTAGAAATATTTCTAATGATAAAGATTAGTGCATGGCTACATTTGTATTTTTATAATTTTAGGTGCCTCTTGAAAGGAAGAAAAAGTATATAGCCATTCGTAAAGAGGCAAGAGAGGCTGGTGAGGGGGATGCAGGTGAGATTGACTGTATTTTATATACATTTAATAACTGGCACATTGGTACATTCTATAAGTGGATAATATATTTTGAAAAATGTTCACCATATGTTTTTATTTGTTTGTTTTACTTAAATTATTTTAATCTGTATATCTTGAATTGCATAATCATTTATGATTTACCCCTTAAAATATATAAAAGGGCTTGGTTAGACTATGATAAACTTTTAAAGGGTACTCAGTTAAACATATTACTGAAAGTAAGAACTGTATTACTTTTTATTAAATAACTTCTAAATCATTATTTGTCTTTCCCCCCCCCTTTTCCCTTTTGCAGATGAGCCCCATTACCTATCCTCACAGTCGTACATGGCAGACAGCAGTCTGAGTGAGGAGATGAGCCAGTTCGACTTCTCCACCGGAGTCCAGAGTTTCAGCTATGGCTCTCAAGACCCCTCCTCCAGGACAACTCAGGGCAGGAGGAGGGTGTGTTTGCTACCCCCATCATTTTTTTCAGTTTTATATGTCCAGTGTTCATTGCGAAGTATTTTACTTCTTGTATTTATCTTTGATTCATCCTTGAGTTAATTGTTTGCTTTGCTAATCTGATTAACCAACCGTGCCAACGTACCTCTGCTAACCTCTGTGAAACGTGTGCCGTGTTTTCAGTTTAAGTTCCACTACGTGTTTTACGGTTGCACCACAACTTGTCACTTTGTCCCTCATCACAGTTAGATATTTTATAGTTTGAAAGAATCATGGGTACATGACAGACAGTTTGAGTTGTCAGGGGAGTCTGTCTTTATTTCCTTGTCACCCGACACAAGTGTGGTAACTCAATAAATGAAATACCCTGTATATTTTGTTTAAGTTAATGCTTAGGTTTTTACACTGGTCCTCCGTGTGTTAGAATGTGCTTATGTTGCTCCTCAGGAACGGGCAGAGGCCGTGTTGCCAGATGATGTGGTCGAGTTGGAAATGGATGAGCTCAACCAGCATGAGTGCATGGCCTCCATGACTGCCCTCATCAACCACATGCAGAGGAACAACATCACCCCAAAAGTGGACGAGGTGGGAACTGAACGCTCACTGCTGTAGGCCTCCCAGGCATCTGCTTTGGCAGTTCATTAAATAAAGCAACTTGAATCTCTTCCACAGAATATTTGCATTTGTTTTTGTAAGGTTTTTAAGTAACATCATTCACACTAGCTGGTTAAAGCAGGTAACTTTCTTGTAGCCTAAGAGAGATTTTCATGTCCAAGATTGTTGTTGTTTTTGGTGTTTTTCCTGGTTAATAGATTACACAAAGTTAATCTCGAGATAAAGTTTAAAAGTTTTTCTGTAGTTATCTTACAAGAATCCTGTTGTCTGTTCAGGGCACAATACCAACCAACCTTCCACCCTGGATGAAGTTTCTGCACGGGAAGCTTGGCAACCCTTCCACTCCATTAAACATCCGTCTTTTCATTGCAAAACTGATCATCAACACTGAGGAGGTGAGAACACTTAGTTGAACTTGGAAAAAAGTCAGCCAGAGAGGAGACTTTGTCTTTCTGTGTGATATTGTCATAAAAAGTTGTGAAGTAAAGATTTTAAATTAAACATCTAGACACTATCAAGGAACCGATCAGATACTCAAATGCCTCAGTACTGTAGAGTTAAACTAAATTAAAGAGTTTTTGAGGTTTTCCCAATTCCAATGCTGACTATGGGTGATGCATCAATTAATTTGCTTTAGATGGATGCAGAGTAACTGCAGAGCCGAAGAGCTTGAGTTGAAAACCCGAGGGAAAATGTCAGCATTGGAAATAATCGTATTAAACGTGAAGTTCTTTGAATAATTTACTACCAAAGCACTAGAGTCCTTCTCAACCACAAAACAACAACACAGCTGGAAACTATTGTGGAACTGAGTTAAAACAAAAGACAAGGGACTGTGATTCACAGAGGGGGGGGTTGGAGATGCATTATGGAATAGGTTATGAAATCGAGAGACTGCAGTATGTTTGAAGACCATGCTGAATTCTGTCCTGCTTGATTGCAAAATTAGTCTCTGAATGGTTGTATTACTGTGATGGTTATGATCTCGTGAATGTAACCTGTGTAATGATTTTCATGGCCATTCTGATGCACTTGATGATAAAAGCAGAAGAGGCTTCTATACAACATACATTATGTGTTGGCTCTTCTGTTTTTTTAATAAAAATGACCAAATATAGAGTGGTAGCTTTACTTTCTTGTTGTTTCTTGACAGATCTTCCGTCCATATGCCAAACTATGGCTCGGGGCCCTTTTGCAGTTGGTGGTCTCTGGGAACAATGGGGGTGAAGGCATTCATTTCATGGTGGTAGAGATTGTCGCCACTGTACTCTCCTGGACCAGCAATGCCACCCCCAAGGTATCATGGAATTTGAGCTTATGTGCTTCATTTTATTTTATTTATTCAAACCGCAAAATTGTTAAGTGTAACTGTGGAGCACGTCAACAAGTCATCGTTTGAATCAATCAGTTCGTTACACCACAGGTTCAGGCTGCTTCCCACTGTTCGGTTATGAGGACTGTATAGAATTGAACACTTTGATTCCCATGGTTTTCATCCTGTTGTGTAGACATGGATGAGTTAGAAATTAAAAAAAAAAAAAAAAATGAGGTAAGGTCAATGTAAATGGAAACTGGGATTTGAAACTCTGAAACTGGTCTTGAGGTTTTTTTTTTTTTTTTTAATAACGGTGTTCCCTCTCAGGATAATACCAGAGATGAGGTCCTGGCTAATCGACTTCTGGAGTTTTTAATGAAGAATTCATTTCATGAAAAGAGAGCTGTCTTCAGACACAATCTGGAAATCATCAAGATAACTGTCGAGTGCTGGAAGGACTGTCTTGTGGTCCCCTACAGGTAATAGACAACATTCATAGAATCCTTTCCCTAATCTATTTAGTCTTGTGAAAAATAGTGGATGCTGCCGATTTGGTTGAACCAGTTTATTTGATTAGGATTTTATCAGAACCCAGGAAGTTTTGTTTATTTTCCATTTTTACCAGTGTGTCATTACTCTAATCCTAAGGCGCTACAGCAATATTATTAAACCATTTAAAATTAGTTTGCCATTCTGTTGTAAATATGTGTGTGGTTTTGGTTGAAACCTTATTTACACTATGGATTGCTCTGAATTTACTGCAAAGCATTTTAATTATTTGTGGATTAACCACACATTGCTGAAATCAGTGCTTTGTTTTTTCAGTCTGATATTTGACCGGTTCTCTGGGAAAGATCCCAACAGTAAGGACAATTCTGTGGGGATTCAGTTGCTTGGTATTGTATTGGCGAACAACCTGCCACCTTACGACCCCAAGTGTGAAATTAATCATGACAGGTAATGTGCATTTTTACTTCCATCTCTTGTCCTAATACTGAGGTGCAAAATAAAATGAACAGTGAGTATTTAAAAGTATATTTACTGAACAGTTAGTTTTTTTTTTTTACTTTATGTAGTAATACTCAGTTTAGTTTTTCTTGTTCTTAGTAACTATATATATAATATGTGTGTGTACAGTACTGGGCAAACGTTTTAGGCAGGTGTGAAAAAATGCTGTAAAGTAAGAATGCTTTCAAAAATAGACATGTTAATAGATTATATTTATCAATTAACAAAATGCAAAGTGAGTGAACAGAAGAAAAATGTAAATCAAATCAATATTTGGTGTGACCACCCTTTGCCTTCAAAACAGCATCAATTCTTCTAGGTACACTTGCACACAGTTTTTGAAGGAACTCGGCAGGTAGGTTGGCCCAAATATCTTGCAGAACTAACCACAGCTCTTCTGTGGATTTAGGCAGCCTCGGTTGCTTCTCTCTCTTCATGTAATCCCAGACAGACTCAATGATGTTGAGATCAGGGCTCTGTGGGGCCAAACCATCACTTCCAGGACTCCTTGTTCTTCTTTACGCTGAAGATAGACCCTAGTGACTGTCACTGTATGTTTGGGTTCGTTGTCATGCTGCAGAATAAATTTGGGGCCAATCAGATGCCATCCCTGATGGATAGGTATCTTTCTGTACTTCTCAGCATTGAGGAGACCATTAATTCTGACCAAATCCCCAACAATTTACAGAAATGCAGCCCCAAACTTGCAAGGAACCTCCACCATGCTTCACTGTTGCCTGCAGACACTCATTCGCTCTCCAGCCCTTCGGCAAACAAACTCCCTTCTGCTACAGCCAAATATTTCAAAGTTTGACTCATCAGTCCAGAGCACCTGCTGCCATTTTTCTGCACCCCAGTTCCTGTGTTTTCATGCATAGTTGAGTCGCTTAGCCTTGTTTCCACGTCGGAGGTATGGCTTTTTGGCCGCAAGTCTTCCATGAAGGCCACTTCTGACCAGACTTCTCTGGACAGTAGATGGGTGTACCAGGGTCCCACTGTTTTCTGACAATTCTGAGCTGATGGCACTGCTGGACATCTTCCGATTGTGAAGGGAAGTAAGTATGATGTGTCTTTCATCTGCTGCAGTAAGTTTCCTTGGCCGACCACTGCGTCTACGGTCCTCAACGTTGCCCGTTTCTTTGTGCTTCTTCAAAAGAGCTTGGACTTCACATCTGGAAACCCCTGTCTGCCTTGAAATGTCTGCCTGGGAGAGACCTTGCTGATGCAGTATAACTACCTTGTGTCTTGTTGCTGTGCTCAGTCTTGCCATGGTGTATGACTTTTGACAGTAAACTGTCTTCAGCAACCTCACCTTGTTAGCTGAGTTTGGCTGTTCCTCACCCAGTGTTATTCCTCCTACACAGCTGTGTCTGTTTCAGTTAATGATTGAGTTTCAACCTACAAGTGTACCTAGAAGAATGGATGCTGTTTTGAAGGCAAAGGGTGGTCACACCAAATATGTATTTGATGTAGATTTTTCTTCTTTTCACTCACTTTGTATTTAGTTAATTGATAAATATAATCTATTAACAAGTCTATTTTTGAAAGCATTCTTACTTTACAGCATTTTTTCACACCTGCCTAAAGCTTTTGCCCAGTACTGTATATATATATCAGCTGTTTATTCTTGCTGAAATGTATTTTTTATATATTTCTTCTATCAATATATATTTTTTTACTGCTTCATTTTCAGGTACTTTCAGTGCTTAGCCAACAATATATCCTTTATAAGGTATAAGGAAATATATGCTGCTGCTGCAGAAGTCATTGGACTGGTTATGCAATATATGGTTGAGAAGGAGAAGGTAGGTGCACATACTGAGTATTTTGGCAATCCAATTTTTATTTTTTTAATGAATAAGCTAATGATTAATCGCTACTTATTTAATTACCAGCAATCGAGTGGGCCTATTTTTGAGTTCACTGCAACTCATCTGAAGAAATTGCAGCAGTCAGACAAGGAGGACAAATTTATTATATGCCTGAGTAAAGTTGTCAAGCACTTCCCTCCGTTTATGGAAAGGTAGGAACTAATTTAAGTTATTTTAATTTTAAATCTAGGCCCTATTCTCCATTTATAATCTATTTTTTAATGGTACAATCCTCATGTTTAGTTTTTCCACAGTCAATTTAAGCTTGTTTCCAGAGTTAGAGAAATATACAAAAAATAGTAGTTTTATATAATCTGAAAATTACAAACTAAAGAAATGATAAAGAAGCATCATTCTGAAACGCATATCTTGAGTAAGTTTGACACAAAGAATATATCTATCAATTTCATAACATCAGATTAGGTTAAATGAAAATATGTAGTCACATTGATTTACATGAAATATTTTTTAATGCAATATATGTTCTGGATTTTGCAAGGTTTGCGAATGCAGTTTTTTACTTGTTGCCCAAAATGCACGGCGTGCTGAAGACGCACTGTCTGGAGTGTGTGCTGAGTAGAGCAGAAGAGATCCCTGATATTTACCTGCAGCTCAAGAGCAAGGATTTTGCCAAGGTCATGGGTCACAGGTGAGCTCTATGTGCTGGAAAAAGAATGGGAAAGGTTGTCCTACATGTATTTGGTGATATCAACCGTATTCAATGAGTGATTCCGTTTTCTTGCTTTCCATGTTTACCCTAATAAGCAGAAATAGGGTAATTACATCAATACACACCCAATGGTGAAGTAGTATACACAGTTTCAACAGTAATGCACCCTGTGAATTTTAAGATCATTTTTCAATTGTCAATGATATAAACAACTTCACAATACCGCAAGTATTTAAAACATCATAACTTGGCTTTATTACTGATAGAAAATCATTGCATTCTTTTGACAGGGATGAGGCCCGGCAGAGAGTATGTTTGGATATTGTACACAAGATCCAAGCAAAGCTGCAGCCAATGGAGTTGCAGGAGATTCTGGGCCCAGTCACGTCATTCACCACACACCCCTCTCCTGTGTGCAGAGAGAGGATGTATGACATCATCATGTGGATTCATGACAACTACAGGTGAACACGTCCTTTACTTCCCTAAAAAAACCTTTTAAAAAATACCACTGTCTCAGCTGGCTGATGATGATACAGAATGGCCTAAAAACATTTCCGTTTGCCTTTATGCCCCCTCTGAGATTCAAGGTCACATGTTTTTCATTACAGAAACTAGAGAAGTCAAGAGAAAACATGTCATCTAATGATTAGCCTTAACAATTTGCCGTAGGCCAAAATGTCTTTCTAAACCTGGTTTCTGCACATATAAATATTTAGACTTTAAATGTAAAGACTATAACTCTTTTTCAAAACTTCAATATTAAAAGTACTTTGAGTGTTTCAAAGTGTGGCGTATAATGTAAAACATGTTTTTGTGCTTGCAGGGAATCTGACAGCATCTCTGTAGAGATTTCAAATGTAGCAAAGGAGACACTGCTTCAAGGACTTGTGGATGAAAACCAAGGTTTACAGTAAGTCCCTCCTTTTAAAAGGCTTTCTGTATTAGATACTGTTAAAGACTGGGTTCATGTTTCATGGAGAATTTAACCCTAAACTATGTTCTAAAAGATGCACTAAGAAATTGAATATAAAAGGCTACAACAATTTTTGTGGTCAGTAGAGTGTGAATTTTGAGCTTTTTTCTCAGTCAAACAACAAGCAATTAAATCTGTTAAACTTATTTTAAACAAATGATTTTCAAGAGGAATTGATTGTGCCTAACGATGATGAAAGTTATAATTATGTTACAACTCATTGCTGTCTCCCTAGGCTCTACGTGAGGAATTTCTGGAGCCACGAGAGCCGTCTCCCGAAAGCTACCCTGGATCGAATGTTGGTGATCCTGCAGTCTCTGTACTCGAGTAAGATCGAGACGCGCTACCTCAGCCTGGCCACCAACTTGCTATTGGAGATGACCAGCCAGAGCCCTGACTACACCCGTGCCATGTTTGAGTACCCTCTCTCCGAGTGCACGTTCCAGGTAAACACTGGGCAACTTCATACTGTTCAAAGCCCTAGATTTTCTTTTGGAAAATTCAATATTTGGGCTTAGGAACCAAAGTTATAAATTCTGACGCTGTGTTATCTTTAAGTCTTAAATTTGGTGATTTGCTCTGTGGCTTGCTTTTATTAATTAATTTGTTGGAATACTAATAACTTTTTTGGAAGGATTCAATCAAACCACAAGTACAACAATTATGTTGTTAACCATTTAGATGATAAAGTAGAGCAAGTCCAAAAATGTGAAACAGAAAGGCAATTCATGTCTAGGTTCTATATAAAATATCTTGTGTACAATCTGTTAGTTGATTATTCATTACACACAATTGGTGTTATAATAATGACAACGATTGTTAAACCTATTTAAATCCTTTTTCTTTCCATTTCCTGTAACAGGACTACATCATTGATTCCAATTGGCGACACCGGAGTACCGTTCTCACCCCAATGTTTGTGGAAACACAAGCCACACAAAGTGGGTCCCGCTATCAATCTCAGGAGGGGACTGAGAGTGCTCAAGGGACAATTGGGGGCCAACTGAGGGCCACTCAGGCTACTCTGGATTTCACTCCTACACAGACCCCAGGTGAGCATGGAAAAAGGGGAAGCCTTGGGGAGGGGCTAAGACTGGTTAAGGCCACAGATGCATCTGTTTTCTTTATGTAGTTTTCGAAACCCCAACTTAGTCCTTTCATGAGAGCCTGTTCCTTATTAGTATAACCCTGTTAGAACTTTTCAGCTTGGAATTATGAATTTAAAGTATCTTTGAAATTCTTCTAGTTCTGCTTTCTCTCTAGATCTCTAGATGACTGTGTTCAGGTCCAAACAATCAGGTTGTACTACAGGTGTTTGCTGTTGACTGAAGGGGAAATGTGCTCTCTGGTGTTTCAGGCAGGCGCTCCTCGTATAACTGGTTGACAGGGAACAGCGTGGACACCCTGGCAGACTATTCACTGCCGTCCAGCTCCGAGTCCCTCTCCTCCTCCCTGCTTGTGTTCGGGAAGTGGGGCGAGAAGCAGGTGCGGGCGGCCAGGAAGCCTGTCGGACCTGACTTTGGGAAAAAGCGTCTCGCTCTTCCCGGAGATGAGGTAGACCGCAAGAAAAAAGGTAAGCCTGAAAGGGACTCTCTAACTCGGAACTGAATAGTATCGAAAATTAGATGAGTGGATTAGTTATTGGTCTAACTGGGGGTCTAACTACAAAACAACTAAATGGCAAAAATAAAAATAAAGCAACTACTCCTTATTATAACAAAGATGGAATAAAAATAAGTGTTTGTTTCTACCTGTCTGAAAGGATTGAGACGGTCATATACAAGGGTAATTGGCACCCTAGGGGAACTGCCACCAAGGCATGCCCCCACTCCATCCTAATAGCTACTGCTATTTATTGGGAACTCTTATTATATGTTATTTGTGTTGCTTTATGACTTATTAAATATAATTTCACAATCTGCAGTACACTGTAGGATTTTTGGTGCCCCCAAAATGATGGCACCTAGGCAGCCGCCTAAGGTTGCCTGGGGTAGCACTGGCTCTGGCCATACAGTTTGGCAAGCAATCTCAATCTAAGTGCTTACTGCATTACTGTTAGACTTTGATCAGCATGGGTGGCTTACCAAACAATTTAAAATTGACAGCAGTGAATGACCAGCGGGCAGACATACTGAGACTGAGGAGAAGGTTTCTGAAGGACCAGGAGAAAGTCAGCCTGCAGTTTGCCAGGAAAGGTATCCGGGAGCAGAGACAGCAGAAGGTAAAGCTTCAGAGGAAGACTTGCATGTCTGGGGGATACAGGTCAAATACTTGCTGTGCTGATAGTGTATTTTAAGATCAGAAAGTGACACAGGAGCCATAATTCAGAAATCCACAAATCAGAAAGGTATTCATGCTAAGGAATTTGCACTATTTTTAAGGCCTTCAAATGTTTGCATAGTAATTGTCCAAGGGCACATTTTAGCCACAAACAAGCAATAGGTCTGGTTTCCCCCAGCACTTTCATCCTTGTTTCTTTTTGTTAATACTTACAATCAAGTTGATTAATTTGCAAATCAGATCAATATGAAATATCCTTCCTGCTCACAGCTGTGATGTAAAGACTAAGTAAAGCCCTTGTTTGGTGTCTGTTGCAGGAGAACGTAGCCGAGCGGAAGATGAGGCAGGAAGGCCAGGTGACTCTGTACCGGAGCTACAGGCAGGGAGACCTGCCGGACATCCAGATCCAGCACAGCAGCTTGATTGCCCCCCTGCAGGCCCTGGCACAGGTGTGTCACTCACTGGCACTGCCAGAGCTGTGCCGACTCAAAGCCTTTCATATACACCGATCAGCCATACCATTATGACCACTGACAGGTGAAGTGAATAACACTGATAATCTCGTTATCATGGCACCTGTCAGTGGGTGGATATATTAGGCAGCGAGTTAACATTTTGTCCTCAAAGTTGATGTATTAGAAGCAGGAAAAATGGGCAAGCGTAAGGATCTGAGCGACTTTGACAAGGGCCAAATTGTGATGGCTAGACGACTGGGTCAGAGCATCTCCAAAACTGCAGCTCTTGTGGGGTGTTCCTGGTCTGGAGTGGTCAGTACCTATCAAAAGTGGTCAAAGGAAGGAAAAGCGGTGAACCGGCGACAGGGTCATGGGCGGCCAAGGCTCATTGATGCACGTGGGGAGCAAAGGCTGGCCCGTGTGGTCTGATCCAACAGACAAGCTACTGTAGCTCAAATTGCTGAAAAAGTTAATGCTGGTTCTGATAGAAAGGTGTCAGAACACACAGTGCATCACAGTCTGTTGCGTATGGGGCTGCGTAGCCGCAGACCAGTCAGGGTGCCCATGCTGACCCCTGTCCACTGCCAAAAGCACCTACAATGAGCACATGAGCCTCAGAGCTGGACCACAGAGCAATGGAAGAAGGTGGCCTGGTCTGATGAATCACGAGTTCAAGGTGTTGACTTGGCCTCCAAATTCCCCAGATCTCAATCCAATCGAGCATCTGTGGGATGTGCTGGACAATCAAGTCCGATCCATGGAGGCCCCACCTTGCAACTTACAGGACTTAAAGGATCTGCTGCTAACGTCTTGGTGCCAGATACCACAGCACACCTTCAGAGGTCTAGTGGAGTCCATGCCTCGACGAATCAGGGCTGTTTTGGAGGCAAAAGGGGACCTACACAATATTAGGCAGGAGGTCATAATGTTATGGCTGATCGGTGTATTAGTCATAAAGTACCTCTTCCAATAAAGGAGATGACTGAAAAAAGAAGTAACATGCATTAAATATATGTACTTCCCAGTATTATCATATTAAAACTATGAAAAATGCTCATTTAAAGAATAAATAAGTAAGGGGAATATTAATCCTTGACATTGTTTTTCAGAGAGATCCCACTCTTGCCAAGCAGCTCTTCAGTTCCTTGTTTTCGGCAATCTTGGTTGAAATGGAAACATGTAAAAGCGCTGCAGAGCAGAAGAAAATCTCAGAAGAGTTATTAAAGAACATGAATAGCTTCCTGAGCAAAAGCACAGTGTACTTCCCACCATTTGTCACGTGTGTTCAGGTAGGTTGGTTAATTCCTTAAAAGGAAAAATATATAATAATCAAAATATAGTTAGTACCCAATCCAGTATACGTTCTTCTATCGTTCTTTAGTATGTTGTACAGTTCGATGCTTTGAGGTTTATTTTGGTGAAGTTATTTTGAAACAGACACACATGCGGTGCCTGTGCATTCACTGAAGCAGCTGCTTGCTGAGTAGAACCCGTGTGCTTGCAGGACATGAGTTACCAGCACAGGGACTTACTGAAGGTGGACCCAGGAGGTGTGAGCTCCAGCTGTCTGGCAAGTTTGCAGCAGCCAATGGGCATCCTGCTGCTAGAGGAGAGCTTGATCAGAGGGTGTGTCATTGACGAGCCCCCAACCAAGAGGGCCCGAGGACGCTGCGAGGTTCCTCCTGACACCGAGCGCTGGATCCATCTCGCCAAGTAGGTTTCATTGCTACCTCTTAGACCTTTGGAATTGCATTGGCTCACAACCACATACTTAGGCTTTAATACTGTTCCTTGGATTTGTTTCATGAATTTGCATGAAATATGAATAGATCTTATTTATTTATTAACAATATTGTTTAGTTTCCTATGTAATCCTTTCAAGTTATGTATGTATTGCTAGTTTGTAATGTCTCATTGTTACCCCATGGAGTCTGACTGAAGCAATTAATGCAATGGTGAATATCACTTAAAAAAAACCTTCTCATCTCTTTTAAAGAAAAACTAAAAGGGGAGGATGAAAAATGTTTTATCTAGATATTAAATTTTACAATATACCATATACATAGTTAAGAGAGAGCAATGCATGCAAAAGATTCTAATTAAATCGTATAACCTTTTTTGGTTGTTTTTCTTTGAATTGCATAGACTGTACAGGTCTCTTGGGGATTACGATGTCCTTCGGGGGATATTCAGTGGCAAGATTGGAGCCAAATCAATTACCAACAGGGCGTTGCAGGCAGAAGCAAAAAGTGACTATTCTGAAGCCGTAAAGCTGTATAATGAGGTAATGCAACATAGTGTGTAAACAAAAAATATTTGATAAAGCTGATAATAAAAACAAATATGTTTTACATAGATTTAAATACCATTGAGTGAAATACTAGTGTTGACCTTTTAAACATGGTTTCATTATGTAATTCACACAGGAAGGTTTTGTTCATGCTGTAAAACAAAATCTCCTCTCAGGACTGAAGTTAGTTTGGTCTTGTACGTGTTCCCATGTTATTAATACTTATATCACTGTAATACAGGTGTACTGGACATTCATCACCCTTCACGATAGATAGATAGATACACCCATTATGTTACAATATAAAAAGCATTGCTGAATGAAGACTGACAGATCCATTTCAAGTGTGAATTTGAAAGATTGGTTTCTGTCTATATAGACTACTCCTAAATGAAGATTGTCTTTGATAGGCTCTCAATACTGAAGAGTGGATAGATGGAGATCCCACAGACACAGAGAAGGATTTCTGGGAGATTGCAGCTCTGGAGTCGTACAGTCACCTGACGGAGTGGAAGTCTCTGCAGTACTGCTCCACTGTCAACATTGATGATGGCAGTCCAGCCGACTTGGAGAAGATGTGGAGTGATCCATTCTACCAGGTCAGTAGAGCAGTCGAAACAAAACGATTGTTGTGGGGGTGGAGAGTCTCCTAGACCACTTCTAATCTGGACCAAAATAACCTGCAGCTCATGATGATACATGCCAACAACATTTCAGAAACAGCATTGTGCCTTACACTGGGAAGATTTCTTTTTTCTGTTAAAGATTGTTCAATGCCTGTGGATAAGCGATATATTCTTAGGGTATGTTTGCTAATAATCTGCTTGGTGGTTTTGCTTGCCCCTCAGGAAGCCTACCTGCCATACATGATGCGCAGCATGGTGAAGCTGCTGCAGATGGGGGAACTCGAGCAGTCTCTGCTGACCTTTGTTGACAATGCCATGAAAGTGGAGGAGAAGAAAACCATAATCGAGACCAACCACAGCCAGGAGCTCAGCCTGCTCTACATTCTGCAGGACGACTACGACAGGGCCAAGTACTATGTCAACAACTGCATGCAGGTCTTCATGCAGGTGAGCTTGGTGGGGGTGGCTGGATGGTAACAATCAGACTTTGACAGTTTACCTGCTGTCCACCACACTGCAGCGGTCTACTGTGCTCCAGCGCTTTACAGTTGTTGACAACTATCCTGAAGCTAGCTATCATGATAATAGAAGTGTGCAAAGACAGGTGATTTGAAAAGTGATTATCTTTATCCAGGAGAGCCTTGCAGTTCCTGTTTCATTTGAAAGGCTCTTTCAGATCTAATATAGGTTATGACTGTATCTCTGTGCTTCCAAGTGATTGAAATCTTGTAATGAAGATGAAGATGTCTGCTTCAGAAGCCAGTTAGAAAACCTACGCACTGTGCAGTGTTGTCCCTTTTAAAGTTAGCAGTGATAGTTTTTCAGTGCATCTGTCCAAGGGTTTTAAAATAGGAGCATTGCCCTGAATATATTCTGAACTTCCGAACATTTCCTTTAAGAACTATTCCAGCATCGATGCACTGCTTTATGGGAGCCGTCTCACCAAACTGCAGGCTATACAGGCTTTAACAGAGATCCAAGATTTCCTCAGTTTCATCACGAAAGATGGTAAGTGATCACTGATTTGGCATTTCTAAGGAAAATAGAATTATGTAACTCAATTCAGCATATCGATAATCCATCTGTCACTCTTGTTCCCCCACAGTTTCCATGTCATCTCTCAGAAACCTAATAAGAATTTGGATGGATCGATATCCTGATGCCAAAATGGATCCTATGAATGTTTGGGATGATATCATCACAAATCGGTAACAGTTCTTCTGTATTAATTACATATTTGCCATTAATGTAAATATATGTACTCTTTAAACAATCAAGGAAAACCGCAATGTAGTCTGATTCCCCGTAGTAACTGTCCAAGTGTGATCATTCAACTTGTTTTGTCTTGTTAAAATATCAGTATGTATCAAAGTATTTCTTATACTTGACAGTTGTATGTAAAACCTTAGCCTGACACCTGGTAACTGTTACATTCTAGATGCTTCTTTCTTGATAAAATCAAAGAAAAGCTTGCCAGCTCTGTAGCAAGTGAAAGTATGGAAGTAGATGGGGATGAAGATATGGGAATGAAGCTGGAAGACGAGAAACCTGAAGATCTCGATTCAATGATTAATCACTGTAAATTCAGTATGAAACTGAAGATGGCAGACAGCGCGAGGAAACAGGTAAAGCCACTGATTTAGAATATATTATTTGAATGTCCTAGTGTGCTATCTGTGATGTACGACGTGTAAGTCAAGAGGGTCTTTGTTGAAGGCTTAGTTTATAAAATATAGCATAATAATATATTGCACTGTAAATTTGGGTTGGATATAGAAAACATTGGATAAGTCAATTGCAAACAATTATGAATGTTTTGAATACATCATTTCTGAAAGTGGAAAGATTTCAAAGAATTTAAAATAAAGTATGAACAGCACATTTCTTGTATTTTTAACTTTTCACATTGCGGTCCACATAATCTACCAGTACAATGTTCTTGTTGCAGAATAACTTCTCTGTGGCCACCAAGCTGCTGAAGGAGCTGCACAGGGAGTCGAAGACACGCAACGACTGGCTGCTGCGCTGGGTGCACAGCTTCAGCCGCTTCAGCCACAGCCGCAGCCAGAGTCAGAGCGGCGCTGAGCAGATTGGCACGGTGCTCAAGACCATCCCTCTGCTGGGTATGGAGCTGACAGTCACACTCATAGGGCTGTGCCCCTTCAACTCAATGGTCCCTCCTCTCCTGGAGTGTCTAGTGCTGTAAACTGAGGGATTACTGGATAACAAATCTGGTTATGCACTGTCTTCCCTTCTTCCACAGAGGACAGCAAAATTGACTATCAGAACACCACTGCTCGGATCTTTAGGGACCAGAAGACTCTTTTGGGAACAACGTACCACATCATGGCTACAGCTTTGAGCAGAGACATTTCGGTGCTGGAGCAGATTGGGCCAGACAAGGCTAGGAAATTACAGGAACTCTCGGGAGCCTCCTCTCACGATCTTCAGCAGGTAAAGATATTTCAAGAATAATCCTGAGTGACTTTCTGAATTTTTGTTTAACAATTCATTTTTTCTTTGTATAGGGGAGGAGTCCAAAGAAAAAGTAAAAAACAATACAAATCAATAAATTAAAAAAAAACAGAATTCTTGTGTCTATCTGAAAAGCTGATCACAATCTATTTAATTTATTGTGCTGCCTCACTGTTCTCAGACGGAAACCTGTAGATCTGTACTCTGTTCAATGGTCTCTGTGCTGCTGTACAGGTGGTGGTGGGGCTGCACAGGAAAGCTCTGGAGCTCCTTCAGAGCGCAGTGAAGAAGGCTGAAGAGGAGGTCCAGTCCCGATCGACTGATCACGTGGACACCACTGGTACCATTGAGGCCTACATGACCCTGGCCAACTTCTGTGACAAAAGACTGTGGGAGGAGGAACAGAGCGATCAAGGTGAAGCATCTTAGCCTGCTCAATACAGTGAGGGAAAAAAGTATTTGATCCCCTGCTGATTTTGTATGTTTGCCCACTGACAAAGAAATGATCAGTCTATAATTTTAATGGTAGGTGTATTTTAACAGTGAGAGACAGAACAACAACAAAAATCCAGAAAAACGCATTTCAAAAAAGTTATAAATTGATTTGCATGTTAATGAGGGAAATAAGTATTTGATCCCCTATCAATCAGCAAGATTTCTGGCTCCCAGGTGTCTTTTATACAGGTAACGAGCTGAGATTAGGAGCAGTCTCTTAAAGGGAGTGCTCCTAATCTCAGCTTGTTACCTGTATAAAAGACACCTGTCCACAGAAGCAATCAATCAATCAGATTCCAAACTCTCCACCATGGCCAAGACCAAATAGCTGTCCAAGGATGTCAGGGACAAGATTGTAGACCTACACAAGGCTGGAATGGGCTACAAGACCATCGCCAAGCAGCTTGGTGAGAAGGTGACAACAGTTGGTGCGATTATTTGCAAATGGAAAAACACAAAATAACTGTCAGTCTCCCTCGGTCTGGGGCTCCATGCAAGATCTCACCTCGTGTAGTTTCAATGATCATGAGAATGGTGAGGAATCAGCCCAGAACTACACGGGAGGATCTTGTTAATGATCTCAAGGCAGCTGGGACCATAGTCACCAAGAAAACAATTGGTAACACACTACGCCGTGAAGGACTGAAATCCTGCAGCGCCCGCAAGGTCCCCCTGCTCAAGAACGCACATGTACAGGCCCGTCTGAAGTTTGCCAATGAACATCTGAATGATTCAGAGGAGAACTGGGTGAAAGTGTTGTGGTCAGATGAGACCAAAATCGAGCTCTTTGGCATCAACTCAACTCGCTGTGTTTGGAGGAGGAGGAATGACCCCAAGAACACCATCCCCACCGTCAAACATGGAGGTGGAAACATTATGCTTTGGGGGTGTTTTTCTGTTAAGCGGACAGGACAACTGCACCGCATCAAAGGGACGATGGACGGGGCCATGTACTGTCAAATCTTGGGTGAGAACCTCCTTCCCTCAGCCAGGGCATTGAAAATGGGTCGTGGATAGGTATTCCAGCAGACAATGAGCCAAAACACACAGCCAAGGCAACAAAGGAGTGGCTCAAGAAGAAGCACATTAAGGTCCTGGAGTGGCCTAGCCAGTCTCCAGACCTTAATCCCATAGAAAATCTGTGGAGGGAGCTGAAGGTTCGAGTTGCCAAACGTCAGCTTCGAAACCTTAATGACTTGAAGAGGATCTGCAAAGAGGAGTGGGACAAAATCCCTCCTGAGATGTGTGCAAACCTGGTGGCCAACTACAAGAAACGTCTGACCTCTGTGATTGCCAACAAGGGTTTTGCCACCAAGTACTAAGTCGAAGGGGTCAAATACTTATTTCCCTCATTAACATGCAAATCAATTTATAACTTTTTTGAAATGCGTTTTTCTGGATTTTTTTGTTGTTATTCCGTCTCTCACTGTTAAAATACACCTACCATTAAAATTATAGACTGATCATTTCTTTGTCAGTGGGCAAACGTACAAAATCAGCAGGGGATCAAATACTTTTTTCCCTCACTGTATATACATTGTTTTTCTACAGCAACACATAACTTTCAACAGATCTCAAGTCTTGATATTTCATTCCTATAGATAGATATAGAGAGTTTGCTTTTATAGTAGCAAAATATGCTTTTGTGAGTTATGACCAACAATCAACGATGGCTATAGAATCATGGCTTATTTTCTTTTCAGCTTCTGAATTCTCTGAGCTCCCCACATTTCCTGGCGTTATCGTGGAGATGATGCTTAAAGCTTTGAAAATGAACTCTAAAGAAGCTCAGCTGAAGTTCCCCAGACTGCTGCAGATCATAGAGTTGTACCCCGCGGAGACATTAGACCTCATGGCCAAAGAGGTCAGTAAAGACAGCCTTCTTCAATTAATTACGTTTAATTTTACATCTCTGTCAGACTATAAACAATAACTAATACCATAGTATTCTAATTTTCCTGAAAGTGTTTTTCAGGGTGCAGTTAGTTACGAATTCCACTGTCTATCATAGGATAAAATATATTTATATATTAGTAACAGTGACCAGAGACAATCTTTGTGTTCCTTTGGTCAAAGCTCAATGTTCGCAGGGACATGTGGCACAAATGTTAGGTTTTTATTACTTCATCAGCCTTAACTAACTGCATATTCAGTATACAGTATATGGTATACAGTATACGTTTTTTTATATTTTCAGCAGTATCTAACTGAGTGTCTGTTTATCTTCTGATTGTCAGGTCTCATCAGTGCCCTGCTGGCAGCTGATTGGCTGGATCAGTCAGATGATGGCGCTCCTGGATAAGAAGGAGGCAGTGGCAGTGCAGCACGTCATCCAGGAGATTGCGCAGTCCTACCCCCAGGCTATTGTGTATCCCTTCATGATCAGCAGCGAGAACTACGAATTTGAGGATTCTGCCACTGGTCATAGAAACCAAGAGTTTGTCACAAGGTAGTGTGGTTGGCATAGAATTAAAAAGGGTTATGGTACAGAATGGTGGTGGCGTTGTGAAGGAGCATCCAGCAGTCCATGTTGACCTGAGGGGTCAACATGTTGAAGCGAACGCGATTAGCACAGATTAGCACAATATATAAATTGCATGATGTATAACAATGAGAGTAAGCTTTTTCTTTCCAAATAGATTGAGTGGTTATCCTTTCATAAAACCACATACCTCAAATATATGATTTAACTTGACATCTTTCTTAAATAATGTCCCCCTCTCTGCCTTATTTTCAAGATTGAAGTCCCAGCTAGACAAAGGAGGAGTGGTCAAAGATTTTATAGACGCGTTGCAACAACTCTCAAATCCTGATATGCTCTTTAAGGTAACGACACTTTGGATTCTGTTTATGTCTTCTAATAGAAGGTCTAGTGTGCAGTAATCACTGATTTTGCGTATTGTCTCTGGGCAGGACTGTGTAGAAGACTTGAAAAATGAAGCTGAAAAACCAAGGAATGACAAAAAGCTGAAGAAAATGTATGAAGACATGTACTCTATGCTGGGGATCTTAAGAGCAGACGGAATGGGCCCTTTCCGCAAGAAGTTTGTACAGGTGCTTGTACAAGTGATTTCTGTAAAAGGAAAACTCATTGTGAGGTCACAGGCACATATTTAGGTATCTTAGTTTTCTTTAGATTGTCAAATCATATATATTAAATATAACTGAATCAGAGGGTGACTTTGGGGGAATTTATGATTGTCTATTTCTGACAACAGTTCCTGAAACTTATTTCGGTTGCTGTTTATTTGCACTCCAGTCAGCACTTTTTAACAGCCAATTAACATGTCCTAATGTGATTAATAGATATAGATATATTTTTGTAACGTTTTCTTTTTCATATATCAAAAAAGAAAAGAAAGATACTATGTCAATGTTTTGCCTTTTCTTTTTTTTTCCAATACAGAAATTTTCTAAAGAAATAGACAAAATATTTGGCAAAAATGGTTCCACGATGCTAAGTAAGAAGAATGACAAAGCTTATTGGCAGTCAGTGGATCAGCTGGTGTCCTCTATGAGGGAAGCCATTAAAATGCCTGGAAACCTGAAGGAATACTCCCCCTGGATGAGCAGCTTCAGACCAGAGACCCTGTGGAACGAGCTGGAGATCCCAGGTCTGCCAAGCCCGTGTGCATGACATCGCATTTCTGTGTCAAGACGTTCTTATTCAGTAACAGACTGAAGGTTTTGTGAACCGAGAAAAACAAACCTACCTGATGCCTAATTTTGTACTATTCTTGTTTTCTGTTGTTTAATCAGGACAGTATGATGGCAAATCAAAACCATTACCAGAGTACCATGCAAAAATCACTGGTTTCGATGAAAGGGTATGTGAAGTTTAAATAAATTGAGAAATCTATGAAATTCATGCACAATTTAAATCACTGTACTTCAAGTATCTGGAGTATGTTTCTCAATGTGGTGTTTAAAGACTAAACACAAAATGTGGGTTGTACGTGTGATACAATGGGAGTCGCTCTCTAATGCCCATTTCCTCTGCTTCCAGGTGAAAGTGATGACGTCTATTCGGAAGCCCAAGCGGTTGATCATCCGTGGGAATGACGAAAGGGAGTATCCCTTCCTAGTGAAGGGCGGTGAGGATCTGCGACAGGACCAGCGCATCGAGCAGCTCTTCGGCGTCATGAACATCATCCTGTCCCACGACGCGGCCTGCTCCCAGAGGAACCTGGCGCTCAGGACCTACCAGGTCATCCCCATGACATCAAGGTACTGCATGTGCGACAGGCCTGGAAATGGTTTACAAGCGAATGGATGAAATTAAAATGTTCTCATTTTGGGAGATGCATGTGATTTTAAATTGAAGGACTTTCGCTTTTTTTTTTTTTTTTTTTTAACAAAACCAATTTTGCCCTTAAATATCAACACACACTTTTGTGATATAAATTACTCATTATTTGTTATTTCCAATGCATATTTTTGTAATGGCTGAAATGTTCTTTTCCTTGTGTTAGGATTGGCTTGATTGAATGGATGGAGAACACTTGTACACTGAAGGAATTCCTTATAAGCAGGGTTGAAGATAAAGAAATTCAGTTTCCAAGGTAAAATCTCTGCTGGCTTAACATTTGGATTCATATTTAATGGCTTAATATTTCAATTAAACTGAAGTTATATTTACTATATACTATATGTTGAAATATAAAAATACATTTATACTGTCTTATGATTATGTCAGGGTATATTCTTGATCATATACAAATGTTTTACGTTTTTGTTTTTTTTCCCTAAAGTTTGCTAGTTTTCAGCCAATCTAATTATTCGATGTAACTCAGATAATTCATGTCTTTTACAGCCTTAATGCAAAGTATAATAAATGGCTTGACAAAATGGCAGGAAAGGCGGAAGGGCTTCGTCGGTATGAGGAAATGTACAAGTAAGTTCTCCACTCAGTCTAATTTTCTTGCCGTTAGATTAGTTTCATTTCTTTATTTTTATTTTGTCACCTATTGCTTCACTCTTTACAGTGAGGGAAAAAAAGGATTTTGTACGTTTGCCCACTGACAAAGAAATGATCAGTCTATAATTTTAATGGTAGGTGTATTTTAACAGTGAGAGACAGAATAACAACAAAAAAATCCAGAAAAACGCATTTCAAAAAAGTTATACATTGATTTGCATGTTAATGAGGGAAATAAGTATTTGATCCCCTATCAATCAGCAAGATTTCTGGCTCCCAGGTGTCTTTTATACAGGTAACGAGCTGAGATTAGGAGCACTCTCTTAATGGGAGTGCTCCTAATCTCAGCTCGTTACCTGTATAAAAGACACCTGTCCACAGAAGCAATCAATCAATCAGATTCCAAACTCTCCACCATGGCCAAGACCAAAGAGCTGTCCAAGGATGTCAGGGACAAGATTGTAGACCTACACAAGGCTGGAATGGGCTACAAGACCATCGCCAAGCAGCTTGGTGAGAAGGTGACAACAGTTGGTGCGATTATTCGCAAATGGAAGAAACACAAAATAACTGTCAGTCTCCCTCGGTCTGGGGCTCCATGCAAGATCTCACCTCGTGGAGTTTCAATGATCATGAGAACGGTGAGGAATCAGCCCAGAACTACACGGGAGGATCTTGTTAATGATCTCAAGGCAGCTGGGACCACAGTCACCAAGAAAACAATTGGTAACACTACGCCGTGAAGGACTGAAATCCTGCAGCGCCCGCAAGGTCCCCCTGCTCAAGAAAGCACATGTACAGGCCCGTCTGAAGTTTGCCAATGAATGATTCAGAGGAGAACTGGGTGAAAGTGTTGTGGTCAGATGAGACCAAAAATCGAGCTCTTTGGCATCAACTCAACTCGCCATGTTTGGAGGAGGAGGAATGACCCCTAGAACACCATCCCCACCGTCAAACATGGAGGTGGAAACATTATGCTTTGGGGGTGTTTTTCTGCTAAGGGGACAGGACAACTGCACCGCATCAAAGGGACGATACACGGGGCCATGTACCGTCAAATCTTGGGTGAGAACCTCCTTCCCTCAGCCAGGGCATTGAAAATGGGTCGTGGATGGGTATTCCAGCATGACAATGAGCCAAAACACACAGCCAAGGCAACAAAGGAGTGGCTCAAGAAGAAGCACATTAAGGTCCTGGAGTGGCCTAGCCAGTCTCCAGACCTTAATCCCATAGAAAATCTGTGGAGGGAGCTGAAGGTTCGAGTTGCCAGACGTCAGCCTCGAAACCTTAATGACTTGGAGAGGATCTGCAAAGAGGAGTGGGACAAAATCCCTCCTGAGATGTGTGCAAACCTGGTGGCCAACTACAAGAAACGTCTGACCTCTGTGATTGCCAACAAGGGTTTTGCCACCAAGTACTAAGTCGAAGGGGTCAAATACTTATTTCCCTCATTAACATGCAAATCAATGTATAACTTTTTTGAAATGCGTTTTTCTGGATTTTTTTGTTGTTATTCCGTCTCTCACTGTTAAAATACACCTACCATTAAAATTATAGACTGATCATTTCTTTGTCAGTGAGCAAACGTACAAAATCAGCAGGGGATCAAATACTTTTTTCCCTCACTGTATATACTTCAGACACGTATATGGCTTTACTAAGCAATGGATCTGAAAAGCATTTGCTTATGAAATCAAATGATCTTTATATTACATTGATTTGTAAATATTAATTTGAAACAGTTGCATGCTTTATACAATGAAATTGAATATGAAATGATTTTTTTTTTTTTATAGCTTTTGTTTTTAAAGGGCCTACTGTATTAAAAATTCAGAGTAGAAGCAGAAGTTGTAGCAAGAAATCACAGTGGCATTTATTATGTTTGTGCCAGAGAGGGAGCTGTACCAGACACTGCACACTGCTTTTTCTTAAGCATTTTTTGTCATCTCCTTTTACACCACAAAATAACTGAGATTTTTTTTCTTACATGTTTACAATCAAAGTAACTTAACAAATACCTAGCATATGTGTGTTTTATTTTCATTATCAAGTCCTACATTTGAGTGGTTTTACATTTTTTGTAGGTCATATTTTGGAAAACAGCTGTATGTTGGTATTTACACTCACCTAAAGGATTATTAGGAACACCTGTTCAATTTCTCATTAATGCAATTATCTAACCAACCAATCACATGGCAGTTGCTTCAATGCATTTAGGGGTGTGGTCCTGGTCAAGACAATCTCCTGAACTCCAAACTTAATGTTTGAATGGGAAAGAAAGGTGATTTAAGCAATTTTGAGCGTGGCATGGTTGTTGGTGCCAGACGGGCCGGTCTGAGTATTTCACAATCTGCTCAGTTACTGGGATTTTCACGCACAACCATTTCTAGGGTTTACAAAGAATGGTGTGAAAAGGGAAAAACATCCAGTATGCGGCAGTCCTGTGGGCGAAAATGCCTTGTTGATGCTAGAGGTCAGAGGAGAATGGGCCGACTGATTCAAGCTGATAGAAGAGCAACTTTGACTGAAATAACCACTCGTTACAACCGAGGTATGCAGCAAAGCATTTGTGAAGCCACAACACGTACAACCTTGAGGCGGATGGGCTACAACAGCAGAAGACCCCACCGGGTACCACTCATCTCCACTACAAATAGGAAAAAGAGGCTACAATTTGCACAAGCTCACCAAAATTGGACAGTTGAAGACTGGAAAAATGTTGCCTGGTCTGATGAGTCTCGATTTCTGTTGAGACATTCAGATGGTAGAGTCAGAATTTGGCGTAAACAGAATGAGAACATGGATCCATCATGCCTTGTTACCACTGTGCAGGCTGGTGGTGGTGGTGTAATGGTGTGGGGGATGTTTTCTTGGCACACTTTAGGCCCCTTAGTGCCAACTGGGCATCGTTTAAATGCCACGGCCTACCTGAGCATTGTTTCTGACCATGTCCATCCCTTTATGACCACCATGTACCCATCCTCTGATGGCTACTTCCAGCAGGATAATGCACCATGTCACAAAGGTCAAATCATTTCAAATTGGTTTCTTGAACATGACAATGAGTTCACTGTACTAAACTGGCCCCCACAGTCACCAGATCTCAACCCAATAGAGCATCTTTGGGATGTGGTGGAACGGGAGCTTCGTGCCCTGGATGTGCATCCCACAAATCTCCATCAACTGCAAGATGCTATCCTATCAATATGGGCCAACATTTCTAAAGAATGCTTTCAGCACCTTGTTGAATCAATGCCACGTAGAATTAAGGCAGTTCTGAAGGCGAAAGGGGGTCAAACACAGTATTAGTATGGTGTTCCTAATAATCCTTTAGGTGAGTGTATTTTGTTGAATACCATAAATAAATGAATTAATATATTTATACTTTTGAATTGGAAAAAACGACTCAAGATTCTTCAGTTTCACATTGCCTGTGAGATAAATGACGTCAAATTGTTCACTCACTATTTTATGTTAAGGTGTCAGTAGCCCCTTACCCCCTTGTTAATGACTTGCTCAACACAAGCTCTTCCAGTGTATCTGTGGGCAAATCTGTCAATTACAGAAGTTGTCAGTTTATCTGAACATCCTGCTGCTTTTGTGGTCAGAGGTTGTTTTTTTTCCAACGGTAGTTTTGTAAGCTTCCCCAGTATAAGTATAAAATGTGTATTTCTTCCTCTTACCGTGGTCAACTTTAGCGTTCATGCAGCTGGAGTTGTCATGGTGACTGTTTGATCTAATTTCCATGACAGGAAAGCGAACCGAACAGAGACCCTCGCTAACTTTAAGAACATCGAACAGATGGTACCAGAAGATCTTCTTAGGTGGGTATTTATTATCATGTTACACAAACCATGTTAGTCATATCAGTTTTGCGCACTAGGGGTTTTTACAAAGAGAGAAGTGTAAGAGACATGCAGCAATTTTGAATATGAATAGTGTTTGAACCCACATCAGTATGTTGTTACAGAGGTCCGGAGAGAGAGCCCTAATTAAAAAAATCAAGATTTGATTGGTTATAGACTGCCTGATTTATCTGTGTTGGTTAAATAAATAAACTGCTAAACTATCTCCCTGGGATGGTAGCCCCACTCTGAATAATGGATTTCACTGTGAGGAATTGTATGAATCAAAACAAACTAATGGATCTCAGGTTAGGCTGTTGCCAATTTATTAAGTTTAGAATGAACCTAAGAAAGACAAAGCAGGACATGCTACTCAGCCGCTACATGTGCCGTAGCCCCTTTGTTTTGAGAGTTGAGCTCTGGCATGGCGAAAGGAAGACAGTCAGTCTGTTTTCCATGAGCCATTCTATATAACCGCAGAGTGCAGCCATCGTCCAGTCTAGTGGCTTATCCTGCCAGTACAGATTGCCCTGTGCCAGAACGTCTCCAGCTGCTCATGTTTGGCTTGTCACTGTTTACAGGAGGGCCTTTATAAAGATGAGCACCACCCCCGAGGCCTTCCTGTCCCTGCGCTCCCACTTCACCAGCTCGCACGCCCTCATGTGCGTCAGCCAGTGGATTCTAGGCATCGGGGATCGCCACCTCTCCAACTTCATGATCAATATGGAGACGGGAGGCATGGTGGGCATAGATTTCGGACATGCCTTCGGTTCTGCTACACAGGTCTGTTTCACTTGCACCGTAGCATCCTTACGAGGGATTTGTGTTCTGTAGATTATATCAGAGTGATACTGAAATAAAATTGTGGCAGGAGAATACATTTCACAGGTATTTTATTAATCATTAAGAACAATATCAGTACACAGGAATCAATACACAGAAAATAAAACCACATGCTCTGTATGTAGAAAAAAATATATATATTATGTGTCAAGTATTCATTAAGAAATTCATAGCAGCATTGATCAAACTAGCAAACTAACTGGAACCATAATGTTTTTGTGCAATTTAAGTACTTATGAAGATATTTTTTTATGGCATTTATAAATAAATGAGATTAATTATTGCTCCGGTGGATTAAGAACCGAGCCCAACACACAGACAGCCATTGCAGTGGACATTTTGCTGAGTGGACCTTGGGGCTCTTACTGACCAGTGCTTGTTCCCGTAGTTCCTGCCCGTGCCAGAGCTCATGCCCTTCCGCCTGACGCGCCAGTTCCTGAACCTCATGCAGCCGATGCGAGAGTCTGGCCTGATTTACAGTGTCATGGTCCACTCTCTGAGGGCCTATCGGACAGAGCCAGACCTCCTGCTCAACACTATGGATGTCTTTGTGAAGGAGCCATCTTTAGACTGGAAGGTAATCCCTTTTCTGTTTCATCTCTTCCATTTTCAACAGTTTTATGAATTAATGAATGGCAAGAACTGCATTTTACAGGTGGAGGGCTGATACAAGGCAGGCACTGTGGCGTGTACAGAAACATTGGTTTAAAATTATCATTTTCAGAGTAAATATTGTATTTATTGACTTGGCTTTCATTTTATGCATTTGCTCTTAGATGGATTTCTAGTATTATGTTTGATCATTTCTCTTTTTCTTGGACAATCAAAATATGCAAACCGCAAGGATATGTGTTGGCAGATGTGGTGTCATTTCATCACCACATACTTTTTAAATATATGCTTATAATATCAGATGAATGGGATTCTGTGTAACTCAGACCCAATACAGTCAATACTGATAGGTATAATTGCTTGCATACTTTATTACAAGAATTTGGAGAAAAAACAAATGAAGAAAGGTGGGACCTGGACACAGAACGTCAATACCCAGGAAATCAACTGGTACCCCATGCAGAAGGTCAGCTTTGCCAGAAGAAAGCTGGAAGGAGCGAATCCTGCTGTTATAACAAGGTAGAGTACCACCACCTGTTTGCATGACCAGATCTTCCAGATTATTATGTTGTTCCTGGTTTAGGGGAAGATGAAAAAAAGGTCCATTACATGCCTAACTTTGTGGGGTTCGGGGGAATACTCGCATTACAGATTGTGTGCATATTTGTATATGGGACGGACATCCTGTTAATCATGTGAGGTTAACATCCTTCCTTGGCCCAATGTCAGTACACATGTTTAACATCACAGACTCCTGCAAACCGTTCAAACCCTTAAAATGGCTTTCTTCACAGGGATACACAATTCTTTACCAGACTCTCTGACACCATCTGACTCTTTTATGTGCATTTTGCTGCTGTTGTTACTCAGTTACTACCAGGTTAGCAAGAGATGCATTCAAACATTCTGCTGATGCACCACAGTGTCATAAATTGTGTTTTTTCTTTCTGGCAGAGGATATAGATTTTGAGTTTTATTCCATTTGTCATCTTTTACTGACAAAACAGACTCGACATTACCACCTCGTTGGTCAAAAGAACAAGACATCTAGTTGCTAAAGATTGATAGTGGATAACATTATAGTTGACATCCAAATTATCTCCCATTTACCTTGTGCTAACCAGGAATGCACTCTGTAGGGACACACCCTGAAGCACACACTTCAGTTGTTGCAAGAGTAGCTGAACTTAATGTATGAGAAATGTGAAGGTACTGGTGAGTTCAATAACCGTTGCCTAGCGCTCTCTCTCATGTGGCTTCAGCTGGCTAGTGTGGCAATGTGGTCTCTAGTCCTCCTTGTGAATTGATGAGACACGTAAAGTAGCGCTGAGGCAATGCAATATCCAGCTTCAACTTTCCAGTCATGTCTCATTGGCAACTCTGTCCTGGCATCCTGTGTCTTCAAAATCAACACAACCTAAAATGAAAAAGCCACGTCTACTTGGTGGACTTTGTTTCTACACAAGGGTGATCACATAGCTTCATATAATCCCTGGCACTTTGAGACAGGAGAGTTTTACATTTTGCCTTAACGAATTGCACATACATGAGGATACCTTTTAACGTGAAAAGTACATGAATAAGAATAACTTCAAAAACATTTGCTTTTAATTCAGAGCTTTTTGTCTCTCATTAGGCCCTTAGGTCTAACTCCAGGAATGCTGTCAATTTGGCAGATATTATTTGTTGTCAGAAAACCTGACCAGAATTCAATTTGCTTCATTTAGACCTCCTGTGTCTTTTCCCAGTTGTGTTCAGTCAGTGAAATGATTGTGTGTGTGCACGTGTGTGTTGCAGCGAGGAGCTCAAGCTGGGACATGAGAAGAACGCATCATTCCACAGTATGGAAGCAGTGGTCCTGGGACAGAAGGAGCACAATGTCCGTGCGTCAACAGCGTCCAAGGACCTGTCAGTGGAGACGCAGGTGGAGTGCCTCATAGACCAGGCAACCGACCCCAACATCCTGGGCAGAGTCTATGAAGGCTGGGAGCCCTGGATATAAATACAGGGGACCTGAAACAAAGCAGCAATGTGCTTCCACCGTCTGAAGAATCCTATAATTATTTTACTGAATATGACAAGGAGACATAAACCATTTCATTGTTTGTTTCTTAAATGTTTAGTAGTTTACAATGTAGTGAAATCCACAAAGGATTCTAATGCCTTATCCTCTCTAAACCGTTTTGTGAATGATCTGGGTAAAACAAACACTGAGAGGTAAGGAAATCAAGTAAATGTACAAAAATAAGTTAGTTCAAACTAAATAGAACTAGTTTCAGGGATGCAATAGAAAACTGCTGGAGCTTATGAAGTTAAACTCGTTTTTGTTTTTAAAGAGTTGCCTCATGCAGTGGCAGAAGAACGTCGAGCAAAAAGCTATTACTCTTAATATTGGTGTCAATTAGCACGTCAATAGCCCCACCCATGAGACTTGTTCTGTCTGGCTGTGTCCACTATGCAGGTACACATGTTCTCTGATAAAATGCCTCTCAACCAATCAAAACTGCAGCTGCATAGTTCTGAGTTTTCCTTTACAAAATTGTATTGTACAAAAATGGAGACATGGGGGATTGAAGAGGTGCGATCTGCCTTCCCTTCTATAGCATGTAATACTATTGTCACATGTTCTCTAACAAATGCTCTCTAATGCTTCTAAGCCAAACAAAAACAATTTGCACTGAAAGATTACAAACATATTGCCAATAGAGTCTATTAAACATCTTTGGTGTAATATGCTATTATTGTCAAAATATCACCTTCTACATGAAAATATTAAATAAAATTTGTGTTTTAATTTTTTTTGTCCAGTTGTATCAAAAATACTCCCTTAATGTGTTTAAATCAATGCAGACTTACTGAGGGCTCTTAATAAAGCTATACAATGAAGAAAAACAATGCTGACCACACTTTCCTGCTGAATAAGCCGATTTTTATATGCCAAAGCTTGCTAAATGTCGACATATGATGTCAGTTTAAAGGTCAAAAATCATCACACATCACTCATTCTCAGATGGCATGCCACATTAGAAGGAGAGTCTATTCTTACATTAACTTTGCTCCACAATGTTCATAGCACTATTTTTAAATGTACTGGCTTCACACCTTTCACGGTGGGGGTTTTGCTATGTGCTTCTTCTAGTTTTATAGATTTTCTGATCTTGTTAAGTTTTTTATTTACAAGTGGTAGAAAATGGTTTCTGACAATCTTGTAATTATTGGGTATGAGTTTAAACCAAGCATTTACAGACCAGTAAATCCACATTGCAAAGACTGACTACTGTGAGACCCACCCACGTGTGTTTCACTATCATTCACACATCTATCCATGTAGTAGTTTGCTTTTGTTAGGCAGATATACACACTGCCCACATCAGTGATAGTTAGAAATAGCATATTACGTGCTTTCTGTAAAGATCCATCTGAATTATCCTATATTGTGTGGTCTTTTTTCCTCCCCCAAAAAGTGTAACCCATACGTGTAAATAAATACATGTAAACTCATCTCCTCCCTGGTAGACCCTGAGGTGATTGTGTAAGACTGGCCAGTCAGGTCCTGTCCAAAGGTCAGTGACGGTCCTGGCTGACCTTTGCCCTGAGGTGTAAATTCGACATTACATCGGTCATTGTTACTTTCACAATGCACACTCGATTATAACCTCTTGTAAGACGGATGGGATTCACTATATTTGCACACTCGCACTGTGTAATTCAGCTAATTCATTTTAAAGCACTATAGCTTTAAGATTACTCGGCAAAACAAGAGTTGTCTGGTACTGGAGAGCTTTGTTTACTTCCTTGGAAAGTATCCAGAATCTTCTGTCCTAAGTCTTGTGAGTTCATCCTGGGATACCACACCTCCTCACTCCATTGGTGAAAGTCAGAGACCACCTCCCGCCTCTCACTTCACTAGTCGAGAAGAATCTACAGCTCCCATATTGCCGAGAATCCATTACATAACACGGTGCTGTGCAGAAGATGGCTCAAGAAGTTTCAGGAGTTATGAGAAGCTATCCAGCAATGAAATGCATTTATATTTAAGTATTCACTTCTGCTTCACTTTCACAGAGGCATTTTAACGTTTGTGTATTTAGCTTTGATGCATTATTTTAATGTTTTTGCACAGCACTTTGCACTATCAGAAATGACTAGCATTTTATCAAAATAAGAATGTTTATTATTCATTCCCATGAACACTTTACACATGTGCAACACAAGCACAGCAGTCTCATGTGAAATAACAGAAGAAATGTAAGATTTCTGCAGGCATTTGTAATCAATGAGTTCATAGTGTGTAACTTCATGAGACTGTACTTTTCCTGTGGTACTGAATGTTCTAACTTCCCGAATGTTTTTTTTCCTGTACTCTAGCAGGCATTTCCCATTTGCAGACTATTGCAGTAGTTTTAAGGGCAGAAAACCACAGGCCACTGATTTGACACTGAGGGGGAGGTTGAATGGCTGTGTCATTGTTAAATGAGCAGATTGCTGTCTGTAAGTCAAATGTGATTACTTCAAACGTGAGGCTACATCTGAGTTGTGAAAGTACTTTGAGGAAGTAAGGTTGCATTGGTTGACAAATATTATTCACAAAAACTGCTTGCCCTGTTAGTTCATAATAACTGAATAACTTTAATGCAAAGATCTCCTGCTCTTCAGGAAATTTAATCTGAAAAAAATTGACTCTAAAAGAGAAATATTGTGTTCAAATGAATACTAAATGTGTGGTGACTTCCCACTAAAGGGTGCAGGACTTCATTATGGGCATCATAAGGCTAAAATATGAAGTAAAAACTTCTGTTGCACGATTTGCTGTCACTTTACTGTAATATAACCTGGAAGTTGTCCTGGATAAGGATGTCTGTCAATAAATACAATAATAATAATAATAATAATAATACATGCAAACATGGGTTCTCAATGCATTTATGCTAACAAAAGATAAAAAAGATGTACTATGTCCAACAGAACATTTTGTATAACCTTTTAATATCAACAATGGTGATTTTTTGTTCTGCTTCACTTAATTCGTATTTACAAATGTGTACCAAAACATGTCGCAATAATACATATGTTTAATGTTTCAACGTTTCCCTATAATGATTGACGTCCATTATTAATACTATATAAACACGTGTAACGTTAATATTTACAAGACACGGCAGTCCAGGGCGTCCATGCCAGTATCAAACACTAGGTGGCGCAACATAACGAATGTGCATGTTTAAATGCAGAAACCCTTTTTTCATATCAATACAAACTATTGCTTTCACACTCACACCTGAAACGTAAAACATGTGCATCTCCTACAGGTAAATAACATGCATTCAAACAGAAGAAATGATGAAGGGCCAACAAATGCTTAGATCGCAAATCATAAATGATCCTTAGCGATACACACAAACTGCGTAGTGACAGGTGTCTAATAGAAATTAAACAATAAAGAGGCTATTATGAATGATTATTATTAGAAACGCATTGCATATAACTTGGTATCATTTTGAAATGCACCTTGATAGGACGGGAGGTTAAGTATCTATGCAGCTGCAGGTACATCATACACGGCACATGGTCGCGCACCGCTCATCTGACACCGCGACTGTGTCGGTTTATATTCACTCACTGCACAGATGCTGCAAGCGTATCTCGCTGGTGACACTGTGTCGCCGGCAGGACGGTCACAGTAATGGCGCGCCACGGCTGAAACAGCTCGGCTAATTAAAACCACAAAAGCAGGAAAAAACGAGCCCCCCTGCGGCCGGAGCAGCGCTCGGGTTTCTGCGCAGCGCCCGCAGTGATGCCCGGGGAGGAGCCGCCCGCCCCGCTCTCCGCCAATAGGAGCGGCCACTACGCGTGACGTCAGCCCGGGGGATAAATAAACACAGTGCGCGCTGGGCAAACTCAGACCTCGGACCCGTCCCGGAGTTGCGCTCTTGCTACTCTTGCTACTAACTGCCAACTCCGCCTCACTGGGGACTACACCGCAGCCCACCTGTGACAGGCGCCGCGCTGGATTGATATTGCCCGCTTTCTGTTCGGCATCCCCGCTGCACAGGTGTCTGACCTCCGGGTGCGAGTTGTGAAGCGACACAGCCAGCCCCCGCCTCACCGAAGCGCGGCTCCCGACCCGGGCGAGCCGGCTGCCATTCGCGCAGAGGAGCAGACCACAACTACGTTCATGAGTGTGATATACAGCCTGGACTCCCAGTGCGTCTCTCCACCATGCGCTATGAAGTGGGCCATGGAGCCGGCCAATTTCTACGAGAGTAAGCCCAGCTCGGTCCAGGGCTCCTGCAAGCCCGGCCGAGGCGCTGGCACCGGCATGGGCGAGGAGAGCAGCCTGGCAGAGCTCAGCACCGCCCAGGCCATGTACGACGACGAGAGCGCCATCGACTTCAGCTCCTACATCGACTCCATGCCCTCCGTGCCCAACCTGGAGCTGTACAACGACGAGCTGTTCGCGGACCTGTTCAACAGCAGCGTGAAGCAGGAGAAGACGGACTTCAACTACCTGCACCTCCAGCAGGGCTCCAGCGCCGCCGCGGCCCCTGCCAGCCACCCGAAGGACTTCGCCGCCAAGCAGGACGGCAGGCGGGTCAAGGGGGTGTTCAGCGCCCCCCTCAAGCAGGAGTCGGACTGGAGTGACAGCGACATGTCCTCCTCCCTGCCCTCGCAGATCGAGACCTGCGCACAGACGGCGGTGAGTCTGCACACCGGCCAGCCCACCCCGCCCACCACCCCGGAGCCCTCCTCGGCGCACCCCGGCTCCAGGAAGAGCGGCCGGGACAAGGGCAAGAAGCATGTGGACCGGTACAGCCCCGAGTACCGCCAGCGCCGGGAGAGGAATAACATCGCGGTGCGGAAGAGCAGGGACAAGGCGAAGCAGCGCAACTTGGAAATGCAGCAAAAGATGATTGAACTCGGGGCGGAGAACGACCGGTTGCATAAAACTATCGAGCAGCTCAGCCGGGAGCTCGCCAGCCTCAGAAACTTCTTCAAGCAGCTCCCCAACTCCCCTTTCCTGGGATCCAACAGCTCCGACTGCCGGTAACGCGAACACCCCGGGCCTGTCAAAAGACCTGATACCTCAAGCACACATGGCAGGTTGGACGGACTGACTGTAAGCAGCTCCGCCAAATGAACTGCACAGCAACACCGAAAGGGTTAAACGTGTTTCTGCGAGGGTTGCCTGCGCAGATGTGCGACAGCTGCGCAGTCGCTCTTCTGGGATGCCGAGCCTTTTTTTAATTTTCTATCTTAAATTATTTCATGAGTTTTCTATACATTACAGTGTATTCCTGCAGTTATGGTACATCTCTACAATCCCAAACGTTGTATGGTTGGGATCGACAAGCCTAAGCATGTTTGATTTTTTTTTTTTTTTTTTTATATATAAAGTTTGTATATATTTTTTTTTGGAATTTTGTAAAGAAATAAATAAAACATTTTTAAAAGAACGCTGCTAGTTTGGAATGGTGACTTGTGGGCGGGGCTTGCGTGGGCTCTTAAAATAGGGAGTATTGTAATGAGTGACAGCTGAGAGTTAATAACTACCCGTGCCAATAAAAGAGCCAACATAGTTATTCTCAGCTGTAAATATGAGAGAACAAAAGGTCAACAGGTCGTTTCAGTAAAATGTACGAGCTGATGTGCTGCTTTCCACACAGAATGGGCGGCTCTGGCAGTCAGAGATGCAGTGTGAAGCGGATGTGCTTCAGGGCTCTGTATCCCCTTCTGTATGGAGCTGGGGAGGTCAGTATGGCAGGGAAAGAGCATCATGCCATCTTACTCTACAGGAGAGCTGTTCAGAATACTTTATATGCCTGAATGAGTTCAGGTCCTACAGTATAAATGCCTTCTGTCCCAAATAGATACTGGACTTCATTCATCAGAAGTTATCTTAGTCATTATACCATCACCCCCCATGTATCATATATAATAATGCATACGCCTCGATAAATATAGGATGACTGAATCTGACTTGCCAGTACTTGTATCTTAGATTAAAAAAAGATATATAATTTGTTCATAATAATCTCAAAGGGAAAATAACTTGAATACCTGGTCTCAATAGCTGTGTGCATTATTTTCATGCAATCCTTGGATACTTACAGTGGACTTCTATTCTACCATGTAAAATGACAGCATGTGAGATTTGACCAGGGACTTCTAAATCCTTTTGCAGTGTAAACATGTAAAACGATGTATTCTGCCACATACAGTCACATGGCAATCCTGTATTTTGTGCTATAATGTATTACGACTTTGCATATATAATACAATATACTAAGACCAAAATATGTTATATGTTTATAGTATATAAGCATTACAAAAATTTTGATATGTGGTTTATAGAGCTGCACACTGCAGGTGAGGAAATTCAACTTCACATAATCCTGCAAGTGCTACATATATCAGACATATTTCAATGAAACACTAGTGGACTGGACCTTATTGACATTTAGTTTACCCTTCTAAAAAGGTAGAAAGATGTGCTAAACTATACTCTAGTCAGTCCTTCATTTCCTCAGTCACACGGCCACAGAAAGCAGTTTCCATTGTAAAGAGCAGACATTCACATTTTTATCAAAGTTGTAATGACTTTGCATATACATTTATTAGGACATTTGAAACACAACACAGTTTATTAGCTTTTCAGAGCCCTCATAAACAGTTCAGACATTGTAGTAAAAGCAAATCATCTTATTTGTCAGTTACAGATCCACTCTTTAAGGACTCACCACCTACAAACTTAGGGGAGGAAGTTCACAGATAAACCGATAACCAGCATCTGTCAGTCAATGGCAATAAAACAACTAAGGATTGAAAAACAGAAAAACACCTCCAGTTCTCCCACTGCTGACAAATCTGATCACAGAAAGCCGGAAAATTTCTCCAAATATAGACTGGCCATATCATTGAAAGAAGGAAAACAAAAAAATCAATGTCTCACTTACTCTGGTTCATAGAGCCAAAACAAAACCCTAACAAGAACACGTTTTTTTTTTTTCTCTCCAAAGTTTAGTTTGCTAAAGGGTATGCAACAGGTGTGAAAGTGGTATAATGGAGACTTTGAAATACATAATACAGTAGCACAGCTATTTAAACAAATACCTGGATTTAATTTTCCATATTAGGCTTTCTGTGGACTCACTACACTGGATTACACTGGATTATTACAAGATTATAATGATGTACACAGCAAATATCCTATTGACATTTTGTCTGCACATCTTTTCTATAATAACCACAGGGGACAATCTTTAGTGGCATCACAAAATCTTTTTACAAACATATACAATGAGGTAGATTTACAGGGAAGGCAAACCTCCAAGCTGTCATAAAGCCAGTGTTTGAAGACTGCAAACAGAAATAGTGTTACTTTAGAACAACATTTAACAACACCAACATGTGCATAATCACATGGCGGGAATGAGAAGCAGTGTCCAATATCAAAACACTATTGAACTTCACTCTTCAACTCTATTTCAGTCACATCTCAAGGAACTCATACCGCATAAATAGATTCATGCTGTTTCAATATTTTTTTTCCCCCTCTTGCAGTTTTGAAGCAACCTCACTATTAGGTCTTATAGCTCAGGGCAATTTCTCAGTAACACTTCCTGGGTTTCTGCCTGTTCAGAGGGTGATTTCTTCCAGTCCAATCCAGGCTGCTGGTTCCCTTGTTACAACATGAACATAACCAGTCAGGGGGCCCACCGCCTTCCCCAGTACATTCTCCACCTCATAACCCTGGAACGACACCAGAAGGCCAGTTAACACAATCACAGGAATGCATATGCCATTCTGTAGAGCTGAATAGTTAACAAGGATGATGTACCATCAAGTTTTAAGTATATGAATGTATTTATTTATTACACACAGAAAACAACTGAGTGGCAGTCAATTGCTAAACAACTCGGCTCATGCAACTAGAAGTTTTAGTTTTCTCTAGGCTGAATCAGTGTTCAACTCAATCTAATAACACATAAAATCACCAAATTTACCCATTGAACATCAGTTTTAACATGAATATATGAATATTCATGTTAAATATCATTTTATATATATATATATATATATATATATATATATATATATATATATATATATTTATATATAAAATGATTTTGTACATTTGCCCACTGACAAAGAAATGATCAGTCTATAATTTTAATGGTAGGTGTATTTGAACAGTGAGAGACAGAATAACAACAACAAGATCCAGAAAAACGCATTTCAAAAAAGTTATAAATTGATTTGCATGTTAATGAGGGAAATAAGTATTTGATCCCCTATCAATCAGCAAGATTTCTGGCTCCCAGGTGTCTTTTATACAGGTAACGAGCTGAGATTAGGAGCACTCTCTTAAAGGGAGTGCTCCTAATCTCAGCTCGTTACCTGTATAAAAGACACCTGTCCACAGAAGCAATCAATCAATCAGATTCCAAACTCTCCACCATGGCCAAGACCAAAGAGCTGTCCAAGGATGTCAGGGACAAGATTGTAGACCTACACAAGGCTGGAATGGGCTACAAGACCATCGCCAAGCAGCTTGTTGAGAAGGTGATAACAGTTGGTGCGATTATTTGCAAATGGAAAAACACAAAATAACTGTCAGTCTCCCTCAGTCTGGGGCTCCATGCAAGATCTCACCTCGTGGAGTTTCATGATATCATGAGAATGGTGAGGAATCAGCCCAGAACTACATGGGAGGATCTTGTTAATGATCTCAAGGCAACTGGGACCATAGTCACCAAGAAAACAATTGGTAACACACTACGCCATGAAGGACTGAAATCCTGCAGTGCCCGCAAGGTCCCCCTGCTCAAGAAAGCACATGTACAGGCCCGTCTGAAGTTTCCAATGAACATCTGAATGATTCAGAGGAGAACTGGGTGAAAGTGTTATGGTCAGATGAGACCAAAATCAAGCTCTTTGGCATCAACTCAACTCACCGTGTTTGGAGGAGGAGGAATGACCCCAAGAACACCATCTTCACCGTCAAACATGGAGGTGGAAACATTACGGGGCCATATACCGTCAAATCTTGGGTGAGAACCTCCTTCCCTCAGCCAGGGCATTGAAAATGGGTCGTGGATGGGTATTCCAGCATGACAATGAGCCAAAACACACAGCCAAGGCAACAAAGGAGTCGCTCAAGAAGAAGCACATTAAGGTCCTGGAGTGGCCTAGCCAGTCTCCAGACCTTAATCCCATAGAAAATCTGTGGAGGGAGCTGCAGGTTCGAGTTGCCAAACGTCAACCTCGAAACCATAATGACTTGGAGAGGATCTGCAAAGAGGAGTGGGACAAAATCCCTCCTGAGATGTGTGCAAACCTGGTGGCCAACTACAAGAAACGTCTGACCTCTGTGATTGCCAACAAGGGTTTTGCCACCAAGTACTAAGTCGAAGGGGTCAAATACTTATTTCCCTCATTAACATGCAAATCAATGTATAACTTTTTTGAAATGCGTTTTTCTGGATTTTTTTGTTGTTATTCTGTCTCTCACTGTTAAAATACACCTACCATTAAAATTATAGACTGATCATTTCTTTGTCAGTGGGCAAACGTACAAAATCAGCAGGGGATCAAATACTTTTTTCCCCTCACTGTACATAAACATGACAAGTTTAATTATTTTCTCTCTCATTTATGTAATAATCATAACAAATGAACAGTTCTGAAAAGATTAATTGTATTAGGATTCATTTAATGTTCATTAATGCCTTCTATTAAAATACTTATTGGTCAGTGTTCTTTTCTAAAAGCTTCTGAGTGAACATATAGCTAGGTCCTGTTGCCAAATCATGCATTTCAACTCATTGTAAAGATGAGAAAATCTGGTTCTTTACAGCGACTCAGATACAAGTATCCTTTTACCTATTTCCTATCAAAAAATGCATACATGCTGGTGACAAATCTTGCATTGTGGGAAGCGGAAACCTCTCCAGTGTGAATCGACAGTAACCCGACTCCAGTCCGATGTTGAGTGCACCTATCTTAATCTCTGAGCTTTAAGGTGACAAGTTCTGAAAATGCTTAACGAATATGACACATTTTCTACTATTTTTCAGGAATATGCTATTAGTGTACACAATATTCTGCACAATGTTGGTGTGCTGAATGTACCTTCATTAACCAATTTAGCTTCCCTATTCAATGGGTAGTTTGCCACTGTCCTGGAATATTATGACTTATCTAAACCACTGTCATAATGTGGTAAATAGAATGTGCCGATTGAATACCGTGTTTACCACACGCATAGAAAAATCCAATTAGCCTCAGGGTTTGTAGTGTTTAATCTTGTACAGTATGCCGGATAAATTGTCTTGCCAGGCTTGTAACTCACCTTTGCTCTAAACATTTTCAAAATGTAAGATTTTCTTGTCTTTTTAATTTCTCTGAGATAATATGTTTTGATTTATACCAGAGACTTTCCACAATATGCAGGCTTAACTAATGGAAAATCTTACCTCATTGCCACTAGCAGCTGATTTCAGTAGAGACTCAATCGTTTTTTGCTGTAGCTGAGAATAAAAAAATAAAATAAATATATATAATGTATGTACAGTATATGTGTGTGTATAGTGTGTATATATGTACAGTATATATACAAAGGCATCATCTAGGACATGTCAACTCAAGACTATACACTCACCTAAAGGATTATTAGGAACACCATACTAATACTGTGTTTGACCCCCTTTCGCCTTCAGAACTGCCTTAATTCTACGTGGCATTGATTCAACAAGGTGCTGAAAGCATTCTTTAGAAATGTTGGCCCATATTGATAGGATAGCATCTTGCAGTTGATGGAGATTTGTGGGATGCACATCCAGGGCACGAAGCTCCCGTTCCACCACATCCCAAAGATGCTCTATTGGGTTGAGATCTGGTGACTGTGGGGGCCAGTTTAGTACAGTGAACTCATTGTCATGTTCAAGAAACCAATTTGAAATGATTCGACCTTTGTGACATGGTGCATTATCCTGCTGGAAGTAGCCATCAGAGGATGGGTACATGGTGGTCATAAAGGGATGGACATGCTCAGGTAGGCCGTGGCATTTAAACGATGCCCAATTGGTACTAAGGGGCCTAAAGTGTGCCAAGAAAACATCCCCCACACCATTACACCACCACCACCAGCCTGCACAGTGGTAACAAGGCATCCATGGGATCCATGTTCTCATTCTGTTTACGCCAAATTCTGACTCTACCATCTGAATGTCTCAACAGAAATCGAGACTCATCAGACCAGGCAACATTTTTCCAGTCTTCAACTGTCCAATTTTGGTGAGCTTGTGCAAATTGTAGCCTCTTTTTCCTATTTGTAGTGGAGATGAGTGGTACCCGGTGGGGTCTTCTGCTGTTGTAGCCCATCCGCCTCAAGGTTGTACGTGTTGTGGCTTCACAAATGCTTTGCTGCATACCTCGGTTGTAACGAGTGGTTATTTCAGTCAAAGTTGCTCTTCTATCAGCTTGAATCAGTCGGCCCATTCTCCTCTGACCTCTAGCATCAACAAGGCATTTTCGCCCACAGGACTGCCGCATACTGGATGTTTTTCCCTTTTCACACCATTCTTTGTAAACCCTAGAAATGGTTGTGCGTGAAAATCCCAGTAACTGAGCAGATTGTGAAAGACTCAGACCGGCCCGTCTGGCACCAACAACCATGCCACGCTCAAAATTGCTTAAATCACCTTTCTTTCCCATTCAGACATTCAGTTTGGAGTTCAGGAGATTGTCTTGACCAGGACCACACCCCTAAATGCATTGAAGCAACTGCCATGTGATTGGTTGGTTAGATAATTGCATTAATGAGAAATTGAACAGGTGTTCCTAATAATCCTTTAGGTGAGTGCATGCTTACAAGCAGTGGTTAATCTGTAAATATCAATGTGCCGGAGCTCAATCTGAATGTGACAGCACGGATGGAGGACGGGCAGCGGAGGAAGTGCTGTCAAGTTGAGTTGTCATCTTCACTATTATTTTTTAATTGTAAGTGCACGTTACATCTTTCATGTCACGTGGAGGTGCTGGAGCTGTGCTTACAGGTTCCGGAGTCTCAATTTCTGAGATGTCAATAAAACAGCGTTACATCTGTTCAAATTATACAAACATTACACTTCACGGTTCCATTCATACATTGGGAACTGGCTCTTCCCAGATATCCTTGAAATTGTCCCCCCACCCCCAGTCTGACTAGCTGCACGTTTCTTTGCATAAAGTGACAGCTTGTGAATGTAATGACCCAAAGAGGAACAGTAGGGAGGGCACAATACAGAAATGTGGTGTGCTCACTGCTCGTGCACCATAGTTAACAGGAAGACTTTATGCATGAAATTTCAACACACCAAATGAGATGTCACACTTTATTTAAGAGCATTAGGGAATATTAGTAGAGGAACTGCTTTTAAGTTAAAGTGACATTTGTTATCAACAGTTTCTTATCACTTCAAATTCTGGTGATACAGTTCTCATTAAAAGGAGTTTATTCATATTTCATTCTGCTTTTTTTATGTTTTTATGTTTATGTTTTTTATGTTTTATGTTCTGAAATGTACATTTTCTTTCAGTTTTGGTAACCTAACCTTTTTTATTTTTAACCCGTGGCAGTTTACCACTTACCTTTGTACCATGTCAGGTTATTCACTGAACTTGAACTGCTCAAATAAAAATAAAAAAATCTTCTGACCAGTAGTGTGAGTATATATTTATTATTATTTTTAAAACATATTGGTATAAATGTTTTACATTACCTTGACTTTCACAGTGCACTGACTGTATGAATCACAGTGTAGGAAGACTTCAAGTTGCATTTTCATGGTAGGCCTGTCTACTGTGGTGACACAAAGACTACAGAAAAATCTTTGTCTGAAAAATCACAGAATAAAACAGTGTAAGAGGTATGTTAAAATGACAGGCACAAATTACAAAGCTGTTACTACAGTGTTAAGCTACAGTCGTTCTTACTGAAAGCTATGATTTAGTTATTTAATTTATTTTCAGCTCAATTCTTATTAAGAAAATAATTTCAAATAAAACTGTGGCCTTTAATACTTTGCTGGTCTAATGCTGAATTAACGTAGCTCTACCTTTTCCAAGTTTACACATTTTATTTCCATATTTCCATATATTCTTTCCTCCTGTATCTGAAATTAAACCCATTGTATGTGTTGAAATAATTAAGGGCTGGTGTTCACTGGATTTTAACTTTTGTGTGGCAGCATTTTGGCTGCACAGTAAAGTGTTTGCATGCGTTTCTATTTTATTCTGGACATACACGACAAGTTATAAAATTACACATTAAAGGTGCAAAAATAACCATTTCCTGGAAACTGAAAATGGGATTAGCACTGTGCACAAAGTTTGAAACATGCTACAAATTGGTTTGACATTATATGTAAGTATAAGATAGACAGGATTGTGCCCTACAAATGTAACTTAGAAATGTTATATTACAATTTATTGCAGTCAATGTAATTAATTTACATAGTAACATAATTTACATGAAATGAGATAAGATCATGTATAGCCTAACTTCACCAATGCATGCAATACAGAATGTTCTCAGTTAACATGCAAGAAAGATAGTGTGTTGGATGCATCAAATGCTTTAATAATGTCTTATTACATTACATTTAATTAAAAACTATCAAACAAACTATTATGATCAAAACAAACAACTGAATGAATCACCAACATGTCAACAAATCTTCACATTTCAGATTTAATCATAATGCTCTCCTTTCAGTGAGGTGACAAAATAATAAAAAAAAAAAACTTTGTTTTTCTAATGGTGTCCTAGTAATAAGCAGGCCACCATTTTCTGCCTCTAGAAACCACATAAGGGGAATTTGTTAATCAAAACATATTGTAATGAGGTCAATAAAACAAATGGAAGCACAAATGGCTGTTTATAGAAACAACTAGTACTATGCAGGAAGGTAGTTATCATAAACAAGCTCTGTGGCCACCCAGCAGCAGTGGCAGCCAACTGGCAGAGAAACCTGGAAATGAAATGCCAGTCGGAAGGGCAGGAGGCTCTAGAGTTTTTAGGAAGTGAAAGTCACAAGACCTCTTAATTTAATAGAGAACTTAAGTTCCATCATTATTGCTGCCAGACTGTCAATACCAAAATAAATTTTACAAAAATCTATTAAACCCATCAAAAAAACAGAATATAAACACATATCCATAATAATCCAGCTTCTTTCAGGATGTACAATTATTCAGGCAACACATTTATTCTACTCTCACAACCTATATCTTAAATATATTACTTTGTAAACCAGCACAGTTATACAAATATGAGTTCTTATGATCTCTGTATTCTTAAACACCTATTAAAAAGTCAAATGCAATGCTTTATATGGATTCCTTTTTTGACTCTGGTGTTATTAGTTTATGAATGTGGTTTAGATCTACTACACTGCCCCAGAGCTCTAAAACCATCATATTGATACTGGAAAGCAAAGTTGGAAATATGAAGGTTTAAACCTATTGAAATGATTGTAAAAATATATTGATCTTACTGTTCCATGTTTGAGGCATCTAGATTTTCATTCCCACACCAACAGCATACCGGCCAAGAATAGGCCTTGCTCTCATCAACCCCGACCACAACTCCTGTTAATGGGCATTTAAAAAAACAAGAAAGTTTAGTTAGTTTAGTTTAACTTCATAGGTACATTCAATCACAAACACATGCCTTCTCAATTTCTCAAGTGTGATAGCATTCACACAAAGCTGCATGCAAAAGCAATGTAATCTAACTGTATAAAACTCCACAAAGTCTAGGATGGTAACTACTGCCTTGGAGCAATGTCACTGATGTTTATTTTGTTGTAACTATAGTGCATTATTTGCATAGCACAGAATTTAAGGGTTTTGCTTTCTTGTAATTAATGGATTATGGTTACTGAATTAGAGAGTTGTTCTAAGAGCCATAACTTATTGTTATACAGCTCTGAACCAACCAAAACTGCCAGTGCACTGCTGGTAAAGCACTCATGTCCCTGGGAAATTAAATTAGACATGATTAAATTAAACATGTTATTGACAGATCTCTCTAAACTGCATTCATATAAATGCATGTAAACAGAACATTAGCGAACTAAGTGGATATATTACATGGAATTGTAGTCTAGCAAGTTTCTTAGATAAATCTTTCAGGTATTCCTTCCAAGTACTTTAGTAATTGATCTACATTTGCTTTGTGAAATTCACAAATGTACAATGAGTGAACTGTAATTCATGTATTAAATATATGATAGGGAGCACATTTAAGTGCTTAAAAACACAATGTTGTATGATAGAATTAAAAAAGCGTGAAATAACATAAGGAAAAGCAAATGCAACTGATAAACTGCTCAGGCATGAGGACAAATCTTGCATTTCTAAAGTGTTTCTATGCTCTGCTTTATAAGTGGTTGCACCCACTGCGTCATTAACTACAAAAACACTTCTCCTCCAAAACTGTTTTTGAAAAATACTTACTTGATTGATTGCCTTACAAATTAATTTAATGTAATTAATTTGGGCAAACACTCCTGTCAATCAATAAATCAGTCAGTGGCAGCCACAGAACTGTCAAAATAACTTCAGTATTCTTTCTTAAATATCACCAATCAAGACCATGTGTCAACAAATATCTGGTTTGTACTTTGTGACATCTTGCAGATCCAGACAGATGTGCTTGGAAGAAAGCTCTGGGGAGAAGGGGATGGGGGTAGCAGATTGGGAAAAACTGTGGAATGAGTAACCTCAAAGAAAGACAATGGCTTTGTCTTTAGCAACCACAAGTTAGTCTCTCACAAAGCAATGTAGAGGAAAAAAGCCACAGCCACAGTTGGGTTTGTGTGTGAGAAAAAAAAAACATCTACTAAAAAAAGAAAAAGAAAAAATACAAGCAAACAAATGGAAAGGGAAGTTTTATGCATTCTTAGTTCTGGCATGAACAAACCTTTCACCACACACAGAGTGTTGGCTTTAGTTTTTGGATCCAGTTCATCCAGTTTCACTAGCTCAGGCAGACGACCTGGGCTCACTGTGCTATCGGCACTCAACACACATAGCTGCGGCTCCAGTACAGTGCGCTCCACACACAGGACAGTATCTACACACAAAATGGAAAGACCCATTCTGAATAATCATTCACGGACAATCCATAGTGCAATTAAAGTGTGCAGGGTAGAAAAAGATATATATATACCGAAAGAGGAAAGCAGGGCCAATGGAAAAAATATATCAGGATTTACAATCTAGCAAAACCAAAATGATAAATGACTTCTTAAGATAAGGAAACCATCTGTTCTGAGGCACAGGCTGACATGTCTGTCATTTTGCAGGTTGTTTTCAGTATTCTGTAAACCTAACTTTAACTTTAAGCAAATATTTGGTTACTGCTTTAAAATTCTCTGTTAGTCATAAATGTTTAATCATATTATATGAGCTAATAACTATGGAAATGCACTGCAATAAACTCACCACGTTCTTTTACAACATCTTTAAATGCAAGACTGCAGGAGGAGGCACTCTTGAGGGCTTGCATGACAGCTGAGCCAAGCACACATGAAGTTGTCACTCGCACTGGCACTGTTCTGCAACAGTTCAGACGGTTATCTTCCTCAGACTGCAGGCTGGAGTCCGTCACAAACAACCAGAACTCACCCTGCCCTGGCTCCACACTCTGTGAAGTGCACAACATAGGTCAGGAACACAAAACGTATTCTGTCCAAAAACAATGTTTTTGGTATACAGACATTTTTCTAAATCATGTAAATCGGAAAACCCTGACACTGTACTGAGTCACCTTGACAAAATACCACATCAGACACGGCCTTGTGTGCTGTCTTTTCTTCTTTTTCATCCATGCAGGTAATTTGTACAAAGAATAAACAGCTATTCGAGAGCTAAGCCTTGACCTTTCAGATAAGAATCGAAAGTGAACAGAACTGGATTCCTGAACTCCAAAAAGGATTTCACTATGTACATTTTAACATTTTAAAATGCAGACCAAGCCATTTTTTTACATTAAAAGAATTGAAACAAAATGAAAAACATGCTGATAGATAAGTCAACATATAAAACAACTACTGCAAATGCATTAGGCAAGAGCACTTCATTTTAATGGTCACTTAAATGGGGAGTTAACATCATTTAACACACTGGAATGAAGATTAAAGCATTCATATAGTATCTCGGCATTACAAGAACATGGTATAATTCTGGTTTAACATGGAAAGCCAGGGAGCAGGGATACTTTATTCAGTTTTGAAATCATGTTGGATCAAAATTATTTAATGCTGCCAGAAGCTGAGGTGATTCATAGAATGGAAAATCTTTGAAAGATGGAGCAGAGGAAAAAACACATGTAATGTAAAAGGGCAAAGTAAGAGAGTAGCAGATACTTGCTATAAAAAAAAAAAAGTTTATAATCTTAAAACTGTATCAGCAACAACTGGAACTTCTACAGTCATTCTCAGCGTGGACTGCGTGTTGCTGCATTAGTCTTATCAAAACCCCCTTCCTCTTTTTAAGTTCCTTCTCACATCTGTCTCGAAGGCAGATGCACTTGCATTTTAAAATTAATATAGCTGCTGGCAGCAGCATGAAGAAACGGGCAGTGAGAGTGCGCACACAAAGAGGAGATCAGAGTGACCACAGCTCGGCCTGTTTTCCACAGAGCGTTTTTTTTTTGCATTCTATTAGGGATTGAGAATAGAAGCAACAGACAAACAGCAGCAGGTTTTGGTTAGAATGACATTTAAAAACATCCACACATCTGGAAGAGATTCATTCACTTCCTGGTTTGACCAATATGTCCTTGAAAAGTAAAAAGTAAAAGTGCACAAACAAATATGGTCTTAAAAAAAAAAAAAGTGACAAAAGATAAAATAAACAACTGGTATATGAAGACCACAACAAAAGTAAACAGATTGCTGTGCCATTTCAAAGTGGATATTGGAGTGGAGGTTGTAAGTGAAGATTTGTATTTGAAATTGACAACTAGGCATCAGCTACTAAATATTAGCTTAAAAGGAACAATCTGAATGATTATAGAGACTGAGGAATAATGCACTGAACCATTGAAGCTGAATACCGTGATTATCAAACTCCTTCATTTCCATTTTTGACCAGCCATGGTTGTTCTACATCCAGAAATGTCCCCCCACTGTGGGAAATGTGTGATGAAGTGTTATAATCTATGTAGTACTACTTCAAGTTATTGAAAATCACTAAAATACTTGAATTTCTTTATTTGTCTAAATGTTTAGGTACAGCCGGGATTAACGTAATTACTGAGTGACATACTTTATATGAAAAACAACAAAAACAAGCTGATAAACAATCACTGACCTCTATATACATAAAATAAAAGTTTCAGCTAAGACCATGCACTTATGTTTTCCACTGGATTATTATAGAGTTTATAACCATAAAGTTAATTGTAAAAGTCCAGCTAATATAAAATAAGAATAAAGTCTTTACCTGCACTCGTTTGTATGTGATTGTGGCAGTAAAACTGCAACGGTGGTTGTCAGGTACACACTACAATATACAGAAGCAAAAAAATATCAATTAATTGCATAGCAAACACCACACACTTACCAAAACAATCAAACTATTTGATTTGCATATGGGTAATGAAAATGAAAGAGGAGTTAACTGGTATATCCAAGTATTGAGTCCTGCCTGCAGCCAAAATAGAGGTTAGGGCTAAGACTATACGAAGCACCGGTGCTCAATCTTGTAACAAGAATTTCAGAAAAATAAAGAAAGGATGCTTGCACATATACAGGGAAAAATACATCGGTAACCAGTATTTCACCATATTTTGGCCCATCTTATTCATTTTGTAGCTGACTGATTTAAAGCCTACGAGGAACAAGATGCTTTTTGATGGCTCCTGTAGAATCATCTTCTTCAGTGCGGTTAGGTAGTTTATTAACACTGAAAGCTGTGTCAACAACTTTTTAGGTAGACCCTAAAGTTAAGTTTGTTAATTGCTTATAAAATTTGCTCATCTTTAAACTATCTCCAGTGTAACAATGCTGTTGTTGTTTTGGTAGGTGACTAAAACGGAATACACTATTCTGAAGGTGTCAGTGGTTCCTAACCCTGGTCCTGGGCACATAATGTCCTGCTAGTTTTTGTTCTAACTTAGATCTCATTTCCTTAACTGAACTAATAATTGGTCCAATAAGAGCTTATTAATCATTTTAAACTGTTTGAGACATCAAGTTAAAACACACAAACAAACAATCACTGTCTTTATACTCAACATATATTGCCATATAAGATCCATGTAGCCATGTGCTCTGAGAGCCTGTGGCCTGGTTACCTGCAGGATCTCCTGGAGGGTGTGCACCACAGGGGGCAAGTAGAGAGCCTGCAGGGCCTCCTCCTTGAGCTCCTCCACAGTGCCCTCGTCTCGCTGGGCAGAGAGCACATAAGAGAAACTGGGAGCAGGGAGACTGCCACTGTCCTGTGAGAGATGGCAGGGCGAAGTTTACTCGTGGTGCTTCTTACCACCTTTCCAAACATGAACACAGCTGTGTTGTCTGCCTGTGTTCCTACAGTACAGATTTTGCTTCAATATTAGTGGGGGGTAACGGGGTAAATAAAAGCAGATGGCACTTTTTAAACAGTTTAAAAGATTATTAGCGGTCTTACACACTGGAGACTGATCTAGGATCTACCACTTATGACCCAAACAAATGAGTGACATTAGAAAGACAACATTAGGCTGAAGAGGGTCATTTTTGTCTGACGGTTATTGTCCTTAGGAAGCCTTCTTAATTGTCTGCTCTCGTGTATTTTGGATTGGCACTCCCCACATCGGACTTGGAAAATTAAAATAATAAACAATATAATGTATGAACTCCTACCCCTGGACTTTCCTGACTTTTTCCGAGCACTTTCAGAGGCACCAGTGGAGGCCACAAGCTGTCAATGAGATTAAAGAGCCATATCGACCTGCAGAAAATAGACACTCCTTTAACAGTCACTCAGGCAGACATTTGTCTGTTCAAACAGCACTGTCACACCCTTGAATGAAATAATAATAAATAAATAAATGTCTATTAAAATTGGCATGACTGGGCCTGTTGAGAAGCCACATGACAAGCCTTTTAATACAGGTTGTTAAATCATACCTACTGTTATGGGCGAGTTCGTACACACTTAACAAATAATGACAAATACATCTTTCTGATTCACACAAAAATAGTTTGACTTCTGTACCATTAAAAACAGAAAGCTGTTGAGGAGGATAAAAAAAGTTCTACTTTCAATGTATGCCCTGCAAACATTTTTCATGTTCTCAAGAAGTTGACTCTTGTAATTTTCATTATGTAATACAGACAAGCTGGGAAATTAGCTATTACCAAAGCTTTCGTGGGTAAAAAAATACATAAAAGATGATAATAAGAAATGTCAGTACTATATATATATATAGATATAGATATAGATATACACACACATATACACTCACCTAAAGGATTATTAGGAACACCATACTAATACTGTGTTTGACCCCCTTTCGCCTTCAGAACTGCCTTAATTCTACGTGGCATTGATTCAACAAGGTGCTGAAAGCATTCTTTAGAAATGTTGGCCCATATTGATAGGATAGCATCTTGCAGTTGATGGAGATTTGTGGGATGCACATCCAGGGCACAAAGCTCCCGTTCCACCACATCCCAAAGATGCTCTATTGGGTTGAGATCTGGTGACTGTGGGGGCCAGTTTAGTACAGTGAACTCATTGTCATGTTCAAGAAACCAATTTGAAATGATTCGACCTTTGTGACATGGTGCATTATCCTGCTGGAAGTAGCCATCAGAGGATGGGTACATGGTGGTCATAAAGGGATGGACATGCTCAGGTAGGCCGTGGCATTTAAACGATGCCCAATTGGTACTAAGGGGCCTAAAGTGTGCCAAGAAAACATCCCCCACACCATTACACCACCACCACCAGCCTGCACAGTGGTAACAAGGCATGATGGATCCATGTTCTCATTCTGTTTACGCCAAATTCTGACTCTACCATCTGAATGTCTCAACAGAAATCGAGACTCATCAGACCAGGCAACATTTTTCCAGTCTTCAACTGTCCAATTTTGGTGAGCTTGTGCAAATTGTAGCCTCTTTTTCCTATTTGTAGTGGAGATGAGTGGTACCCGGTGGGGTCTTCTGCTGTTGTAGCCCATCCGCCTCAAGGTTGTACGTGTTGTGGCTTCACAAATGCTTTGCTGCATACCTCGGTTGTAACGAGTGGTTATTTCAGTCAAAGTTGCTCTTCTATCAGCTTGAATCAGTCGGCCCATTCTCCTCTGACCTCTAGCATCAACAAGGCATTTTCGCCCACAGGACTGCCGCATACTGGATGTTTTTCCCTTTTCACACCATTCTTTGTAAACCCTAGAAATGGTTGTGCGTGAAAATCCCAGTAACTGAGCAGATTGTGAAAGACTCAGACCGGCGCGTCTGGCACCAACAACCATGCCACGCTCAAAATTGCTTAAATCACCTTTCTTTCCCATTCAGACATTCAGTTTGGAGTTCAGGAGATTGTCTTGACCAGGACCACACCCCTAAATGCATTGAAGCAACTGCCATGTGATTGGTTGGTTAGATAATTGCATTAATGAGAAATTGAACAGGTGTTCCTAATAATCCTTTAGGTGAGTGTATATATACATAGAGCTCCGGAAAAAAAATAGACCACTGCAAATTTTTCTTAAATCAGCATCTCTACATGTATGGCAGCCATTGCATTCCATTCGTATTTTTATGGAATTTGGGAGAAATGTTATCAGTAGTTTATCGAATAAAACACAAATGTTCATTTTACCCAACATTTGGGTTCACTTAGAAATTTCCTTGTTTTCGAAAGAAAAGCATTTTTTTGTCCATTAAAATAACACCAAATTGATCAGAAATACAGTGTAGACATTGTTAATGTTGTAAATGACTATTGTAGCTGAAATGTCTGATTTGTAATGGAATATCTACATAGTCGTACAGAGGCCCATTATCAGCAACCATCAGTCCTGTGTTCCAATGGCACGTTGTTTGCTAATCCAAGTTTATCATTTTAAAAAGCTAATTGATCATTAGAAAACCATTTTGCAATTATGTTAGCACAGCTGAAAAGTGTTCTGATTAAAGAAGCAATAAAACTGGCCTTCTTTAGACTAATTGAGTATCTGGAGCATCAGCAATTGTGGGTTCGATTACAGGCTCAAAATGGCCAGAAACAAATACCTTTCTTCTGAAACTCATCAGTCTATTCTTGTTCTGAGAAATGAAGGCTATTCCATGCCAGAAATTGCCAAGAAACTGAAGATCTTGTGCAACACTGTGTACTACTTTCACAGAACAGCGCAAACCGTCTCTAACCAGAACAGAAAGAGGAGTGGGAGGCCCTGGTGCACAACTGAGCAAGACGACAAATACATTAGCGTGTCTAGTTTGAGAAACAGATGCCTCACAGGTCCTCAACTGGCAGCTTCATTAAATAGTACCCGCAAAACACCAGTCTCAACGTCAACAGTGAAGAGGCGACAACGGGATGCTGGCCTTCTAGGCAGAGTTGCAAAGAAAAAGCCATATCTCAGCCTGGCCAATAAAAAGAAAAGATTAAGATGAGCAAAATAACACAGACACTGGACAGAGATTGGAAAAGAGTGTGATGGACAGACGAATCTAAGTCTGAGGTGTTTGGATCACAAAGAAGAACATTCATGAGACGCAGACCAAATGAAAAGATGCTGGAGGAGTGCTTGATGCCATCTGTCAACCATGGTGGAGGCAATGTGATGGTCTGGGGGTGCTTTGGCGGTGGTAAAGTGGGAGATTTGTACAGGGTAAAAGGGATCTTGAAGAAGGAAGGCTCTCACTCCATTTTGCAACGCCATGCCATACCCTGTGGACAGCGCTTGATTGGAGCCAATTTCCTCCTACAACAGAACAATGACCCAAAGCACAGCTCCTAACTATGCAAGAACTATTTAGGGAAGAAGCAGTCAGCTGGTATTCTATCTATAATGGAGTGGCCAGCACAGTCACAGGATCTCAACCTTATTGAGCTGTTGCGGGAGCAGCTTGACCGTATGGTACATAAGTGCCCATCAAGCCAATCCAACTTGTGGGAGGTGCTTCATGAAGCATGGGGTGAAGTCTCTTCAGATTACCTCAACAAATTGACAGCTAGAATGCCAAAGGTCTGCAAGGCTGTAATTGCTGCAAATGGAGGATTCTTTGACAAAAGCAATGTCTGAAGGACACAATTATTATTTCAATTAAAAATAATTATTTCTAACCTTCAGTGACTATGTTTGCTATTCATTTTGCTATATTTCCTATTCAAACTCATTTCATGTATGTTTTCATGGAAAACAAGGAAATTTCTCAGTGACCTCAAACTTTTGAACGGTAGTGTATATATATCATCATCATCAGCGCATATCGATCCACTGCTGGATGAAGGCCTCCCCAAGATGTTTCCACTTAGCATGCCTGCAAAATCTTCCCATGTTTTATGTGGTCCTCTTATAGGTATTTTTTCACCTCTTGAGATCCATTCAATAGCTTCAATATCTTCAATAGCACAGTGTAATTCAAATAACATTGTTAAAACTAGTGTGAGACCAGCCCTGAGTCCTAGGCACTACCATGTGAAGTAATTTAGGTGATGTAACATGGCTTGAATGTTAGTCATATAATGAATAGCCTAATAAATACAACTACAAGTTGAGAGATTTCAACTAATTCCCACCTTTTTATTGTACTTTGAGAAATAATATTAAAGCCAATATGCATGTTAATGTGTCATGACATCTATTTTCCAATAGTAATATCTTTGGGATAAGTCACAGGGGGTCAGATCAAATCACAATGTTGACCCACACAGTAATAGAAAACTACACATCTGTGACTGATAGCAGTTATATGTTTGAGTAAAACAAAAACACTGAGTTAAGATTTATATTTTTCAGTTAGCAGGTAGATCAAATCTTCGTTGTAATCTGGTCCAGGGCCTGCATGTCACTTTACTTAATTCAGCCAGTTTACTTTTTGAAGGCATTCCCATGCATGATTTAATGAGTTATTAAGAATCACTAATTTGCCGCTAGTGCAATGTTTATATATTTTTTTTTACCACCAAATCTGAGTTTTATTTTTGTTATGAATAATGTTCACCTACACAACTTTTCTACTTCTATAATGTGAAATCTGCCTTATTAAAATGAAGACTGCAGTGATCCAAACAGCAGACAACTCCTTTTTCATCTCTTTCTAGAAGTACAAGCCAAGTACAAATGCATCAGACATCCTGCTTCCAGAGGGGGGTATACTTACTGAACTTCACCTTGGTGGGGATATTTATTAATTTATTTTCAGTTCTGTAATTATTTTATTAATACTGCAATGACATACTGTAAAATAGAACAAAATACAATATTCCTGGGGAATTTACAGTATGTTCCTTTTACTTTTGTCTTTCAAATGGTTCTGCTGTGACGCACCATGTAAATAAAAAGCTGCTGGAGTGCAGAGTTTGGAGGTGCTGTGCAATCGTGCTGGTTTTATTGCATGTGCCAAAAGAGAGAACTGCCAGGAAAGCACTTAATAGAACTAGAAGGAAACAAACGGTGCCTGTGGTCAGATGCACAACGTATCATAATCAAATGATGTGACAAACACGTTTAATTAAAAAACTGACTTGAAATGCTAACAGGTTTTTATTCATATTATTGGACTAGAGTGACAGCTCTTTAAAATATGTACCTGAAGATTCTGAAATAGTTAGAGAAGTATTCACCCCCCGATATTTCACTAGCTGTAATTGGCAGCAATTACAGCTGTGAGTCTTTTGTCTCTACCAGGTTTGCAGTTGTGGATTGAGGAATATTTGCCCATGCTTCTTTGCAAAATTCTTCAAGCTCTGTCAAGTTAGATGGGGATTGTTGGTGGACAGCAATCTTCCAGTCTTGCTACAGATGCTCAATTGGATTTAAGTCACTTTCTTGTTTACAGTGTTGCTTTGGCTGTGTACTTGGGGTCATTGTCTTGGGGATTTTAGCTCCATCCATTTTGCCCTCTACCCTGACAAGCTTCCTAGTACCTGCTGATTAAAATCATCCTCATATCATGATGCTGCCATCGTCATGCTTTACAGTAGGGATGGAGTTACCTGCGGGATGTGATGTGTTGGGTTTGTGTTGTAGTGGGAACATTTACTTGTATTTTCTTTATATTGTTAATGGTTTCATCTTGTTAATTCCATTTTGTCAGTAAAGCAATCATTAGTTTGTACTTACTCCTTCATGGGAGATGCATTAATTATTAGTTTCTTGGCAGTGGTATACAGCTATTGTCTTTAAGTTAATTCAATCAGCTACTGTCTAAAGGACATTCAATCACCTAAAACAGTATAAAGGTTGTGTGTTTTGGGGCACAGGTATTTGGTTGAGGACTTAAAACAATGTATTTGAACTGATGCCTGAAGAATGCTGACAAGCACCAATCAATACATCAAACACAAAAACAACAGTAATAAACACTGGCCCATGTTAATTATTATATGGTAAATCTATTTGTACAATTCTGTTTTAACAAGATGTAGTCTTCTGACAGATAAGACTGCAACCTATTATCTCTTTGAAGATTTAAAAAGGTTTCTCCAAATTATATCTTTAGTTATTTTTGTATGCATTTCAAGTGAGACTAGAGCTCCAGGTCAACCTGTATTTTTATTTTTTTAATAAACTTGTTACTTCTTCACCGGTGTATCGTGAGAATTTCTGAAACCTCTAGACATAACGCCTTATATTTACACTAAATAGTTCTATCTGACAACAGAATCTTTTGCCATGTCTTTTTAGAGTCTCCCACATGCCCTTCTGCATATTCTAAGCGGGGTTTCACATGGGCCTCTTCAGAAACGGCCTCCTTCGTGCCACTCTTCCATACAGGCCGGATCTGTTGAGTGCCTGAGCTAATGTCAACACAAGGACAGTTTCTCCAATCTCATCCAAGGAATGATGTAGGTCTTTCAGAGCGCTTTTGTTTTTTCACCACCCCATTTCTTCTCATGTTGAAAGTGTGGAGTAGGTGGTATAGATCAGGAGGGGGAAAAAATATATAACTGAAATGCATCAAGATTTCAGGTTGTAACACAATGTGGAAAAAGTCCAAGGGGGGGTAAATATTTCCTATAGGCACTGTATCTAATAATGTCACTATTCAAACAGATGCTAAATTTATGCTTTTTTTTTTTAAACAGAGAAATATGTACAACATTAAGATGAATGAATGGAAGCATATTGCATATTACAAGAGTCTTAAATTGTATGCCTGGTTTGCATATTTATTAATGAAAATAAATTTAAATTAAGCATACATCCAAATGCTACATTCCTCAGTAATTTAAAAGAAATGGGGAAAAAAAGTAACAGTCCTTGGCTAAATGCCAGTACTGTGTTACATAACCAATTTCCTGCACAATATTACAATCAGCTGTCTTTCTATGGATGCCCAGGACAATCACACTGTATTCCCTCAGCTACAGATGGGTTCCCATTGTCTTACTCAAATGTATTCAATTTGAAAAGTTAAGTATGTTTTCCGTTTGTATAAGGATTTTAATTGTACACTTCCTGTTCTAATTAAACTTAAGCAGCAAGTAGGTCACGGTCTCAGTAAATCTGATCATTTTGATGTCTTACACCGATAAAGATCACATATATCATATAATACTGATAATATGAAAGTTTATTTGTGATGCAGCCTTACTCTCATGCTCAGGAAACTCATGGCTTCAGCACATGCTTGTAGGGGCACATCTCCAAAAAGCCAGATCATCATTTACAGTAAACTATGATCTTCAGTGACTATGATTTAGGGACTGAACTGCATTTTGGTCTAAGAGCACAAGATTTAAATCAAGCTATACCAATGACACTGATCTGATCTCAATACCATGTAACCGCAAACAGAGCTAATTGTACAATAACCTCCAATATCACAGAAATGTATATTTCTAGAAATGTGTGCTGCATTTGTCAATCTATGGATTGAAAAATGATATAAGAACCACACCAAAGAGAGAAATTAGTTATTAGTTACAGGAATACATTAGCTTTTTGGAAGAAGCTAAAATATAAAAGACTGGACAAAAGTAGGACCTTGTGTGTGTGATTAATTGTCTCTTACCGTATAAGAGTTCATACAGTTTGCGCACACAAAATTGCTAAGTTTTCGTCCCTCTAACCCAAACTGTGCGATATGCTGTACAGATTTCTTTAAACTACTCTCTAGTGCACTTGAAACATTACAGTGTTAAGGAGGGTCATTGCTGATCAATATTTGTTGTATGATTGATTTCCCAAATGGAATTTACATGTATTACAAACAGTAGCAGTCCTGTCTAATACATTAGTCCTACTTCACCACCATTTTGATATCCTGTAAAAGTGTGAAGCTTTAAAAGGACACTATTAACTGTATTTGAACCCCAGTGAATTATCTCAGCCAATTAAATCTTTGTCATAAAACTGGTCATAAGACTAAACATTTATGAAAACTGTTTTTCCAAACAAAGATGCATACCTCAATTCAATGTAATTGATAAGCCTGGCTAAATACTTCACAAAACAACAATCTCAAATCTCAATTGACTGTGCAAATGAAGAGGTCTTGTCTGAGTTTAGGTTAATATGAGCACATATATAAAGCACCAAATAATACTCCATAAGCTAAAACAACTCAAGTATATCACTGAAGCCATCATTGGCCTTTAGCAGGACCATGTTGCAAAAGCAGAAGATAGTTATGAAATGCTGACATACAAAACTGTTACTTCCTATGCAGTGAACTTCATGATCCCACTTTATCTTTTATTTATTACACAATTTTTTTTATTTTTTTTATTAAACTGTGATTCATACAGTATAAAACTGGAATCTCACACACAGTGTTGTCAACCATTTATATACTACAACTGCATTGACTGAAAATGCAAATTTAAACCAGTAAGTCATTTTATGATGCATGTCCTCTCAGCTTTAGTCTACGTTGGAGTTTAAGAATGTGGAACTATGTTCTAAACAAACATAACCCCTAAAAATAAAATGTATATAATTTTGTTTCCAAATTGCCCCTTTTTCTCAGTGTTAACATTAAATGTATACAGTACTAGTCTATTCTTTTTCTGAGGTCATGGTCAGTTACACACTGTGTAAACTGGTCTTTCCTGTTGTCTTGCCCTGCAGCTGCTGTCATTCTTTTGGGGAATCAAGACACAATGTCCTGATCATTAATACCTGCCAATCTGCACACACAGTGGCAACCCCTGAAAGGCTACATATAGCCTGACTAGACAACCACTGCTACTGAATAACTACACAAAAAACTACGTGCTCCAGTCCACAATAACAGCTGCTGCTTTTAAAAAACAGTTGCTGATTCATTGCCGTCTTTCCCTTACCAGAAGTAGAAAATACAACTAAACTAAACTTTTTCATTAGAAACTTTAAAAACAACAACATAGAAACAAAACAATATGGTAAACACGTATATATTTTAGCAGAAACATTTTAAATAGTGAATGAATATTCAGAGACACTATTACCATATTACTGAGTGCAACAAAACAAATACATTAAAAATAGTGAACCAATATTAGTTTCAGTTATATGCAATGCTTCTTTGCATATTTTTTTTAATTAAAAAACAAATCTGTTGTGATCCGTTTGCTAACAAGGCATCCAGGAATGTATAATTAATTATAAAAGCACACAGGATTTTCAAATACGTTGTGTCCACAGGTCAAATGCAGTTGACCAGAAAGGTTTATTCAGGTATAAATGAAAAACTTTAAATGTAAAGAAACCAGCGGATATAATTTGATGAAACTTCTGTAAATCCATTCACATCTGCATTCACTTCTTCAATGCCAATCAGATATTTCTTTGCCTAAATATTTCCTTCCAAGAGCTGGGGGACGATCTGACTGCAGACGAGTCCCACCTCTATGCTAAATCTCTGGTCAGCCCCTCTTCCTCCATTCCATTCCTCACATTTTTGTTTTTATTAAAAAATATCAAGGATAACAGTTGCAACTATATGGCAAACACACCGAGATAAAGTACATTAACAAAAAATAAACAGAGGAAGAAAAGAAAATGTATTATTTTACATTAACAACAGGAATTCCCTTAAAGCATATTTGTATTTAATTAATTTTATAACTATGTCATCCCAGTGACATTTAAACTGGGTAAAATAAATGTACAAAAGAAATGAGAAGTATACCAAGCACCCTTGTGTTTACTCCACTGTAATTAGATGATATCTCAGTTTTCTACCTAAAACCACAGGAATCAAAATAACAATGTTATTTTTAACACAAACAATTCGATAATTTAAGATTGGTACCATTAAAGTTCTATATAGAAATCACTGTAACGGCACTCCATCGCAGTTTTATAGTATCAAACCAAGTTTATTTTGCCTAATATGCACAAAGGTGGTCCAAATATTTGCTGGTGACATGCTGAAAAGCTATTGTTGACATCAGTAGATGGTTACAGGTTCAGTTTTGAGATGTCACAGCTTCAAAATATAGTTACTACTTGAGTATGAAATTAGTTAATTGAAAGAAAGAAAGAAAAAAAAAACGACTGATTCTAGATACAGTACCTCCCACGTGTGGTCCTCTGTACCACTCTCATGCACTTCAGAATGCAAGGTTTACCCTCCCACTTCCTGCTGTACTGCTGAAGGGTGTCTTCGATTGAGTGGAAAGTGTGGAGCTGGACTTCACTGAACATCCCATAGACATCCTGGACCAGGAGGCAAAGCCTGCAGAGAAAACAAGGTACACGTCAATATATGTATCAAATTATACCCATACAAATACCCAACCTTTTGTTCAATATTATTCATAAGACAGACAGCTCTTTAAATATGAAAATAATATTGCAGCTCTATTATGTACTGGATAGTAAACTGGGATATATAGCTGTCCACCACAGTTTCCCTTCGGCCTAATGTGTAGTAAACATAAGATCTTGATATCCATCCCTAAAACAATCCCTTTCTTCCCCCTGACACTTAGCACACTTCTACCTTGATAAACCAGTTTTTCAGAAAGACTCATAAGTAACAGAAAATGCACGGCAGAAAGAAAATAACACAATATCGTATTTCAAACGCTGAGTAAAGACTCAGTGTTAGTTCAGTTAAGGCTGCCTGAGAATAATGTCACCATTGGTCTGTAAAGCATTTTATCACTAGGCATTTTTTCTTGAGTAGTCTTGAGAGACTCTTCTAAAGATATCTTGACAAAGTTTATGAACAACAAAAAAAAAAGTTCCAATTCATGATACAACCATTTTCATCCACAAAGAATCTCTATTCTCCCATGAAAAAATCAATTAGTATACTATGTAGTTTACATGAGTGGTTAGCATGTCTGCTTAACATGAATTTGGACAACAGTAAAAATAAATAAACATAATAACAGTGCAGAAAAATGTTTTCTTAGGCCATATGTGCAATAGCATTAAACAGACCTCAGAGTAAAGATATACAGTTAGATCATAGTTAGACCATAAATATTTGGACAGTGACACAATTGTCATCATTTTGGCTCTGTATGCCACCACAATGGATTTGAAAGGAAACACTCAAGATGTGCTTTAAGTGTAGACTTTCATCTTTAATCTAAGTCGTTAAATCCAAATTGGGTGAACGGTGCAAAAATTACACCCATTTTTGTAGGGGGTCCCCCACAGTTTTAGGGGCAAAAAAAGCATTTGGACAAACTAACATTAATCATTAATTCGATTGTGAGTTTCAATACTTGGTTGCAAATCCTTTGCGGTCAATGGCTGCCTGAAGTCTGAAACCCATAGACATCACCAGATGCTGGGTTTCTTCTCTGGTGATGCTCTGCCAGGCCTGTACTGCAGCTGTCTTTAGTTCCTGCTTGTTCTTGGGGCGTTAAAACTAATACAATATTGTATTGCTGACTATTATTTTGTAAAAATGCTTGCAAATGTCTTGCAATAAGAAGAAATTACATAGTGGATTCTGAAGGCCAGGACTTGGTCCGAGAAAGAAGAACAATGCTAATCTAAAGCAGCTGTTAGATACTCTATAAAGATATTTATTTCAGTCGACAAGTGTTATTTGAATTCCATTGTTTCTGAAGTTTTCTGTTATGTGCCGAAGTACCACATTCTCTTAGGGGATGGGTTTGAGGACAATATTGTTTGTCCGTGAAATGATTAAAGCCTTCTCTTAAAAACTATTCTAAGAAATAAGGAAGGTGAATCACTCCTAAGAATTATTTACAATTTTGTCACACCAAATGAAATATTGATCATTATGAAGAGATTTCAGAGTTGGGTGCTATATATATATATATATATATATATATACACACACACACACACATATACAGGTGTGACATGGAATAAAGAAGCTGTAGATGAATGCAAGTGGAAACATCTTGGAGAGGCCTTCATCCAGCAGTAGATCAATCAATATAGATTGATAGATAGATAGATAGATAGATAGATATCTATTCACATTTGAAAAACTGCAAACCACATTATGACATATGCAAAACATTAACATCAATCTGCCAGTCAACACATAATTACTCTTCTCATAAAGCGACATGGATAAATGCTTGCCAAGAAGTACACGGTTGAGTGCTTGTGGCCATTCCAAAAGCACACTGAGGATTGTCCAGAATCAGTCTCCTGACAGTTACAAGTCAGAACACAACACCCTCTCTTTTGAAATGTGAGTAAACAGCAGAAAGAACGTCACGTGGTGACAGCTGGGAAAGGAAACCTGTGCTGAGAGAACTGGGGGAAAAATACTGAGGGGGGGGCGTATCCTCTAGTGTTACAGACAAACAAGTTCAAGGTTACCCCCACAGACTTTTCTTAGATTTAAAGAGGGAGTGAAGACATTAAGTCTAGCCAGCTATTTATACATGTACATTTAAATGCATCTCACCAAAAATTGTGTTAATATGTATTCCAAAAGTACTCCTTAAATGTGAAGGCATAACACCAATCTCTTTTAAAACAGGAAGACACAGAAGTCTTTCAAACTTAACTTTTCCTGCCTGTGATCTGTTCTATGCATGTTTTCATATTGAGGCATCTCTTCCTTTGAATTAATACTTATCTTAAAATGTTACAATGCAGAACAATGCACCCACTATCTAATATATATTATTCTGTAATATTATCTCTCCAGTACTGGTTTGGTTATCTAACTCTGGTTATGTATTAATGAATAAAAACATGTACTAGTAACCTTAAAATTGATTAATATATATCTATATATATATATATATATTTTTTTAAGTGTGAGGACTTGCTTGGGAAAACTAGGCAAGGCGAGGTGTTGAACGGTGTCACAATATCCTGTTATTGATAACATATTTGTTTGACAGTTTGTGTAATTTATTTTAACCACTTTCGATATTCTTCTCCTTTCAGGTCTCTATAAATTTGAATTGCTGCAGGCAAATTAGCAATCAATAATTCCACTATTGTTTCTTGTGCAATGGAAGATAAAACCTCACCGGTCCTGGTAGATGGGATCCTGTGTGTGTTTGTGCAGCAGAGGAGACCACAAACTACACGTGTGTAAAAATAAAAGGAGATTTGTGAGAAGTATGATTATAAACAGTCCTAAATGGATGCTGCAGTTGAAGAGGGGTACTGAACATTTTGTAGGGATATATTTATCTCCATTTCTTTCTCTATGTGCCCTGCACAGATTCCTTTTGCATGTCTTGTGTGTGTTTTGAGGTTTTACCACTTGTACATGTAAGTTTTAAAATAACTTATACACTGAACAAATATTATGCACCATGTCTATTCTGACATTTGCTACCTACCCAGTCATCAGGGTTAAAACAAATCAAAACATTGAGTAAATGTACATACACTTTATGAATATATGTATCCCTGCAAATTTGGAAAAGCTCCTCTGATTTGATGTGGTCCCCACGTAGTCTCACACTTTTGACAATATACCCTAACATTGTTTACCTTTTTTATTGCTTCCCCACATTGTTTGGATGAGTCCACATAAACTCCTACATCTATCTTGGACAGCAAATCAACAGAGATTAAGATCTTATGAAATCTTAGAAATTAAGAGTAAAAATGGGATGGAGTGTGTTTGGAACAAAATGTATGCTATTGAAAGGAAATTATCCATTTGATCAATGCATACTACCAGTGCTCATTTATGGCTCTGAAACCTGGTGACTAAATGCATAAATTATACAGAAAAGAAAAACAGTATACACACAAAGAAGCATGGAAAGATGTATGCATGGCATAACAAGAAGAGAGAAATAAATGGAATTGAGAACAAACAACTGTATTTGACATAATTGAAAGATTGCACATGTTCAAATGGCAATGGACAAAATAAGCTAAGAAAATAAGATCCCGAGAGATTAAAAAAGATCTAGAAGACAACCACATACAATATGGGAAGATTAAATATTAAGCTTTTCTGGCATGATCTGGAAAAGGGATGCTGCTGATAGAAGTGAAAACATATTGGGGAGGCCCAGCAGTTAAATCTGACTTTATGAGAAAGGTCCCAGTAAATAAAATAAAATAAACTAATTCTTTATTTATTAATTCTCTTTACAAAATGTTTTTGTATAATGTACCGTGAATGTTTGGCACAGAATAGCATAGGGTATGATAGGAAACCTGTACCATCAAACTCCGAAACATTCCACTCCTATAAAGCACACATGAAGTTTACAAGAGTGCATTCACCATGGACATTAAAATATGTATCAGCTTAAGTCTCTCTCCCGTAAATCTGTGACTAGAATGAATTCCTGCACTGTAAGAGTAGAAGACCCCCTGAACATACATCAGCAAATGTTCTGGCTGGAGTGAAAGCACAAATGATGCACGAGTTGCCTACAGTTTTACAATCTTCAGACTGATACAACCAAATCATGTTTCTCTTCAATCTAGAAACAAACTTTTACATCAGTTATTTTTTAATTGAGAGATTTTAAAAATCTACAGAGTATTTTATATATAATGATAGTCTGTTTCCAAAACAACAAGCTGCATCTGTGACACTAAATATGAAAGAGTTGTACAGAATAGTCACTGTAAGGAGAGCAAAACAATGGCACTTCCCTCGTTAGAAGGGACAGGCAAGACCTTGACCTAATATACCCGTTTTATGGAGGGGGGCGAGAGAGAGAGAGAGAGAGAGCATGTGATAAAAGGATCTCATTCAATTTCTGCCTTTCTGTGAGTGACTTTTAGCACAACAGCTAAAGAAGAAATTAAAAAAGAAAAAGCTGTAATGTTCCTGTCCTTTGGGGGATTTTCAACACAGATAAGAGAGTCTGATTTCTCCCTTATGGACAGACACACCTCAAATACTTTCTAAACCACCATTTACAACCACTGGGCTTCACGGACACCTTGCATAGGTTTTGGTTTTAGGTATGCAGCTTATTTTCACTCCAATCCTGAACATTGCATCTAAATTGAACATGCAGTGTATAAAAGGTGGATGGTAAGTTTATCCTTTAAAAACTGGTTTGAGCTGTGAGGAGAATTATTGCCTAATAAAGTTCATGCTGTATTAGATAATCAATAAAACTTATCATGAATGTGCAATTAAATTTATAAAGCACTTTTTGTTAGCTCAAATTCTATTCCATAGAAGCAGTGCAGTAATGGGGTACAGTGAACCTCCCATTAATCCCTGGGGAAATCACTGAGATTCTTATTTAGAGCTTAAAACATAAGCAGACATTCATAGCCACACACAAATCCCTCCCAGTCCAAATAAGAGGATATGGACATAATTCCACATTCAGAGGTTAAATTGGCTCAGTCCATTTCACTAGGTAGATGTGAGGAGTAATATTGCATCAGTCTTTATAGTGTAAAGTTCAGTGTCACACAATCATCCTGTTGTTCCCTAAATCATCCCTAAAATACAGACTTAAATTGATGAATTAGTATTGCAGAGAATCATTATAAACAGAGCATTTAGAGGTGTCATATCTAACTAATAGTGCTTGTTTAAACTTGAATGTTCAAATCAAAGCTGACAGGGAAGGCAATATACAGTAATTAATAGATTACAAGGCCAGGGACAAGGCATGCTTTCAGGCGGCCTCATGGGAAACCCAAGCTGACACAAACAGCCACATTCCTGCTTTAGTCGTCCAGTGTTTTTCCTCTCCTAAAAAAAAAAAAAAAAAAAAAAAAAAACTAAATATTGAGCACCCACCCGCCTTAAACAAAGCGCCTTTACTACCAGGCTGTTTCCCATTGGTGCACTCATTTACTTGAGGAGTTTGTTATTGTGAGTAATAGCTAAACTTCTCAGCAGCTCCAAGGCACTTCCAGGAACTGCCTGCTATTTAGCTCCAGGTTGTTATGTCATCTTGTGACAAGCAGTAAACGGTTATGCGTGCATACACACACACACACTGGCCCACTCTCTCACACCAAGAGCAACACGCTCTGACAGCAACACTGTAGTGAGGCCTCAATGGGAGAGTCTGAGTAGGCGGAATGCCTTTCGCCATTCTGTCTACCAACCAGAGCGCAAGAACTTATGATAAACATCATACTTGTAACCAGATACCCACAGCACATTGTGTTCCCTCTCCCAGATGAAAACAGCCAGCTCCCGCTCGTTTTAAAGTAAACAGTTAATCCTCTTGTTTATCAAATTCGGAACACATTAGATTTAAAAACTTCCTAAGCATTTATCCACTGATTTTTCAACCTGTGCACAAAATTATTTATTTTTAAAAAGGGTTTAAAGGGAGTGTAAAAATAAAAAGACACAGGAAGTACCTTTTCCACAGAGTGGCATTTACTTGAACTGGATCAATAGCCACAGACAAATCAGTATACTTTCCTTTCACCAACACCTGAACTGGGGGTCGCTTCCCCAATGCAGGACAATTCTGTCAGGTGCAATTCTGTGGAGCCAGTGGCACTCATTCCCTGTGGTTCAGAGATCATGCCAATTCCACAGCTGCATGGAGCTGGATGCAGTTTGGGATTCTGAAGCCAGCACTGTTCTATACCCTATTTTTAACTCAGTAACACCAAATAAAAAAAGATATCTCTTTACAGAGTCCAGCAGCATGTAGACCGAATGCTGATGTTTCTGTTATCAAACACCTTTTTATAATGTACTTACCATCTATTAAGACTGCATTTCTTTATATTTCAGACAAAAGAGAGATCTGAATTGGTCTCAATGCCGAGACTGTAGTTCACATGTTCCATCTGAAATTCCTCTCTATCTAAAATCTGTATCACCTTATAAATCTATTGCAACAAAAACTCGATTTGACTACAATAGCCTGGGATAACACCCATATATTGGATTCGGGTATGTGAACCTGATAGCGTGACAGCTGCCACCACCTTTGGTAACGCACTAAATCAAACTAAAGATATCAGAGTGGAAAATAATTCTCATCTTATTACAAAGACATTAAAAGAATCATACTCTCAGTTATACACACAGCAGTATCCAACAGGGGCTGACCAGCACATCCCACGGTCATCAGTCATTTCACTACAAACACTGAAATAGACACCCTATACTACATCAATAAAAATCTATAATCCATATAACTTTGCTCACACCTAGAAAATCTAAATGAAACCACAAGAACAAAAAAACCTTAACCAGCCTGCAGTCATAGCTGGAGACAACCCCCCCCGAATACACCTAATTTTCTTTCCCACCCTTTAATTTCCCCAACTAATATTTTTTTTGTGGACTCACAATCGTGCAGATTTATACAATCATCTAATAATGATTTTAAAATCAGCATTGCATATGAAACACCTAAACATCTGCATTATACTTCAAATAAAAAAGGAAACCGGAGTTTTGTAGGTCATGTAAAGCATAGAGAGAACTGGATGTAAATTATAAGGTGCTGACTGGATCACAACCAGTTTTAGTTTTTATTTCATGTGACTACTCTTCAAAATGTTTAGATCATGACGTGTTTCAAGATATTTGCCTTCATTCGGGAATAAAAAAAAAACAAACAAACATTAAATTCTGTTGAAATTGATACAGTACGTCAAATATTAAATGGAATATTTCTGGTTCTGATTTCTGTATTTCATGTATCCCCACTCAGGCTGGCACAGCAAAGGAATCTCATTTTTAGATCTGGTCAGAACAGGCGTGTATTATTTTGTTGTTTTCTCTTCATTTCCCATCAGTGGCTCACTCTCCTCTGATGGGGGGTCTGTTCTTTCCAAGTCAGGCTGGAGCCAGAGTACTAGTCTAACCAGCTCCAGCTGGATCAGTCCGCTATAAAAAACAGAAAAAAGTGTTTCTCTGGGCAAAAAAAGAGCATGCTGAGGCCTGTTTTGCTCCTCCTGTCTCAGTCCTGACGTCAAGGACACGCCGAGGCAAGGCACTGACATCACTAGCAGCACTTCCTGCCCAACGCCTGCATGTAAGCCACACTCACTGAATGAGAGGCTATGAACTGGCTCACTCCGCTTCCTCTCCGAGCGTTTGTTTACAGTACAGCGCGTGCCAGACCAGGCATCGAATTACACAAGGTCAGCTGACCAACTGCTCAAGAACTCCCCTCACATTCTTGTCTCAACCGCCGGCTTTATTTTTATTACTTGAGAAAAGGAAACAACAACATACAACTTATTGACATGGGAAATCAAAGCAAAAGGTCACGCATGTTTCATTTCTTTTACTAACGTCCTTAAAAAAAAAATTTCCCCAATAAAAACAATTGTACGAGTTTAAGTAAAAAAAATCTCTGGTTATAGATAGAATTTACACACATGCATTGGGGGCATATCAATCAATCACTCATTTGAAAATGGGATCAGTTTGATGTATTTAAATAATATTTAATAGGCTCAATATTAATTTAATTTATTGTGAATTATAAACTATTACTGTAAGCTATAAATTTATGTTAACATATTACTTCAAGCATTTTATGTTCTTCAAGTCTTTCTAATTAAAACTTTGATCAAATGATACTGTTGTGAAACTGAGGGCAAGTAATTCATTCAATAAAACTGCACAGTCTCCCATAGGCAACTTGAATGAGTTGTTTCCTGCCATGGCATAGAATCTTAATAAATGTTGGTCATAGACATGTATGTTCACAGGCAGCCACTATTGTAACACCTGGAAATCTTACTAAAATCTTACTCCTCTGCATGGAGATGATGTCAAAACTTTTCAGTTAGGTTTATTCTCCTAAGCTTTGGACTGACTAAGTAATGGGTATTAAATCTTTACAGTTCAAAGCCCATTCTTGACACTTTTAAGAGCCTCCGCGCCAAACACAGCTTTCAAATGTTATGCTGCAACCTTTCCCATCTCACCAGCTTCTCAAATAAACACATCTGACTTATAGAAGGACAGTAACTACAGATTGGTGTATTACCCCTGTGAGTTATACTGCATTCTTAGTGGTATTAGGGTGCCGTCTCCTGTTTATGTTTACATGGATGTTTCCCAACAACACTTGTCCCTGGATTTAATTATAAATGTTTGTGTCCTTGTCATGCAATGCCATGTGGTATGGGAAGGAATGAGTACTCGATGTGTTCCATCAGCACTGCCCCTCAGTTACAAACAATAAACTACAAAAAAATGTTTTTAAAGGGAAATACCATCTGAAAGACTTAACAGTAATGTAAAACATATCAAGAAATTTCACTAGATTAGTATAATCTTAAGGAATCAAGCTCCATGATGTGTCCTATATCTACATGACTAATAGAGAGACTTCTGCAAAAGATTACTCTGAATATTGTATGGATAGGCATGTTCTGGAGTTGAGAGGTTTCTTGATTTCCCTTTACCAGTGTCGCATGTGTATGCCTACACGCAATCCTCTCTAGATTTGATCTTACATTATAATAAAAAATTGCCTATTGAGTAATATTTTTTTGCTTATATTCCAGCAAGAGAAAGTGTGCAGCAGGAATGACGTATTTACTATCACTGTGACATCACTAATTGACCACATGAAGGTTGTTTCACTATCTGCAAAAACATCCGCCTACACACTATATTACTTGTGTCCTGTTTCTTGACACAATATTACTTAACCTTCTTTTATTTATAACACAGTAAATCACATTCCACACACCTCTGTTGTTCTCGCTTTAGGAGAGTGACTTTGATGCTACAATGAGAGTCAGATGTACACTGAGCTGGCATGTCAGCACCCTACCCGCAGGGCTGGAGACAATACAAACACAGGAACTAGCTGACCTCAAAAGAGAACAGGACTTCACATCTGGACAAGCAGGCAATTATCACATAAAAATAAAAACATAAATAAACAGTGTATTGCCATAGTTATTTGTTTTTAGTTTGGAACAAGTCAGAAGTCAACTGCTTCCCCCAATGGCAAGAGAAACAACTGATACAAGTATAGTGCAAGTTATAGAATTGTTTTTAGTTCAGACAAACTTCAGTAAATAAACAGTGATTGAATATAAAGCCGTGTAACCTTAAAGTTAGGAGCCTTGATCCTTAAAATCAGTAATAAAGCAACTCAGCACATCGAGCACAAAATACAGAACATCAAGAGATATCTGCATCTGCAGCTTTAACTTGTATACTGCAGAACCTGAAAATCAGTTTAAATGTATAGAACATTACAATGTGGACCAGGGGATATAGTATTTGAAGACAGCCTTCTGAAAGCAAATAAGAAGCATGTGGAAGTACTGAGAGAAAAAATAAGGTAACAATTGTACTATTTTTAGGGGTGTTCATTTTAATATGGCATGATTCACATCTTCTGTCTCTGTATCCCACTACCTGGCACGCCACTGGGGGAGACCTACGCACAATGTTTACAGCACTGAAACTACTTTGATTATGGAGACCGAAGGACTATGTTGCATACTTTAATGTTCTACAATTTATGTATTCTTAGGTTTTTAAAATCTAAACATATATGCTTTAGTGCTTTAGTTAAATTAGAAAATGGAAACTTTTTGGAAATCACAGAACCAGTAAAATAATAACAAGCATCTGTGTTTTTTTAATAACTATTATTCAGAGCAAAAAAATAATCAAAAACACATCTGGAAACAAATAAATAATCAAAGTACTGGATGAACTGCCTGTTACACATAAGATAATCTATGCTCATGTTACAAAAGTAAAACTAATCTGATGTTACTCATCACAATGACAGCAACCAGAAACATCCTGCAATCATAACTAACTGTAAAGCTAAAAATATTTTAACATCAGTCATTTCTCAAACACTTTTTGTATTTAAGGCCAAATTAGGTCGCAAAATACAAAGTTGTAGTAATAAGCCTTGACTGCAATGCAAGTTTGTTTATTTGATTGGAAATATTTTTTAAGCTGGCAGAAATGCCACCCAAAATTCAGTACCCATAAAACTCTGTGATAATCCAATGTATGAGAATGTAGATTAACAAAATTGAATATGAATCTGATAATCAGTGAATTATGTGAAGTGAATTACAGGAACATGGTACTGTATGTAGGAGAAGTGTGTATATGGTGGTAAAGAGCCACAGGTGGAGAGAGTGCTATTAATTTACATTCAGTTCAAACTGTTTATAAAACTGTCCCTAAGTAAACAAGTGTGTGAATAGAGATGGCGAGAGACACTTATGGCTTTGTTATAATAAATTGATCAGCGTCAGCCTCACAGGCACCAGATATTCAATCTGCCATTATTCTACAAGCGAGATAAGTGGGAAAGGGACTCAACTGGGTGGCATACTTGGCACGGTGCTGCTGGTGCTCCATGGTATGGGCCTTCAGACAGGACCTGTTCTTGAGGAGATGCTGAGATGAGAGCTCTTTGAAGGGGAGGATGTAGACTCTCTGCACAATCACAATGACATCCATCGCCAGGCATCCCACTGCTCCCTGGCCCTCAATCACCTCCAGCAGCGAGTCGCACACTTCCTGACCACACAATCCCCAGGGCTTCTGTGAGGACAAGGGCTTGGAGGCCAAAGGAGGAACCTGTTTATGAAAAATACACATGGATCATTCCTGGTACACCCATATGCATACCTTTAGAGACTCTGATCCTCTTGACTGAAATAAATAGTCCATAGTCCAAAGATTGTTGGTTCTGCCTGATTTTCCCATGCTACTCCACTATTCTGCTCTCTCCACCGGCTCCTGATCTCAGCTCGTATCTGGTTAAAGACAGCAATCTCCAGACCCTCACCTTTTCTTAAACTCTTTCCAGATCACTCTGGTCTTCCTGAGCCTCAACACTTGCTGAACCACCTGTTCGCCCCCTTTCCTCCAGAGTCTGCATTTCCTCCACTTTCACCCCCAAGTGGCAGAACGACCTACCCACGAGGTCAGGACTGTCCAATTCTTGATCACCTTCAAGTGCCTACTACAGGCACACCTCCTCAGACTGTCCTGTAATACCTATGGGCCCCACCCACACCTCTCAACAATATGGCACCATTACTTTAATGTGCTTCTAATTTTCACTAATATGCTTCCCTCTATTGCTCATTTTTATTAAAGTACTTATTCCTGCACTTTTCTTTCACATTATTGTACATATTGTTGTAACTGTTGCACTGTATTTTGTACAGATTTTATTTTACTTTAAGTAAATGCTGTGAATTGTATTTACTGTAGTATGTAATTTATTGGGAAAAGTGTTTGCCCTGGGTGAAGGTGTCTGTTAATAATAATAATATTAATAGACTCCATAATTCACGAGTCATATTAAGTGAATCAATTATTAAACAATGGTCTGTACTTCAATTCAAAATAGTTGTTATAATGTACAAAAATTCTGTTACAGCACGAATAAAGACAAAAGTTGTTAAAACAAATACCTCTCTGGGAGGAAGATCTTTCCCATTCATCTGTGGTTTATTTTCCATGAGGTTAAACACTCGAACTAAAGAATATGGCCTGTATTTTTCAGGTACAAATTTCTGTTTTGGCCCAGGCTTGTCCTTTTCCTCTAAAATGACTTTCTGGCTGAAGTGTGTATTGAGAATGAAGGGATTCCTTTCACCATCAATTATCAGCTTCTGCCTAGCAAGTGAAAGAAAAATGCAAACTTAAACATTCACCTTTAACAATATATTATTTTTTTACTTCCAAATGAACAAAGAAAGAAGAGTATACATTTTGTTATTGTTCTTTAACATCCAATCAGATAATTAACTAGCAATGTACTTTAGAGTAATTATTAGAGTAATTTGTTATCTGAGACTTTGTTCAGTGAAATAAATACTTGTCTGAGTAATTGACGACTTGACTGTATAACCTAACTACCGTTAAAAAGTGTTCTTTTAATAGAAAGATATTATTAATTAATGATTTAATTGTCATGAGATTTTCTGTAATTTAATTTAGAAATGGACATTTTAAAAAAATTACAGTTTGCAGGGACAATACCAATGCCTGCACATATATGAAACAAAATAAAAACTGCTTCAAATAAAACATCCCTGGAGCATATTCTGTCTCAAATAGAATACACACACTCACACACACACAAAGACAGAAATGAACATACATGACATAACTGTGCCCCTGACTAATTCCCTCAGCCTTTGTGCAGACCTGTTCGACACCCTCCTCCACGCACATCAAACCCAGACACGAAGCGGTTTTCCAAGACAGACCGGCCTTCTTCCTACATCACGTCAAACAGAAACTACTGTGGCAAACCATACTTATACGAACTCAACAACCCTCTGGGGTGTTATTACAAAAGAAGAAGTAAAATGGTTTGAAAAGCAGGGTGACAAAGAAAAGTCTCTCATTCATACTCATTAACTTCAGACATGCAGAGGCACAAACTGGTCAGGGGAGGTGCTGAGAATGTAACAAAACTGGTAAAAGTAAAAGACTTGGTCGTTTTCTTTCATCAACTAATTGTTTATTTTATTTAAAAGTATCACACAATGAAAAAGCTTACCGAGACCTAACAGAGCACTCCAGGACAACGAATGCCAGGAAAATACAATGAATACTTATTTTAATATGAATTTCAGTGTAAATACTAAACACAAAACTCATTAAGTTTGAAAATATGTATTGTTTTAAAAAAATAAAAAATCATAGATATTCCCAGAGTGTGACAACAACTTCTATCCATGTGCTACTTTTCTATAGCTTTCTTATACAGTATGATGGATAATGTTGTCTTGATCATAGTTCTAGAGAACTGCTTCAGAAATGGCACTGACTTTACAAAGCTATTTTATTTTCCAAAGTCTTCTCCAATATAAAAAGGAGGACCGAGGTCTCGGATTATTCCTGCAATCACAAAATATTCAGAAAATATACTTGTGCATTTCAAGTCTCCATTGAAAATAAAGTTCTAATATTAGCTAAAATCAGCAATTTGCTCCAGTTCCCCCTGGAGGCCATTGGTAAGGTGAAATCATACATTTTGTCTTTCTCAGAGGCTCAAAACCACAGCGAGGACCTGGCCCCAAACCCTAGCAAGATATGAGTATACTGCAGCAATTAAGGTCAGCCCAGATGTGTGCTCGAAAGCATAAAAAGTGTCCCAGCATGTGAAGGAAGTGAGTGTTGAGTTGAAGCCTCTGTACTTCATAAAAAAAATTCAAGCACTGTTCCCTTTTTCCCCACTCCAAAATTAGTTTAAATTAAAAGGAGAAAAAGGTCAAGACCTCAATATTGATTTGAAATTACAATTTAATGGCGCAGGCTACAATGGCATAGACATACTACAGCCCTAAGTGCCAACTAGTTTTACACATGAAAAGAGGTTGAAGTCAGAGCAAAGTAATTCAACTAGGAAAAACATCTACAAGTAAATTGTATTGTATATTGAATTATTATTCCAAAAATAAATGAACATATTTAAATTGTGAATCAATGCAACTTTCCACATAAAATAATACTGTCCAACTCATAATACTCCACCCATTCAAAACAGAACTTTCAAATGGACAGAAATGTTCCAATTATTATAAAACTTCACTATCCTAATGCAATACTCCTCAGTTTTACCATTTTAGTCTTGCTCTTCATTAATTTGTGTTTTTTAAATAAATGTAGCTGTGCACCGAAAACAAGTGACAATGTAGTTTATATATTACATACCCAAACACAAAAACACTACTGGCATACATTTGCTTGATTAGTGCTTTGACACAAATTAATTTTGGGGCGGTGTTTAAAGACGCACGTCTTTGTGGTTTTATACGTCTCAAAAAACAGATACCAATCTTTCTTAAACTGCATCCTTTTTAAAGTCAACAATGGTATAGGAGCCTCGATGGTTTTGAAAGTTACCACGTAAATTGAAACCACAAATGCATATTAAAAGCAAGTGGAAAAGGTCAGATAAATCTGACAGATATGATGCTACTGCTTTGTGCTTATCGTAGCACTGTGCACCCCTTACATAAGTATATAATAAGGCTCAGACGTCTTAATTTATGACTTGTGTGACAAATTTAGTAAGCACTGTTTACCTCCCACTTCATCACCTATATCCGTTTCATTGCCACATTGGTCACAAAATATCAGCAGACAAATAATCTGGTTTAACCCCCCCCACCACACAGTGGAAAGAAACAAACAAACTGATAAATACACAGCCAATTACAAACTAAGAGGCTTTAAAAACATTTTTTCCATTTGAATGTTTTAACACCTCAGGTAGTTCTCACCCCATTTAACTTCTTTTAACTTCTCAGCAAAGTAGAAACTTTTTTCCACTAAGTTGATAACTGCATTCTTTTCGGTATTTCAAAAAAGAACTTCACTGAATTCACTGAAATTTGCAAAACATTTAATGAAATAACTGACTATGTTCTTTATATAATTATGTTGAAGTAACAGTATGACAGTATGTTCAAAGAAGATTCATACCAGATTGAAAATAAATATTAATACTGGACCAATAACACCCAAAATCTCACGAGATGACTTTACAAAGGCATCAAAACACATTTGCTTACTTATCACATGCAGACATGCACAGTAACAAAAGAAAATGGCTGGGAGTCCGGCATTACAGGACTTGCGGTTCTTGAGAAGACTACTGCTCAGAGTTAAACCTGAGTAAACTAATTCTGCTGAACTGCATTACTCAGCATCGTTCGTCACAGAGGGACTTTTGAAAATGTCTGATAAAGTTGGGGATGGGGATTCTCTGTGAGGTATACTAGTTTCAGAATTGGAAAGCAAAACCAAATCTAAGAATAGCTTACATGTTGCAGAGGTAGTAAATAAAAAAAAAAATAAAAAAAAGAAGCTGGCAAAATATAATGCCAGTCACATAATTTGAAAACTGCATGTTTTTACATCTGAGAAATTTGATTTCACCTAAAAAAAAAAAAGATGAAATCTAAGCTGAGCTCTGCAGACTTCCTTATAATATGATGAAAGACTGCCCAAACGGTCTTAAAGATGCCTATACACAGCCTCCCTATTAACATGTAACACTATGTATTACATCTTAACAATATTGAGAATTTCTATATACATTTTTTGCAGACTACATTATGATGTTGCTTTTTCAAATTTGCTTCTTGAACACTTCAGAAAACATCACATACATTAGAAATACATGTAAGGACATGAAACAAAAGTTTAATTCAGTCCATGTGACTCCTAATAATTCCTAAAACTAGTGGAAGCAGACTGCAAGGTTCCTTGTTAACTACAAACATGCTTCCCTGCTCTGATTTCCTACGACCTTTTCCACAGTTCACACACCTCAGCAGCTCCAGGGTTTTCCCCTCTGTTCGGCCTGCTTCGAACAGCTCAGTGTGGCTGGATGTGAACTGCAGGCAGCCAGCCAACAAGCGCTGTTAAACACACTGCCTGTACACAGCAGCAGACAGAAGACACAGTTCCAGGAAGCACATTCTGCCTCCTACACACTGACTGCCCTTTACGTACAAAATCTAGCATATTAAATCACACTTTTTAAAGATCACTTAAGGATTCTTAAGTGCACATATTTTGCAATATTAATTTATATGTATGTATTTTCAAAATGCAATATTACTGGAGTAATGAGAGCTATTCTTCTATGATTACCAACTTTCAAAAATGCTATTGTAGGAACTTTTACATTCCTAATAACTATAATACAGTAGCCTATACAATAGCACACGTCCTTACATGACAGTTTAAACACTTTTCTTATATACATTTTTGTATTTATATATTTTTTATTATTGTAATTAAAGCACAATTATCCATCTGTGGAATACAAGTGGGCGAATTTTGTTCACATGTAAAATGGGGTCACATCACTCATGTTTAATAATGAGGAATGACAATAGCATATACAGAACATATGTACTATACTTGTAAATAAAGACTTAACTGTCAAAATGTATTGACAAAAGAAAAAAAAACGAATCATAGCCTGTACATATTTTGTTTGAAGCCAAATAAAAGCAATTGGTGATGTTTGTATAACAATGTTACAACACTCGCTAGATCTGCTGCTGACTTCCAAGTTTTTAAAATAGCACAGTTTTTATTTCCTATGATACAGGCCTATAATCTGTTGTGTCATTAGTTGTATGTAATTATTTGAATTCTAATGAAAATGTTGTACATTTAAAAATATTAGTAACTTCCTTATGTTGCAGGCAATTCAGAAGTGAGGAATGACTACGATGTTTTATTCATGTAACAAAAGTTCCTAGAAAGTAGCTGACTTTGCTACTATTGTAATAAGTATAATGCTGTCAGACACGAGGCTCTCCTCTACCGTATCGAGGAACGTTATTAGTGTTTCATCCCCCTCATCTTTTGCACATACATGCTACGCTACAACTACTGTAAGAATAACATGATTCCCTGAATAACTATTTTAAGGCATGTGTTGAGAACAGTCTGTAACAAAATGCTGGATTATACCAATCCACGACTGCCTTTTTATTTACACACCAGGAACAAAAAAGTTTTACTGGAAGGTGATGTTTTAACAGGAGGGCAATTCTCAAAAGAGTCCATTATGATGGACCTGCCTGAGGCATATCAGAAGTCAAGTTCCAAAGGTGAGAGATGGGGAGCTGCCCTTGTAGTAAGTTTCATCACTGTGCAAACACAACGAGATGACGCAGTTTGAAACTGCCTGGAATTTCCGACCAGTCAATAACCCTCAGGCAGGAACCTGACAACCTGCCTCGGATCAAGGAGGGGCAGCTCAACACATCTCAGGATGTACTGCATAGTGCATACCAGGACATGAGATAAGACTGAATATAGGACTACTACACGGAACAAGAACATTGTTACCTATACATTCAAATGTGTTGTTCATAATTTCTCATAGATACTCCAGAGAGTAAAATAGTTATTGGTTTTGTAACTGGCTCAGATTTTGAAAACGTTTTTGCAAGATGTTAGATATCACTCCACTACTGAACAATGCTGGTTGGCTTTTTCTGCTCTTGATTCTGCTTCATATAAACTAATATACCTGTAGTACTTGGGGGAATAGAACTGGTTAACAAAAAAAATGTACACCCATTTGCAAATTGCAGTTATTTAAATTCAAGAATAACAAAGTACTGTATTTTACAAAACATATTGTATCCTCTAAGTTTTAGAACATCTCCCCTTAGCTGAACCAAAAAAACAAAGAAACAAATGGGGAAAAAACCTCCTAAAATCTTCCAAACACTTAAAGCCTTGCCCTTTATCACCACATTCTGAAAGACGACAAAATGTGCTGTTCAAATGACGTGCCAATTATATATTAAGCTGCATATGGTTTCAATTTATCTGCTGGCATGTGGCTCAGTACAATCCCTGCGCTCCAAAGCTATTATAAACTGTTCCCCAACGTTTTGGAAGAGAATCAGTTTTTTCCTTCTTTGCTGGAAGCCACCTGACCACTGCCAGGAAGAGGAATGTGAAACATTCCCAGGAGCTGCTGAAGACGTCAGCAGCGCATTCCTGCTCCCCGTGGTCAAGCCTGTCTGGAAATTCCAGTGTCCGGCAGTACGAGCACGCCGTCTAAACAGCTGGAGTTTACTCTACATCACATTCACAGTGCCTGCTCTCCACATCCACTGTGACAGCATCGCCTCCACAGCTTTCCTTACGCATTGGCTGGAACTTACAGAAAGCAGCCCCCCCCCCCAACAACCCGGAAACCACTTTCTTTTGAATTTTATGTTGTATTACTGACTGGAATCAAATATGTATGTTATTGCAATTGGATTATTAAACACTTATTTACACTGTAACTGTAAAACAAAACCTACTAATGAATAAATAGGTAAAGTCCTGCATTTGTTGCAAAAATGTGAAATACATTTTAGGGCTATGTTAACACAATCCTGTATAAGGAATTGCATCTAGACCTATGAACATCTACTTACAGAAAAGGCTATTTCAGATGAGCATCACAAAAGCACCTGCGCAGAATCTTTACACTAACTCACTTTTAATGAAACAAATATACAACCGCCACCTCTGTACATACACTACCGTTCAAAAGTTGTAGAACAAACTCATTTTACCAGTTTTTATTGGAATTTAAGCAGTTCAAATCCAGTGAATAACCTGAAATGGTACAAAGGTAAGCGGTAAACTACAGGAGGTTAAAAAAAAATGTAAATTCCCTGTGTTAGAGAGCACTCGGGAGCTGTCACAGACATTTGAACACTTCACCTGTGTAGCTTCATGAATTTTATCTCTGTAATCATTATATATATATATATATATATATATATATATATATATATATACACTCACCTAAAGGATTATTAGGAACACCATACTAATACTGTGTTTGACCCCCTTTCGCCTTCAGAACTGCCTTAATTCTACGTGGCATTGATTCAACAAGGTGCTGAAAGCATTCTTTAGAAATGTTGGCCCATATTGATAGGATAGCATCTTGCAGTTGATGGAGATTTGTGGGATGCACATCCAGGGCACGAAGCTCCCGATCCACCACAACCCAAAGATGCTCTATTGGGTTGAGATCTGGTGACTGTGGGGGCCAGTTTAGTACAGTGAACTCATTGTCATGTTCAAGAAACCAATTTGAAATGATTCGACCTTTGTGACATGGTGCATTATCCTGCTGGAAGTAGCCATCAGAGGATGGGTACATGGTGGTCATAAAGGGATGGACATGGTCAGAAACAATGCTCAGGTAGGCCGTGGCATTTAAACGATGCCCAATTGGCACTAAGGGGCCTAAAGTGTGCCAAGAAAACATCCCCCACACCATTACACCACCACCACCAGCCTGCACAGTGGTAACAAGGCATGATGGATCCATGTTCTCATTCTGTTTACGCCAAATTCTGACTCTACCATCTGAATGTCTCAACAGAAATCGAGACTCATCAGACCAGGCAACATTTTTCCAGTCTTCAACTGTCCAATTTTGGTGAGCTTGTGCAAATTGTAGCCTCTTTTTCCTATTTGTAGTGGAGATGAGTGGTACCCGGTGGGGTCTTCTGCTGTTGTAGCCCATCCGCCTCAAGGTTGTACGTGTTGTGGCTTCAGAAATGCTTTGCTGCATACCTCGGTTGTAACGAGTGGTTATTTCAGTCAAAGTTGCTCTTCTATCAGCTTGAATCAGTCGGCCCATTCTCCTCTGACCTCTAGCATCAACAAGGCATTTTCGCCCACAGGACTGCCGCATACTGGATGTTTTTCCCTTTTCACACCATTCTTTGTAAACCCTAGAAATGGTTGTGCGTGAAAATCCCAGTAACTGAGCAGATTGTGAAATACTCAGAGCGGCCCGTCTGGCACCAACAACCATGCCACGCTCAAAATTGCTTAAATCACCTTTCTTTCCCATTCAGACATTCAGTTTGGAGTTCAGGAGATTGTCTTGACCAGGACCACACCCCTAAATGCATTGAAGCAACTGCCATGTGATTGGTTGGTTAGATAATTGCATTAATGAGAAATTGAACAGGTGTTCCTAATAATCCTTTAGGTGAGTGTATATATATATATACACACACACATACTTTTATAATATGCAATTAAATGTTTTACTGTGCATTCCCCTGGCATTGCTTTATTTTCGCATTAATAAAAAAATGAATCCTAATACAATTAATCTTTTCAGAACTGTTCATTTGTTATGATTATTACATAAATGAGAGAGAAAATAATTAAACTTGTCATGTTTATGTACAGTGAGGGCAAAAAGTATTTGATCCCCTGCTGATTTTGTACGTTTGCCCACTGACAAATAAATGATCAGTCTATACTTTTAATGGTAGCTGTATTTGAACAGTGAGAGACAGAATAACAACAAAAAAATCCAGAAAAACGCATTTCAAAAAAGTTATAAATTGATTTGCATGTTAATGAGGGAAATAAGTATTTGATCCCCTATCAATCAGCAAGATTTCTGGCTCCCAGGTGTCTTTTATACAGGTAACGAGCTGAGATTAGGAGCACTCTCTTAAAGGGAGTGCTCCTAATCTCAGCTCGTTACCTGTATAAAAGACACCTGTCCACAGAAGCAATCAATCAATCAGATTCCAAACTCTCCACCATGGCCAAGACCAAAGAGCTGTCCAAGAATGTCAGGGACAAGATTGTAGACCTACACAAGGCGGGAATGGGCTACAAGACCATCGCCAAGCAGCTTGGTGAGAAGGTGACAACAGTTGGTGCGATTATTCGCAAATGGAAGAAACACAAAATAACTGTCAGTCTCCCTCGGTCTGGTGCTCCATGCAAGATCTCACCTCGTGGAGTTTCAATGATCATGAGAACAGTGAGGAATCAGCCCAGAACTACGCGGGAGGATCTTGTTAATGATCTCAAGGCAGCTGGGACCAGTCACCAAGAAAACAATTGGTAACACACTACGCCGTGAAGGACTGAAATCCTGCAGCGCCCACAAGGTCCCCCTGCTCAAGAAAGCACATGTACAGGCCCGTCTGAAGTTTGCCAATGAACATCTGAATGATTCAGAGGAGAACTGGGTGTTGTGGTCAGATGAGACCAAAAATCGAGCTCTTTGGCATCAACTCAACTCGCCGTGTTTGGAGAAGGAGGAATGACCCCAAGAAAACGATCCCCACCGTCAAACATGGAGGTGGAAACATTATGCTTTGCGGGTGTTTTTCTGCTAAGGGGACAGGACAACTGCACCGCATCAAAGGGACGATGGACGGGGCCATGTACCGTCAAATCTTGGGTGAGAACCTCCTTCCCTCAGCCAGGGCATTGAAAATGGGTCGTGGATGGGTATTCCAGCATGACAATGACCCAAAACACACAGCCAAGGCAACAAAGGAGTGGCTCAAGAAGAAGCACATTAAGGTCCTGGATTGGCCTAGCCAGTCTCCACACCCTAATCCCATAGAAAATCTGTGGAGGGAGCTGAAGGTTCGAGTTGCCAAACGTCAGCCTCGAAAGCTTAATGACTTGGAGAGGATGTGCAAAGAGGAGTGGGACAAAATCCCTCCTGAGATGTGTGCAAACCTGGTGGCCAACTACAAGAAACTACAAAGAAGTCTGACCTCTGTGTTGCCAACAAGGGTTTTGCCACCAAGTACTAAGTCGAAGGGGTCAACTACTTATTTCACTCATTAACATGCAAATCAATTTATAACTTTTTTGAAATGCATTTTTCTGGATTTGTTTGTTGTTATTCTGTCTCTCATTGTTAAAATACACCTACCATTAAAATTATAGACTGATCATTTCTTTGTCAGTGGGCAAATGTACAAAATCAGCAGGGGATCAAATACTTTTTCCCTCACTGTATGCATTATCCTATTTCGACCACAGCCTTCTCAGGTGATACAGTTACTGGAATGTGATCATTCAAGTCATTAAATTCAATTTAGACAAATAATGAATGTACACAGTTGTCACCCTTATTTTCCTTATTTTATTTTTCATTAAAAGATAATAGAACCGTATGTTTCCGGTGTTTGCATCCGCCATTTGCAATTTATTTTTGCACTCTGACGCCGTCTCCGCATTGGATTATGGGAAATAGGGGTTGGAGACCCTCAAAATCAGATTGCATTGTGGGTAAGAATGAGTGAACAAATGTAGGGAACAAGATGTAGGGAATGAATTCAGACACCACTACAAAATGGCCAACACCTGAAATAGAGCACTATTTAGTGGATAGGGGGTAGTTTCAGACACCGCTCCTGTGTATTACTACACTGTAAACAGAGGTTTCCATCTTGACATTTTGAGCTGTGTGTGTGTTGCTTCTACCAAAACATGGATCGTCTTGTTTTGATCAGCAGACTGTCTGGTTCCAGAATATGTCATAATTGTCAATATTTCAGAGATTTTGTATTCCTACTCAGACCAAGTATCCCCTCAATGCAGGGCGTAAATGCGGGGGGGTATAAAAAACTATTTTGTTTTACATCAGAGACTGCTTCACATTGTTATAAAGCTGAGAGTCTCGGCTTTCATGGGATACCAAACACTTGGCAAACAACACAACAGTGAAAAGTACACATGGGATTAAAGAGAAACACACAGATTTAGTGCCCTTTTAAGGATACCAGAGGGGTTTGTCAGCTTAAGGGGTTACATTTTGTTAAACAAAACAATTCCATGATTTCTTTATCTCCAATTGTTTATTTGTTCTATGCTTTAATTCCAGAGTACATTGAGACATTAAACTGCGTACATTTCAATAAAAACTAGAAAAAGGGAGGTGTTCTAAAACTTTTGACCAGTAGTGTACAGTATCCCTGATTACTCTATTATGTTTAAAACAGTATAGCATTGAACTCCATAAGGTGATTCCTTGCGGTTTAATTTTGCACTCTGTTGACCTCACTCAGATATGTAGGAACTTCCCTATTACTCAATGAAACAATGTATAAACCACAAAGCTGATCGTGTAATTCTGACTAGAAGCATTCTAACAGGTGTGAGGTTCAAATCTTAAATTAAAAATAAATTACCAAAACTGCACAGTGGCAACACAGTGTCTATAAAAGTTTGAAGGCCTCATAAACCTTACAACCATGTGTTACTTTTCAAGACATTTAAACAATAAATTATGTAAACAAATGCATTTTTATTTTTTTTGCCATACTTGTACAACTAAAATATTATAGGATTATACACCTAGGGTGGGTATATAATCTTATAACATTTAAGCTGTACAAGTATGGCAACAATTGTTTTGCATTTATTAAGAAATTTAGACAAAACTCAGACAAATCATTGTCCCACAGTTCCCTACATCTGATTTCCTGAACAGCAAAATATAAGATCTTATGTAAAATCCAAAATCCTAGAAAGGGAAATAAGGGTAAATGTATCCACTTTCTTTCTTGTCGGACACATTTTTAGAATCTAAATTATTATGTATTTATTGGCAGATGTCCTCAACCAAGCTAACTTGCAGTTTACACAAGCATTACAAAAGTGCAGTACACATTAAGAATACCCATGATGTAGAATTATTATTAAGCAGATCCCACTTTCTTGATTTGTTACTATATATCTTTTCCATAATCTACATTTATCATCAGAGGCATCAGTACATGCTCCCAAGTAGAAACACAGTAGCTCCTTGGTTAAAAATGGAAAAAGTATCTTCCAAGTGTACAACTCTTATCAGATCATGTATGCTAGGTTACTGCTTAATAAAGCCAAGATTATATGTAATAAATGGCTCCTCCCATGACTCTGTAGATCTTGACATCACTTAGTGTATTACCAGACAATCTGTCTTTCCATGAGTGAATGGTATTTCCGCCATGAAATCTCAGTATGAACAAAACCCCTAAGGCATTGATAGGTTAAACAGGAAAAAAAAGGAAAAAAAAAAAAGCATGACACGAAAATATGTAAAAGAATCTATTAAAACAAAACAAAATCACAGCACAATGCAAGAGACAAGATTACTAGATTGTCACAGTTTTGGCCTTATACATCACTTACATCTTAGCTGTCAGGTAAATTAACATGTTAAAACAGCATATCTCCAGTCATTATATCAATTGCTCCAAATGCCACATCTCAGATCCGAAGGTACACACAATATTTGTACTTTTTAAATAAACACAAAATTAAGTAATAAAATAAAAATTGGCATTCAATTGCTTGTCCTCATTTGATTTTTGTATTAATTTGCCTAACATGTCATGTGGGTGGCAGACCAGCACACACCCACATGGACAGCATTACTATGTATGTGTGGGCTGAGAAAGTCTACAAGCTCTGGCAGGTTTTTGGTTTCGATTTTATCAAATTGAAACCAACTGAATGTGAATAAAGGAAAGGGACAGGATATCTATTCATGTATTCTACCTAAATCTTGCACCTGGATTTATCTTTATCTATGGGCCGCAAATATCACATCTAAAACATAATTGGAATGCAGGATGCGCTTTATATTCCAGAGGTCACTGGGTCAAATGTGTCTCATGCTAGTAGTTAGGAGTTCCCAGCAAAGGTGCACAATTGGCGGAGTGCTACTGGGGTTATATGGGAAATCCTTGGCTCACTGCACGTAAGAAACTTTTGTCATTTGTCAAGTACCTGGAGTATGAGGATATATGTTAAGGAATTTTATCCATGAACTATTTGTAATGATCTGTATTTTTTATTTTATTTTTATGAGAAGAAATAGTACATTTTTTTGGCAAATATTAGACCAAAATATTAGAAGAAAAAGAGCACCTGTTTGACTATATTTTTATTAACAAAATACAATGAATTGTAAGCTGCTATGCGATTTGTTGAGCCCTATTGATTTTCCTTGCTATTCAGTTAACGATTTATTCTATGCACCTCCTACACACATAAGTGCATCATTCATATGTAAATAAGTACACACAGAGACTCAACATTTATTGAATTTTTGATCTCATTCATGTGACTGTCACAGGCTAAACTTCCTTTTAAGGACAAAACAAGGATGTTCATGTCGTTTTTTTTCCCACATTAGCAAAATATGAGGTAATATGCGTTTGATGAGATTTCTACAATGCTGGTTAGATGACAAGGTTAGCCTCTGTGTTTCTACAAAAGATTGTCATGAAAAAGTAGAGGTGACTATGACACTGGTTTTGAGTTTGCTGTAAAGAGGAGAACTTCCTGAATTTCCATAAAGGCTTCCATCCTTGGTATGAAGGAGGCCTGCCCTGTTTAGTTTCTGACATGAGATCAGGTCTCATATGTTGTTTTATGTGATTACAGTTTGGCCACCTCAACATAAAAATACAAAAAGTTTAAAACAAAGGTAAAAGCAGACAACTGCAAAAAAACATAATATACAGTGAGGGAAAAAAGTATTTGATACCCTGCTGATTTTGTACGTTTGCCCACTGACAAAAAAATTATCAATCTATAATTTTAATGGTAGGTGTATTTTAACAGTGAGAGACAGAATAACAACAAAACAATCCAGAAAAACGCATTTCAAAAAAGTTATACATTGATTTGCATGTTAATGAGGGAAATAAGTATTTGATCCCCTATCAATCAGCAAGATTTCTGGCTCCCAGGTGTCTTTTATACAGGTAACAAGCTGAGATTAGGAACACTCTCTTTAAGGGAGTGCTCCTAATCTCAGCTCGTTACCTACACTCACCTAAAGGATTATTAGGAACACCTGTTCAATTTGTCATTAATGCAATTATCTAACCAACCAATCGCATGGCAGTTGCTTCAATGCATTTAGGGGTGTGGTCCTGGTCAAGACAATCTCCTGAACTCCAAACTGAATGTCTGAATGGGAAAGAAAGGTGATTTAAGCAATTTTGAGCGTGGCATGGTTGTTGGTGCCAGACGGGCCGGTCTGAGTATTTCACAATCTGCTCAGTTACTGGGATTTTCACGCACAACCATTTCTAGGGTTTACAAAGAATGGTGTGAAAAGGGAAAAACATCCAGTATGCGGCAGTCCTGTGGGCGAAAATGCCTTGTTGATGCTAGAGGTCAGAGGAGAATGGGCCGACTGATTCAAGCTGACAGAAGAGCAACTTTGACTGAAATAACCACTCATTACAACCGAGGTATGCAGCAAAGCATTTCTGAAGCCACAACACGTACAACCTTGAGGCGGATGGGCTACAACAGCAGAAGACCCCACCGGGTACCACTCATCTCCACTACAAATAGGAAAAAGAGGCTACAATTTGCACAAGCTCACCAAAATTGGACAGTTGAAGACTGGAAAAATGTTGCCTGGTCTGATGAGTCTCGATTTCTGTTGAGACATTCAGATGGTAGAGTCAGAATTTGGCGTAAACAGAATGAGAACATGGATCCATCATGCCTTGTTACCACTGTGCAGGCTGGTGGTGGTGGTGTAATGGTGTGGGGGATGTTTTCTTGGCACACTTTAGGCCCCTTAGTGCCAATTGGGCATTGTTTAAATGCCACGGCCTACCTGAGCATTGTTTCTGACCATGTCCATCCCTTTATGACCACCATGTACCCATCCTCTGATGGCTACTTCCAGCAGGATAATGCACCATGTCACAAAGGTCGAATCATTTCAAATTGGTTTCTTGAACATGACAATGAGTTCACTGTACTAAACTGGCCCCCACAGTCACCAGATCTCAACCCAATAGAGCATCTTTGGGATGTGGTGGAACGGGAGCTTCGTGCCCTGGATGTGCATCCCACAAATCTCCATCAACTGCAAGATGCTATCCTATCAATATGGGCCAACATTTCTAAAGAATGCTTTCAGCACCTTGTTGAATCAATGCCACGTAGAATTAAGGCAGTTCTGAAGGCGAAAGGGGGTCAAACACAGTATTAGTATGGTGTTCCTAATAATCCTTTAGGTGAGTGTATATAAAAGACACCTGTCCACAGAAGCAATCAATCAATCAGATTCCAAACTCTCCACCATGGCCATGACCAAAGAGCTGTCCAAGGATGTCAGGGACAAGATTGTAGACCTACATAAGGCTGGAATGGGCTACAAGACCATCGCCAAGCAGCTTGGTGAGAAGGTGGCAACAGTTGGTGCGATTATTCGCAAATGGAAGAAACACAAAATAACTGTCAGCTCTTTGGCATCAACTCAACTCGCCGTGTTTGTAGGAGGAGTAATGACCCCAAGAACACCATCCCCACCGTCAAACATGGAGGTGGAAACATTATGCTTTGGGGGTGTTTTTCTGCTAAGGGGACAGGACAACTGCACCGCATCAAAGGGACGATGGACGGGGCCATGTACCGTCAAATCTTGGTTGAGAACCTCTTTCCCTCAGCCAGGGCATTAAAAAAGGGTTGTGGATGGGTATTCCAGCATGACAATGACCCAAAACACACAGCCAAGACAACAAAGGAGTGGCTCAAGTTGAAGCACATTAAGGTCCTGGAGTGGCCTAGCCAGTCTCCACACCTTAATCCCATAGAAAATCTGTGGAGGGAGCTGAAGGTTCGAGTTGCCAAACGTCAGCCTCGCAACCTTAATGACTTGGAGAGGATCTGCAAAGAGGAGTGGGACAAAATCCCTCCTGAGATGTGTGCAAACCTGGTGGCCAACTACAAGAAATGTCTGACCTCTGTGTTGCCAACAAGGGTTTTGCCACCAAGTACTAAGTCGAAGGGGTCAAATACTTATTTCACTCATTAACATGCAAATCAATGTATAACATGCATTTTTCTGGATTTTTTTGTTGTTATTCTGTCTCTCACTGTTAAAATACACCTACCATTAAAATTATAGACTGATCATTTCTTTGTCAGTGGGCAAACTTACATAATCAGCAGGGGATCAAATACTTTTTTCCCTCACTGTATATACATCACCACAGTCATAGGAAATTACACAAGTTGCCCTATCTCTCTCTAACTGAATGCATAGATTAATTTACTGTTAATCTTGTAAATATCTTTTGTGGAAAAAGGGAATTATTTTGATAAGTTCAGGCTGAATCTGCAGGAGTCAAGTACAACTATTTTGTCAAGACATCGAGTTTATTAAAGTTTCCTTTCTTTGCACAATCTCATTCATGTAGTGTAGCATAATTCAGGGAATGGGTTACTGCTTTGTTTGGAGAAATATAAACAAAATGAAGCCCCAAGAGATATTGCATGGGAGCAATGGCAACATTTGTATACTATTACACTGGTAAACTGATTACAAAGGTATTAAACCTAACATGATTTGCCAATAGGGATGCCACAAACATCGCTTAACTATGAAAAAATGAAATAATCATTAGAGGGGGCCTACTTTTAAGAGTCAATTTAAACAAAAAAAAGGGAGAAGAAATAACTTTGTACTTAATCAGAATACAAACATAAGGAAAACAATAGCATTTACTGAATAATCCATGCTAACAGATTTAATTAAGTATAAAGAAAAAGGCAAGTTAAATAGTCAATTTATTTTTAGCCTACACAATTGGGTGTAAAATCTTGCTACATACATTTGTACTGTTTATTCATTTATGCCTAAAATTACAATGTGCACAGATAAGACCTGTTTGAGTAAAGCAAAAAAATAGGCAAACATTCAAGAAATCAGGTTAAAAAAAATAAAAATAGACAATTAAGGAAAGGGTTTGTCCTATTTTTTATATGAAGGGTTCGGCAAAGAGGGAAGAAAAATAACCTCTAACAACGGACAGCTTTAAACTTGTATAATCTAACTGCCAAGACCATTTTTCTTTATCTTTATCTACAACTCATCTTTTACACTTTGTTAATCAAGCTTTTTTTATATAGATGGAAGTATACAAAATATATAAGAATACACATTTGGTGGGACAAAAAACAAACATCACTATTTTCACTCAGTCATTACTTACAATACTATGATGGTGTGACTATTCTATTGCAAAATTAACAATAGTACAAGTGCTTTACATCATTTAGTTCAATGGGCTAAGACACTTACAGAATGAAAACAATCCCAAATAATTTAAAGAAAGATGAACCATTACAGAGCAAGATGGAAGATATCACATTTAGTGCTTTACTGATTTTCATCAGTACAATATGAATATAGATGACAACAATTGCCATCTACATCTGAACGAATGTGTAACCCACTTTTTATTTATATAGTAAATGCAAGAGAGAGGTAAATGGGTACTAACCATGGGGGGTACACATGTACAATGTCTGTAGGACGTGGCACTAGGTGGGTGGCTGTGTCTCTGCTGAACAGAACCTGCAGCCGGGCCTCGGCAGAGGGAAAGGGACTGCGGGCGCTGCCATCTGGAGAGGGCTGCTCAAACAGCTGGCAGAGGGCAACCTGAACAGAGCCCTCCTCCCAAACCTGCAGCACCTGCAGAACCAGTACCCCAGCTTTACACACTGGGGAGGGGGAGAAGACGAGTTATTAGTACATTCAACTCTGCTTCAGAGTACTTTAACACATGGAAGTAGTAGTCATCATAAAGAGACTGGAGTCACTGTTATATGTATAGCAAAGGACCCCCTGGCTGACTTACACCTCCCCACTCCCTATAGCCAATCACATCACATCCTGTTAAGAATCCCAGTCGCAGTTGGGTTTCACAGCCGAGTCCCATCAGCAATGCTTGGATTAAAGGGCTCAAGGGAGCCTTACAGTTCTGTCATTTAAGAAAGTCATCAATGTATGGGCATCGTTTCTGTTTCCAGGCAGACTGTCAAAGACTAGAGGAAACATGCTGTGAAATCAGACATTTCACTGGAAAAGTTACACAGTTAACTAGAGAAATATAAACAAGGATTCTTGTTTTTTGCTGATGGGGAATGTACTATACAATCCTTGCCTGATTGCACCAACAAAATTGATATAAAACTGAGTAATTCCCAATCAGGGCCTAGTGGATCCTACAGGCTTGAGATTTCTGCCTCTTATCCAGGCTGTTCCACTAGCTGACTGTGACTGCCAACCTCACTGGAGGCACAAAGCCTGCCAAGGGTCATGATGCTTTGGAGTGAAGGGGGGTGGAATATCTTGTCACTGGCACCTGATGCACCTGATGGACCAAACATGGTTAGTGAGCTGTATCTGTTCTCTACTTGCCATTACAGCTAAACAGTTTGTTAAACTTGCTCACTGCACAGGGCAATATTGGGTTGCAGAATTTGGCAGAATAACATCTGGCAGTTCTAAACAGAATCCAAAAAAGCAGAAATACTTTGGCGTTAAAAATAATTATCTTTAGGTCTGTAAAGTCATATTATGCTTTGGGGAAAAAATGTTGTGCACTCTGATATTTAATTAGGAATATGACAATCTCTGTGCCACTTTGTAGAAAATACAAGGATGCAAATGAACAAGCAAGTAGAAAAGAAAAGAAAGCATTATAATTACTTTAAATTAAAACATACTCATTAACCCTATGGGGTTTTAAAGGCCGTAAATTATGTGGACTTATTCAAAGCTATGGGTAGAAATACTTCATTCATTTACAGCTATAATCACAAAACAATTTTATATATATATAAAAAATAAACGCAATTCAAAGCATTGAATGTATAATAAAATAAATCATGTGAAGAAGAACATTCGAACCCCAAAGGGCAGAAGCTGTGAACAGTAACCAGTTTATATCGGTTTACCTTTGCTTGTGCTGGCACCAATTCTCTAACCACAGTCGGGATAATCTTACTACACCCGAAGGCAATACATTGAGAACACAATGTTTCTCTTCAGCTGTGGAACAATGTCTGGTTAAAATACCAGTAATTACAGGGTTCCGTCAGATTTAAATCACTTGGTTGAATATTTGTAAACATTTTCCAAACCACTAAACCTTCACGCATTTAGTAAACATTTACAACTTACTTTCGCTTTAATGTGCATATTCATTTATTTTCGGCACAAGGCTACAATGTATGCCATTCTGCCATTAAAAAGAATCTGAGCACTGAGCAGCATTCTAACTCTGATGACATGTTGAAGGGACAACATGGCCAAAAGATTACAATTGCAAAGAGCGTAAAATAACATTTACTAGTGGGAAAATAAGGGTAACAACCGTGTACATTCATTACTTTTTTAAATTGAATTTAATGACTTGAATGATCACATTCCAGTAACTATCACCTGAGAAGGCTGTGGTCGAAAGAGGATAATGCATACAGTGAGGGGAAAAAAGTATTTGATCCCCTGCTGATTTTGTACGTTTGCCCACTGACAAAGAAATGATCAGTCTATAATTTTAATGGTAGGTGTATTTTAACAGTGAGCAACAGAATAACAAAAAAATCCAGAAAAACGCATTTCAAAAAAGTTATAAATTAATTTGCATGTTAATGAGGGAAATAAGTATTTGACCCCTTCGACTTAGTACTTGGTGGCAAAACCCTTGTTGGCAATCACAGAGGTCAGACGTTTTGTTGTAGTTGGCCACCAGGTTTGCACACATCTCAGGAGGGATTTTGTCCCACTCCTCTTTGCACATCCTCTCCAAGTCATTAAGGTTTCGAGGCTGACGTTTGGCAACTCGAACCTTCAGCTCCCTCCACAGATTTTCTATGGGATTAAGGTCTGGAGACTGGCTAGGCCACTCCAGGACCTTAATGTGCTTCTTCTTGAGCCACTCCTTTGTTGCCTTGGCTGTGTGTTTTGGGTCATTGTCATGCTGGAATACCCATCCACGACCCATTTTCAATGCCCTGGCTAAGGGAAGGAGGTTCTCACCCAACATTTGACGGTACATGGCCCCGTCCATCGTCCCTTTGATGCGGTGCAGTTGTCCTGTCCCCTTAGCAGAAAAACACCCCCAAAGCATAATGTTTCCACCTCCATGTTTGACGGTGGGGATGGTGTTCTTGGGGTCATTCCTCCTCCTCCAAACATGGCGAGTTGAGTTGATGCCAAAGAGCTCGATTTTGGTCTCATCTGACCACAACACTTTCACCCAGTTCTCCTCTGAATCATTCAGATGTTCATTGGCAAACTTCAGACGGGCCTGTACATGTGCTTTCTTGAGCAGGGGGACCTTGCGGCAGTGCAGGATTTCAGTCCTTCACGGCGTAGTGTGTTACCAATTGTTTTCTTGGTGACTATGGTCCCAGCTGCCTTGAGATCATTAACAAGATCCTCCCGTGTAGTTCTGGGCTGATTCCTCACCGTTCTCATGATCATTGAAACTCCACGAGGTGAGATCTTGCATGGAGCCCCAGACCGAGGGAGACTGACAGTTATTTTGTGTTTCTTCCATTTGCGAATAATCACACCAACTGTTGTCACCTTCTCACCAAGCTGCTTGGCGATGGTCTTGTAGCCCATTCCAGCCTTGTGTAGGTCTACAATCTTGTCCCTGACATCCTTGGACAGCTCTTTGGTCTTGGCCATGGTGGAGAGTTTGGAATCTGATTGATTGATTGCTTCTGTGGACAGGTGTCTTTTATACAGGTAACGAGCTGAGATTAGGAGCACTCCCTTTAAGAGAGTGCTCCTAATCTCAGATCGTTACCTGTATAAAGACACCTGAGAGCCAGAAATCTTGCTGATTGATAGGGGATCAAATACTTATTTCCCTCATTAACATGCAAATCAATTTATAACTTTTTTGAAATGCGTTTTTCTGGATTTTTTTGTTGTTATTCTGTCTCTCACTGTTCAAATACACCTACCATTAAAATTATAGACTGATCATTTCTTTGTCAGTGGGCAAACATACAAAATCAGCAGGGGATCAAATACTTATTTCCCTCACTGTATATGTATTATTACAGAGTAGGCCATGGATTTATTTTTGTATTCACTCACTTTCTGCAACTTAACCTTTCCAAATCGTTCCATCTCAATTCCAATGGAATCTACCACATTTTTCTGCTAAGAATCTTGGAGTCACCCTTGACCCCACCCTCTCCTGCTCCCTGCATATCTCCACTCTGACACATACTTGCCGACTCTTCCTGAATAACCTGCGCAGAATCCGTGCCTTCCTCCACAACTACTCAACTCAGCTGCTCGTCGAGACCCTGGTTCTCTCCTGCCTGGATTACTGCATCTCCCTCCTGGCTGACCTGTCTGCATACCCACCCGCTCCAGCTCATCCAGAATTCAGCTGCTTGTCTGGTGTTCTCTCTGCCTCAATTCAAACACGCTACTTCACTACTCTGCTTCCTCCACTGGCTCCTGATCTCAACTCACATCCAGTTCAAAACTGTGACTCTTACCTACCGATGTCTAACGGTAGACATAATAATAACAATAATAATAATAACTGGTGGAACGACCTTCCCACTGAGGTCTGAAACGAACAGTCCCTGACCACATTCCATAGATTACTCAATACATACCTGTTCAGACTGCACCTGTAATATAGCTGTCTAATCTCCTAGGCTATTCAGCACTCTTGCTTTTATGCACTTTCTTATTAAACTATGGTTCCTAATAACAACAACAAGAGGTCTACTTCGGTGTCAGATATATTTTGTTTTTATTGGAAGTGGTCAGCAAGTAAGCGTACTTGTATGGTTTACATTGCGTGAAACAAAATAGTAAGTCCAGAAAGCTGTTTACAATACAGATGAAAAGCAAAAACACTTGCTGAAGAGTACAGTAATCAAGAAATCCATATAGACAATCAAAACTGGAAGTGCGCGTTGCAAACCATATCTCAGAATCTAACATGCTCATGAACACCAACACCCAACACCCTAGTGCATATAAGCTGCTGAGATGTCACTGTGATTACGACACTGATTTCAATGCAAGAGCGCTAATTTAGGACATACAGTTTAATGTTTAGTTCCATGGTTGTTGCAAGTAAAATCAAATTGTTTGCAGTGGTATGGTTTTGAAAACCAGTGAATTTTAAAGATAAAAAAAGATCTAATGGTTATTTCGGAGCCGTTAGTCAAATAAGTGCGATACGATATATTAATCTTAAAAGGCAGAAAACATTCCATTTCGAGACTGGAACAGTAAACATCTATTGCAATTGGTGTGAAACAGTTATCTGCGGAAGAAAGGTTAAGCATGTCTTGCTTTTTCTTCTTTCTTTCCACCACCCTTTATCAGAACCTTTTTATTTTGAAGTTGTTGGTACACAACCACCTAAAACTACACTAATGGTTCCACTCTTTGCAAAGTTCAAAAAGAGAGTTCGACATATAAAATAGCCACTCGTAGAATTCTTGTCTGATCACGTATGCACCATTGTACTGAAAACTGAGACTGCTATTTAGTTAAAAAAAAAAAAAAAATGGAAAAATTACAAAACCCACGCAAGCAGAAAACTTCCTGTCGCCTACATATGCATTCACTTTCCTCTCACGGTAGACAGAAGCAGTACTTTATAGTGAGCATAACCAACAAACAGTCTGAATTTCCTGAATGCACTCCTTCTACCACAAACAACCACAGAATTCTAAATGAAAATCATGAACCTTGCATTGAATCTCTATGAAAAACTGAACACACAAGATTGAAGATGTAGTAACAAACTATACTTCCATTATCTCATTTGTATGTCTCAACATAATGATAGTAGAACAGATACTGCAAATAGCATTCTCCATGATAAATAAATAAAATCCACAGTAAACAAAACAATCTAACAGCATCTACATTGCTTATGATACAAATTTAAAATCATGCACTGCTTTAAATGCAAATAATTTACTCATTAACACGGGAAGTTGATAAAATGCAAAAAAATTAAACCGGGATAGTTTCACAGGGTAAGGACAACAAACATATATGCAATTTTCAGATCTTTGCTAAACGAATGTTAATCCTGTACCTTGTCATCCCCAATCGTAACCTACTAAGAGTGGATTCATATGGATGGTTTTATGGTTGCAGCATGCCAACATGTGATTCCATACTCTGTCCTGTGATGAAAGGATCTTTTGGGGGAAAGATCCCCCTTGTGTACTCAAGTCTGCCTAGATTACTTTATAGCAGTTTAAAACGAAAGTCAATACAGCTGTCAGTATCAGCTCTTGCTCACTTAACTGGGGTAGTTATAAAAAGTATTTGCCCATTTAAAATTGCATAAGCATGAGATATAAATGCATTTTCTTCCCGTACATGATAACTTTTTTTCTGATTTATTCTAGTAATCAGCTCAACTCATTCAGACATTTTATTTAAAATATTTAGTCTAAATTCCAGCCGGTTTCTATGCAGTCATTACTTTTACCATTGTTTACTAAATGACTGAAAAACTGTCAAGAATGTCTAGACTAGGCAAGATAGTACTAGAAAATAATGGTGGGATTTGACTACATTTTTTATTTTTTATTTTTTAGAGATTTTCTGTGCTTCTTTCCTGAGAAAAACAAGACAACAGTGTTTACCGACAATGTCTGTACAGCCCAAACTCAAAATACTAAAGTAGTGACTTCATTTAAAATGAAGAAAATTGGTAAGCATATTTATTATGGCTTGTTGAATAGCCTGTAGATTGTGATTAAAAGCTATCCACCTGGAAGCAGCAATAAGTGATTGTCTCCTTAAGATTAAGAAAACAGTTCACATTAGACATCATAATTTGGCAGAAGTTATTAAAAAAATAAATATTTATATATCCTGGACCCTGACTGACAAAGATAGAAATGCTAATCCAAAGTGATGGTCAGACCTACACTCTGAGCCTAATAAGGTAGATCAAAACCAGTATTCAAAGGATCAACTCAGGAACATCCCCTGGGTTCATTAAATGAGACCAGATCAGAGGGCAGTCATCTGCTTCCAGTTTCTTTCACTGCCATGGCACAGTGTAAATGTATGCTCAACATATTCCAGGAAGCCCCAACACCCATCAGCAAGCCAATGACCCTTCAGCATTAATGCAGAGTGGTTAACAATGGCACAGTTTAAAAGGGTGTTTTCACCTTACCCAAGACAATATGCTCCAGTCAAGGATGAGATGACCCTCTCATGGTTTACACGGTTTTAGTTTATTGCACTCGGGATGAGCTGCTGTTTAGCCAACATCATGCAAAGTAAGGGCCACAGCGTGAATTAATATGTAAATTAGGTCTAGGTACAGTGCTCATGCTGTTTTTGCAGGAAAATCTCAGAAATGGTGGTTTACATGCGCAGGAACAGTACTCGAGACACTAGACACAGAATCCATGCCTGTCATGTGACAACTCATTCAAATTAAACAGTGTGCAACTGTGGCTTGTGCCTTGAATCCAAGTGTTTTTTCACGTCACTGATGGAGCTTGCAAGCCATGAATATAAGCGTTTAATAAAGTTAGGATTAAAACACGATGTACAGTACTGAACAGTGCACAACAGACCCACAACAATATAGATAGCATAATAACAGGGAACCGCAAAAAAGAAAAACACCTTTCCGCATTGCCATTAACCTGAAATATACCATTGCTAACCATGAAAAGTCCATCAGCAACTTACTTTACCTTAAAACAAACAATAAACTGACCAGTTATCTTGTACTTTTATAATGCGGCTGTTTAAGAATATATACAATTAACCCAGTAGCATTTACACGTGAAATGTGGGTTTACATGTAGAAATGGGCGTGTTTTTCCAATGTTTTCTTCATTTTTACATAATTTTCTCGAGTAATTGGGACTGACCCTGTCCTTCTCTGGGACTGTTTATTTTGGCCACAAACCTGATTCTCCCAACTTTGAGATAAACATGCATGCGCATCATCTCTTCATGAGTTAAAAACCCTACAAGTAAACTCCCCCAGTGAACCAAAGAATTAATAAGGGTGAACAATTGCAAAGCAAGAATGACTTGTAATTGTAGACAATGGTTTTTAAGAAAGGTCTTCATATTGTATGGGACACAAAAGCTGGTATAATATTAAAACCTCTAGCCAGTGTTAAAATAAAACTAATAAACGTTTGACAATCTTATCATGTGATGCAAATAATAAGCTAAGATAATAATGTTCAAATCTTGGCAGAACTATAAAAACTATTTATTGTCATGCAAGGCCCATAACTCAGCCAAGAACATGCAAAGGGGCCCCGATAAGAAAGCAGTATGGGCTAGTAGGAGGGCAACAAGGATATGGGAACAGTAAAATATACAGAATAAAAACTAAATGATATTGGAAAGCAACTTTTACATGTATAGATGTATGTATATAATTAAGGTTATATTCTATGTTTACAAAACTAACAAGGATACTACAGGAAAACATTTAATGAGTTGCTTAATGTAATGTATATTAACCTTTTTAACTTAAAAACTAAAATATCGATATTCTGTTTTCACTACTGCAGTTTTTAATATGTACAGTAGGATTTATAGGACTTTGTAGTATCAATGATTTTTAAAAGTTAATTGAAAACAGGACAAGTTTAAGACATACTGATGGCGAGTTCTCAGCACACAGACCTTGCTGAAGAGAGCTTACCTGCCGGGGTTTTACTGGCTGAAGGTGATTGATGCCTCCAGAAGCTGATGGCAGACCTCTGTCTGCACTGCAGCCGACTGAGTCGCTCGGCCAGGCCTCCCCTGCAGGGGGTCAGAGACAACAGGGTTGTGAAGAGGAGGCCAACACTGACATGGTCTTCACAGTTAGATTTTCAACGTCTCAAACAGAAAAACAACTGTCATTTACATCACAGCATGTTCCTCGGGATCTGATCTGATCTGGTTTGATATTTTGCACTGTATTGTTAGTTTACTTGTGTTAACCATTTTCATACTAAGTATGTGTTCAAATTTCACTCACAGCCTTTGGCTATCTTGTCAACATCTGGAAGGGGTTTCAAAGTGTAGTGACACAGTGGGGAGTTCCTTATATCAGCTCTCTGATCTTGTGTTATCTTCTCATCTACACAAGTGGAAATTACTGCTTTCAATTAAAAAGAAACTTAAGGCAGCATGAGGATAGCAAGGTCAAATAACCTCTGAAGAGACTCAAAGTCTGTTAACAGGAGGGACAGCATTATCATAAATCTTCTCTTCATTAAACTGATATATTAGTAGCCCCTCATTTATTATCTGCTCTGAAGTACCCATCATTTACAAGGAAACTGAAAATTCCCAACAGAATGAGGGCGTTAAATGTATATTAGTAAACAGAACAGGTCTGTCCCATTGTTCAGCCATTTTCTTTATTCAATGTCAGTTATTCATGGGTACAGATAATTTTTCAGTCTTAAATTGCATGTGAAAAATTAAGGAATAGATTTTTATGCCCTCAGCTTTTCTGAACATGAGCTCAAATACAGGAGGGACGTCTACTTTTCAAATAAATACAATGTAATCCGTTAAGTCAGGGAAGCGTTAATAAACCTATGCTGGCCAGTTTCTGAAACCGAAGCCATGATTGACGCTGTAGGAGGTTATTTAACATTGCAATGTGAATAGCTTCTGGTAGAGTTCCAGGGATGTACATACCAGCTTATTATCACCTTGCCAGACAGTTTTGGCCTTTCGGTAATGCATTAATGATATTGCCAGAAGTGCCAGTAATGGCAGTTTGATCCAGCTTAAACATATTTACACTACACAGTTCTGAAACACTAAAATGAATCCTTCAAGACAAGTACCCAAAATATGGGCAAAGAAGTGCAGTTTTCACAAAGACGGTTGTTTTGTTTTTTACTAATGTTTGCATACAGAAAAATACATTAATAAGAAACGTACTCCTGCAGCAAGTGAGAGACTAAATGTCAGGCAGCAGGACTAAATGTTCCAGTGCTGGTACTTACCACCATGGTCACACGCTCATCAGGACGATCCTATTCGTCAAGAGGAGAATTCATTGTGTTCAGCTAGTTTGTATGTTTTAAAGGTTTGTTTTATATAACAGGTTTGTGCTCTGTTAGGTAGATGATTGTCCATTATGACTTATGACAATCTATGAGACATCTACATACATTTTAACTGTACAATTTGATTTGTGCAGGGGATGTTTCTCAACACACAGCACATTGTATGGATGACATTTTGAGTCAAAACATTTGTTAATTTCTGTTTTTAATAAATGTCACAGATTGTGAAATTTGATGATAGTGTGCATGTGGGGACTCAATACCACATATCATTGGAATTCTGTGGGGGGTTATGCACAAAATTTCTTCATGTTATAATTTAAAATTGAGGTTTTGTTTAATGGAACATCAACTCACAGGATACAAAAAAGATCAACACAACATCACAAAATGTAAAGACAAAGGCCTTTGATTATGTTTTTACCAGGTAAGAATCTGTGTTCTCTGAGGCACTTTGACTAGACATGACTGAATCCTCCCACTTGCTGACACACCCTTAGTTGATAACATTTATCAGTATTGCAAGCAGCCATCAGTATAACATTAAAACTATGATATCTTTGCCAAGAAAATATATTTCAAATATGACATTTATTTTTCAGCTAAGTAAAATTCAAAACATTTGAAAAGACTTCCCATTAATGTCTGGAAACCAACAGGGTTTTATAGCGTTGAGAATTATGAATACACTTTACTATAATGGAAAAATTTCATTTTCATTATTCATTAGCCTTTTTTCCTCACCTTATAAATGTTAAATACTATGCATACTTGATCATGTGGGGATAATTACCAAAGCTGATAAGAAATCAAGCAATGGCATTGTTTAATGGAAGACTCTCTCTTAAAGGAAAGCATACATGCACCTTCATAGGTCCATACACAACATACAAAAACATTGTAAATGCTTTGCAAATCTCCTTCCTTCGGAAAATTCTGATCATCTTCAAAAGCAGAAAATACTAAGCTGAATTATCCGAGTTTGTGTTTTAAATATTCAAGTAAAAACTTTACCAACTCAACAATGGCCAAAGGTAGCACTAACTTTCTGAATTAAAACTAACACAATAACGATCATACCAGATCAACATTTAGAACTATTTGCTTACTATTTCCTTAACTGTAGTAATTTAAGTGTTCAAATTTAAAATGTGTGGGAATTAATCTTATTGCTGCACAAATAAAACCCATTTCTCAAATGTACTTATACTTATCAGAGAGCTATTAAGAACTGCTTATAATTAATCTTTAGTTGTAATCAAAGTGTTACAAAGAACAACACAGGTATGAACTCTTTTGAAATTAGGCATAATGCTTCTGTATAGACCAGCTGACCTCAATCCAATGTTTCATCAATCATTATCACCTCACCCAACTAAAACTCTTTTCACCAGTACAGCACTGCTTGATGCTGCCTACTGCAAGATATCAGATAAGTCTTTTTGTTTAATTCTCAGTTCTACGTGCCTCATGTACTTGATACATTCCTGAACCGTCTACTGTACAAGTCTTTGACATTTGTACTGTATTCTATAGTTTACCTCTCTAAAATATGTAACCTGAGAATTAACTCTTTTGTATAGTTTACTTCTTTGTTGAACAAGAGCCACCTTGAGAGAAATCATAATAATAATATTATTATTATTAATAATAATAATAATGTAGAAAGAATATTTTAAGCATATATTCAGGAAGGCCTTGCTGCCTAATCCTCATGTATGCAGATTAAGAAAATTCAGTTCAGCTATTTTTAGAATTCTCCTTAACTGTCAATAACATCGTAGAAGAGGTGTCTCATGTCTGAGGTGTGAAGCAAGAATCTTAAGGCCTTCAGGTTGCAGTAAATATGTGTATAACCAATAAGAGCGGTGTATTGAGTATGAGTATTGTAGGTTTGCCCATTGCTTCAAGGCATTAATGATTAAACCCAAGAAATGTTCCAGGCTGTATGCTTAACTCATACTGGCACTTTAACCAAACTGCAATACATGCAAACAGACTACACACTGTGTACAAGGGGCAAGGTACAAGGTTTCAAAGGCACAAAATCCTTGCACCCAATCTGGAGATAACATTTAACCAGACTGACAGAAAATGGCATTACCATCAAACTCTAAAAACATTAAAGGTTCATGTAACTTTGAAAACACAAATTATGGCATGAACATTAATAATTAATGTTGAAAAGGCCCTGATAGCAGTGAGCTTTGCTTTTAATAATTAACTAAAGGAGAACTGCTCAGTCAAGAATTTAAAAGCAATATCAAATGCAGACTAAAGAGAAGTGTGTTTTGTTAATGTGTTAAACTCTGTTCGCCAAATTCCTCAACTACTAAGATGAAATATAAATGTATACTTTCTAAAATTGCCAGAGGAGTTTATGTCGTCCATGGGAACTAAAGTTGCCATTTTCTGGAACACAGATAGCAAACTTCTGTCAAATCTGGACTCAGCAGTAAGGACATTACATTCTCCAATAAATGTTTTCAGCACTGGGTTAAAACAAAAGGGAAAAAAAACACTGCTGCCATTCAGCAATTCTCTACTTAGGATTTACTGGTCAAAAAGTCAAAAATATCCTTCATGTAGCAGTAGCTTTCAGGCTTATTGTTTATTTTTTTATGTTAATATTAATTCACATTTAATTCCAATCATCTCTCCTTGAGGGCCTGTTCCTTTAAGAAGTATAGCAATTAAGCAAAACGTGACTTGGCCTTGTTCAATTGGGTGGCACATCATCTCTTGTACTTTAACCATACAACAACAGCTGATTGTTTAAAACAATCAATAGTGTACATAGTGTGCTGGAATGAAAATACTTTGACCTTTCCCTACCTTGAAGTCTAATGTCATTGATAAGATTTAAATTACAGTATAAATCAAGGCAGAAATATTTATAACTATTATTTTTGTAATTACAATGTGTTTGCAGATTTGTAAAGATTAGGTTATACAAACAAAAAACTGCTAGTTATGTGTACGCTGCATATTTTTAAGTATGTCATATATCACTAGAGGCATTAGTTTTGAAGAAAATGTTATACAATTTAAAACTTTGCAGATTTAAATACTGATTTTAAGATGATGCAATTATAGGGACATTGTTGGTGGATATGCTTACAATTTGACTGCCGATATCTCATTTGAAATACTCTGGCTTCTCATTTCTATTGGTGTGATTTAAGATTTGCTTTTGAAAGTTTGTATTCTGGACAGAAGCACAATACACTGACCAAGTGCAGTGCAGACCAAGAGTATGGGACAAATTTGTGCCCGGAAGTGTGCTGTCCAATACACAAGTTTATAACAACAAAATTGAAAATCAAGCATTGTGTGAAAGAGGAAAGTAAATGCTTTAAGTCCATACCTCAGGAATTTGTTTTTCTTCTTGGCAGAATCTTCTGGGGTCTTGAACTTTCTGTCGGCCTGTTTATGAGGCGTCTGCAGCAGAGCCTGAGCAGACCTGACCCAGTCACTGGCAGACCTTCCACTGGCCTGGCATGGCTGTGATTGGGGCTGAGCCGTGCTGGCCTGGGACCTGGACACCACACTCTCCCCATCAGAAGAAAACTCTGAGATTTCAGCATCTGCAACCTGCAGGAGAATGTTTCTATTCTTAAAACACCATTTTACATTATTGAAACATTATATTTATCCTACAATATGTGTATAAGAAAAAAATGAACACTCCTAAGAGGTAGATGGGAGAATGATCACTGGAACATGACATATGTTATACTTTCTAGTGAAACCGTAGTTCTAAGCATAATTTATGTACATGTCTGAAAACAATGCATGTGCTGAGTCTCTTTCATCAGTTAGGGAAACAATGTAAGCTGACACCAAAACACACAATGCGATGCAAGAGACAGCCACCAAACAGACCTTATTTTAACCATCTCTCAAATAATGGAATGCTTGTTTTTCTGTATGATACCACTTGGATGATTAGCAAATATAGCCTATCATATGGAGCTTGTTCCCTTATTTTCTGAAACGGTGTGGTAGTTTAATTAAACCTATATACTTACACATCCAAAAGCAGAACTTCTGAAATCTAATTAAAACCATTAAAATGTAATTTAAAATGTACATTCTTGGGAAATAAAACATTTTGACTGGAAACTGAGTAGGTTACTTAACCTTTACTCAAGTTACTTAAAATGCTGAAAACTTTTTTTGTTTGTGAAATGTTTTTTTTGCCATGTATGATCTGTATAATACAACTCCAAAGAAACACAGCAGTTATTAAAGTACCAGAAAACAAAGAGAAACAATAATAGAATACAGGTTTTTAAAATTGTCAGCTCCATTTGTGCTCATTGAAAATAACAGTCATGCTATCCTTAGGGCAAGCTAAATTAAAAAATAAAATGTAGGGAGGGTTTAAAGTTAACTCTAAACTACTCAATTTAGAAACAAACCCACAAGGCTTAGAGGCACATTAAAGGTGCAGCATCACTACCAGACTACACCTGACAGAACGAGGAAACCAGTTCCCGTGGAAAAATCCAGGCCTCCGCCTTCTTGTCATGTGAAGACAAGATCAGCATTCCTCAGCCCATCAGCCTACGCTCTCTCCTATTTGAATGAACTTGACCCTGTTTGGCAGCATGCCAGCAGGCAACGTCACACTATAACTGCAGAGAACACGATGTTCCTGGCCTGCGCTCAAAAATGTGTTCACCCTGCAGTGGATGGATTGTTAGCATACAGTCTTTGCCAGTGAAATCTTTTCAATAGCTTGTTTTATTGAGCAAACAGTAGTATAGTTAATTCATACTGTAACAGATAAGGCATGGGACATTGATAGTGATTACACCAGTTTACCGCTGGTCCTCTTCAAACATACGTAGCATGCTATAAAGCTATGTGGTAAGCAGACTCCACGGTTTCCCACCTGCTAATTACCTGGGGCCACTATGTCCAGGAAGTCATAGTTCATAAAAATGCATGAGTCATTTCCGTCCCAATCCATGTACCTTTGCAGAGAAACTAAACACTTCTTAAATAATTAACTTCCTGCATCAGGAACAGGGTTACTCAGCAATCATATTTAAATAGTCAAATAAGATTTATCGAATATTATTCATATACAAAATACACTAAATTACGTGTTAAGAATCATTTAGACACAGTACATCACATTGGGGAAAAAAGTTAATTAAGAAATTGTCTGTTAACTGTAGTACATGGTAAGAGCTCTACTAATGTTCTCATATTCCACTGAATTTCATACCTTAAATCAATAGAAAAATTAATACTTGTTAAGCGTAAGGTGCGCTGCCCTGTGATTTATAATGGGTCTCTCACTTAATGATAAAGAGAAACCATTTGATTTAATTCTATTAATCAAATATAGTTAAAATGTAAAACCCTAAACAAGAAAAATGTAATACTCATAACCTGGGTTCATCAGCAGAATCAGAAGATTACTTATAAATGTTTACCTCTGGGTTATTTATAATAGTTGAACCACACTTCTGTTTCATGGAGGTTAATTAATTTACCTCATCACCACATAAATGCAGACATATGAATATTTTAAGTATTAGGTATGCAGTTGTGCCCCTAAACACATGATCCAGGTATATATTTTCATTCTGGTTTCGGCAAAATATATACATTGGTGTAAATTCCATTTTGGAAATAAGCCATAATAAACATTGTAAAAATTCTCTCAAAGGTTAACAACATTCTGGAGCTTTTACATTTACCATTAGCCTGCACTGTGCTGTACAATCCTGAAACACCATATCCGACATAGCGACACTTTCAGATACTTCAACTGACATAACCTTGGCATGTAAAACAATAGAAAAATGCAACAGAAACTGAATAACGATTTCAGCCGTGACTCTCAAACAAAAGGATTGCACTGTACTTTAGCTATGCACAACTTGTACTCTTTAAAAACGCACATGCAGGTTTTATTTACTACTACTGAAGTTCCTATTGTGTCAAGGTACTATGTTGCCTATTTTAAATAAGTAATTTATTTGTATCCTACAAAAATCCCAGAAAAACTGGTTATTTACAGATGTTTTACTATACTTAATCTCTTGTACAAAGTGTCAAGAACAGATGCATTTCATTCAACATTATGCAGCACAGAATACTAATTGCAGACTACAGTACTTACAAATACAAGGCTGCACTACATAGTTTTAACATGGACAAAACTATTTGTTCAAAATGCAATTCAGCTAAAGCACAAAAATATGTTCTCTAGGGCGGCAGGTTAAAGACACTATTGGGAATCAGGGTCTTAATATATTACAAAAGGGAATAACTGAAATTTAAAACTACATTACAATAGCTTAAGTTGTACTGGGCACACAATACCATCTTAGAAAACAGTTTGTGTATTAGAAAGGTATTCAAAGGTAAATCTAATCTAAACCTTAAAAGGTTCATCCAGCAATATCTGAATACTAAATCACCCATTCAATGTCAATCGCACAGAAAACTTCATTCATAGTGTTCATTTATTTAACGTTACTTTGGAAACTGATACCATACCAAGTAAAAAAAAAAGACAAAAACTAATCCTTTGTCCTCCAACAACAACAATACAGAAATAAGCAGTTTGAACCAGGGAAAAAAATATGTTCTAAAGGCCTCAGCAGAACTGATTAGGTTTTTGGTGAAACACAAACTGTTCTTGGCAAGAGGACTTGAGCAAAGCCAGGTGTCTCTCACACTGAACACTTGGCCTGCCTCTCTACTCCCAAACAACCCGGAATCCATCGCCGAAGTCCCCCTTCAGCCTTCTAAACAGACAGAGAAACTCCTGCACAGGAAATGTGTCCCTCTCAACTTGCTGGTCTCATGTGAAACTTTCAGAATAGTGATAAGCTCTGGACACAGACAGTAAATCCTTCTAGGGCTCCTATGGTAATACACATTATAGAACGGCTTATTGTTTTAGAAACCCATTTAGTGTTGATGCCCAAATCAAGTTCATGTCTATTATTATGGTTATCACATTCTGCCAAGTCAATGCTTCTGTTTGAAAAGGGGTCCCATCTTTGACCAAAATATAATCTACTAATTATTTGTGTGAAGTGAATGGTCCTTTGTTTTAAGTAGAATATGCATTACCCAATACACATGAATCTAACCTATTTTCTTAACATATTTAATCTATCTGCCACTATAAATACTACAGAGGGCCTGTAATGCCAGTGCTATCCAATCTATTGCCCTTCCAGTGTTTCTGACCTTACACCAACTCCGCATCGCCAGGGTGCCTGACTCAGGATAATTCTGTAACATGACTTTTCCATGCCCTGCAAGCAATACAGGGTGTTAAGTCATGTGAAATGCACATCAATGGACCCTCCTTCCAAGCACCAGTGTAATCTCCTTAAAATCATCCCATCCGCTAGACAGCACATTTATTCTAATTATTTAATACTTCCGTCTCCAATTTCTAGGACCTGAAACCGATATCTTCCAACTGTATTTTCAACTTCAACAGAATTTCTTAACACATATACAAAGAGACTTATGAATTTCATTAATAATCTTCAAGGCATGGTTAAAACCTCAAATTGTAATCATTGATTGGGATTTCTTACTGTATTGTTGTACATTTTGGGTTTAATTGTTGATTCTCTACCCCTGGACAGTAAATGAAAATAATCAGTGTAGCTAAATTTCAGTACGATGTATTATCTGACTTATGTCCTTATTAAATTCATAAAAATATACTGAATAAAAACATTTAAGTGTTATTCTTCAAAACATAACTTACTCCCATGCTAGTCCCAAACTATGAAGTGAAAAACACATTAAGCTAATGGGCTGTTATTACAAACAAACACTGAACAACAGATACTAACTGCATATAGGGGGTCACAACAAATGTATAAAACCCCTTGGATTTAAGTATTTAAACTTTGCAAGCTCTAAGTCAATGCTTAGAATTCTTAGGTCTGCCAATTGATTTAGTTGTACATTTCTAGAACAGGGGTGCAGAACACCTTTGTATGCAATGCGTTGAAATTAATGCGTGTTTTTGTGTTAACAATTCTATTTATTTTCTAAAATTAATGATGGACAATGGCTAAATTAACAGAGGAAGATATTTTAGGGGGTAGGTAGAGGGCTCCTTTTCAGGAAGTCTCAGACCCATAATGCAGTGTTTCCCCTACCATTATGCTGTGAGGTTGGCCTGCTACCACAAGCTCACGAGCCATGCCCAATGGAAATGCACATTTCTGGGGAAACACTGTAAAGCTTACCAGATCGTGGGAACAGATCCCTCCTAAAATATACTTCTTTAAATCTGTTTAGCTCAATACAAACTCTTAACATTGAATCCTGTAAAAAACTACAAGGTTGTAGCTTTCCTTGTATTTTTAGGAAACATTACTGTAGTCTGCTTTTGCCTTTATAGGCAAGCATGTCTGCCACTTATTAAACAAGGGTTTAAAATAAGTAGCTAATAACCAAACACTGAAAACTGCAGCCCACAGATTACACACACTAATGCCAAGTCAATTTCTTGTGGCTGACCTCAGCTGTAAAATAAACTCGAGCGCACAGCAGTTGGCCACTTTATTATGAAGACTGGCTTTGGATTAATCCAGCACTGTTTTCAGCAGGCCAAAAGACTGAGTATGGAAATGCCAAATGACCAACTCCTTGGAAGACAAAGCAAGAGCAATGGAAATGAGAAGGAGATACAGCCATCATAAGGTATAGTTTGTATGCAAAGAGGCTTACCCTCATTGACAGCATTGTCTGCATGGTCACAAGTATAAACGCCTGCTTTACTTCAGATACTGAGTTAGACACGTGTGCGAAAGATGGTCTTCATAGAGTTAAAAACTATTCATAAAATGTAGCCTAAATGTTCAACCATCAACAAAAACCTGATCAACCAAACAATACAATTTTGCCTTTCAAGATAAGTTTTTCTCCCTAAGCATGTGCACATAAAGAACCACTAAAGAATTAAAAATGTCAGCAGTCATTATTATTGTTGTTCAATACATCCAGAATTGAATCATTTATGTTCACTTATTCACTGCCCAGCACTGTTTTAAAAAATATAATGTAATGTTGTGTATTTTTGAATGATTAAGGATATATATAATTTGTGTTTTGTATGTGGTACAAATCAGGGTATATTCCAAAATAGTGAAGAAAATGTTCTAGTCAAATCTCAATCCTGAAGTGTAAGTAGACACTGAGGACTGGAGATACAAAACCCTGTAAGACTGTAAGCAGGTTGCTGTGGGTATTTTTCTTTCCAATTAAAGAAGAGAAAATAAAAAAAAACATCAATGAATTGTGTTCTCTGTGTTGTGTTTTTAATTCCAGTAAGCAGCTGGCACATTCAGGCAGCATGGAGCTTCAGCCAGAGAAACACGTTTTTCCTGGATGATTCTGGGGTGAAGAATGCAGCTTTTAGATTGTATCTCCATTTCTGTTTTTGTGAATAAAAGTGCAAAGTAAAAATAAATAGCATATTAATGAGGAGAGCAGACAGCTTAAGAAACAGAACATATCATCTACCACCAAAGGAGCCAGTAGTATCTGCTTCCAATTTACACAGTTTGAACCCAGTGAACCCGATTCTAGATGTACCAAAACATATCACTGGGATCAGAAATCTTAACTCAATTCCTTCCTTTTCTTTTCTGTATTATATTGCAGAAACATACTAATTATTCTGAAATTAAATACTTAGTGGGAAGTTCAGCTTTCAGGAATACCATAACATGCAAAAGCATTAGGTAAAATAAGCAATACTGATTGGGTGAAAGATCATCACCAAGGAAATCTTCCCATCTACCTCACACCACTTTCAAATCGAGACATTGTTAAATTCTTCCATATGAATATCAACTCAAATCAAAGTAAGCCCAAGGTAAGACAGGTTGTACAACATCAACACGTATTTGTTTGCGATTCAAAGCATTTTGGTTGTGTTTAACCATATATATTTAAAACTACCATATGCAAACAAGGTAATCTATGGCATTCATTTCAGAACATATTTAATCTTGAAACTAGAGATACCCCCCAAAGACTGGTTTCTGCATTACAAATAATAGATTGACATTATTTGAGAGGCTACAATTACCATACCCCCATCCCCCACAGTGTACCTGCCCTACCCTGTGTAAATATTACCACCAGAGTTATTGTAAGGAAAGATTAGGACTGTGACATCATACAGCATGTCCTTCTGAATCATAAACCTGCTATTCCCTACACAAACTATCCAGCACAAACCTGTTTCACCCTGCATTCATAGTACCGGGAAAGTAAAGATGGTAATTAAGACTGAACAGTCATTAGCTGTGAGAAAACTAGCTCACCACAAAAACCTCAAAACGTCTGATTTCCTGGTGTGAGGGAAATAAAGCTTTTCATTACTTAGCAGTTCAGCTAGGGCAACACACAAAGCCCACTAAGTAATTAAGCAGGACCATTCAGATCAAAGAAAACTGAAGGACATTTTTATTTAGGAAATTGTTACACATTGTCTATTTAACTGCCTGTATTTAATTATGTACCTGTGAGTGAACTGAGGTTTGTGTTCTCAGTAATTCACCAGCTTTTTGGAAATGTATGTAGTTTGTACGTAGTTCTTAATCCAAAAAGGTCCAGATCTTATTTTTTTAAATTGATTACATTTAGTCAATAATTGGCATAAATAATACAAGTTTGTTTTTGGATCAAATTAAATAGAGATGTACGTACATACATTTATTAATATTGTAAATGACCAAGTACAGTGAGATAACTAATGTAATGTAAAATTCTTCTAAGATGTCACTAAGTGATGAAGGTCCCCAGACTACTAGTTAATACTGAATAAACTATTACTGGTTTCATTTAAGGCTCTCAGGATGTTTGCATCTGAACATTCGTCATGCATGTTATTCAGTACTTTGCAAGAAAAACAGAAAAACTAAAAAATACCTTCTTTCATTTTATGTTGTGTCAATAGAAAATGATAACTGAAAACATTTATTGAAATATGGTAAGCTACAATATTTGTTTTCCCCCACAAAACTGATGTCATTGAAGTCCTCAAGTACATCACTGCATGCCAAAGGAAGGATGGAACAAAGTTGGAGTTTCTGAAGTTTACAGTCATGGTAGAATTTTTCCACAGGTTGCTTTCCCAGTTTTAAATACATACACGTTACCTCATTCATACCTCCACAGGCAACAAGGAGTACTAAACCAGCAACCAGAACCCTCTGATCCTAACACTCAGTCACCCCATACCCCCAAAAAATTATGGAAAATACTGTTTCTATGTATAACATACTATACCCTGCGAAAAAACACCTTTTCTTGCTGTGGCAAATACAGACTGCATACAAGAAAACTAAACTTTAGAACTCTTAACATTTTGACTAGGCTGAACCAATATCCAATAAACTCTGAAAATATGTAATTGAAATGTAGGCCTAGCCTATAGTTTAATGAACAGTATGTATAAACTAAATTAATCCATAGTAAAAATCACCTTTTCCACGTACACAGACTGCCCCCTACCTGCTTAAATGGTGCTTCATCTGTCACCTGAAAGACTGGGCCAGATGAAGGAACCTGACACCAAGCCACTAACTGAGGTCAAATCATTCTGCTGTAAGTCTAGATTAGTGTAAACCAATTTATCCATTACTGCAAAGATTCACTTTCTGCAGTCATTGAAATCTTCAGGTATATAGAAGCATTTCACTACAGAGACTGTAAAAGTTAATCTATTGCTGTAACAATGTCATTTATATAATAGAAACCACAAAAAGCAAACCATTTAATACAAATATGTACTGAAGAATGGTGAGAATATCCAAAGACGACAATCCAAGAGTATACACTTTTTATTAAGTAAATTACTGTAATTAATTACTTCAAATATAATATTCACCCTTCATACACACATACAGTACTGTGCAAAAGTTTTAGGCAGGTGTGAAAAAATGCTGTAAAGTAAGAATGCTTTCAAAAATAGACATGCTCATAGATTATATTTATCAATTAACAAAATGAGTGAACAGAAGAAAAATCAAAATCAAATTCGTATTTGGTGTGACCACCCTTTGCCTTCAAAACAGCATCAATTCTTCTAGGTGCACTTGCACACAGTCAGGGATTTTGTAGGCATATAGTCAGGTGTATGATTAAACAATTATACCAAACAGGTGCTAATGATCATCAATTCAATATGTAGGTTGAAACACAATCATTCACTGAAACAGAAACAGCTGTGTAGGAGGAATAAAACTGGGTGAGGAACAGCCAAACTCAGCTAACAAGGTGAGGTTGCTGAAGACAGTTTACTGTCAAAAGTCATACACCATGGCAAGACTGAGCACAGCAACAAGATACAAGGTAGTTCTACTGCATCAGCAAGGTCTCTCCCAGGCAGACATTTCAGGGCAGACAGGGGTTTCCAGATGTGCTGTCCAAGCTCTTTCGAAGAAGCACAAAGAAACGGTCAACGTTGAGGACCGTAGACGCAGTGGTCGGCCAAGGAAACTTACTGCAGCAGATGAAAGACACATCATGCTTACTTCCCTTCGCAATCGGAAGATGTCCAGCAGTGCCATCAGCTCAGAATTGGCAGAAAACAGTGGGACCCTGGTACACCCATCTACTGTCCAGAGAAGTCTGGTCAGAAATGGCCTTCATGGAAGACGTGCGGCCAAAGAGCCATACCTCCAATGTGGAAACAAGGCTAAGCGACTCAACTATGCATGAAAACACAGGAACTGGGGTGCACGAAAATGGCAGCAGGTGCTCTGGACTGATGAGTCAAACTTTGAAATATTTGGCTGTGGCAGAAGGCAGTTTGTTCACTGAAGGGCTGGAGAGCGGTACACGAATGAGTGTCTGCAGGCAACAGTGAAGCATGGTGGAGGTTCCTTGCAAGTTTGGGGCTGCATTTCTGCAAATGGAGTTGGGGATTTGGTCAGAATTAATGGTCTCCTCAATGCTGAGAAGTACAGGCAGATACTTATCCATCATGCAGTACCATCAGGGAGGCATCTGATTGGCCCCAAATTTATTCTGCAGCATGACAACGACCCCAAACATACAGAGACAGTCATTAAGAACTATCCTCAGCGTAAAGAAGAACAAGGAGTCCTGGAAGTGATGGTTTGGCCCCACAGAGCCCTGATCTCAACATCATCAAGTCTGACTGGGATTACATGAAGAGAGAGAAGCAACTGAGGCTGCCTAAATCCACAGAAGAGCTGTGGTTAGTTCTCCAAGATGTTTGGGCCAAACTACCTGCCGAGTTCCTTCAAAAACTGTGTGCAAGTGAACCTAGAAGAACTGATGCGGTTTCGAAGGCAAAGGGTATATGTTCACTCACTTTGAATTTAGTTAATTGATACACATTTTAATAGATTATATTTATTTTTGAAAGCATTTTTTCACACCTGCCTAATACTTTTGCACAGTACTGTGTGTGTGTGTGTGTGTGTGTATATATATATATATATATATATATATATAAGGCTGTTTGTGGTTGCCTAAAGCCTGACAAGATTTGAGAATGTTTCTGGGAAAACAGCTTCCCCATAAGTAAGCACTGCACATGAAATTCCAAGAATGGAATATTTCTATTTTTAAAATTAAAAAACATAAAAATAGGTCATAGTACATCAGCATTGTGTGTGTGTGGGCAGTTAATATAACCACACAAGATATTATGGAATGTGTGAAAGTGTTACAAAAAGGTTTTCCTAAGCTAGTTGTTAGTGGATCGCTTACTCCCTCTATTGGATATGTACAGAACTGATCATGTGAAATGCCACAAAGCTACATGGATTTTCATCATCTGTATGTCTGCATTGTATGCAAGAGGCATATGAAACATTTATACTTTGAGACATTGTTAATTCACACAAATATTCATTTTAAGGACCTGTCTTCATATTCAAGACTTATGGTCACCTAAAGGCACAGTAAGCACTATTTGGCAGTTTGAGATTTTAAATAAGGTGAAGGGGTAAAATAGACAAAAATACCCCCAAAAACAGAATAAATAAAATATATGTGAAGGGTCCATGTCTCTCTGGGGTCGAGCCATGATCCTGTCATTACTACACAGTTGCAGTGCTGAAGATCCGGACAACACCCCTTTATACTGCCTGCCTTCAGTCCTATTGTCTTACTCAACCGCTTGGCCACACTGAGCTAAGCCCATTTCCGTGTAGAGCAGAAACAATCATTCAAATACTTCTCAGCTCACTTACTCCAGTCAGACTAAAATGCAGACTGAATATTTAGCAGAGGGTATCTACAGGTAATATTCTAGGATGTCTCAAGGAATGCAGATTTTCTAGAACACATCTGAAAATAATTTAATTTCCCTAACTGTGCTGTCCTGTGTGACAGAATTTAACCATTTCCTTATAATAGCAGATTGGCCCCACCTAGTGGTTCAATATTAAATATGTTTTATATAAAACAAACCTAAAATTACCAAGGGGTATACTGTAATATACCTGCAATACAAGCACTTTCAGATTGATTTAGTATGGAAAAACAGACGAGTGCTGTGTATTTCAATGGTCTATTCATATTTAAAACCATATAAGAAGTCTAAAAACTGAAGGACAGCAGTCCAGATCTGGACAGTTTACATTATTAAGCATTAATTGATTTTTATTTTAAACACTAGTTTAAAAAAAACTGAGTAATGTTAGTCACAATGGCTAAATACTGAAATGCCTTGCAGTAAATATAGGACTGAATGTTCCAAACATATACCTCAACACTGTCTCTTTCCTATTCAAGTATATTAGTGAAACTTATTACACATAACTAGGGATAAGACACTTAAGAGATTTCTGTAACACAAACCGTACCCTGTTCAGATTAGACTAAGCTCAGTACTTACCCAATTTAGCTGAGTTTGGCCTTTTAGGACCACAGAGACAGGTTGCTCCCCAGAAATGGAATCACAGTCTGAATCTGATATTACTGCCACATTTTCCAAGTCTACTCTACTGTCCTCATCTTGCTCACTGGTAGTATCCCAATCAATATCATGAAGATTATCTATAAATAGGAGGAGAAAATAGGTTCTCAGATGGTCCATACTATTCAGCACACAGTGAAATGGATGCATTTTGACCATTGAATAAAATAAAACCTAAAGAAACAAATGTATGTTTAACACGTTACATCAACAACATCACCAGACCATTTTAAGAGGACAGCAAGTGAACCAGCTAACCTTCTTCAGAGTTCACTGTGGTGTTGACCATATGCAGGTATCTATTGTAGGAGTTGATGACAGCTGGTCTCCTGGGCCCATATCTCCCCTTGGTTAAGGTCTTAGGTGGTTTTAGGTGCAGATTCTCCCCTTCAGAAGAATCACTGTCACTGGAGCTCCACACGATGCAGGCAAGATCCTCAGACTCGTTTTTCTCACTTGATTTAACTGGAAAAAAGCATACTTCATGTTACACTAACTCAAAGATCATCACTGCTAAAGTAGGAAACAAAACAAAAAAACTAAAAAAACATGCTAGCTTTTGATCATTTAATTATTTATTATGGTTAGTACTTTCATATCATAAAATAATTCTGATGGTGGTGCATTTTACAACAGGGACAGGATATAAAATAACTCAAAGGAATATTTGGCCACTTGCATATATACTTGCAGAAACTATAGTCAAAACATTTACATATGAATACACCTTGAGTATGTAAAAGTATACATACTTTTAACTTGGAAAGACCTCTTCAAATGTTATTAACAGAACCTCCATGAAGTATAAATTTTGTAGACTAAAATGTATCTAGGAATCAAGTATCATTTCACAATATCAGCTAAACATGGGAAACTTAAATCTACAGCTCTTTAAGCATTCAACTTGTTCAAATGCTAGCATGCAGCTTGCTGTACCACTTTGCAATCCACATTTGTGTTCACTTCATTCACATACCTGCAACTGATAATAAAGATGGCACCAACTGCCTTACAGTTTTCCCCGAAGAGCCTGATTTCTGAAAAAAAGTCAAATGCTTATTTTGAAATGACTACAATGTTTACACTCTTGTATTATTAAAACACAAATGCAAACATCATTGCCACCCAAGTGTGAATGCTGACCTACTGTAACAACAAACAGGATAGTTAATGTATAATCCAATCATTTAATCAAGTTTATATTTGGAGCACAAAGGTATAGTGGGATTTTAACAAGGGGCTGTGTAAGAAAAATAAAAAGGAAAATCAGTATATATTATTGCTTTTGGAGAGGATGCGGGTCAAGGGACTGTACCTCCAGGTCCAAGCAGTCCTGGAACCCTTCTCCCCATCGCTGCCAGGACTTGGTGACAGAACTGGGCATCTTTTTGGCCTCACTCGCCACTTTTTTAAACCCATCGCTGGCATCATCAGGGAAGAAGATACATCTCACATCCTTGGATTTCCTTTTACGCTGTAGAATTAAAACGAAAACATTTCATTCAATTCATTCAATTGACATCCACGCCATAACCTGCAAGACAGTACTTTTTGCCCTTTCGTTTTATAAATCATTCATAAAATGCAAAATGTACGTACCTCCTTAAGGCATGACCAATTGTTTGGATGCAGGCATTGACCTCATCTCCGGGTTGTCTTGCAATAGTCTAAGATGTGTGTGTATTTATATATACACAGGCTCACACAAGCACATACTGTAATTCATAATTTGTGCTTTTAGATGTAAGGAAAGTATTGTTTCCAATTGCATGTTTAAGTATCTATAACTACTGAGTGCAAGTAACAGTGCAGGGAGAAAGCCGAGCCGGCGAGCACAGTTATTGCCACGTTACATTTGGCAGCTCTCTCGACTATAAACTTGCCATAGTAAAGCGGGTGCTAGAGAAATTAAAACAAGCACAATTATTGAGTAACAGGCGATTTAAGTTAAAAAATGAAAACAAATACATATATTTCCACTGGCTACTGTGTAACGTGTCACAAGGGCAGCCTGTGTACAAAATGCTTTGTTTATATAATTATGAAATCCAAGTTCCATCACTTACCTTTGTAAACAGAGACATGTTACTTCCATTTACAGATGCCTCATTGCTTACTACTTCAACTAAAATTCAAATATGTGCATATCTCCATTTACCAAAAAAAGCCTCTCGTTTTGCAAACTTTTAACTCTTGTCCTTCCTAAGCGTGAGCTCGTTTTCTGGCGCGCCGCTCCAGAGCAGCGCGGCTATTGGACAAGCCATCGCAGGGACAAACTGACGTCACGCATTTCGAAAGGCATTATAGGAAATGTAGTGCTTGTCGGACAGCTTGCCTGGTGCACTTGTTGCCTACACGAAAAAGTATATCCACTATGTATTTGTTTGAATGTTATTCGGTGATTACGTTTCATAAATATTGTTAATTAAACTATACTAATTTACCAATCAATACTTTCCAGAGTAAGGATAGACTAAAGACTATTCCAGGTGACCAAAAGCAGTGTCGGATTTAGGCATTGACTAAGTAAGCTACAGTTGAGGGCTTCACACCTCTATAACAAAAGATTCAAGTTTACCTAATTGATTGAAAAACTCAAGAAACCGGGATATTACAAAAAAGATATACTTATGGTATACATTTAGCCTATTTGTCATATTGAGTGTATCTTTGCAGAAATAACTATAATTATACAGTCTTCTTATCTTGCATGATGATGATGGTGATGATGATTCTTTTCTGACACAGCTTTTGCGCTAGAAAGGCAAAACCGAGCACGAATTTAGCCGACAGTACATTTCTCCATTCCCTGTAATTCTTATCTCTCTGCATTATTTACTACTACTACTACTACTACTATTCTACCACTACTATCTACTACTACAATCATCATCATCATCATTGTAAATACGCTACAGGCCTTGGAGGTCTACAGTTTAGGACTGGTACACAGGTGTCAGAGGTTGCCGAAGCCCCTTCTGCAGCAGCTGAACTTCTAAAGCGAAAGAAGAGACCCAATGACAGAGACAACGTTCCCCAGCGAGTGGGTTGGGCACAGCATCACCGCACCTCCAGGCTGGCTGACTTTGCTCCTGAAGGGCCTATGCACACCTTTGGGAGTGAACAGGGCAGATAAAAATACTGGAAACCCATATCCCTGTGCGCTGGCAACTAGCAAAACCCACCACCTCCATTCACTTGGGTTGCTATGACAGGGGAGCAAATTGTGAGACATTCAAAACAAAGTTGGATTTGTAGCTCGGACTAACCACTGGACCGCTGAGGAAAAAGCGGTGCAGTTGCCCTGTGGCGCTGGAAGGCAACACCAGCCAGGCCTTATTGGATGAGCCTGCAGCAGACAGGAGAGACTATTAGAAGCTGGCAACTGCATTACAGCCGTGCTTTGCCAGGGGTCCAGACATTATGAGAGAGAAATCATACCTGACCAAACATTTTCATGCAGGATTGAAAACTGTTATAAGTGACCAATACATATCATACATGAGCAAATAATATCCTACATGACTAATAAATGCCATACGACAGAATAAAAATGCCAAGATTAAAAAGTGTCATACGGGGCTACAAAATATCATACAGGAGCAAATAAATAGTCATGCATGACCAGAAAATGTAATGGGGGGGAAAAAAGTGCCATGAAAGACAATTACCCCCATCCCCTACAAATGTTCCCTGTCCCATACAATAAGACATTGCCCTCTACAATACTTTAACGAATGACTGACTGATATACACCAGGAACTGATACACTAATGCATTGTTGCCTACATACACTGACCATGGACTGCAGATGGCTACAACCCCTACTGCTGTCCCACTGCTTCTGAAATACATATGTAATGGGCTCATTGTGTAAATGAGCTCATTAGGGTGAGATAATCCCTCTGTGAAATCAGTAGAGTGTATAAAGCTCTTGCATCAAGAGACCGGCCTTTTGGCATGCAGGTTTTACTGTAGTGCTGTCTGCGTAGTCCACAGTTAGCAGAGCGGGAAGGATTGTGGGGTCGGCCTCACCTATTTGAAGTAGGCTATGTGGACTTGTCATTCTGTGTGTACCTTTGTAAATCCACTTTGCTTGTGCTGGTATCATCTTGGCTTGGTCTTAGTGTCCAGCCTTCAGTCCTTAAGGTAGTGTAAGTGCTTGTCACTAAATAAAAGGGCAATTTCTGATTTAAATATGATATCTGTATGTTGTGTTTAAAAACAAAAACAAATACGGAACAAAATGTTGGCGGCAGATTGCTTTTTTGCAGAATAAAATGTATTTTCTTTAGTATATATATAAAAAAAAAAAACCTTCATAATACTATAGGTCTACACAAATCAGTACTACCATTATAAATACATATCCAATGAATCATGCAATACTGTCACTCAACCAGTATATTCAGATACTTGAAATTCTACACAATTGTTAGAGAACTTTACATTATATCATTTTTTTCTTTTTAAAGTCGCATTTTAAACTTAAAGAAATAAATTAACAAATAAATAAGCCATGAATTTCCCTGCATATGGAAGTAGAATAATCGTCATGTTATATTGTATCAGTCGCCCTGAATAAGAGAGTCTGCTATGAAATGCAATAATAAAATAGTAATAAACGATACTGGGTCTGGTTGTAACCTTGGAGCTCTAATCGGGAGTAGTTAATTGTTAATACTTAGCAAAATGAACACAGGATTACCTCCAATTCATTTTGAGTTGACTTCAACTGTGTATGGTCTTAAAGCGAACAAGACCTTTATTGAGAAGAACTGAATATGCATGAAGCACGTCTGCTCAGATGCTGTGCACCGCGCCGCCGACGTGCCCATGTCATGACGCACAAGCCCCCGGTGCGCCCCGGCCCCGGCCCCGCTCCTCTCCTCATCCGCGGCCGCACAGGAGACGCTGCCAGCGGAGGGGAAGGCAGGACAGCCGGGCGGCCGGGCGGGCGGGCGGTGTTCACCTGCTGTCTGCTCAGGAAGTGACGCAGCCTGTGTGCGTTAAGTTGGTAGTTGCCGTGAGGATTCAGGCTCCTGCTGCCCCTCGCCGCCCAGCCTAACAAACCCCTAACACATCACCGGGCGAAACTGGCAATCAGAGCCGGGGGAAGATGTTCAACTACCAGTATGTGACGCCGCAGCAGCTGGCCGGGTTTGACAGATACAAGGTAAAAAAGACGAGCAGTGTGTGTGTGTGCAGCCGGTGCGCAGGTCCGCTGGCATGAGGAGCCTTAAAATGGGGGGTGCGTGTGCGCAAAACCCTTTTTTAAAACGCTACTTCAAGCTAAAGCATATCAAATATATATATTAACCAAATACAGTACAAAACGCAGTGGATCCGCAATATGCGCCTTTAAGCAGCTAGCATGGATGCAGGGGGATGTCGCTGCCTGGGTACCCGGCGGCGGGGATGCTGGCTCAGCCTCATTTCTGCGGTTTCTGGGATCATAACTGTAGTTTATGATGGGCGCGGTAAGTATGGCGCTGGAGGAGCCGGGGGGAACACGTAGCACAATCATTGCCCACTTTTTTTTTTCTCCACCTCCCCCAAAGGTGGCATCCAGCAGTTCTGGGGGGTTATTTCATTCTGGACTGATTTCCCGCTGTGCTGTGTCATGTTGTGACGCAGCAGTGGCCGCCGTTTGCGGGAGTGTGATAAACACGGTGTTTGCGGGTCTCTCTGTACATTGAGACGCTGTTGTGCGTCAGTGAAAGATGTGCCAGCAGCTGAAATGGGTGGAGATCAGTGGTCAGACGTGGAAATGAAGGCATAGTGGGCTGTTCATTGATTGCTCTCAGACATTGGCGATGCAGAAGTGTTATGAATTCTTCAGGGTGTTTCTGTGTCGCCTTTTTGGGGGGAAATTAAAATATGAACTACTGCTTATTATTGGCATGTGCAGTCAGGGCAAAAGCTGCTCCATCCTGACCTGTCTGAGATTATTTGCACTCACTTCCAGTTCCATTGTCTTTTATGTGAGTTAGAAATTGAGTTAATGGGGGCATTTCATTACACTGTTTTGGCTACCACTGTGCATACTCATGACATTAGTATTAGGTAAGTGGATTAAATCATAATTTGTTTGGTGTATTTTGATTAAACATATACATTATTTGAGGTATGTGTATCTTTCATTCTTTTTTACTAGGTCACAATCCCGAGTTTGGATTCATCAGGGAGTAGTTCTTGTCTTTTGAAATACATGATGTGAGGAAAAAAAACAAAAACTTAGTTTCTGGTATCATGTATGAATATAATCATAGCTTGGATGTTAATACTAACATGTTGCTTTTTCCCATTCAGGGCTAACATGGCTTCAGTAGAAGCATGCTCAGTCTGTGAGAACTACATACAAATCACACTGGATATGTGTCACAAGTTGTTAGTTGTTCAGGGCAGATTGCATGTGACCCAAAATAAACAAACTACCCCAAACTTTACTTCAGAAGATGTTGTTTTCATGTTTGTCACATTTACATCACAGTGAATCCTGGAGATAGTGTCTGTCATAACATCTAATTTGGTATTTTGGTTTATTTGCTCTATTTCCCTCTGTATTTGCTGGAGGTGATCATTTGATGACTGCTGTGTGTCAGCTGTGTCCCTTTTTTACTTTATTTTCTTTTTGATACCCAGTATTCTCCCCCAGTAAATCAGATTAATCTAATTTGAAATCAGACAGAAAGAGCTTTAAAAATTGTAAATTTGAGTTTGAAATGGACAAGTCTGCAATAGAGGTCTGCTTTCATAAATGTGTGTGTGTAATATATATGTGTGTGTATATTTATATATGTCTGGAAAGTCTTGTACAGTAATGGTGTGATTAAATATATCTGACCCTTCACAGTGCAAAAGGGTAGGTTATATAGACTACAGAGTATTCCACATGCAAGTCTATGGTGAAACTTCAAATAATGCCTTGGTGTAGCTCTGGACTAATGGCAGTTCTTTTATTTGTTTCAGTACAGTGCCATGGATACAAATCCACTGTCAGTGTATGTCATGCAGCACTTGTGGAACAGGATAGTCAAGGTGAGTCAACTTTATTTTGAGGTTGGACTCATATAATCTTCAACCACTAGTTTGTACTTGACTGCCATTGAAGTTGAAAGGTCATGCTAGCTACATGCATACCAGCTGCTACAAGAGTCACATTTCAACTGATTGTCATTGCTTAATGCTGTTTATCCTTACAACTAAAATAAAATAGAAAATTAAAAGGAAAAAAATGGATACAAAGAACCCTACATTTTAAATGTAATTAATTTCCCTAGCTTAGTTAGTAGGCAAATAGGCTATATGTTCTGTGATCAGAATACATTATATTAAAGCATTTTTAAATAGGATATTCAAATTTGTTTTTAAATAATGTGTTTATTGTTTGCAGTGCAGGTTTAAATGAAAATGCTGGTGAAGAAAATGTTCTTCATGGAAGCAAAATGATTAGATTCAAAATCACTAGAAAAGTCTGGACACCTCTATGTCATTCTGCATTTGTTAAAGGGATGATACTGATATTTAACTGCAAATCTGTTTTGGAAAATACTGGTGTAATTAACATTTTTCTGTACTGCAGGTTATTCCTCTGTGGATTGCTCCTAACTTATTAACGTTTACTGGATTTGTACTGATTTTATTAAATTACTTCATGTTGTCTTATTTTGACTGGGACTACACAGCTTCAGGTAATGTACTGTTTAATTTGTTATTTGTGATTTCTGAAATTAAACAGCCAGCCTACAGGATTGTGTGTTGCAGTATCATGTTTGGAAGTAGAATTGGGAGATATGAGTACAAGGAAATGTAGTTAAATATGTTTTTGAAAACATGTCTGTGTAATGTTGATTCATTTCATTCAAATACAGATCCCATAAAATAAAACCATTCATTTGTAACATGACCGTACATACGTCGCTTTGTGTGGAACACTATGTCTACCTTTCTTTTGCACAGGTGAAGTAAGTTGCACAAATTGTTTTCTAAGAAATCACAATAGAGTTTTAGGAACAAAAAAGTAGGTACAAGTGATAGTGGTATCTAGTGAAAACAGCAAAAGTTGCTTTCAAATGTTGTTTGTTATTCGAGTCAGCAAGGGTCAAGGCTGAAGTGTTTTTTTCCCATGTTTCTGATTTATCTTTTTTTCGAGGTGGTAAGCAAACATTTAAACATTAGATTAATGATTAAATGCCTTTTGCCTATCTGAAGTTACTCCACTGGTATCTCAAAATAATAATTTTATCATAAGCTACAATATTAATATTGCAGTTCTGCTAATGTATAATACATGCTTTTAGTTTCCTTTGAACATTTGAACAGCTTTGTTACACCTTACATTTTGACTCTTAATGGCTGTTGTGTGGATTTCAAACATACAAGGAATAGTTTTCAGAAAATTGCTACCTTGCCTTTTAACAACAAATTAAAAAAACAAACAAGACTGGCTCTTCAAAAATGAATGCATTCCTGGGATGGCAAGCTCTAAACCTGAAAGAAAGAGCCTAAAATTCACAAAGAGATGGAGACAGCAGGTGACACAGTTGATGTCCAACTTTGTCCCAAAGATGTTTAAACAATGTCATGCAAGGGGAGAAGCTCGGATGTGTTTGATGCTCTGGAACTGCGGATACTGTAAACACACTCCAGCCACTTGCGGCAAGCGTGGTCATGTTGGAAGTTTTAAACCTGAAGCAGGCACATCCATTAATTGGTACTTGTGGAATTCAATAACAGTAGGATATTGCCCTATTTAATCACATTCTTTTCTCACAAACCTGAAAGTTTTAATTCAAAGCTGACCAGAAATGAACAGTGTTTGGAGCTTTTATTTATTGGTAGCACTCAGTTTTTCAATTGTAATGTTTGCATTGCAATCATACACCAGCTGACACTATGGATTGTGTGCCCGTGGTATCAATATTGGCATTCTATGACCATCCTCAGAATAAAAAAAACAAAAAAAAAGAAATTGCCTCTTGTCAAATTGAATCGCCTGTAGCCTATTTCCACTTATTGATTGGGAACTATTATTAAAATTAATACACTTCACTAGTTGTTATATTTTGAGTCGAGAATACCCCCTAAAGGGGGATGGGATGGGACATCACTTGTTACCATGAGGATCTCATTAAAGCATCGTCTAACATAGCTAGCTATAGGCCACGGCAGGTTAAACGTGCTTTAACTAGTACAGCAGACAGCGACATGGCATCGTTTTGCCATTCACCAGAGACTTCCGTCTGACTTGAGCTCAAAAAGCATTTTCTTTGTCTTGGTATTCTTAATAGTAATTCAGTACATGGATTACAATGCTTTTTATTTTCAGTTTTTCATTCTGTTATATAAATATTGTGATGCAGTGCTGTGTTGGATGGGGCTCTGATGGTGGTGGAGCTCCTCAAACCTGACTCTCGGGTTGTCCCTAGGGCCTGTTTGTCACTGAGTGGTAATGATGACAAGGGTTGGGGTGCCATTATTATTATTATTAATAATAATATTATTTATTTCTTAGCAGACACCCTTATCCAGGGTGACTAACAAAACATCTGCAATGACTGCAGAGTCTACAGGGTGTGGATGAATCACCACAAAGCTCTCCACATCAATGTTCTGCAATTCTGTGCTGTGTTCCCAGGCCTTCAGTACTTCTTGCCAGCCCTACACAGCCCCGACTCCAGAGGAGGCCCCCTGGCCTCAGAATGGCATCTCCACCTGCTGGTGGGGCAGCGCATATGGGTAGATTTAGATCTCTTTCCCACGCCTCTGTTTTGTACCTGTGTGCCAGCCTCGGCCTGTGCATCCTGGTAGGCTATTGGCCTTGGATATCAAATTTATGAACTGCTGCCCCCCCAGGCCTGAACTTCATCTGTCTATTTCCCGGGAGAGTGTGGCCTTTGACCACAGCTCCTGTTTTTTTATATTCCTGGTTGTGTTGATCACTGCCCCCCTTTACAGTCCATTCTTTATTTTCCAGTAGCCCTGCTCCTGGTGTGGTTGACTGGTGATGTGCAGGGGCCTGTTGGTTCCCTGCCCATTGTCATTTGTTTATTGTACTCAAGTCAAGGCCTCATCTTCATGCAGGCTGTTGCTTCAGAGCTGGTGTCTTAAGTTTAAGCTGCGCTGCTGGCCTCCCTTGTGATGGCTTGGGTATACTATAGTCCCATCCCCTTTGGGCAGTATTCTCTACTTGAACGATAACAATAGAATACAAATGGAAACCTGGTTATCTGAGAGAGAATACTACCCAAAGACTTTGAGATCACATGAGAACCTTTTTTGTCTCTGGCAAGTTGCTGTGTGCTGTATTAGTTCAAGCGTAATGGTAATGAGTGATATCCCATCCCTTTTGGTTACTGTTCTCTTTCTCAGATAGCCTATTTGCAATCTATTGTGTTGGATATTTAAGTAATATAAGTTAGATAAGTCGGTCATAAAAATATATATTGTATGTACTACTGAACTATAAGTAACAGCACATATCATACAACTTAAATATAGAAACTTAAAATTACATGTACAAAGTTTTTAAACATCCAAGATATGTAAATTATTAAAATGCAACTCTCAGTATGTGGCATAACATGCTTATTAAGCAATGCCTTTGGTTGGCTTGGAATCAAATTACTGTTGGCTATTGACATACCATCAATTCATTTGATAGTTATTACCAGTATTACATGTGTACAGCTGAAACTGAATTACTTAGCAATTATAAGATAACATTATTAAGGCAAAACCCAGGCTGTAGCTACAAAGAATGTATAAATGCTTTTAAGAACAAACAGCAAACAAAGCAAAATGATCATGATGGAAGAAAGGCCGCATGAATAGCATCAAGATCCTATTGTCTTCTGTATATGTACTGTGTTCTTCACATTCCTGATCAATGGGTCAGTGCTGTGTAAGTGCCCAGTGAGGTGGATGTTACTAAAATGTATTAGTAAGTAAGAGCAGAACAGTGTACTGAAACAGATTGATTTTTGAAGGCCATTTAAAACTGGCAGTGTATGTTCATATATTGTACTACCTTTCTGAAATCCAAATGTTTTCCATATAAATAAGTACAGATATTTTGATTTATTTTGCATATATTTGAAGTTTTATTGAACATTCGCTGCAAAAAATATGAATGTGTTTGCAGACAGGGTTGTCCCACACTGTGCTTGGGCTGTTACTGTAATATACAGTATATACACTGTACTACCTTTCTGAAATCAGAAAAAAATTCAAAGCACACCTGGCCCCAAGGGTTTCAGATAAGGGATTGTGGACCTGTATTACAGTATAAATCTCTTTAGGAATATAGTAGGAATATCTATAGTTTCTGGGGGTGGTGAAAAGGTTAATTACTAACAATTCATTTGACAATTGATGAACCAGCTCATTTACCATCATTTGGAAGTAAGATTGTGATCCAGTGGTTCATGTAAGGCCCTTCTGAACTCTACTGTACTGGACTGGAATATTTTTAATTGGTATTTTTAATTTTTAATTAAGTAATTGGTACTTTGTGGGCGACTTGCCTTAATTGTATATGGTCATAGTATGTATTATTTCCTTCCCTTAATTGTGTGAGGTTTTAATCACAATATATGTATAATCAACTGAAAAAAGCAGGTGCTAATAGTATTGTATTTTCAGGTCCTGGTTCAAATCATGCTCCGAACTGGGTATGGGGTGTGTCTGGCCTTGCTACATTCTCTGCCTATGCATTAGGTAAGAATGTATAGTCCATGTGTGGATAAAACTTAATCATAAGCTTGGTATTTGGTATTATAAATAAGATGAAAGCAAAATAACAAAATTTCCCTAAAATGTGAAAGCCAGATTAAATGCTTCAAAATGCAGGGCAAACTACCCCTTGTAATTTACATAATTTGGAGCACTCACAGGCTGACATCGGCATGGAGCCGGTCAGTTTGAGAACTAATGTTAAAACATGGGCCGTAGAGGTGCATAATTACAGAGCATTTACTGGCATGAGTTTTGCCTTGTGGTCTTTCTCTGTGAAGAATGGAGTCATGCTGCTTGGAGGAATGAAACATTAGGACACAAGTAATATGTAAAGAATACAATCTGTAAAGAATATAAAAGAATATTCATAGAAATAATAAACCATCAAAAGTTACCTTATGTTCAGTGTGAAATTGAAAGAGCACCTGACAGAATCCCAAGAAAAGCTGAAGTAACGGTTCATAATAAATAAAAGTGCTGTGTTCAGACTGCTTTTGCCTTTCCCTGTAGATCTACTGGTATGAATAAACTGTGATGCATTTCCCTTCTAGACTCTATAGATGGCAAGCATGCTCGGAGGACCCAGTCCAGCAGCCCCCTGGGAGAGCTTTTTGACCATGGTCTGGACAGCTGGGCCACCTCACTCTTCTCTCTGTCCCTGTTCTCTGTGTTTGGGATCAGTCCTGAGAGAGCAGTGTCTGCATACACCCTCTACACTGTACTATGCATGGTCCTGCTCACTTTCTTGCTCTCACACTGGGAGAAATACAACACTGGTGTGCTCTTCCTGCCGTGGGGATACGATATAAGCCAAGTGGTAAGTAAAGGCCACCTCTTGTTTGGTTTCTTTGATGTGGTTTGATTTGGAAATAAATTAATAATGAAGGAATATAACAAGCTATTATACTAGCTTTAAATAGACCTACTAACGTCACTGCTTCAAATCAATGGAAAACAATTTCATTATATAAATTGTCCACACAAACTGTGGGTCATAGGCTTCTAAGGGCAATCAAGGCAAAATAGTTTTTTTGTGTTGACCTCATTGCGATTCAGTTACTCCACTGGTAACAGTGAACAGGATGGTTTACAAAGTTACGGTCAGGATCTTTCCTTTGTCTGGTGTACTGGGGATATATGTGGTAGAAAAACTTCCAATGCTAATTTTGGAAAGTCTGAATGAAAGTTTATATTGAATGCAATTTAGTCATTTTGGTTTAGTCTTGAAACCAATACAAGTATTAAATGGACTATTTCATATTTAACCATGCTGGTATTAACTCTATATAAATATTCAATCTATAAAGAAAATTAGGGGGTAGGTGTCAGGATTTATGTGTGTCTTGTTCTGATATTTATTCTGTTGTTGCAAGAACAATAACCTCTACTTAACTCCACATCACAAATTGCTATTGGTGTTTATGCTATGCCATTTAAAGAGTATCATGCATGAGTATAGTGTATAAGTAAGATGTATAACACTCTTCCAAATCATTAAAATGTGCGTATATGATATAAACAATCTGACAGAGTGCTATACGTCGTACTTACAGCAACACGTAAAGATTTAATAAAACCCATAATTTTAGGACCATGCTGGTTTTCCTTGTTATGCTATACATTAAATATTAATATTATTTAATATTCTGCCGTATTTATTACCACTCATATTCAACTTTGAGTTTATACAGTTATGTAATGCTACAGCCACATAAAAAAAGAAATGCATGAAATTGAGCATTTTCAAATTTTTGCTCTAAATTTGCTTTAAGAATGGAGTTATCTTTCAATTTGGAGGATCATTGTTGTTATTATGGACATATATGAACACATGATCTAACAAAGCCGCCTATAGGGCGCTGTGCATTGACACTCAGACAGACCCCTATTGGGCAGTATTCTTGACTGGAAAGATAATGATAGGTTGTGAATGCAACCATGGTTATCTGAGAGAGAGCCTGTGAGCCTGTGTGTGAGCCCTTAGGCTGTGTTAGTTAAAGCAGGTAGACGAGGGGTGTACCTGGGTAATGACGCACAGCGGCCTGGCTATAGGCAGCTTTCATAGCATTCATAAGTTTCCATGGTAACAACAATATCCCATCCCCTTTGGATTGCATTCTCTCTCTGATGACCAAGGTTATTAATAGCTGTTGATCTTTTATTTCTATGTATTTCTAAGGTTTATGACCCTAATCTTACCTGTAAACAAATTTGATCTATAATTTATACAGCTAATTGATTACAGATAATTTTAAAAACAAATATTTTTTTGTAGTAATGCAATGATCTACAGTGCAACAACATCTGCTTAATATGCTGATTGTCTAACCTCATCTACATTGTGTCACTGAGAACTACAATTTATGGATTGTTGTAGCTTTGGTGGTAGGTCAGCATTAGTGGTATATTGCCTTCCTTCTTCTAAATTTGCTCCCCACTCTAATTCAGAGTCAACACAAGCATTACTGTTTAAACATTGACCATTGTCAATGTTACATGACATTCATGTGCGGTTTCCCAGGACCCCTTGCAAATGATATGTTTACCTCAGTGGTTCTTTGCCCGTTAAACAAATGTGAATTTGAGAGGCGAAACACATCTGGATGGAATGTGTGTGTGTGTACCTGGGCAGCTCCTCTCAGTGAAAGATGTGCTCTAGATTTTGATTTAAACTGCAGCGCAATCTGTAGAGACAGGACTTCATTACAGTATTTAAACAACTTCAGACAATAGGCCATGCATTGCTGAACCACTGTTTAGTTTCCCACCCTGCTCTCTTCAAAATGCTGTTCCAATGAGATCATCAGCACCCATGGCAAAGAATATTATTTTTTCTGGAACTGATTCATTTAGGAGACAAACCAGAAATGCTATGTCTACTAAATGCATAGTAGCATCATGTGAACCCTGGGTGTGACGAAATGGACCGTTTCACGATATTGCAGAGTTACAGTAATACTAGAAAATGGAGCACATCTAATTCCCTCTAATATAGTGTAATTGCCCTGATCATATAAATAATGGAAAAGCTTTTGAATATTTAGATTTTTTCACTAACTAACTTGTAATACCTGTGCTGGAAAAATTAATGATGCATGTGTTTTGATTTAGAAAAGGTTGTGCACTAATGAGGTCCCTGTGAGAATACAGCCTTTTTTGAAATTGCTTTTCTTCCTCCTGTAGACATTAACAGCAGTGTATCTGCTGACGGCAGTAGTCGGGGTAGAAGCGTGGTATAGGCCTTTGCCCTTTGGTTATTTCTTTACGGATATATTAATAGCCATGGTAATAGGTAAGTCTCACCCTTGTGTCACTGTTGCTGCTTGTTTCATTATCCTGTCTCCCATTTTTTTTGGTTCTCATGTTCTCATCTGCTCTCATTGTTTTATTTTTCATTAAATGTGCTGTCAGTGTTCCCTTAACAATACAGTAAATCAGTAATACAGTATTCAGTAAAATATATTTAAAACTGTTCAAAGGGGAAAAAAAAAAACTTACCAAGAAAACCCAGAGCTTTCAGGCCATTGAAATAACTGAGCTGTATGACATCATTGGACAACTACTTTCTATCACTGGACACCAGGTGGCATCGTGCACTTAAAATCATGTCTGAGTCCAAAGGGAATAGATTAGCACCTCTTATAGAATCTATTATCACTTCAGCTGATATTTTACTCACAAACTTCAATAATAATCTTCAGTTATTCTAGTTGTCGTTGCTGCGCCTAGAATCCAACTTTTTTAACTGATTCAGATATGAATGAAAACCAGACATATTCTCAGGCTTCACATGTCCCATAGGTGTGACTGTAAACTCTCAGAATGGAGCTCCTTCGGCACGGACTTGATCCAAGCTGTCACTGGAGTATTCCTTCCTTAACACGTTAGGACTGTTGTTGTTGGAGCTGCTACACTGAAACTGTGCTCCCGATCCCCCACTACACCCTTTACTACTTTAAAATGGCCTCGTTGCAGCGGTGTGGTGGAGAATGGGGACTCGCTTGTAATCCCTGTTGAAATTCCTGTCAAATTGTTCTCTACTTGAAGTGAAACATTTCTTTAACAGGAAACTCAAGTTTAAACCATAGAAATGCTGTTTTCTCTGACGTCTGGTGAAATAAGAAACAGCTGGCTTGACCGTAGCTGCTGCTGCTGCTGCTGCTGTGAGCTCATCTGACTCCTATTAACAGTTTCTCAGAGCTGGGTTACGTAACTCAGCTCCACAGCCACATGGCCTTGTTTTTATAGAGCTGTTGCTTCAAGCCAGTGTAGATTAAAGACAAATATTTTACCTTTTACCTTCAGAAAAAACACTTCTTCACTTTAATAACAAAATATCTTCAGTTGCGTGGACACCGGAACTGTAATTTGTTAATTAATTCTAATTGAATCTGTAAACTGTAACTCAGTGGAACAGACTTAAGTGTTAGACGGCCTGTTGTGCTGTTATGTTGTATCCAAGCAAAACATTATTAACGCCACATGATGATGTCATGAACACGCGCCTGAAATGTGTCGCTTCCTGTAGTGGATGTTTGTCCTGTCATCTCACACAGTGTAAAAGTTGCGCTCCCCTTCTTTGATCACATTCAACTGAAACGAGAGAGACATAGTGTGAGCAAAGGTCTTGTTCCCTTTGTTTTCTTAATGTCGTTAACATCTCCCTGCAGTCTGTCATTTTGTCATAAATGTCTATATAAATAAGTGATTCAGAGATTTGAGGCATTAGTTGGAAGAGAACCCTTCTATAAGTTCTTCTGAAGTTTTATCAGGCTCAAAACTATAAGACTGAATATGACTAAATATGATTTAATACTGCAGTGCATGAAGGCGCAATAATTACATGCAAGTAATGCTTAACTGTCACTGACCTGTTCATGGAGTTGGCAGCAGTTTGTAAGTCTTAAGTCTAAAAAAAATAGGTTCAGAGAAGCAAAAGTTCAAAAACTTGTTAGTTTACATTCATTTTAATACAATTCCAGATTAAAACACATAACTAGTGTTATTTAATTAGTTCCACCTGCAATGCTGCAACATTTTCTGACCTTTAGTACTGAAGAATCTTTGAGCCAGAAGGGACAGGTGGTATATGGGAGAACAGACGTGTGTGGATTTTGAGTTGGTGCTAAGTGCTATATCCCTGTAACTAAAGAAATGTCCATGTATTCAGTTACTAGCTATTTATTTTAATTCTGGCACAGAGGTTTTACAGGCCTGTAGCAGCCTTTGGATCTGGCGTATTTGCCTGTGTCTAGGGAACATCTCTGTGGACAGGAGGAATGTCAGTGATGTTAACTGTGAAGCTGTCCCATGATAGTGAGGGGGCTCTCTCTCTTTTCCAGGGTGCAGCGCATTTCTGTCCTTGCCACAGGCACTTTACAATATTTACCAGTGAGTATCATTTCATTACATTATTGCATTATTTGTCATTTAGCTGACACTCTTATCCAGGGCGACTTACATTTGTACCCGTTTATACAGCTGGGCATTTTACTGGAGCAATCTGTGAAGTACCTTGCTCAAGGGTACAACAGCACTGCCCCACCCGGGATTTAAACCCATAAGTGCTGCCTTTCAATTTCAATAATTCAGTTTTCAAATGAAAAGCTTTAAAACAAGACTGATGGCTTTCTTTTCTTCCTCCCCCAAGTTTAGCTGATACAGTAATTTCCTCTACTGCCATAGTGTAGGTCTCTTGTGCAATTACATTTAAATAAAATAATCTTAAGAGTGCAAGATGTTAATATTTTTCAGTATGGATGTAAATTATTTGACTGCTCTATACTCACTTATACAATTTATGAATGCTAATGTCCTGCTTGTTTAACTATGTTTCATGGTAGCAAGTTGCAGATTAGCCTACTTAAAAATATATATTTTTAGGTATACTCGGTGACATTCAGCATCAGTGGAATACCTCAAGAAAAAAAAAAATCTGCATTTTTATGTGGAATATATTGTTATATTCTTAATACTGTTACCTTCAGTAGGAGACTGCATTTTCTCCAAGTTGTTTTTCAGTTGTAATTCAACTGATCTGCCCTAGATGTCCCTGTAACCTCCACAGTTATAGTAACTGAATGCACAATTACGAAATCAACAAATTGCACTTTGACTAATTAGAAACATAATGAAGATTAGTATAAATGGCAGTTGATTAAATTGTCTTATGGAGAGACCTAAACATTGAGTCAAAAACATGGCAATCAAGAAGCATTTTATAGAAGCTATGTGGTTGAGTGGTTTAATTAGGCAGACTAAGTGGCCACCTTGCACAGGGATGAATGAAGTGCGGCCTTAGAAAACAGGGCGCATAAAACGCAGGGCCCTCGTTATAAAACACTGAGACAGTTTCCATTTGGATGCATTCCAGATGTTCACATATATAATGGCTTATGCAGTGAGGAAATATGTTGGACAAATGTTTAGCCTAGAAGTGGCCAAGTAAGCAGTTAATCTATAAAATAATCGCCCTTCAAATTACACCACAGACTTACATACTGTTGTTTAACAGGGCTGACAATGTGTAGCAGTTTGTAACAATTCTCCTGGGGATATACTTTAATCCATCGGGAAACCATACAAACCTAATACACTGTTTCTGCATTTGAAAAACACACATAGACAGATACAATCAGCCTGCTGCCTCAAATATAAACTTGTCATTCATCCTAAAGTGAGTACAGGATACTTCACACTGTAATGCTCATCTCCAGGGCGCACAAGAATGGCACATTACAGAGAGACTCCCTGTACGAGGGCCTCCTCCCATTGCTCTCGCCCGGCCTGCTCTTTGCGCTGCTCACAGCCTGGGTAATGGTGTCACCCGATGACGTTTTATCTAAACACCCCAGGCTGTTCCTCTGGATGACAGGAGTTGCCTTCTCTAATGTTACAGTAAGGAGCTTTTCCTCTTTGTTTTTTTTTTTTAATGAGTGCGGTGTTCACATTCCAGTGCAGCCACTAGCATACCTCAACTACTGGCTAGACAGTTCACTGCTTTCTTGGCCCTCTTAGCTGTGTGTTTGAATTGAGTCAGGACTCCGTAATTGAATTATATAACTGCACATGAATGCTATTGTCGCTTAGGTATGCAGTAAATCTACTATTAAATATTGAATAGCTGAAGTAGCAGTATGCAACAAGATATGTCCACTAGAATTTAACATTTATTTTCCAAATGTAATTATTCACGTTTTCTATTCCAAAAAGGAAAGGGTTTAGTAATGACGTTTACAGTAATTTTTAATGTCTAAGATAGGAAGACAGGCCCTCACTGAGATGCTTGTTAGTATTGTAAGAGCACCTCAAAAAGGATAAACATTCATTAAGGCGGCTGAAAAATAATGGTCTCAATCTTCCATCTTCCCAGCCCTGCAACTGCTGTACTGGACCCCTAAAGAAAAACTCATTTTAGATCCCTAAGTATTGTTTCCTCTTATTTTTTTTCAGTGTCGCCTTATTGTTTGTCAAATGACAAACACGAGGTCAGAAGCCTTTCACTGGCTCTTGCTCCCATTAGCGGCGGTCATCGCTGGCCTGTCAGCAGGGCTCTGGGTGCAGAGGGAGTTTGCCGTACTGGTGGGCTACTCTGTGCTGGTGACAGTAGCCCATGTCCACTATGGGGTGTGTGTGGTAAGTAGAGTATGTGGGTTGTGCTTCACACAGTAGAACCGCCCTGCTTCAGAAGTTACTGTATTTTATACTGTAAAGCAAGTTTAATAGCTTCTCTGGAACACCTTTTAAAAAGTGCTGCTATACTTTCCCAAGGTATGATCTTGTTTTACAATCTTAGGCAATTCAAAAATGAAAATCTAAAGTAAAGCATCAGGGATTACTTACCCTAATTCCGTCTTTCCATAGTCTGCTCACTGTTCATTTGACATTTAAAAATAAAACCCTGAATGAAAAAGTATTCAATATTACATTTGCTAATTTGGTTTTGGAGACAAATGTATAAGACTAATGGTTTCCTGTAGAATACTTCAGAGTTTGTTGAGCAAGGATTCCACTTAGACCTATAATGATTCTAGCTGAACTAAGAGGAGATGGTACGTGTCAACAAGTGAACCCCTGGATTTACCCCAAGGAACAAGACGTTCATGTTAACAGTGCTCGCCTCACACCACAAAGCACTTCCATATGTGCAGCAGGGGTTGCTGTCATAGAAATGTTCTCCCAGCAAGTTATCCTGCCCCAAAATTGTTAATTAGTGAAAACTCCAGTCTTAGGAAGCAATGGCAGCAATTTTGCGGGAAGATGATCCAAAAATTATACACATTTGAAAGGACTAAATTACACAGCCAGAACAGGAATCTCGGGTGCTTTGTTTAACAATGAAAGTCCTGCCCTTGATTCTAGATCCTTCCATGCCTTTATAGAAAACGGCATCTCTTCAACAATATCGCTCCCCACTGACTAAACATTGAGCTGGTGTTATGAAAGGAGGTGGTAGTCATGGTCCATCAGCGCCTTATTTAGGGACTACATGGTCTTTATGGAGACATTTTAAATCCACAAGACTAACCTTGGAGACTGATAGTGAGGGTGTGACAGAGTTGAAGGGCTGATGAAGTCAACAGTGAGAGAAGAACAGATGGAAATGATTGTAGATGTAGATGAGGATTTTAGCAGGAGTTTCAAAATAATCGGAATACAAGAATTAAACAAATGGAAAGGGTCAATCAGAGGAAAGGTGAAGGATGTTTAAAACAGGAAGGACCTGACATAGCTAGCTGAAGGACAGGAAAACTTGTAGTGGAGACCAGATCAGTGCCACGTCCTCGGCCAGGCAAGTGTGGGTCATCGCAAGAGGGTGAGGCGGTATTGCAATGAGATCGCAGGCTGCTTCAGGAGCATCTTGTGGCTGTGCTCAGGAAACTACAGGCTTAATGGTTAAACCACCACTAGCCAGCACTGACTTGGAAAACGTGGAAGCAGAGGGCCCAGCAGGGGGCAAACAAGATGAATGCAGCTCAGAATAGTTGTTTGGGTTTCACAGACTGTTTATTCCTTCAGATTCCCTAATGAATGTCATTGTGCCTTTCTGTTGCAGGGGAAACAGTTGAGCGAACACTTGAACATTTATGTCTTCTCTTTGGGGAAACCCCATCAGCAGTGAGCACATTATTACACTGACAGAGGCCTGGAGGATCCTTCTTTGACCCAATGCAACCGAGCGATACACTGGAACATTCAATGGGACTGTATTTAAAGACCAAAGGGTTCATAAAAAGAGGATACAGAGCTGAAGTTCCGGTTCTTGATGAAGGAGGAAATGACAAAAGCTGTTATCAATTGTATTTTAGGAGTGTATTGTTACTTCTCAGGTAAGCAAGCTAGAGACTATTAAAACGTAGGTACGCAAGTGTCAGTGTAATGTTTTAGCAAGGAAGGAACTCTGGGAAATACTGTATTCTGTTAATATTTGGGGAATATTTACATAACCCTGTAAACAAGTTCTGACCGTTTTCTAACTCTTTATTAATTAGCCGCTGCCAACAGCATTCCACTGCCAGTACCCGAGAAAGCCAGCAGCACAGCACAGATAAGCAGCCCACACGCTCCGCGGCGGTGTTCAGAGATGTGTGGAGGGCTATTTTTAGAACCGAGACCTTGTTCTCATGGATTTAGTTTGAGAAAAATGCAGGATACAAAATGGCTGTTTGCAGATTTCTGCAGCATCCCCCTGAGATTCTGTAGTTAATGACTGCTGAATGAGGCATGACCATGATTCACACAACAAGCACATTCAAGAAATAAATTGGGCATTAAGTATGAAACGTGGTTTAACTTGGCATTTTGAAGTTGTACATCCCCCCACATTATATTTAGAAGACTGAGATTATCAGTATAGGCACTAAATAAACACAGATCCCCGAGAGCTGCCACTTCCCACAGATGTTTCCTTAATAAGTGGGTTGAAATTAGTAAGTAAATTATAATTCTCCAGATAAATGCTTAAGCCATGTGGAGTAGATTTTTTTTTTTTTGTCTTCTCAATTTGCCTTAAACACTTATCATCCAGCCAGTCAGACAGAGGAAGGAACTTTTGCACCATTGTTCAATCACCTAAAGACAATTTCAAACTATTTATTTTGGTGTCCATTTATTCTGAATTCCCTTCTCCAACTCTTTGGGCACCAGTTCAAACTTTACTACCAAATACGTTCCATGGGTTTAGCCTAGTGGTAGTTTTTGCCTAAACCACAAAGCCATGCAACAGTTTAACAATAGTTCAAAGTGCTCGGCTACAGAGCTGACTAACAGCCCGACTGGGAGGATTGTCCATTCGGAACAGGTCTGTGGTCAGGACTGAACAAAACTGTCTGACTGTCTTCAGGATCTGTGTTTGGCCAACATGTAAACAAGGATGTGCAAGTGTTCAATACTTTTGAGTGAAGCTCTCGAATCAGATCCCATAATATCACATGAAGCGCACAGAACGACAGGAAGGGCTCTTGTTAAGTCCTGTTCAAGAGTAAGAAAGCTGGCAAGAGAACAGACGGAAAGCAAATGCTATTGTTGCCTGTTACCATAGATGGCTTTGTGAAATGTTGAATGTACGATGTTTACAGCATTTGGATAACTGTCAGTTTTGCCCTGGTTTGCTGAACAAAAGTACCATATAGAATTTGTTCTGGTATGAAATTAGTAGTTTGGTTTTAGTGTATAAGTTCTAAAATAAAAATGGCATATTTAATAGTATTTGTTTCCTCACCGTGAAAGGCTTCCAATATGTTTTGAGAGATGTGCAGTATTCTGGTTTTGCACTGACTTATAGAATGTCTGCACATTACATTTGTTTTCGATTATTAAAACACCACATCATCTATAAACTAGTATTATAAACCAATGGTTGTGAATGCTTGTCAAGTTGTTTGATCCAATTTTGTATTTAATAAAGAGACTAACATGAGTGATTTCTGCTCCAGTAATGCAAATTGTTTCTTGCAGATAGAGAAAAATAAAGAACTTTCAGAAACTTAGTATGCCAACTTAAATTTACAGAACACAGATCACTTAACATATAGTTTTTTATTAAATATGTAAAAAGATAAAAGCAGGTCAAGTTATTCACATAATCAAAGACAAAAAAAAAAAGTCTACCAATTCTACCATGCAACAAATTGTGGATAACATAAAATGAGTGAGATACATCTTAAGACATTTCTTGCATCTAATGACTCCCCGAATACTTTTTTCTTTTTTGCTATGTATAACTATAAACAGTACATTTGTTTACATTCCTTTTCAGTTTACATGTAATATAGAACCAAAGCATGATGGTGAGCTATTGACTTAACGTAATGACAAATGCATATTTAGGAAAATCAAAATGAACAGAAGACGATTTCCTGGAATACTGTATGGTGTCAGTGAACTCGATAATGACGTGACTTCTCTGGACCTGTGGTTAAATAAACAGACAAAACATTGACAGAAGTGTCTCTCACATATGACTGCAGTTCTTCCCCCGGACATGTGATTACAGAGTACAAATAAAAAGTGGATCTCCTAAAACTGATTCAGACATTCGATTTCATCAGCACATTTCTGACCCTTCTGGCAAAACAAATGTCACTTCTCATGATGCACATGATTCAGGATGGGAATGTATTTACTAAAACTATGACAATTCTGTTTACAGTCAACAAATGTCTTAGTGGCAGTATTAAGGGAGACATAAAATAGCTAATATTAGCCTTTCAGGGCTAGGCTTATTGCGTTTCATCATAATTAATAAACTGATATGTAAAATAAAATAAAAATCATAAAAATAGCATACAGCAATGGATGGCAAAGAAGCTGGTAATGTTTACAAACTACCGGTCCTGAACTCAACACGTCCCCATACCTGAGCTCTGAACACATCTTCTCCGCAGTGGAGCGGCGCTGGACAGCCCTGGACACAGACACGCAGCGCGCTTCGCCCCGGGCTGGCCGCTGCCTCTCGATGAAATGATGAGAACTGAACGCCGCATGTCACCGACAGTCACAATAGCGAGTGAATGTTTAATGTGGGGACTAAAGTTACCGTCCTTTTAGAGGCTGCCTATGTGCTCGGTCTTCAGGAGAAGAGGAAAAAAAAAAAAAAAAAAAAGCATAAAAAAAAAAAAGTTCTCACAAAACGCAGGGTGTGGTTGTGAGGGGGGGTGGTGGTCAGTACTCCTCCTGCTGCGGGGGCTCCTCCTGGGCCTCCTGGTCATGGTCTTCATGCTGCTCTCCTGCTCCCTCCTGCAGTAGAAACAGCAGTGAGCCCTCACACACATCCAGATCAGTGCAGTGTTACTAATATTCAAGTTAATCACACACCTAAAGGACTTACTAATTATGCGCTTCACATGTGATCTCTAACTTTTACAAACATTATATATATACACACACACACACACTGTAATAAAAGCTCCACAGTTCTCTACATAACTACATTTTCAACGATTTAGGATAGTAAATATTTTATTGCAGTAACAGGTTGAGCACATGACCATGTTTTCAAAACTTATGGGCTTCTGGTCAGACAGGAATGTTCAGTCCCGGCAAGACTAACACTTGTGTTCAGCTCCCCTGCATGTCATAACAGGACCGTTCCTGCAGGAATCCTAAATGGTATCAGTCAAGGGTCACTGAGTGGGAATCAATCCTAACCATGATTTCATGAAATTATGGAGAGAGGGGAAGAAAAAAAAACAATGGTTCCTGAACAAGGGTTCACTTTCCCTATACAATTGTAAAGGACCTTTAAAAGGGGAAATAATTAAATACATCTCCCTCCATTAAGCTGCAAAAATGCTACCCCCCACATAAACATGTGCCCTTGTTTCCCCTTTGTCAGCAAATCTCACATTGTACTACAGTATATTCCTAACTGGTGTATAATGTAGGAGTTGTACTCCTCAAACGCATGGATTATATACTGCTGGAGATGTAGCCATTAGCCTCAGAGAGGAGGTTATGCAATGCATATGGAACAGATTGCCTTAAACCACTAGAGAGAATAGGGACAGGCTTTCAAAGCTTTGGGTTCAGTGCTATCTTTGCAATACTTCTTTCTTCAAGAGAAACAACCTTACAGGCTTTATGTTAGAAAGAATCAAGTTACATTACTTTCACAATGACAGTTTAAATTACTGTGATTCGATTTTGAAATATGTTTCGCAGATTGGCTTTTAACTCTTTAGAGGCAGCAAGTAACATTTTCCCCAAACCAGCCTGTTGAACAGACTAGGAGCCCAGGCTGTGGTTTTCCAAAGCATGTTGGTGTGTAGTAAAAGGCAGCGTAAACAGGCTAATCTCACTGGGACACTCATAGACCTTGACATGCAAAACCACAGCTTACATCTGTTCACTAACACTCTGTCAACCAACTACCAACCAAGGCCCATTGTGTGCCTTCTTTCCATTCTGGTTCACATCAAGCGCTTGGTTTCATATGTGTATTATATACATCATGCATGTATGCATTTTGTCCTTTAAATAATTTAGATACACGACTTTGGAAATAAATTAAATATATTTAAATGCGTATTTTGAAATGTTACATTGTTATTTTAAGTTGTGATTTTTTTTAAGCCCTAGATATAACTAGTTTCAAGATTTGATCCTGCCTCATTCGCCTCTCATTACCAGCATGCTGTAGAATAAGCACAGGGGGGCCCCCCTGGTAGAAGATTTGAGTGTGGGGTTCATTACAGTCTAACAATACGGATTCTGGCACTGCATGTAGTCCAGTGAGGACTCCCCTCACAGGGTTATGTTTAAATCCTGATTTGGCACTGTGCCCTATGGAGAAACCCCCCTGACAGCTAATCCGGTTTATCGGAGTAAAGTAGAAACACAGACATGTTCACAGGAGGCCCCAGCAGCCTCTCTCCCTGCAGGAGGAAGCCTGGACAGACATGAAGAACAGGTCAGGCCATCATGCAATATGTTCCATTGTCCAGGTGTTACATGGCTTCCTATTAGGACAATGTCTTTGTTCCCAAACTATTTCCACCATAAAACCATAGGGAACGAAGAGCATAAAAGTAAGGCTAGTTATGGTATATGGCAGATGTTAAAACCACAGCTGGAATAAAGGACAAAGACAACCCACAGAAGGGAAATGCGGCTTTCGTGCTGAAAGGCATTTGATATCATGACAACTTCAAAGTTATACATCATTCAAGATTTTTTTGTTGGGTTATATGCTGATGTTTTTGAGCCAAGAATGCATTTGGTGCTTTACATAAAGGAAATGCTTAGAGAGACAAAAGCTGGACCGAGCAAAGGGGAGTTCGAGGGGGTCTGACCTGCTCCTCTGTGGCATATAGGACTTCCATTAGCCGCTCCACAAACTGAGCGCTGTCCTGACCCTGGTCCTGGCACAGCAGCTCGATGTCCCGCAGCTTCCCAAAGTAGAAATCCCGCTCCTTCTCCACGCCTTCCAGTGCACTTTTTAATGAATTCACCTGGCAGATAAAAACATAAAAATCTGTTCAAGTGGCATCATATAGACACAAAAAAGAAACAAAAACAACATTCTATCCTCCTCTCTACTCAATTCATAAAATAAATACTTGTATCTATTTGTACCCGTGGTCCCCTTCAAATATTTGGGGATTTGCATTTATATTAAAGGCTTTCATTTTTAATATTTGGACGTACAACAGTGAGAGAGAGAACCCCTCTTCATATGTTCCAAGTGTGGACTGAAGGCATATCTGCTCTCTGGCTTTCCCTTCAACTCTCTTATATGCTATGCTGTCTATGAACGGTGTAACTTTTAACACTGGTCTGATGTCCATGTTCACCTTTATAACAAACTGAACCCTGGTGATGACATGGAAAATCCTAGCCCAGGCAGACAAAATGGATATAGGGGCTGCAAGTTTATTGTTCAGGGAAACGGGGCAGCTTTTGAGCCCCGTTCACTCCACAGTACAGTACCTGGTCATTTAGCTGTGTGACCTGCGCTTCCAGCTCTTTTTCTCCCTTGGCAGGAGTAGTCGTTAATGGTACTTTTTTAGCAGACGAGGGTCGGGATGATGGTGTTGAAGGTTTAGTAGCTGGACTTGCCCTGGTAGCACCTGTGGAAAAGGAGGAGATGATGTTAGCAAATACAATAATGGAAAATGACAAAATTTGTATTTGTCCCTGTGCTGGTTCTGAATGGAGAGCGTGTAGGTCGGTTTTAGTGGCCTTCAGGTTTGCGGTGTGTGCATTCCCCACCCCCACCCTATTATGTGTTCAGAGATCCCCAAAGCCACAATAAAGGCTCTCAAAATAGCAGCAGTATGTGAAACTCAAACATTTCTCTTCAATGAAAACCAAGGAACAGCGAAAATGTGTAGCCAGTCGTGCATGTTCCCAAACAGATATATTTTATTATTGGTAATGAAGATGATACTTCTCAGGTTATGAAACCGTATGTAACCTGTCTTTGCACAGCATTCAAATAACCTTTTAACTCTTCCAACAGTCAATTACGAATACAACCCATAGTACACTGTTGACTGAATGGACGAGATATTTAAAGAGTCCTGTCACCACGGCAGAACTTGTTTCATGGAGTACCAGGACTTTGGTTATTCCGGGCAATTTATCCACAGAGATTTCACGAACAGACCACACATGTAGAGTTTCTACCTGGGAATTTGCCAGGCCATGGAAGACTTGTGCTGACTTTAAGTATTTTTCCAGTCTTTCCATGTGCTTATCACGAGCAGCTGGTGGTCTGCAAATACACTAAATTCTGCTCAACCCGCCAACGTTTTATAAGAGGGTCTTCTACCCAATACTCAAACTGCGTTCAAAACAAGATGGTGCACGTCATGGAAGAGTGTGCTCCAGTTCATGGCTCATGAAGACACAAGGCATGCATGGTTGAAGGTCAGGCACAGACTACAGACCCTATGGCATGCATCTCCTCCATCCTCCAATTCTCTGCCTGGGAGAAGGTTGATGTACTGGGAATGGGGCTGTCTACACCAGTAGAAGTAATCCTGTCTGCAGGGCTCATTATGCTCAGTTCAAATGGGGTGAGGTGCAGGCGAGGTAGCCAACTGCAGTTCTCAGGAGCAGGAACATTTCTTCCTGGTTTTAGCAACACCGGAGTACATACTTACTTAAAGCAATAAAATATTTACTGCCTTCCTGTGTGTAGACAGAGGAGTGGAATGCATGCATGTTTACAGCCGAGGAGTATGGCTTTTTAAACCAGGTCAGAGTCCTGCATCAGTGAACTACAGCGTACAGCAGATGCATCACTTTTCCTGTGAGTATTGAGACATAAAGGTGTTCCCAAAATGGAAGAACAGAAGGAAACAGATTTGCAGGCAATTTGTGTTTGTGCCCACAAAAGAAGGGACCTCATGAAATTGTTAAAGAAATGCGCAAAATATATATATATATATATATATATATAAAAAAAACTTCCTTGGTAGAGCACTTGACAAATTATTTTAATGGTTAAATTGGTGCTTTAAGCTAAATCCCCCAAATTATCCACACAATTTCATTACAGAACCACAAAACAGAGGCAAGTGAAAATTAGAGGCTATATTCGCACCCAATGGAGCCTCAACTTGGGCCTTCGTGAGCTTAGAAAAGCTACAAAATCTTCCATACGCCAAGAGCTTCAGTCAAGCCACACAGCCTCTGAACACGACATTTTTAATCTGATTAGGAGGGTTAGTAATTAGTCAGGACGCCACAGAGGGGTACAGGCTTTTTGACTGTGGCGTCTTACTTCTCTGGAAGGAATCTGCTCATTTAATTGCACAGAACGATGAAATACAACACTATGTCTTACTTTAAGCAAACAAGGTGGACCATTTGCAGTACCAGTCACAAGCTTAATTACCTCCAAAGAGGCACTGGGGAAAAAAAAAAAAACTGCTTTTAGAACATTATAGGGTTGAGATAAGAGTAATATCTGGGGAGGGGAAAAGGGGTTTATGTTTCTAGTATCCTAGAAAGGATCAGTTCCTGAAACCTGATGATATTAATTGTATACTAAAGCAGTTACAAGGGAATCAAGAACAAAGTCAGAATTTGGAGATTTAGTAGACAGTAATGCACATTTTTATATCCCATGCAGCCATTCCATTTGAAATAATAAAAAAATAGGCTAAGTGATCAAGGGGGGGAAAAAAGTGTACAATTGAGGAAAATATTTTTCATCTCTCAAAGGGTGTAAAACTAATAGGCTTCAACTTACATCAAATACTTGTTATACATGTGTAATTAAAACAGAGCCAAAACATGCATCAGTAGATGTTGGGTAATCTTTCTACTATAGTGAATTCTATAATTGCATTCCCAGATGTCTGGGATTACAGGGTGTATGTAGTTTGGCCAAGTAATGCAAGCACTGTATGGGATAGTGACTGAAGCCCACACACAGGACAGATTTTAATTATCACTTCCATTGTGCATTCTGCATTCCACAATGCAAAATATATGCATAATATTTTATATTACAGTGTCATTTCAGGAATACTGTAATGCTTTCAGTTCTTGTTTACCAGTTCCACAACCACAGCCTAAATGATACCTAGAAGTTAAATGCTTCTCTGGGGAAAACAAAAACACAGTTTCCCATATATTTTACTTTATAAATTAAATCGTTCCGACAAATACTTTTGCAATGGTGTAAACAGGGCCCTAGCAACTAACAAGTCCCAGGAGCCCTGATCTTACAGAAGCATGCTGTGAAAAACACTTTCTGCTTCATGCTCAGCAACTGGGCTGGTGTTTTTGTTGGTAAAGTAGAGACCATATACAATGAGGTTTTAAACGTACAACTCTCGTCAGTGAGAGAACCAAGCTACAGCAAAGACCTTCCCCAGGTCATCTATGAATTAAGGGAGCGATACCATATACAGGTTATGACCAGATGCAAAATGCTAGAGAATGGATGTGAATAATTTTAATACTAGATGGAAAACTAAACTAAATGCTTGGCTTAGATCCTTTTATTCCTGCTGATCCTCTTTGTTACAGTGTAACTTTATATTCAACCCATTATGAATGCAACAGTTTGGCAGTATTTATCAGCACATCTCTGCAGGCGAGCCACCTCCTCATTAGGTGATTATCACTGGTGTCTTATGGTGACAGCGAAGGATAAACAGTCTCTTCATTGGATCTTAACAACCTGAAATGTAATGCTACAGAGCCCAGTCTCTTGGCTATATTGGAGTCTTTCAGTAAAAGAATATTAAATGTTGCATATTTCCCAATTTGGCTGCTGTCAACTAGCAACTTCAGTCCTTATGTGATAAGGCTCGTATCAGACTCCCCAACCTCCTTCAAAGAGAAGATTATGATACTCTTGTAGCAGGACCATTCCAAGACAGATCACTTACACACGTTATGGTTTAAAAAGGCCTGAGGACACGCACCTTGACTCCAGGTGTAGAGGCCCACAGAGTTGGGCTATGATGAAGGGGACACTTTGCTACACAGTGAGGGGATATGGTGACATCCAATCAGGACAACAACAGAAAGCTCTCCAGCAGACACCCTAGCCTTACCTGCTGTGGGGGAGTTTGCATGGTGGGACTTCTTAGGCAGGTTGAAGATCTGTTCGCCGGGGTCGGGTGGAGGAATGGCATCTTGCCCTTGCCGAGCCTGCAGGGGATCATACTCTTTGCCATCATAATTGGCATCGAAGAATTTCTTGAACCACTGGATGAAATCAAGATTATCCTGGAATCGGCCTTTCACCAATTTCTCCACTGGAATAATCTGAATCGCAACAGGAGAGACAATTTAGGTGCTTTAGAGTTGCAGGGAAATAATGGAAATGGTGCAAGAGCCCAACGGCTTTACTTCAATTCTCAATTAAATGCATCATCACCGAGTTATTTCACACGTTTTAAACAAATTAAATGCTTTAGTAGGTATTCAAAAGCATTCCATGAATATCTATAAATGTACAGTACAACCAAACACACTAGGGTGGAGAGAAGACTCAAATCAAATGCTAAGACAACATTACAACACATTTTTCCATTTCAAAAATAATAATGTAACTACTAACCGCAGATGTAAATGCAACCTGACATAAAATTAAACCCCTTGTTAAGCCCTTTGTTGTGTCTGAGGGATCTAAGTACTCTTCTCTCACTCAATACATGTCAACACTGCTGAAGGTTGCTCTGTGAAGATCCAGTCAGGCACTGGAAATTTGAACCTTTTTATAGATTTTGTCACTCACCTTATCAACATTCATCCTTTTAAAGGAGGCCTGCAGCAGCTTAAAGTTGTGAATGTATTCATGCTCCAGCTTGGCCTGGAATTTTACTTTCTTCAAACTGATGCAGCCGGGGAACAGCATGTCCATGAACTGACAATAAGCCGCGCCTGCAGAAAGGACAAACGGGGCACAGTTACACAGCGGCTCGGATCCTCATTCTCAGAGCAGGCCATGGGAACCGCTATGGGCTCTGGTCCACTTACACTCAATGGTCAGCAGTAGCAGTCTATACATTCTCTGATGTTGCAAAAAACAAACAAACAAACAAACAAACATGCACCTCTGCAGTTATGATACATATATATGGCCATTAGAAATGTGTATTTTTGAGTTGTTTTTGTATAGCTGAAATTGACGAATGTACAGTAGTCCTTCCAAAGTTGGTGAAGGACATATGTCTTGACACCCGAAACGGTATTTAGTTGCAAATGACTGACAGATCCACTCATTTATATTTCCCATGCAAATTCCGGGCCTTATAGTGTTGCAGTGTTCACTTGTTAGAATTATACTACAATAAAACTTTAAATGAGGATCTATATTTGGAATATTTCCAATCACTCAAATTCCTGAATATATTTCTAGGCTGTATACACTATTGGGTGTGTTTACACTTGGGTTTTAAAATATTTTAAAGGCATGCTAATATTACCCTAAGTGGTTCTTGGTCATTTTAATCTTGTACTTATGTGAAATGAACCTGTACTTGTCTTCTATCAAATTAATTACTTCTATTGAATATATATTCACTGCCACATATGGGATGGATCTAGGTTTTGGCTGCACACCTAGAACTGCAATTACAGCCTAATCAATGGCATTCCATCCCTTTGTTTAAAAGTATGCTTCTGTTTAACAAATCAGAATCAATGTTTATGACTCATGCAATACAGGCTATGTATTTAGGTCAACCTGTAAATGTGTCGCCTCATTACATTTCCAAGCCATATGAATCAAATTAAACTCTGTTCCTATTTCTTGTTCAAACATTTAATTAATCTACATTGCAAGCAAAAAGACTATGTATTCATCATACAGACATAATAGACTATTTAACGATGCATGGTCTACTTGAAAATAAATGCATGCAAGAAAATAGTACATAGATAATATAAAGCACAGCTGCAGCTTTAAAATTAATTTCACAGTATTCTGCATGATAAAAAAACACCACCATAGAAGGTCAAGAGGAAGGCAGTCACTGTTTGATCAGCTCCCAGTTTATGGTTCCTGGTTATATCAGTTGAAGATGTTTCTGTCACTAGGTCTTGATATGTGGAACAAGTGAAAGCAAAAATCTAAATTGTGCAACACATTCTGTGGCCTTTGTGATCACCCTTCACTTATTTTAAGTGCTATTTGTAACTATTTGTAGAGAAATTCAGGTTATTTATTTTTATTTGTTTTAAATGACAAGTTGATACAGCAGTTTTTAGCATGTTTTCCATTTCATATATTGACTTAGCAGCTACACAACATATTACTTTTGCTCTTGTTGAAGAGTGGAGCAGTCTCTCTTTAAAAGCCTTGTAGCTGCTGGTTTAGTTCAAGTGCACTTAAGCATAAATGCAGAAAGGATTGATGATGCGAGCAAAATGGTGTTGTACTTATACATATATTATGTTAAGATTTTCAAACATGCTCTAAAACATCTTTTAGATGTTCTAAAGCATCTAGGAGTCATTTAAGCAAGTTGCACTAATGTGAAGTCCATTACAATAAAGTAATGGCAGAGTAGGCTGAGTTTTCGAGTGCCTGTCACTGAGTTTCCTGTCCTTAGAATAGCTGCCCCTTAAGTTACATGGCTGTCTAAAGAAGTTCTCAAACCAGAGGCTGAGTCATAAAGGGGAGGGACCTTGGGAATATACTTAGAAAAAATAAGATTACCATACATGTGTTACAGACGGACAAAACTGAAGGAAATCCTCCCGAGAGAACCAAGGCGACTTAAAACATACCATGTCATTTATTTCTGAGGTCTACAATACAAGGTGCTGTTCAACCTTCTCAAGTTGGCTTAATTTCATCATCACTTTCTTTCAGAAGCATTGTTATTGAATTTTGAAGCAAATCTAGATGCTCGGACATTCTGGCTGCTGCATTAGAGGGGTCTTTGTATAAACCTCCCCTGTCAAACAATGTTACAGCCTTTCTTGTAATATATATTTTTCATGTGATCTATGTTGAAGCCCTGGGTATGGAAAACAGACCACCACCCCCCTCCTCTCCCGTGAGGATGTTTTCTCATTTTGAGGATGACCAGGATCGTCATGTATATACACAGACGATTTTAATGCAATTATGTTTATCATGATTGTCTTTCTTGAGAGCAATCTGGTCTATAGTGAATGTGCAGCTGGATAACTACACATAGGCAGGCCTACAGGGGCTCTACATCTGGAGCAGTTTTGGCTCATGGTCAAAGATATTCCCTGTCTGGTAGCAGCAAAGCAAAGCACAAATATCTGAAGAAAACCACTGAACACAAAATATCATCAATAAAGAAAAAAAAAAAAAAAAAAAACTATAAACCACTAATCTGAATCTTGGGATCACTGGTCAGTAGGAATAGAAATACAAATCAGCCCACAAGCAGATACCATACAACATTACAAAGCCTTACTGGGTAAACATTTTGCTACAGCCAAATATATGTTAGGAAAAAGGTCACATATGCATAGTTATGAGCACATTTGTAGTTGCAGTCTATATCTTACAGCTAAAATTAAAATTCAAAACAGTGGGTAGAACTTAACAGATTGTAAGTCTAGTTCCACTCCGAGCAGCAGTCACTGGTTGTGACCAGTATTCCAATAGAGAGGGGAAAAACACTCAAAAGCACAAGCTGGTAAGCTTCCCAAGTCTTGACGCCAACATCCAGGAGCAGTCTCCAAATATCCTGATGTTAATCAAAATGGATAAAAACAGATGTGCAACACCACGAAAACAGTAAACCACAATTTACATTCTCTACTATTTATTGAAAAAAAAGAAGCAAATTCTTAAAAAAAAAAAAAAAAAAAAAAAAAAAACACCACTTTGGGAAAAAAGAAACACGTCACCAAGCTCCAACTCTGCAATAGTCTAAGCAATCTCCTGACATTCACTCCAAGAGTCCTGTTTGGGCCATCTTTCTCAAATCCCCAAGGCCGTAGACCCCCCTTTCTTCAATTTGCACATTAAATACACAAAAAAAAAATATATATATATATAATTATTCTCTCTCTTGTATGTTTGGGTTTGGGTTTTTACATTTACAACTTAAAAAAAAAACAAAGGCAAATGAGAGCACCACTCATTTTGTCAGGGATGAGTATGGTTCTATAATACCCTATTGTTCTTTCCAATCTTGGGGCTGATTTAAAAGATTATAAAATGAACTTGAGGCAAACATCAGGTTTTAATAAGACACAGAAACATGTCAAGACAAGATGGAATCAACAGACGCAGATTCTCAGTCAGTAATTCAAGATTCTCAGAGCATTAAACTATTAAATGCAGATAAACATCAAAACATACCACCTCTATTCACTCTGAAACTAAGTAGAAGCCCCTGTACCAAGTCATTAAGATGAGAGAACATCTGAAATGTAGTGGGCAGTCAAAGCATATTCTTTAAATTTGACGTACAATTGATGAAGACAAACTGAAGCCGCACTAACCACTTCAATATGAGCAATTTTTGTGAGTGCATCGCTGGGCTCCAGAAGGCATGATCAGTCAGTTCTACAATTCAGGACCAAATCCATAAACCATGCCAGATCTACCCTGTTAAAGTGAAAGCTCTGACAAACTGCCGAGTCATGAGCCAAAACCTATAAACTAGAAATAAGCAAATCTTATGCGACTAAAAACATCTCTTTATTTTAGAACAGAAATAACATTTATCTTAAATCAAAACACCTGTGGCACAAGTACACCTACACATTTAACCATTAAAATGGGGGAAAGGCTGAAAATCTCAAACTTAGATCTTGGAGATAAACATTTGTGCTTCATCACATGAAACTGGCTCACAAAATTCGTTAATCTCAATTAACTTTATTCGGGGGGAGGATAACAACTCATTTACTGGAAAATCCTGTTTCACAGCAGTACAAAAAAAATGTATACGTTTTACACTAAAAAACAAAAAAAACAAAAAGGCCATCCTAGTTGATGCTCATCTGTCTTAGTTTTCCATTAGCTTGGACAATTCCTTCCAAGCTTTGTGGTGCAGCAGCTGCTTTTGCAGTTAGTATGTTAATGCATTATATATCATGAGAAGCATCACACCCAACACTCATGACTCAGTAATAAAAGACTGAATCAAAGGCTAAGTGGTGAGACTTTGGACACATTTACAGAGAACTTACATCTACATTTCAGCACAACAAACAGAAGGGAAGGCAGCTGATCTTACCTGAAGAGAGCTGTTCAACTTTTGTGTAGTTTAAACTGAGGATGTCATTAACCCAGGCTGTGATGTCATGTCTGCTCATGGTCTCCTGGGTTATTGAGGTAGAATAAACGTTGACCGCCATTCCCCAGCTGCAAGCAAACAAATGATGGAGGTTTAAAAAAAAATGAAAAAATAAAATCGTTATTGCTTACCCACATCCCCCACCCGAATGTGTGCAGCCCATTAAAACAGTGTCTTGAATAGTCTTTTGTATAGCAGATTGGCAGGAGCAGTCTTGTCATACGCTTCTGTGTTTTCAACCTTAAAACGGTAAATCAACTCAAGACCTTATACAGCACCAAAATCCTTAAATTAAAAAGGAAATCCAATAATGAAGTAATTCATAACCTACAACAACACTGCATCTATCTACAGGAAAGAAGCTGCTGGTGACAGGATTCAGAATCTGATCTGAAAAGCATGTTGTAGGTATTTCCTTTCACTAAACCAGAACTCATTACAGACTGTGGCATTTTGCAATAATGTCCCAATTAAAAAATAAACCAAATGAAGGCCAGCATCTTCTTCCAAATGTCCATTTAGCATTCCTTGTTCAGCCTCCTAAAACAATTGTTTAATCACATTATATATTTTGCGGTCTGATTTAAGTTCCACCATGCAGGCCTATACATTAGGTTTTGCACATGCTAGTTAGTAGACAATAGACAAAGAAACATAATATGAAAGTGTAACAGGATGATGGTCAACAATCAGATTTTTTTTTTTTTTTTAATGAGAACGGTTTTAAAAACCGAACACAGGCACAGATTTCCACTATTTTCACATGAATATGTAAAAACATCTTGGTTTTACATCTCTTCTTTTTAATTGGACATTCCAAATGAAGTTGGCTGCTTTGAGGCCTCCTTTTATACTTGGGTTTCATTCAGGCTGACTGGGTTGTGTGTACATGTCAGTGTTTCAGAACAGCTAAATTTAATGTTTCCTCAGTCACATTCTGCCTTTGTCAGATCTTGAGTGAATTTGCTGGCTCCACAGCTGTCACAGCATTCAAGACAAAAACAGAGATTTAGTCATTTGCAAGGCCCTTTGCCTCACAGAATAATTAGCCTCCACTGTGGAAGAGAAGTGCAGGCAGGGCAAAAAAAAAAAAAAAAAAAGTTAATTTGGGCTATGATGTTTCAGAAAGACATTGACTAAAAACCCTGTTGAGCAGAGAGAATTTCCTCAGCATCTTTACCAAGACTTGGTGGTCAGAGGGATACTCCTGAACAATGCATTTCTTGGTTTAAGTGAACTGTACCTCACAAACATGCATGACAAATTGAAGTAAAACAAAACCCCAGGAAAGTCACATTATCATCTGTAATTCAATCCTTAAATGAAATGCTGTTCAGTAAACTACAATATAGTGAACATCTGCCGACACCATCTATAACACAATTGCCATGATGGTGATGATTTTGATAGTCACTGTTGCCATGGACACACAACATAACATCAGAGTAGCCCTTCTGTGCACGAAATGCTAATGAGACAACTTCCGAAGGTTGTCCTCCCACTGTTATAACGGTGACCTTTAGCATCCTAAAAGTAGAAAGAAAAGTCATCCTTAAAAACAGGAAGAGGCCCTCTTTCCAAGCAAGACCAAGCCTTAGGCTATACCTTTTGTAAAGCCTTGCATTTATGCAAATCATTCATTACGTTGGACAGGATTTTATGTAAATAAATGTAATCTACATTACTACTTTACAAACAAAAACTCAATAAATATATACATTAATTTACTTTCTTTGATCTTCCAAGGTGCTTCCACTACAAACATTTTAATTTAAGAAAAATGTAGGCCTAACATGATTTTATATCTTGCTAGCGAACTGGAGAAAGTCAAGGTTGTAAAATAAATACTGGTAAAATGCAGTGGAATGACAAACAGAAGAGGAAGAAGATAGATAAATAGGCAGAAAAGTGGTCAGTCTGTAGGTTTCTTTGTGCACGTGAAGCCTGCTCTAAATCCTAGTGAAGATTTCCAGAGCTAAATCCCCGCTGTCACCATGAACACAAGGCAGGACCCAGCCATTCACATACAAACCATTATGGTCTTTCTATTCTGTTGTTCAGTAATTGTGGTCTCTCACTGCTGCCAGGCATATTTATTTTTATTGCTACAGCTTATATTTTGGCAAATTACCTACATTTCGAAGGGAAAGCATTTTATGCGATACATTTAATTAATATAATTCAATAGATTTGTTTGTCTGTATAAAATAAAGACCTGCAAACTGCAACAATGAAAATATTACATATCATGAATTCTACACAGAATTTGTATACAATGTTCAAACTAAAGTGATTTTTATTTTATTTTTTCTCCTGTGTCTGTGTATGAGTCCCTGTCCTCTGGGTCTTGTTACACTTTCAATGCACTGTGGCTGGCAATAAAAATAACAAATACCAACACAATAGCTCTATAATAATGCAATTTATTGGTGCCACAAGTCCATAAAATACAGTGGATTTTAATATATGTTTCAGCTGATGGGGGGGACTACAGTCAGTGGCTATTCACTAGATGTCTACAGGGCAGAGTTAATTGAAACCAGTCAATAAATTGAACTGAGCTTAACAGCCTTTTTCTTATCCAAGTTAGTCCTGTATTTACAGGAAGGATTTTCACAATGTTTCAACCTAGACTTGTTTGGATTTTGGACTGTCCTTAATTAAGTATGACCTTGGTCAAGATTATTATTTTGCAAGGGTTAAATATTCTGGATGACATAAGGTTGCTACTGTGCACATGCACATACTCCTCAGAGTTGGAATATGATTTTGAATTAAAAAAGCAAGCACCACACAAAAAAGCATGTCAGCAAAGAGCTCCTGAGAGACCTAAAAGTTTGTGAAAATCATATCATCAACTCAGGAATGTACTGCAATTGACTAATATCAGGATCTTTGGTTAGGTAATAAGATCAAATGTAAAACACATATAGATGCACATATGAAAAGTGTTAAATAATTTCAATCTAAAATCAAAATGTAACTTTAGAATTTCATTTCAAACAAAGCAAAACAAAGTATTTTCCATTTTTATTCCTTGAATTGACTATGTTCATATTCTTTATGGGTTTTATGCTGCCTCTCAACTTCAAGTTGGACTATCTTTACATCATTAAAAACAAAGGGCCCAATTTTCACTGTGGGCAGATTGCCCCTACAATGCATTTGGAATATAATGGTATACATTAATGCGTTTCTGGAAGGTTTTTAGTAGGCTTCTGAGCTGGACTTGTTTATTGTTATTATTGTTAGACAAACATTGACACGTGTGTTAGAGCCGTTCTTTGTAGATTCCATCTTATTTTACCTCTTTGTTAACGATTTCAAAGTTTTAAATGAGGTCCCAGTCAAAAAATCACTTTTTGGACACAATCAACATAAAATATTTTGGGAAGAAGGGTCGTAGCTTAGAGATTAGAGGCTCATGTGAAAATACAAATACACCTGCCTAATTTGACCAATTTGTTAGAGAACTGTACAAGAGTGCATCAACCGGCTGAAAGATGACAGTCATGCATCAGGCTGTATCCAGTGGCAGAACTGTTGACCAACACCTGAAAAGAGGAGGTGAAGCCAGCTTCATCACCACACTGGATCTGTGCAAGAGTTGCTGGCAGATGCCACTACTGCCGGCCCCAGAGAGAACAGCGCTCTCCAGGGGTGTGAAAACCCCAAGGATGGCCAAAGTAGACTATTAAAATGAATGTGAATAAAAAAATAAACATGTTAAACTGTTAAATATGTACTCTATACTTGTATCTACTGGGATAAGTGAAGACCGATTAGTAAATGGAGCTATATAACCCAATAAAACCCTCCTGGCATCAGGGAGTGCTGCTTTTGGCAGGTCCTTATCAAGGTTGTGCATTTTTTGTTTTGTATGTAAATGTTTATAACATTTTTAATTCTTCTAAATACCATCTGGATCTTATGTTTGGCTGTGCTTAGCGGCCACCTTTAATTGTCCCACTTTTAGACCCACATGACCAGCCAGCAGATGCTGTGTGACAGTCTAATTTCTCAGGCTGGTTTTCCCCTGCATTCATTGAAATTATTAATCTACAACCATTCATAATCCCATTTCAGATGATCAATACGTCTACTGGATAAGCATGGCCTTGACAGACTTTAACAATTGCACAACCCATGGCTATTTTCCACTACTAATTTCCAAACAATGTTTAACAGCCTTCATGGTTCTTGCCGGACAGACAATTTCAAGAGAAACCTAAGGGAGGCCCTCTCTCTGGGGCCACAAAGAACAGTGTTTCCTTGAACAGACCACTCATTCATAAATTGTGCAAGTCTACAATTTATTTGCCTTTAAGGGATTCACATTCCCTTTGCCAACAACTTTTCCTGCTGCAGTATCAGCCAAGCCTGGTCAGTTCATACTAGTATCTTAAGAGTGCAAAATGTATTCAAGGTAGTCAAGTTTTACCCTGCAAGCTATTCTCACTAGAGGGTAAACCCTAAAATGGCATTAAAGCAACTGTAACTCAAGAATTCTGGATAATTAAAGGTTACTTAATAGAAACATACGTTATTTAAGTTCTCCATACGAGTGTATTGATTCTGTATTAAATTCTTTTAACCACCTTCCATCAAGATTTCACTTAAATTGTGCAACATAATACAATATTTCATTCAACTTTATGGGAATTTGCTTTGTACAGAGCCTCAAACAAACAGAGACAACAGCATACATCTTTAATAACATTAAAAACATCACCACAAAAATTATACTAATAAAATGAATTCCAAGTTTAAAATTGTAAGATTACTAGTAATCAAACTGTATGCTTGGCTTCAATATCCAAGAGAAAAAAGACTAGCCTTTAAAAATACTATCACACACACAAAGTACAGTAAACATAAAACATTTCTGTGCTTGACTTGAATCATGTTAAACAGTACATTTAACTTACAGTAACCATAATTATGGTGTCATGTGTCAAGTTACTGAATAAACATGTGAAGCGGCCTACAAACCAGAAGTGCTACAATTCAGAAGGAAAAGATGTAGTTCTGGAGCTATTTTTAACCATCCCTGTACAATTCAGTCTTCAGGCCACCAAGAAATTCATAACAGACACAAAGGATCCTTGGAGACAGGGAAAAAGAAAGGAAATTCAACAAGTCACTGGGAATTACCCCGCCAGCATGAAAAGCCACAGACCGGTAGAGCCATAGTCATGAGTTGGAATATTCTGTCTCCAGCCATTCCACGCATTCCAACGACTTTGTGGTTGCAAATGATGAAGGTCGGCTGTTTCTAAGGTGAATAAATATTTTGCTAATGTACAGCAGGCAGAGTCTTACGGCAGCATGTCTACTATTAACAAATTAACACGTCTCTACTATCAATAGCACAGAATGCTTAGCATAAGTATTTTCTACAAAGTATAAGCGATTCCTAGATGGTGTGTATACTCCATGTTAGCCGTGATCCACACCAGTCTATCCCGAGCTTTCCAGGTTCCTCCGAGAAAGAGGACTGATGATTTTGCACCAAACAAAGTCCTGGTTTAGCGATCTTACAAAAAGGTTTAAATATGCAAATGCTTTTATTAAGCTTTTGCTTTTTTATTAAATAATTTGAGGTGTGCATGTCTGATGTAATTTAAGGGAGGTTTTCAAAAGTCAAAATCAGAAATACAGTAGTTTTTCAGAAATGAGCATATTGTTAAACCTACAAGAATGTTGGCTAGGCCTACATGGTATACAGCCAACCTGCACAGAGCACATTTGTAGTGATTACCACAGTAAGAAGAAGGTAGGCTATTAAATGCCAATGCCAATTCTGTTATAACTCTGAGTTCACATCATTTTTACTGAAAGGTTATATCGTGCCCACACAAGAGGAACAACAGAAGCACATCCTTTTTTTAATTCTAAAACTGTGTAGAGTTAAAACACATAGAAGCACATTCTCTTCCCATCTCAAATGTTCCTGCTTATTTAAATTCAGAACTCAACAAAAACAAAAGCCAGCAAAACTCAGCTGTGGCTTATTACACAACTTAAATTCTGTTGTTCCAAGTATTATCTGTAATAACTTTGCAAGTGATTGGTATACAATTGCGCACTAAACTCTCCATTACACAGTTTCATTTTTGGTCTGTGTTAGAGTAATACCTTATGAATGAATAATTAAAATGCCTAAACAGGGAAAAAGTGACTAAATCCTCCTAATAATTTGGTAAAGTATTTTATAGGTAGTTTAAACTGACAAATTATGTGACAGTAACAAAAGACAACTATACTTCATTTAAAAAATACATTTTAAAACAATGAAATACATTGTGGATATACACTTGCCATTATCCCAGAAATGTGTTGCTTTCATGAACATTGCAGTAACAAATCTATTATTTCTAAAATGTACTAGCGACAAACTGAGAATGGAGTTAGATGTATTTTATAATAATGCAATGTTTCCATTTTTTTTTTTTTTAACAGTAAAAGCTCAAATATTATAAGAGAAACACTAACCTGTAGATTTAAACACACCCAATATAAATCCCATAAGAGCAACCAAAGTCAATTATTCAAACTACTGTTTCGTATTATAAATACAACAAACTGCCAAAAATGCCTTCACTGAAAAACAGGTCTTCATGCATCTGAATCATAGATGGTATTAAAATATGAAGTAAACATTCAGTAAATTGACTCCAAAGGGGATAGACAGATTCACTCGCTGGCTATATTTAGTGCACTCTGGATTACTTCACTGTAGACATTTAGATGGGAATTTCAAACAGACAACCTTAAAAACACAACAACCACTGAAAGGGCTCAAATCTATGCCGTTGTAATTAAAGCATGCCAAATATCCACACAAGGTATATGAGCTGTGCCAGAATTGTGCCGTGCAGATGTGTAATTCTCTTATTATACCTATGTAGAACTTAGAGATGTTACTTCTGCAATGCATTGGGCAACAAACTACATGACGGCACCAAAATAAAAATAAAATCCCCTTTAAAGCAGTTATTTGGGATAAATTGTAATCCTCTCAAAAAGCATCAGATCACTTAATTTCAATCAATCATTTGTTTGTATAGCACATTTAAAAACACACTGACCAAAGTGCTTTACACTAACAATTTAAAATACAGTCACAATTTTAAACAGACAATATAAAACAAGACATAACAGAACATTTGAATAGAATGACAAATGCATATTTATTAGTAAAATCACCCCCCTCCACCAATTTGTTAATTCAACTATTCCACACATTACATAACAAGCTGGTCAACAATGGAGGCTTAGAAGCATTTCAGATTTTAAAATGTAACATCCTAGTACAGTAACACTAGGTCAAGGTACATTAAGTCAGAATAAGCAGAATGAAAAAAGGTATTCAAAACAGAACCAGGATTTTAATACTTAGAATTATAATGTATACTTCATGGTAAACAGTCTTTAACCAATATTTATCAGTTGTCATAAAGCTTATAGATCCAAAATAAATAAATACATTGCAATAAAAAGTAAAATTCTCTTCACACATAACCCTCAAGAGAAGGAAAGGTAAAAATCAAGTCCCTCTCTTATTAAAAAACTGGCTCTTAGAAAAAAAACATAAAATGACCACATCACAGAAACCCAAATGTAAACGGAGAAAACTAAATATAGACATTTTTCTCAGCTCTTTGTCAGCACCTCCTATGGATGTCTGGAAATGTGAGTCTTGCAGCTCTGAATTACAAGCCTAGGTCACTGAGAAGTTGCCACCACTCCAACCCACAGCACTAATTTTGTCTGCTGCTTATTTCCCGTTTGGACGAATAAAACAAAGCTGTGTATTCTGTGCCACAGACAAAACGCACATCATTAACTGCTGGGCAATATCCAGCTGCAATGCTTACTATATGGGGGCCTGATAAGCAACTTTATTATTATTACATACACATTTAGTTTTGATAAATTTCATATCATGGTTGTTTCACTAAGATATGCTCATTTTCATGAGAAATTCTCCTTCAGCAAATACAATGAGATGCCGGTCCCATTTCCAGAGGGTGTATGATGAAATAATCATCTCAGCTTTAACAATTAAGAATTAAAACATGCACACCGGCAGTATTTCATTGTAAACTGAAGGACAATTACGGGATTGAAAATACAATGACAAGATTCAACTGCAGCACATTTTCTCAGTCAGAGCTGGAAGGTTCAGATGGAGGTTTTCAAAAATACTTGACTTATTTCTGTGCTAGAAAAATGATTTGGGTATTTTACCATCAGTTTGAATAGTAATGAATATTAGAAGAGGGTCCACTGAGAATTAATGCAGGCATACATATATATATATACACACATACACACACACACATACATATACATACACATACAAACGCACGTATACATATATAAAGCAGATTTTGTTTTCAACACAATACACTGAATAGACCACTCTGATAGGATAAAGACATTTACAGATGTTTGTTTTCAAATTAGGTATTATCAACACATTTTTATGAAAATTCAAATGTCTTCTGCCAGCAGTTTAAACCAGCCCAGGCAAACAGATTTTTGATGGCCTTTGTTGTAAAACTGTATCCAGCTGTAGGAACCCCCTCCCCCTCTCAAGGGAGGGTCAGCTTTGTTTCTGTGGGGGAAAGGACTGAGAATTGCATAGCAGCTGGTCACAATATTTGAGAACTTGACAAAACAGAATGCCATTTGATCTACAGTCAACAGAATAACGCATTGGGTTTATAAACTGCCACTACCAATTTAAAAATACTGGACAGCATTCTAGAGTGGTTCGAATTTCATCCTAAACTCTGTGCTAATTCCCAATTGTTACCGTTCACCAGAAACTGTTAGGCTGTAAATAGTCTGTTAGATTGTATTAATTTTATTGTTAATTCCAATTCACCAAAAATAACTTATGGTGCTCTTAACTGTGCCAAAACAATGGAAAATTGAGCATTATCAAAAGCTTGAATTAGATTAGCCTAGTTACCAGTAGGTTTATAAAAAGGTTCATAGGGACAACTTAGCCAAAGTCTCAGATGGAAATGTATGTTAATGAAAAGTAAAGACTTCTGTAACACAGCCTTATTAAAAGGTTAACAAATTGTGTTTTTTTTGTTTTGTTTGTTTTTTCCCAAGAGTAATAGACGTGTTATTATAGAATATGTACTTGGAAGCTCCTGCAATGATTACGGTGTCAATGCTTTGAAATGTCAGACCATATTTTAAATGGTAATTCCCCTATGCAACCACTTTGAATGTGGCCCTAAATGTCTAGACTACATATTTTGCATCTGACAAGAACTAAAAGACTACTGTTTATTAACATTTAACTTCACCAAAATTTAAAATGTATTTTACTATACTATTAACTATACTAAATGTATTATTTTACTATACTTCGAAACATTTGTCAATGTGTATTCTTTAGATTTCCCAATTATTTCCCTGTTTAATAAAAAAAAAAAAAAGAATGAAAATTATGGATTCTGAGTCACCTCATGATAGAGGACAATAACACACAAGGTCATATCACTGGGGTATTTCCTACCTGAACTAACTAGCGTTTACTGATAATGCCCAAAACTACATTCCTTGGAAGAGGAGGTTCCCCTAGCCAGCGCCACACCACCAACTGCAACTTCACAACCATACATACATAAATAAATAGGTCTACATATAGCAGTGTAGAGGCACAGCCTGCATTTGACCCAGCAACCTCCAGGCTACAGGACTCATCCCACAATTCAAGCAAATGCTTTGACTCGATGAGCCATTAATTAGGTAATGTAACCTGATTTAAGCTCATGGAATGTTTTGGGTGTTTTGCTATATTAGACAAAAAAAAGGAAGAATATAAACATATGGAAATAGTATTCACAAATCAGGAAAGCTAAACTTTAGGTAGAAATGTTTTGGCTTGCCTTATCTGCTTGGCTCAATGTCAATATAATGATGTGTTCACAAAAGGAGCAGAAAGAGCTAGCCTATTCCCAACAGATCACTGCAGAGTCTAAGTTGTCTATAATGGGCTCTATCTAGAGGCCTTCTCAGCTCAGCTGTGACTGGAAGACTGCGATGCACACTTCCTTCTTCCCTGATACGCGGCAAAGAGGAAATCACATGGAATTTCCTGCACCAGCACTCATAAATAAACAGAGTTTTCAGCAAGGCCTTGAAATCTCTCAGCAGGTCTCCTGCATAATCGCTAAGTGTTTACAAAACCCTGCAGGATAACACCACAATTATATACCCTAAATATAAACATAATTCTAATAAGGCCCACATTATACATCTACATATCCAACATACACAGGCCTAACCATTACTTAGTTTGTATAAAAAGGGTTTTCTGGCTTGTAACCATATTAGGAGCCTTATGGTATTTAAACATTTAATATGTAGTGGACAAAGTATCAAAATACATTTCTGAAAGCTGCATGCATTAGCCTGAATATACTATGTATTCATTTACAATGGTATAAACTATTTCAAACAGCTTGACAATTTCAAGCAAGTGATCAAGAGTGCAGAATTCCCATCCATTGTAAAATTACAGAAACCTTTAACATTGGATACATATGAATGTTAAGGGACAGATGAGAATATGGAACAGAACTTTACCAGCAGAGGTTCTAATATGGTATTATACTAGCACATATCCCAGGTGGCAGCTGTGCCAAGAAAACTAAATCAAACCAGTACAAACAACTGACAACTGACATTTGTCCTGGCACAACTGCACATCTTACCTCTAAAAGGTGAATATATTACTCATTGAACAACAAATCCATCAACATAACTGAGCACAATGAAACATGGGAGGGGCTTACTGTTGATCATTTCAAAATGAATTACATTATTTAGGCCACTAGTTGATGTCAGATCAGATCCAAGGTAGTTAAACATTTGTATACCATAAATATTTCTAAATATACTAATCTTTAATCTGTTATGTCCTTTTTAAATTTCTATTATGTGGGGTAGTTTCCCTTGTTGAAGTCATTATAATCATATGAATTTGCATAATCTGAAACATAACCAGCCACTTAATAGCCTATTAAAAACTGGTGGAACATGTAACTGTCGCAGCACAAATCAATTGTCAACAGCACAGTTATGATCTGCAGCTGGAATTGTGCTTATCAGGAACTCTACTGTTAAAAATCCACATTCTGCTAAAAGCATTGGTATAACAGTCATAACTGTCAAATAATGTAAATAACACCAAAAACACTACACTGGTAATCATGTACCAAACTTCAAAATAGCAATTTTTAATCTCTCTTACTTGTCAGTTAGCCAATTTATATTAATAATCAGTAACTATAACACACTGTGGATTGAATAGGTCTATATTTTTTAATATTAGAGAGAAGATAAGATTACCTGAAATGCAAAACCCTTTTATGCACAACAATACTACAAAAAGTGCAAACCATGAGCTATTTGGTTCTAATTTACAAAAAAGCCATTGGAACCATACTGTCAACTCTTAGCCTATCTAACCTATATGTCAGAAACATCTAAAGCCAACTGCACAGAACAAATTCACCTTCACAGGTCACTGTAAGCCATTTCTTCCATTTACTTGTATTATTGTAGCATTTTATTAATTAAGAAAGTGTGATCATAATCTTTTGGTTGAACTTTGGTTTTATAGGCTTTAACTTAAGGAGGTCATATTACTCCTTCCAGTATCTTTGTTAATGTTTGTAATATGCAGCATATTACTAGGAGGAAACCACTGTACATGTAAAATATATTGTCAGAAAATGCTAAGTAATGACAAGTCGGAAATAGCACAACTAAATACTGAAAGCCATTACATTGTTCCATTTACCTTGGGGAGTCATAAAGGGGGAATTGGGTCAAATGAGAGCATTCACTTAGCATGCGAGAGTTAGCAGGAGATTGATGTCCATCCAGCTAATGTTGCTGAAGCAGCGTCTCTGGGAATCTTCACGAAAGGGAATGTCCTACTCGGAGAGACTGAGGAACTGAACCTTTTCACCCTGGAACAGAGGAGACTACGTGGGGACTTGATCCAAGTCTTCAAAATCATGAATGGCATCGACCACATCAAACCAGAGGAGCTTTTCCAGATCAGCAGGGACACACACACCCGGGGACACAAATGGAAACTGGGCTTCAAGGCATTCAAGACGGAAAACAGGAGACACTTCTTCACACAGAGAGTCGTCACAATCTGAACAAACTCCCCAGCGATGTGGTTGAAGCTGAAAATTTGGGAACATTCAAAATAGACTGGATAGGGTCCTTGGATCACTCAGTTATTAATGGACACCAAATGAGCATGATGGGTCGAATGGCCTCCTCGTTTGTAAACTTTATGTTCTTATGAAACGGTGCAATGAGATTCTGGGATCAATTAGCTACTAGGGCCCAGACCAGCTAGATAGGCTAAATGGCCTCTATTTATTTGTTCCATTTGTTACATTCTGATGTCCTTGTAACTGTAATATTATATTTAAATCGAATTGTACTACTTTTACAATGAATGACATTTTTAATGCTAAAGATAAAGCAGCACGACAAAGCAATTTATAACACACTGCTGGTCTGCACAGTGGTTTTCCTGTACAGACCTGTATTTAAACATTACATTAAGCCACGTTATCAGCATAATCTAAACCTGTGGATAACACCGTCTCTGCTATTCAAAACACAGTTTACACAAATACATCTTTGTTCATAATATGCATTTTAAGCTCTGCAATTTTAACGTAAGCATTATGTAGTTCTGATATAAAAGCATATTGGCGAAATCACATATTACTTATCAAGACATTCCACACACACAAAAAAAAAAAGTCTGGTCTCAGAAGGATAATGGATTAGCTCCCATGAGATTGGGAACCCCCAACCCCGCCACCCCACCCCCACACGCAGAGACAAACACCCACCCACCCTGTGCATAATAATCATCTATAATGGAGCCAGAGCGGAATTTTTACATCATTACCAGCTGGTCCTCTTGAGATTTTGTGTAGTATACCAACTGAACAAGATAAAGGGCACACCGACCTATAGAGAGAAGCTTTCACCATAGATTACTACAGAGCAAGCTGGATACAAATAATAACAACAACAATCTGTTTCGTGGAAAAGGGGGGGGAATAAACTATTAAAAAAAATATTGAAATCAAATAACATTCCATGAAAGCTTTTTCATGTGGTGTCTAAGGAGGGTATTAGGGAATCATCGAGCCTGAAGCATTTCAGTAGCTTTGATCCTATGCAAATGAACATGACAAACCTGAAAGTAAAACCCACCAGGAACAGAAAATACAGGAGCTCAACTATGAAATCAAAACAAACTGATTTTTTAATTCACAGACAAGGGGTAAAGATGTCGCCCTCTCCAGATTCTAAAGTCAGACATCCCTCATTATCTTGGGCAGGACTGATTCTACTCAGTTGAATATTGAAAATAATGCCTAAACTAGCAACACCACCACACACAAAGGATCACCTTCAGCAGATCTTGAATAAAACTAGTTTAAGATAAATATTGCATGCTACATTTTTTGTTTTAAGGAGGACAAATATCAAGTGGTTAGCACAATTAAATTCCCTAGTGGGCTGATTTCATTAATAAAATAGGCTACCTAAAATTAATTAGGCCTAAATAAATTCACTGTTAATAGAAATACTATAAATCAGATGTTAGACCTCAATTCTTAAATCAGTCTGAACATTACATACCGAGCTGGTTATGTACCCTTAAATCTAAGCCAGACAACAATATGTGGGCAGGGCCAGGGCTGGTCAGTCATTGATTGGCTTTTATTAGGACAAATACACATTCAAAAACTTGTTCAGGATTGCACTTTAATTCTTTACATCATTAATCCAAGTTGACATTCCGGTGTTAAAAAAAAAAAAAAGATAAGCCATACCCCACCCCCCCCCCTTTAACTACACAATACATTTCTTCATAGACAAACGGAACAAAACGTAACTCAGAGGCTATTACCGTAACCTTTAAGAGAGAAACTACACTGATTCTTATTGTACTGAATTAACCGTCTGTCTGCTACATTCCACAACTGTTCATAACGGCTAATATTTTGTGTAACAAAGAAATCCTTCTATTAAAAACAGTAGCTAACCGATTTGCAGTTTCAAAGAAAATGGATGAATTCAGTTGGAAATGTCAGATTTTGATCTGCTTATACCAACTGATCCAGGCAGGATTAGTAGTAAATCTGCTTGACTTACATTAAAAATCGCTTGTGGGTAATGCTCAAGCTCAAATTTCACAATCAGTGTAACATTAAATATCACTACGATAAAATCAAGAAAAATATAATATTTTAATATATTGATTGAGATTAAGGACAGAATATTGTACCAGTACATATAAATGTATTGCACAACCAACACAAATAAGATCATATTAGTTTAAGTTGATCTATTAATAGGGCTTTATTTTTAAGTTATTGTTGTACATATCTGAGCATCTATTATAGAAAGATCGACAGAAATCTGAAAGATTATACCATATGGATCTATGGCACAAGTCTCCATTGTCACTCATTTAGACAATTCATTTGTAAGCCACCAGGAGAGAAAATTAACAAGTAAATATCACAATGCATCTGTTGAAGGTAAGCAACATATGGAAAATATACTTTGTTTCCATGAGGGTGACATTGCCTTGACATTTCACTTTTTCCAATGCATACTTGAAGACTGTAGCTGTGCTTTTGTTTACATGTCATACACGTTGTGTGAAGACCAAGGGTGACTGACCCCTGGCGTGGAAATGGCTGTCACTGTAATCCCATACAAACACTGTGAAATCCTCACTCACATCCTCTTATAACACTGAAATGTTTAAAGGTAGCACCTACATCTATGTAAACAATTCTAGCATTACATTTGAATAACCAACAAAACTAGTTTTGCTTTTGAAATTATTAACTTGAAAAACAACATTTATAAATAATATACATGTTATAGGTATTCAAATTCCCATTATACACATACAGAATAAATAAATGACAATCATATCATTTTGTTGCAAATGTCTAAGAAATTTGAATTGATACGTCTCCATGGAGTACAAATTTGAAATAAGATTAGATTAGATTACTGGTATGTTAGAAGATTCATCTTTCTAAAAATCTGGGAATATGTGTGTGGAGGTTATCTAAAATAAGTGCATGTTCAGAAAGGGGTTAGCAAGGTCACACTGCTGAATATAATAAATGCCTAGTCAGCAATCAACTGACTCCACACACACGTCAAAAATATTGATTCAGAAAGTTCAGCAAGTCATTAGAGGTAATTCCTTGCTTGGAAAAAGAAATACGAGTTATGGCATACGTGTTATACATTTTAAAACGGATATATAAAGTAGCGTGGATTAATATCCTACAGTTATACGACCACACAATTTAAAAACAGTTCACAGTGGCCAAAACACTTTGCATATCCCCACGTAATTGCAATGCAACTGTTCATTGGCAGCTCATTTGGAAATTCAAATCTCAGTGTTTGCTTTGGTTAAGACATTTCAAACATCGAAATAACGTGCAAGGCGGCAAAACCTATATGCTAGTGCTACCCATGAATAGGCTCAAGCAGGCCGATATGCATTGTGTAGTACATACCTCTGCGGTCAGAAATAACATGATCTCCTCTTAACAATGCCAGCTATTTTAATTCGCTCATTATCTGGTTGGGACTGATAACTGCTACTGTATTTAGAAGACAAGGCATTCTTAGTGGGTACCAGAATGAGACACGTCACACTTGTGTTCATTAGATTATAGCGGATGAGTTTTATTGTTGACACTTACTCCCCCTTGTAGACATCACATGGCATAGTAACCCGCATCATTCAATAACAGAAACGTCCTAAATCCATCTGGGCTCCTCCATTTCCACATCAACACCCCGACCAGCGCCATGACCTCTGCTGTCAGGCCGTCCCCCAATGGGCAGAGGCGGGGGAGTTACACGGCTCCATCACCCCGCCGCCGCATCTTCATCTAGAGGTTTCCATTTTCGACAACTTCCCCAGGACGTCTCCAACCGCACACCCAGTCGGCATCAGCCAGGGCAGGCACACTCTCCATCTTCTGCGCCGTGTTTTCCAAATGCCTGCTTAACTAATTAATTGCTTTATTCAGTCGGCCGCGAATGAAAAGGCAGGGATGACAGGGACTGTGTGTATAATATAAACGCAGCTGTCTTCCGAGAAAACACCCGAGCGGCGCAAGAAAATAAACCCAACGACGTGAGCAGGCATTAGACGACATGCATTTTGCCCCCCAGACCAGCGGTAGCCGGTCGGTGTTGGGTTAGGACGGAATAAAAACCGTTACGGCGGTTATGTAATCCTCTGCAGGTCAGGGTTTTACTGCAGCCCTGTTTTGCTAACACCCCCCCACACACAACACAGATGTACCTGTAGGCGCGCTCCCCTCGCACCGTGTGTTTCCTGAAGGGGATGATGTTGGTGCCGTTGTCCTGGATGATGTCGTTGTTGTTCTCTCCATTTGGGGACAGTGCTTGGGTGGGACCAGGCATTGGGGCTCTGCCGGACTGAACAGATAGCCTGTTCGCTGTGTGTGCGGAAAGGCGGCTCTGTGTGCCTCTGTGCTGCTGCGCTCGCTGGCTGCTGCGCTCTGGCTCTGCCGTGACGTCAGCCGCAGCCCTGAAGGAGCAGCATCCTGGTCATGTGACACGAAGAGGCGCGGGGGGTGTCGCTTTCACTACGCCACACAGCCAGCGCGTATGCATATACTGAGGAAGAGGAGGAGGAGGAGGAGGAGGAGGAGGAGGCCTGTCGACTCTGATACATCAAGCATAATGGCGATGGGGGCAGGTTTATTACCACATCTGCATGTCGAGCAAAACCGCCTGCCCCCCTCGCACCCAGCCCGTCTCTTCCTTGTTTAAAGCATCCTTTCCCTTTGTCACTTCCCTTAGGCCCTGCCTGAGCAGTTGCACTGCGCGACTGCGTTTACAACCCGGACAAATTACACCGCACAGTAAAAACAATGATGCTGATGATGATGATGACTATGATTCATAATAATAATCATATAAAATCTCCCTTCTCAATTTTGGAGTATTATCACAAAGGGTTTGTTTCCCTTTCTGCAATCCACTGACAAACACCCCCACCCCTGCCCTCAAAACATAAATAAATACTGATTAACGCTTGATAAACGAGGATATTCAACAAAAATTCTCCTAAATAAATAAATAAATAATAATAATAATAATAATAAACACTGCAATACAGCAAGACACTGATGTACAAACCTTTGAAATCTCCCTCGCCTAAAGAATATCTATAATGAGTATTAATATACCCTATGCATTACTAGATTTTATGTATATATAATTTTTTTCTTCACTGGTCTCTTGCCTATTTAAAATAATAAAATCATCCACAATATGTAGATATTCCACTGTGAATAGACAAGAAAACAATGCTGCATGCATCATTAGACAATGCATTGGGGTGCACAGAAGAAATGTGTGTCTGAGGAAATCAAGAGTCGGGTTCAAGGGACCTTATCTAATTATGAGCTAAGATACAGTTAGCCAGTTCCCATTGCATAACGTTTAAGAGCCTTAAAGTAAGCACCCAATCTCAATGTATTGTCATTGCTTAGTTTAAGTACTAAGAAACATCAATACACTATTGCTAAAGGGCACTTCGAGTAGTAATGAGATCAGCAAACTAAATTTGTTCACCAAATCAATTTTAACTATGTATTCTTAGGGATTTATCAAAGACGAATGGTAAATTGTAGTTCAAACAATTAGGTGGCATGACAATGATCAACAAATCCCTTGTTGTTGTTTTAATAACATTAATCTAAAAGCATCGAAATAAAATGTGCAATGCACACCCATTTTCTTCATTATATCAATGTACCAAATTCTTCAAGCATAAATTAAATCACTGTATAATATACATCCACACAAACACATTTTAAAATGAGTTTGTATTTTTTAGATAAGCGAGATCTCGCTGTGAGATAGCAAAATGTGAGTGAAAGTCTACTTCACATATTCCATCACACTTGTGTATAAAGTCACAATATCTGTAAATGAAGTATGCTTGTGTTGAATTGCTGTAGCTGCATTTGCTAAGGGAAAGCCCATCTGACAGGCACAGTAGCACCATCGTGTGTTGAGAATTTTCTATACATATGAATTTGGCTGAACTAACACTACTGGGGGAAAAACAGCTGCACACTGCTGTCGTTTTAAATCACAAAGCTCGTTTTGATTCAATTTAACCTCTATACAGTACATTCATATACTGTAGACAAAATACATATTACTAAATTCATATTCTACACCATGCAGTAGGGTTTCCAGTGTATGTGCAGATTATTCAACTTGAGTTTTGTATTCATCTTAGTTAATAGCAATTTGGTTATGTACTCCACTGTAGATTTAAACATTTTATACAAATCCACAGGAAACTGTTAAAGGTATACTATATAGAGGTTAATGTGTGATTTATCTGGTCAACAATGTTATGGGTCTTATTAAAATCTAATTTGTTCATAGTAATCCCACAATTGAAATGTACTTTCTGTTATAAACTTGTCTTAATGTAAGAAGTAGTATGAAAACTACTAGATTTCAGCCTAGTGACACAGCTGCAAATCCAATATGATAGTACTGTACCTTACATGAAACTTGCAAGCCAAAAAATACAAGGCAGCTGGAGGAAAATGGGAGTGGAAAGAAAAAAGAAGAGGAAAGCCTTTCTGAGCATTTGTCACTTAGGTCTGGAAAAAACACATAGACGTGGCCACCAACATCACAGTTTCCATGAAAAAGATGTCTTTGAACTTTCTGGCAAATAGGACCACACCCAAGTATCTCCAGTCCAAATCATACCATTGTGGGTACTGTTACTTTACATGACTTTCTTCCAAAAAGTTAATTTTTTAGAAAAACAACAAACTACTACTAATAATAACAAATAATACAAATATGCAGGTTTAAAAAAAATACTTAAATATGATGAGGACTCATCTAATACCAAAAACAATCATATCTCTTAATAGAACTACACTGAAACAATTGTAATTGGGGGCAACAAGTGTACTGTACTTCTGCAGGCTGCAAGACAAATTACTCTACCTTTATCTCACCATTCCATGTCTAAAAGGTTACATTAACATCACGGCCATAAATTAATTGATGTTTGGTTTATTGAAGTTTCACAGAGCTCATGAAACCTTAACCCTACGGACTGAGTTTCTATGGGACATCCTGCTCTGTTTAACTGGCACCTCTTTTCCACCGATACAAACATTTACAGAAAGGCAACATCATAAGCCACACATTCCATTTACAAGATAACAAGGGGAAACCCGCATGTGAAAAGTACTTTGATGAGCAACAGAAGAGCTAGGTAGAAGCTGGGTAGGCTTTGCTGACTCCAGGTTTGTTGCCCTGAAAGCTGCTTAACCTGCTTGTGTTCCTTCAGAAGACCTAAAACAGAGGCCCCATTGTAAGAGAGATGCAGTAACAGCTGAGGGAGAATCTGCTAAATTACTATTTATATACCTAGGCACTTTTGTCTTTGTACTGAACCTTACACTACTAATATCACAAATCCACTGGACATGAAAGCCCATACTTTCACACATGAACATATACAACCTACCTGCACCATCTCATGCACCGATAAACATTCATGTAAGTGTATCTCTGGTGTTACCTGGCCAGACTATCACATAAAATACGTTTTTTTTTTTGGTTTGCCTACAAAATTTGCTTTCAACGATGCGCAGTTACAGCTCGTCACCACAGATCCAGAGTTTACGACCAGTCTCATAAAGACGATTAAGTTGCATGAGTCTCCAGGACAAATCAGGAGAGTTTCCAGGTATGACTACTATTAAACTCTACAGCAGACAAGACATTTCTTTCCATGCGATGTAGCGAAAACCACTCTGTCAAACACCTGCTAACATTAGAGCTTTATATGCATCTTTTCTCCTTTTTTATCGAACATACTAAAACAGATGACAACAGGATTAACCTTATCAAATTGTGAAACAGTATGCACATGGATAGACTTCAGACTGAACAACAGCATCAGAACCGTTATTGTTTTTTTGATTAATTTGCAAATCAAGGGATACAAGAAATTACTTATCCCCCCCTGCCCCACAAAGTGCAATACTGTACATTTCTAGCTATCCAGTTTTGACAAAAACAATTTAGGCCTACTTATTTAATCCACTATATGAAACATACATATAACAGCTCAACGTTGCCATTATAGTTGAGATTGAAATGTGCTCTTCAGAAGTTCCAGAAAAGAACACAAGAAAAGTATTTAAAAAATATTTCCTGCTCTCCCTTCACGGATTAGATTTGTAAACAGTAACTGCTACTACTACTTTAGAAGAAAACAAAATTATAAAACTAATTTGAAATTTCTATTTTGTACTTATGTAAATTTCACAATCTTCATCAATACTAAGCTCCAAATGATCTTCACCACAAATTCAACAACTACACACTACAACATGGGTGTAGATTTGGAACATGGTAGCCATCCCGTATTAGCACAGAACACAGCAGCATTTACAACAGCTTGAAAGGGGAACCAGGCTCTTCCTTAAATTTACTTTTGTATATTGTGTCTGTTTAAGGACAGATTCATATAAAGTCAGAAACTGAATATGTACTTACCCTTTTCATCCAGTCCAAATAATATTGTATGTTGTCAGTAGTCCTTTGCCGATCTAATAAAAAGAAGAAAATATGCAAATCTTTAGCTGAATAAAATAAAATGTATTGATTGTGGACATTCTATAGCTGCTAATAAGGGATGCACTCACTAACAGTGGCTCTATTCAATCAGGAACACAATAGCAATCTGTTTGAGATGTCTGCTGCCAGCAGATGTGCCTCCCATGACTGCAGTTTGAGGTGGTACCACAATGCCAGTACCACAGTTTATTACCCCTTCTTTCAATAGCTACTTTTCTATTCCATTAAATGTGGTTAAGCAGAGTGGTTTCTACACACACAGTAACATTCTACAGACAAGATTTTTGTCTTATTTCTGTCAATTGTTAAAATATAAGTTAAAAATAACTTAAGTGAAAATTGTAGAATTAAAGTTCTCTAAACTTCCTTTCTTTTTATATATATATACACACATATATATATATATATATATACACACATATATATATATATATATATATATATATACACACACACATATATACACACACACACACACACACACACACACAGTACTGTGCAAAAGTTTTAGGCTGGTATGAAAAAAATGCTGTAAAGTAAGAATGCTTTCAAAAATACACATGTTAATAGATTATATTTATCAATAAACTAAATGCAAAGTGAGTGAACTGAAAAAAAACCTAAATCAAATCCGTATTTGGTGTGACCACCCTTTGCCTTCAAAACAGCATCAATTCTTCTAGGTACACTTGCACAAAGTCAGGGAATTTGTAGGCATGTAGTCAGGTGTATGATTAAACAATTATACCAAACAGGTGCTAATGATCATCAATTCGTAGGTTGAAACACAATCATTAACTGAAACAGAAACAGCTGTGTAGGAGGAATAACACTGAGTGAGGAACAGCCAAACTCAACTAACAAGGTGAGGTTGCTGAAGACAGTTTACTGTCAAAAGTCATACACCATGGCAAGACTGAGCACAGCAACAAAACACAAGGTAGTTATACTACATCAGCAAGGTCTCTCCCAGGCAGACATTTCAAGGCAGACAGGGGTTTCCAGATGTGCTGTCCAAGCTCTTTTGAAGAAGCACAAAGAAACGGGCAACGTTGAGGACCGTAGATGCAGTGGTCGGCCAAGGAAACTTACTGCAGCAGATGAAAGACACATCATGCTTACTTCCCTTCACAATCGGAAGATGTCCAGCAGTGCCATCAGCTCAGAATTGGCAGAAAACAGTGGGACCCTGGTACACCCATCTACTGTCCGGAGAAGTCTGGTCAGAAGTGGCCTTCATGGAAGACTTGCGGCCAAAAAGCTATACTTCTGACGTGGCAACAAGGCCAAGCGACTCAACTATGCATGACAACACAGGAACTGGGGTGCAGAAAAATGTTTGTTCGCCGAAGGGCTGTAGAGCGGTACTTGTAAGTTTGGGGCTGCATTTCTGCAAATGGAGCTGGGGATTTGGTCAGAATTAATGGTCTCCTCAATGCTGAGAAGTACAGGCAGATGCTTATCCATCATGCAATACCATCAGGGAGGCATCTGATTGGCCCCAAATTTATTCTGCAGCATGACAACGAACCCAAACATACAGAGACAGTCATTAAGAACTATCTTCAGCATAAAGAAGAACAAGGAGTCCTGGAAGTGATGGTTTGGCCCCACAGAGCCCTGATCTCAACATCATCGAGTCTGTCTGGGATTACATGAAGAGAGAGAAGCAACTGAGGCTGCCTAAATCCACAGAAGAGCTGTGGTTAGTTCTCCAAGATGTTTGGGCCAACCTACCTGCCGAGTTCCTTCAAAAACTGTGTGCAAGTGTACCTAGAAGAATTGATGCTGTTTTGAAGAGATAGGGTGGTCAAACCAAATATTGATTTGATTTAGAGTTTTCTACTGTTCACTCACTTTGTATTTAGTTAATTGATAATCTATTAACATGTCTTGAAAGCATTTCTACTTTACAGCATTTTTTCACACCTGCCTAAAACATTTGCACAGTACTGTACATGACTTAGTTAATACCAGTTTGTCCTTGTGGGTAGAGAACACTTGAACCACGATTGGTGATCCACTACAGAGGAAGTTACCATAATTATTTCTTACTTTAACAGCCTGTGACACATCTTTAAACAATTGGCACTGTGTAGTACTAGTGGTTTCTGATTTGCAACAGGACTGCAGGATATACAATTTACCCAATAGCAAGTTACTGTTAAATCAAATTACATAATTAAGTACTTTTATGGATGTAGGCTATGTGGATGCAATAAAACTCAATAAGTCAATAATAATACTGATAGTATTATTATCAACACTACTACTCCAGCAAGTCTGTTCCCTTGGCTAAGGGTTTTCTAGACGGTAGATAGGGAATCTTGTTCATCCATTAATGAGTGTATACAGAGCTTTAAATCATTTATTATTAACAGCAGTAGTAGTAGTAGTAGTAGTTTGTGTGTGTATATATATATAATTTTTTTTTTAATTTGGTCACATGTGAAATGTTGCAGAAAAATGCTGTACTGTAGTTCTTCAGGACAAGGGCCGGAAACCCCTGCTTTATTTATTAATGCACAGGTACTGAATTGCTTTATTTCATACATACACCAGTGGCAAGTACAAGATCCAGTCACAGCAGAAACAACCAATCACAACAGATCTGAGATAACACAACAAACCCAGTCCTGTATAGTAAATGAGGGCTTGACTGAAAGTCAGCGCCGCAATTGGCTAACCAAGTTCTAAGTCTCATAATATAACCCATATATAGACATATGGAGCAAAAATATATAGTCTCAAAAGATTATCTTTAACTCTAAACTTATTTTGAACAAATAATCACATTTCAAATCAAAATATGTTTTTGTTACAATTTATTAAGCAGATAGTAACCAGTCTTTCATTGTATTAATAATGTAAAAAAAAAAAAGACATTCAAACTTAGCTAGAACATAAAATAAATTGTAGTGGCCTCTCTGCTCCTGATGTCTACACATTTGTAGCTACTTTTTAAAAATCAACATTGGATTGTCAAAATTGCAACCTCTGGTGCAGTCAGAGTGGGTTCTGTTCTGCAAGAAGATTAAAAGACAGCAAACTTACTGAACCCCAGTAGAAAAGATCCTCCCTGGAACAGTCTTGATTCTCATTATAATCCAAATGCAACTAAGCAGCACACAGCAGACATTTTAGCTCAGTGTTATGCATGTCTAAGTTTGCACAGACTAAATCTGGCATGACTTGTCCAGCTTGTTTATTTTTAAACCAGCTGCAGTCCAGGCTATTTTACACTGTCCCATGATGCAGCATGGGCATCCTAAGTCTGGATCAAAATGCAGCCTGTTAAAAATCATGTCATGCCTGGTCATGTAGTAACCCAGAAAAAACTTCAACAACATTCTTGAAAACCCCAGAAAAGCCACTAGACAAGCCCAAAGCAATAGTCTGGCAAGGTCAGTAACGTGCCGTCTAAATCTGTCAAATGTGATGGGGAATACGTGCTGGGGTTTGATAGAACGGACACGTGACTGTGAGATGTGTCTATAGTCACAGTTTTCAGATTTGCACTGTGACATAAGTACTTTGAAATGCAGTCAAATGTTCTTCATAAATTACAAGTGAGGATTAATGAAAAAAAAAAGCCCTGTAATAAAAAGCTATAGAAATTGCAACGTAAAAAGAAATTTCCACAAAAAATCCCCCCAATCATCCCATTAGTACATACAGGATCAATTTAAAAATGGAACGGATTTTCAGGCCAGTCGTATAGCTAAAATTGAAATAATTGTATCAAATCAAGTAACACATAAAGTAACACACTCATCCACGCTGAAGGTTTTAATGGAAACCACCAATAGTGGGTTCAGTAAATTGTAATGGAAGGTCGTAAATTTAAAGAGATAATCAAAATAATATTAATACGATTCATAATTGCTTTTCTATTACATATATGTCAGCTGCAAGGGAAGACAACGTTTAAACTAAGGCAACACGGGTTTAAAAGATTATGTATGAACAGAACTATAACTTTGAAACAATAGTATCACATACATGTGCAACTGTGCAATCGAGTAATGTAATTAAAATACTAGTTAGGCCTATGTATTTTTACATGAGACCAGCATATCTACATGCTTAACTGGGACCTGGCACATTGCCATCACATTCACAGGCATGGTCATCTCTTTCATTACTGAGGGACCCATCATTTGTGCCGTACTTCAAAAAATAATAATTCAGCATTAGAGCTACGGATGAAAGATTAAGTTTCACGTTTTTAATAATTTGCTTCCATACATTTACACAAACTGATTTGCATATGTATTTTATGTCAAATATTATGGAGAGGTCTAGGTTATATTAACGAGATGAGCTGCTTGAAACATTAAATGAAAATGAAACTCCAAAAATACTCGACTACATGTCAGACTTATTGGGATTTTCTATCATAGGGCTAATACTACAACTATTGTATTAATATTATGAAAATAAGGTATTACGTTTAATCAAAATCTAGATTATATGCATTCTTGTGGACACTGAACAAAATATTCCCTACTAAAATCCACAACAATGCAAAACAAGCACATGAAAAACAGATTTATTCTGTGTAGTCTCACGGCTTCCAACCTCCATTTTAAATTGAAAACCAAGTGATGTCATTGGTTCACATTGGCTATCTCCTCCCTGTTCCCAGCTCAAGATATTCTAAATTGAATCCAGTCAGAAGTGAAACAGTGATATTCAGAGATGCCATTTTCATTATGCTTCTTGCTTTGTGGCATGTGACATTTATTTTATTTTATTTAATCCAGCAATTTAAAATATTTTCTTAAATAATGCAAATAAAGCATACTTGCATATCCAAATACTACTTCTAAAACCATAACGTATTACATGAAACACTAATCTGTATTTTTATTGAACTATACTTTTAATTCTGTATAGGCTACAGTTCATGAACATACATGGGGGAATATTCCTTAAATATAAATAATGTAAACAAAGCCTTAAATAACTGGATTATTTCCCCAAAGATTAAAACAAAACATCCTTGTGTGGTTTTATAGAATAGCTATATTTGGGCATACGAAGCTCATATGTAGTACTTTTATGTACATTGGTAATTATATCAGTTAGACTAAAGAATGTAACTTACATTGGAAATAGATATGATTGTTTGTATGATTATTTGCATGTTTAATCTGCTCATGCTTACACAGAATTTAAGTTCTCAATTCCGTTAACAAATTCTGTGAAAGTAATATCCTGACAGTGAATTAAGGAGTGTGCCTTGGAGAGAGGTCTAGTGAGCAAACACAACCTGAGGAGTAAAGTACCCAGTGATGAAAATCTAATAAAAGCAGCTCTATCTGAAAGTACTTAGCAGACCCTCAATCTTGATCTCACTGTTAAGGGCCCAGGGACCTCTGTGCATGGGACTATAATGATATAAAGTAAAGTGATACAGGAAAGACAATGAACCTTGTGATGAATCAGCCCATGAGAAAGGGGTCTGTTCCAGTCGAGCAGTGCAAATCATGTGAAACACCTGCACCCCTACACTGCACTGTCAGACACACACACACGTGCACTTCATATTGGGCATGTCAGGACTCACACATTTCTTACAGATTGACCGAGAAACATGTAATAAAACCCATCAGAGCAACTGCAACCCCTCAGACGCTGCAGAGCCGGCCTCCGGGGCGCGTCCTCACCTGCGCTCATGTGTATGTGGCACACGTTTGAAATATCTAAATGCACGTTTTTTAAAATTGAAACAGCAAAACGGATGACTAAAAGCAACCAACTGCACGAAACCGTGGTATTAATGTCGCTCTGGTGAAAACCGATCGCCTATAGAAATGATAGTAAAGCACCGGCTTGTCATAACAATACACGTAGTATACCCAGCACACTTGTGTGCTGCTTTTGTACAAGGCTGTTAACACATCATTGCAAAATCAAAGGCCCGGCGCCTGATAACTATTGGCAAAGAAACTTAAACGCATATTGTACACATGCACATGCCTATAAGTTTACCTATGATTTCAACACGTTCACTAATACAGTTCAAATCGCTTGTGTGGTATAAACGTGTGGATCGTATCCCACCCACTACCGCACTGGCTCTACTTTTACCCCAACTGGAATGGATTCGGGTGTATTGGCTCAATAAGTGCACACGTATCTGTACAGAGAGAAACGGTAATATTATTACACATTATCTTACCTTAATTGAAGTCAAATATTAATCTTGGCAAACACTGGAATGAAATGTCTCCACTTCCTACAGTATGGTGCATCTATGATGTCTCGGCCTCTCAAAGGAATAATGTAGATACATTGTATATACAGGACAGACTGGCAGTGAGGTTTCCTATGAACTACAATGTCATATGATGGGCTGAGCAGACACGTATCTGACATTAAAGAGACATATGTAACAACATTTTCAGGCGCATCATTTGTTAAACAAATTAGCTACTCACTTATCACTTCCATTCCTCATAGACTGAACCCCAACCCCCCAGATCGCTCGATCGAACACATGTGTACATTTAAGTGAATTGAATCCATACATATATATATATATATACATATATGCACACACATGCTTTTTCACAGTTCGTTCTTTACTAGCATTCACTAAACTGAAACGTGCAGTTACCGGTTTCACTTCAATAGTTTGTTACACATCTGAATGGAAGTCCTAGTACACAGATCCATGCAATACTGCACATTATACTGCAGACTGTGGTGCGTGCAAGTTACACCTCACCAAATCTTTCTATTCTAAACGGTGTTCATGTAAAACTTTACCTTGCAGACGCAGGCTAATGAAACCAACCCAAAGCACACACGCCTGCAGCTTGTTCCTGCACAAGTGATCTAGAAAAAGCTGCCCTCGAAAACACTGCAAACTCAACGCAAATACAAGTAAACTGAAGACGAGTGTGGAGCAGGAGGGCCGGCGTTGTGCTGAAATAGGATGGAAATGTGAAGGTGCATCTTTAAATACACTTGACTCACCAGCTCCGCTCTCCCGCTTCCTTGTGCGCGCTGACGGGCAGCTCTTTCTTCAGCCGGCCCGCCCCGCCCTCACTGCGCATGCGCGCCGCGGGGCCGGCTCTGAGGTGGATATTGTTCATCCCAGCCATAGGCAATATCTATCTACACGTACAACACTATACACTCAACATTAAATCATCTGTCCAGTCATGGCATAGTTCAAAGTGCATTCATGTAGCATGTTATAAACATAATTAGCAACAGTGTAATAAAAATGTTCTGACAAATGTACACACTTTCTTATGTATGTATGTATTTGTTTATTTATAGGGAATAGTTTTACATGCATATTTGTTTATATATCACACCATAAAAATCACTATCTTTCAGCATAGTGTTGCCTTGAAATTTGCCATGCAGGCCAGCCCTTCAACCTTTGTTTGTCTTCAAGCAGCTGCAGACCCCACCTTTTGGGTGGCCTTAATTGGAACAATGCAGTCTGATATGGATATTGCTAAGAGCACCAGCTGGCTCCAGAGACCCATACTGGAGCTGGCTTTTGACATCCCTGTGGTCCTCTAGCCCAGGTTACCATAAATATCACATCAAGCCTGAAGGGATGTGGTGTAGGTTTCTACTGAGACTGCAAACCAACAGTTCTCTCCTTTGCAGCAAAACAGCAAGCTTTTCATTGCAACATTTAAAAAGAGAGCTATAATTAAATCAATTCATGTAATGTAATTATTTCCTCACATAACAATTTAAAAATCCTAGAATAATATAATTCCTGCAGATGGAGGTTGATGGTTTCAGTCATGCCCAGGAGAGATTCCCATCCCTTGTTCTGTCCTTTGTTTCCTTCTAAACCCAGGGGGAAATGGGAGCGCCCTGCTGAGGTGTCATGTGTTTTTGACATTTGTTGGGTTGACATAAGTGTGTTTGGTGTCTTCGTAGCAAAAGGGAATAGTTCCAGTCTCCCTATATTCATTTTTTAATAAGGCAATTCTAAACACAAGGAGGACATGATTAATATTGGCTATCTCTATGAGTCAGTAAATTAGCTAGATGAATATAAGTGGGGTGAGTCCTGGTTTCTTTGTGTCTGTGACATCATGGATTTGGGAGGTGGGAGGTCTTCCACTGCAGACTACTACTCTTTAATTATGCAACTGCCCCTAGGGTATCTAGGGAGCAAACAAAGGCAAAACTTAGTGGTATGATATATTACCTTATAACAAAACACTCAGAAAATAATAGTGAAGATGATTACCAATTGGATATCAATAAATAAAAAACACCCAATATGCTACAAATTAATATACTACAAAGAGGCAATGTCTTGTAACAGAAATAAAGCATGTAGCTGAATAATTTGGATATTTCAGAAATCTAAGTGGAATCATAATAAAATCATCATTAAAGTAATATAATAATAAAATGTTCTGAATTTTCTGAGGTAATACCCCCATCCATATGATTAAATAAAGTTAAACACACATTCTTGAAAGCAATACAAATATAACTTAAAAATAACACCAGGCATTTCTTACTCTGGGCTGTAGGAAACCTAGTGACCTAGAATGGATGAAAATGTTTTCCCCCATAAGTGACTCATCATCTGAACGTCAGACTGATCTACAGCAGAGTGGCCTCGTCCTTTTGCGTAGCAGATTTAATTAACCTCCTGATACATTAAGGAATAACTACATTAGACACTGCTTCCATTTAAGGCGCAGGCCATGCCCTTTTCATGAAAAATTACAGTCTTAGAGGAAAAAAAAAAAAAGATATTTCAAAAGAATCATATGTGGCTGGAATCATACGTACAAAAGAGCATTAACAGACAAACACATCCAGCAATTGAGCATGTTTTTTAGATTTATGAGATGATTGACAAACCAAATCAATAATTCAATTAATGCATTTTAAAATAAATATATTTTACCTCCACCTCATGTCATTTTAGTTTTTCTATATTTTACCCTTTGCATCCAACCTTGAAATGTAAAAGGTATGTGTTTTTTCCCCTAATATTCAGGCAATTATCAAACACAAATATTAGCCCAGTATATATGGTTAGAGGTTAAACACTTTGTAAATGGTCTAGGAGAGGCTTCCCCTGCCTGATTCACAAGAGAAGATATAATGAAGGACTAATGGAGCAGATGGGCCCATCTGTTTCTGTGCTCTTTTGTGGCCAATCACAGGATTTACATACTTTCTCTCCAGCTGAAGGAGGAGTATAGTACACGTCTGGCAGATCAGTGTCTCCGTATACCAATCACAGGGTGTCGGTGTTAAAGGGGTTCAGCAGAAATAATGAACATGTTTGGTCAGATCAAATGACCGGATTTTGTAAAGTATGCAAGACAAATCTACTGATATTCTATCGGTTTAAAAGGGTGTGTAGCATTTAAAATCAAGCCCAAAATGTGCATTTACTTGCATGTTTTCCCTGTATGGTAATTATTTTATTTAAATACATTTGTAATGAATACATTATTGCTGATAAATCTAGCCTCATAATGAAATGGTGCATGCCTTTGTGGTCTGTGCCTTTAGAGTCTCATGTGTTTGCAGTTCTTTATTGTGATTTGATAATATCAAATGTTGCGCTCTTTCTGGAATTCCACTGTCCTCATATTACACAACAATCTCTCGGCAGATAAGGCTACTTTTTTTGGTTACAAACAGCATATCCAAATATCTGGTAGTTTCTGCAGCACTCAAATAATTAAAGGTATAACAAGGCTGTTACATTAAAAAAAAATCTATGATGTTTTAATACTGAAAATGTCAACCTCTCTTAAAATATGGTATTACATTTCTTCATATTAATGTCCCAGAGTTTGATCTAAATCACAAAATACAATTTCTTCACATAGAATAAAAAAATGAAGCAAATTGAAAATGAGACACCTAGTGGCATGAGAAAGAAACAAACTATTCATTTTAATACTGAAACCATTAAATTATACAAAACATTAAAAGGACTGTTGGATTATTAACTATTTTAAAACTGAAATATCCTTTTATTTCCTATAACTTATTGTAAAATAAGTAAAATATGCTGCAGGTTTCCATTGTGTACCTTTAAAGGCTTTATTACTTTTGGAGTGAAAGACCCATGTTTAATTATGCCATAATACGTTATAATAAGGCACAGCATTTGTATATATCTATACACACACTACAGCACCTGGCTTTAAACAGAATAAAAACATATTTAATAAGCATGCTTATATTTTTAAAAATCCTCTTTTTAATGAAGAAATAATTCCATTCCAAAATACAGACACACAGTTAAATATTTTAATCACTTCAAAATATAACATGTCCCAGTTGTTTCCAATACACAAAAAACGATACTTAACAACAATACAAAACAGACATCAGTAGTTCTATTACAATACCAATGAATGACGTGAAATCAGGTTCAGTTAGTGCTTCCACGCTCAGTATATTACTTCTAGTGGTGTCAAGTACAGTAGTAGTGTTAAAAGATTTCTTACAGTTAGTCATGATGACTGGACAGTTTGTACATTTTTGGTTCAAAAACAATGCCTTTCATATTCAGGACACAGCAGTTTCATATGTACAGCTTATTTCAGCTGAATGAACCATTTATTATTAATTTATTATTTTTTCATTATTTATTTCAGCAACCATTCGTTGCAATATTTACATGGTAACACTACAGTAGTGATCTTATGAAAATGGAAGAAAACACATGGAAAAGAAAGGGGCCTGGGTACCGTATGACAGAGACCGAACGAGTGCCTCAGCACCTGACCAAGCTAAATTATGGGATGGGCAGAGCCAGGCCTTGTGCCAGATTCCCCTCTGCTTCCCCTTCCAAATCATAAGAGGGCTCTACAGCCCAGAAAAAAAGGGAATATGTCTGTGCTTCCATAGACATAATTGAGCATTTCATGCAATAAGAAAATACATATCATTTCTCAACAAAGAACACGCCGCCAACAGCTCTACATACTAAAACCCTTCCTCAATCAGACAGTAAACAGCATAAAACATTGTTTAAGTATCAGTTAAAAGTGATCAAATCTTCAATTAAATTGAAAAAAATATATATTTATATGTATGATTAAGATAAGGGGAAGTGAAGTGGGCTCACTCTAGTTTCTTTTTTTTTATCAGCTGCATTCAAAACTGCCCATTATTGAATACCAATTAAACTGGCTTAAGAAACAAGCAAAAACATCCGGATTCGAAGGTGAACAAGAAGAAAACATACAAAAACAACATATATAAAAAAAATAACTATAATCCCAGATCCTTCTCATAGTGAATATATGTTGTCTGTTGACTTGTGTATTAAATGCTACCTGTTATTACATCATAAAGCATTGCAGGCACCCACAAATTGAATAATATGTCCATAGCAATATTGAAAATCTAAACATACTTTATCACTGTATCTCTTCTCTACTTTTTTACCTTCTGTGATGAACAAGTGAATGGAACAGGTGACAGCTAGGTGATGTCCAATGCATTATAGCTGTAATACACATACATACTGTATTCCATATGTATATATACACACACACACACACACACACATTGCTCATTGAATTGGTCTTCACTTAACTTTTATGTGAATCAGAATTGTATTTCATATACTTTATTATTTGTGAAGGGCGTGGAAACCTTTTTCAGACAATATACAAAATTTGGATGATAAAAAAATCCCTATTTCATACAATAATTCTTCAGATATGTAATTAGAAAATTGCTTTATAACAAATTAAAGTCATAATGCAGCACACTGATGAAAGCAAACACCGTTATCGTTATGCTTTCATGTATGAAGTTGGTGATCTGACAGAACATAAAGTGTGCAAGTCTTGGAAATGAATTTCTAAATTACATCAGAGATTTTATTCTCCCTTTGCTTCTGCCTTGAAACGCAGGACAGTTTAATATAAAATGGTAAATAAATAATAAAAGTGATAAATATTCGGACATCCTGGGAAATGGTGAGAAATGTAATTTACACAGATTTAGATATGTGCTGTCCTGAGTCAACTGCTTTCGTATTTCTGTGCTACCATTCAGTTTGAGATTTATTAACTAGAAGTGCTCTGCTATGGTCCGCACAGCAACGTGTATTTTCATTTTAAGGCTGATCTGTAGAGTGAGGGATATAAAATGGCACTAATACATACAGTATTTGGACATAGGCTAAATATGCATATTTCCTGCCACTGCACATACCCAATTTCTGTGAACGAGTGGATCCAGTGAAACGGATGGAAAAACAACCCTGCAAAATATTCAAATAGAAACAAGAAAACGTAGGCCCTTGGATTTGCAGGGAGAAATAAAGCACAATTTTAACTGGGTCAGAAGTATACTTCTATCTACACACAAACACTGAAAAAACATTCAACATTTAAAAGGAACATTTCCTTTTAAAATATTTTAGCATACAGGGACAGTGGTTACACATGCCAAATAAGTGATGGATGCCATATTTCAGATGAGCTTCTAAATCCAATCTCCAATAAGCCAATATCTTTGTGTTGTTTCATGGGGAAAGAGCTAGGAGGTTTGCATATCTGTAAGTAATAAGATGGCTTTGTCCATGAGGAGACAGGGTGAGACACCTCTGAAGTATAGATTTGAAAATGTAGGCTCTTCAACCCATTACTGAAATAGTCAGACTGGTCACAAGCATTTTATTTTTCACAGATTGGAAACTAATATATCATCTTTCATCCCCCCCCCCCCCCCCCAAGTCTGCTAAAACAATCATGGGGACTTTGGCCTAAAGTGTGAAAATAATTGTAAGTAGCTTTAGACTCAGTTCATACATTTAAGCATTTGCAGTAGTTTTGTGAAAATATCATTTTGGTTGAGAACACATTGAGGACTTCTATGGATAATAGAGAGGTCACAAAGTCACACACTTGTTCAGGTTAGGAGAAAAAAAAAGAACAATTGGAGCGCAGCATTACCGAGGAGATTTTAAAAGCACCGGACGCTGATCGCTCCATTCTGTGTTTCGGGCAAAACCAAACAGTGTGTAATGATAGAAATAACAAACTAAGGAACTAACAGCAGAATTGCACCATTGAGTTTTCACCTCTTGATTGCCCTCCCATGTACACTATAAAAATTCAGTTATTAATTTAAAATCCCTGATATGGAATAAAATAAAAAATACAGAGGAACTACAGCATATCTTTGACACATTAAAGTTTGAGTTGATGCTCTATCCTTTGTGCTCGACCCTAAATTAACAGCTTTACAAGAAAAACAGTGCAAGAGGCCACATTTTGAAAGGAAGTAAATTTAGGACACATATGATATACTTCCTTTCATATGTATCCTACATTTATTTCCTTTTAAAATGTGGCCTCTTGCACTGTTTTTCTTGTAAAGCTGTTAATTTATCATATCATATCATGTACACTGTAGGTGTACTTCAATTAAAAAAAAAATACGGTCAAGTAGGTTTACTAATAAAAAAAAGAAAAAAAAAATGAAAGCATATTCTGTGTAAACTTTGCATCAAGTTTCCTAAACCTGTTCATGGCAGCTGTACAAGTAACTTTTTGGTGAAATCAAAGGCTCCTATTTTAACCTTTCTGTGCTGATAAAAAAGAATATGGTCAAATTTAAATTTCTGAGACACAATTATGTAAAGGACACCTCTTCCAATGTCTGATATGCAATTTCCAATTTAACCATAGCTTAAACATATGAAGACAATGTTGTATTGAAACTGTTAACCCTTCAATTTGTTAGCTCAAGTGATACTTGCTATTCTAGACTCCCATCAGTGGCTGTATAAGCCTGCACAGCAGAGAACACACAAGGCCTAAGGTCAGCTAAGGCAGTGCACACCATTTAAAATAATATATATATATTTTAAAAAGCAAAAGCAACAAGCTCACTTTAAAATTACACACAAAAATAAATCTGGAGGCTGAAGTATTCTAGCTAGTCTTTCTTACTCTTCAGAAGACATGCTTGGGTCAAAAAAAGAAAAAAGAAAAACCAAAACAATCAAACAAAAAGATTAAAAACGAATGATCATAGTCATCTGATTTTATGGCACCTGTGGTATATAGACAGCTCAGTTACTGAGATCCCTCAAATCGGTTCACAGTTTTCACTTCGATATGTTGAGGATTAAAAACGATATATTTTTTTATGTTACACGTATCATTTATTTTTAGCAGTGTCACTAGTTTATGTTGGAAATTCTGTACCAGGCAAAAATATATATATTTACAAGAACAATATGGCTGAGCAACTTTGATCAAAACTGCTCTGTTCTAAATTCAGACGTTGGGTTTTAGCTTATAGTTCCAACCATCTTAGGCGCAAAGTCTTTGTGATGCAAATAAAAAGCTTTTGACTATGTTCAGTAATGTATGTTGTCTTGGATGTGAAATGTGCACATAGATGTCCGTGAAGTGTGACTTATTACAACTTGCTTTTATTAAAAAAATCTAAATAAAATCAAAATCAAACTAAAACTCTTCTATTTTGAGAGGATAGCATTTCAGATGTAAACCAAGCATTTATCGGGTAGAGTGTGGGAAAAAAAAAAAAAAATCTAGGTACTAATTTGAATAGTAATAATAGGACTAATAACAACAACAACAAGAATAACAATAATACTGCTATTGTGTCAAACAGCAGCACCAGACCTGGTCTTGTTTTTCTGTCCTGTTAGCTCCAAAGAATGATGATACTGAAGACGCTGTTATTAAAAAGGAACAGCTTCAACTAAAAAGAAAACACACAGCTAACTACAATCTTTAAAACAGTTACAGTGCTCTAGTTGTCAGAGTTGCTGTAGGCTCTTGATTTCAGGAGACGCCTCATGTGTTCATTCCACTCCTCATTCGGGGCCAGCAGCCCCTCCTCGTCATCATCAGTGCGGATACAGCTCTCCTCGTCGTCCGTCCTCACGTAGCTCTCCTCGTCTGTTTGGCTGTAGCTCACCTGGGAAAGGAAACACAGTCGCATCGTTTTGGTGGTTTCTTGCTTTTATCCCAAAAGGCAGGGGTCTGTTAATTTGCACGACAAAATCAAACAAAACAAAAACACTACATTGTTAAGTTTTAAGTCGTCTCCTTCTCCGTCCACTGTGCTCTGCTATCACACGGCCCGAGTCTGGACCCAAACCCAAGTCCGTCCTTCCGTTTTTCTTGTTTTGTTGTAAGAGATCATGCCAAACGGTGCGGTAGTTTGAATAATTATTGCTCACTAGTGTGACAAGGAATCCCCAGTCTGCTTTTGACCCCAAGAGGACACAGAACAGGAACTTTGTCTATTTATTTATCATATTTCACATACCTCAGCCTAATTCTTAACCAATTTCAGTTGTGTTTTTAGTCACATCCAACAACGACATGTGCTTGTATGGGATATGCTTTTAGTGAAAGATAAAGACAATCTGGAGGATGTTTAGATGCAGCACAACACCACTACAATAAGCATGTACTATCAGGCTTCGAAAACCACAAACACACCAGGCAAAGCAGGGCGGTGACAGCGGACATGTAGCAGGTACACCAGAAATATACTTACTTGAAAAGAGAGAAAGAATGTGCTCATTCCTGCAAAGTGACCTAGAGGCAGCAGAGTGTATCAAGAATTTAAAAAAAGAGGAAAGAAAATATAGAACAAAAATAAAAACAAAAACAAAAGAGAGATTTTAGAAGTCTTAAATAAGCACAAAATAAAGTGTAATGTGTTTGAAATAGTAAAAAAAAAAAAAAAAAAAAAGCAAGCTTAATCTTAAAATAGAGGGAAAAAGTAGTGTGTGCCGGACAGAATTGCAAAGCAAAGAAACAAAAATCCTGCTGGAACAGTGTATAGAGACATTGTTAGACATTGTTATTGCTAAAGGTTTAACTCCAGAGGAACTGAATGGTTGAAAAAAAACTTGTCTGTTTGATCCTACAGCACTACAGCTTCCCAGACATAACACATTTCAGTGAACATGCTAAAAAATATGATTATAATTGCACAATCCCACTGATTTACAGAAGTTAGCAGCACTGTAAACAGATATTATGAAGTGTATTTTATATCTACTTTAGTTTATTCTGTGTTTGGAGGAACTGTTAATAGATCTATACATTTATTGTAAGTTGCTTCCTTCATTAATGCACTGCTACAGATGAATATTGAGGTAGAATTAAAGGCCTTGAGAAGACCTGGTCATTTAAAACTACCCAAATCCTATCTAAAGAAGTTTCCGCATATAATGCTGCCTGCATTCCCTGTTACTGAGGTAAACAAATGATGCCTGCGGGACTGAGAGCTGTACCTGTAGCAGGACTCGCTATTTTGTTATAAGGGTCACGTGGCCAAAATGAAGACGCACTTTCGACAAGGTTTCCTGCTCGCTGATTGTGCTATTCTGATATGATGAAAAGCTTGCTGAATCTGAACATGCAGAACCATATTAGTTTACAGTGGTTGTCAAGGAGTAACCAGTAGACCCACTTTGTTCAAAATACTGGATAGTCTGGGTGCAGGGTAACTTTTCTTTGTAGTCGTACCTGGTAAACTTTATAAAAATAAATACTCACTCCCATAATCTACAGATTCAATTTTAAAGCTAAAAATGCAACATTTTGCATTTCTCTTTTGTAGTATTGTTACAATTCCTGAATTGAAGCATATAATTCAAATACAACATTTTATACTGTATTCATCCTAATAGATGAGCACACCCCTATTTCAGATATCCAATTTTGTTTTAATTTGTCTTTGTGATTTTATTTTTGGGTGCATGACCCAAGGTTATTGTTGCTCATGTAATGTGAACAGATTAAAGTAATTAATAAACACAATGTATACAGATAAAATTTGTTTTACTTAAACTTTTATTTAAAGTAAGAACATTAAATAAATAGGAATACTTACATCACACTCACAGTTCTCAACAAAATAGTTCACTTCAACAATTTGGATAGCTTATTGATATCACTATGTGGACCAGTAAATATAATTTTCATGGGGATTTCGAGTCCAGTACCTGTATTTTACCTTTTCCCGGTAACCACGACCGATATGTTCCCACCGTGGGCAATGACATACCGGAAAACGTTCGCCTGATATTTGGGGAAGTGTCCTACAATTTGACCTTGACACAAAACGGCGACCACACACTGTAGCTGTTTTATAGAAGATCACAAAATAAGTTCGCAATCACATTTGGACAAGATTTGCATTGACAAATGGCAATCACATGTCACAACAGCTGTCCTGCCTTTAACATGACTTAATTTCCATTCTTGAAATACTTAATTTGTGTTGTGGTGAGAATATTTAACTTGTGCTGTGGAAATATTTAACGTGTTTTGGTGGAAATATTTTTGTTGCATTTTGCACCTTAGGTCCACTGTAACATATTATTTGGTACCTTTAAGTTTTATTACTCATACATAAATTATATAAATGAATATACAAGTTAGTTCCAGTCCTCGAATCTGAATGGACGAGAGACGTTCCACGAGCACTGATGGTCTGACACCATCAGCACTCGGACGCTTCACTGTGTGTATCACTCCGCCACATTAACCTTTGAAAACAAATAAATGTGTACAATAGTCCCAAGGACCAGCAAACGCACTAGGTTGTTGTCACCAGCTGCCAGCATGTTTGTTGCTTTTCTAATGCTTTTGAAACAATTTTTCTTGTTGAATGAAAAATAGAAATGAAAACAATAATACTTATCAGACCATATTGTTTATGAGATAAACTGTTAACTTTTTGTTTATTGAAGGATGGAAAATATATAGCCTATATGGAAAATAAAATAAATATCTGACCATATTGCGTGTAAAATGTCTGAGTGTTAACTTCTTGTTCATCGATGGATAAAGAATTAAATAAAGCATCTAACAAACTACATTTTGTTAGAAATGTCATTTATATTAGCTTCTTTGTTTATTGAATCGTATACGAGTCACGGCACACACTGGTACGGCACGGCACACAAATCTCTATATCTCACTCACACACGACGTTTTAGAATGCCGGAGGTAAGTGCATAATATGAACTGCAACAGCACATCCTGATATGTGGCGTAAGAAAGTAGTTCCATACACAAGTGCATTTTTTTATGACAGTCCTACGTTTTTTTCTCTTTTTTATTTTCTTGTTTGTTGAACTGTTGTTTATAAGCAATATCACACTCGCAATCGTGCGATATGGCCCTATATCAGCACTGCTGTGATTACCTACGGCCTCGTGCCTGTGGCCGAATCACAGCAGTGCTGATATAGGGCCATATCGCACTTTTGCTTGTGTGATATTGCTTAAATACAGTTTTTTCTAAAAACAATCTGATAAAAACACAGATTTCTTGTTATATTATGTTCTATACATTATAGTTAGTTTTATAACCTACATTTTATTTAAATTAATGTTGTATTTGAGGAAAAAAGTACACTGTACACTATACACTATATACACGGTCTATGAGAAGAAGTTACCCTGCAGCTGCTCTGTCCGGCATTTTGAGTGCAGAGAATCACGGGTCTGTGGATTTATTCCATTTCCATCTAAACGAATACCGTTCTGCACGTTCAGGTTCAGCAAGCAAGTCATCATATCACAATATCTCAACCAGCCAGCAACTAACTATATCGGAAGTGCATCTTAATTTTGGCACTAACGACCCTCCATAATTTGTGCCCACTTGCTCCTCACCATGTAGGTTTTCTCCTGCTGGCTCTGTTTCAGGTACTCTTCCATTTTCAGCTCATTTTCCAGCTGGCGAACAGAGTCATTCTCATAGCTCTCATCATCTGTCCTCACAAAGGAGTCCCCATCGTCTGTGCCACTGTCAACCAAAGCAGCAGGAAGAGACAAACAGAGATGCGTGAGTTTATCTACACAGGCCTGTCTGGTTTTGAAAAGAGGACAGTCGCTGAGTCATGCTCAACTGATGTACTGAACTGTACAGCTTTGGAAAACTGCAGGAGAGTATTTTGTCTGAGCAGTCCTGTTGGGCCACACTCTCCTAATATATCTGCACTACTCACTATACAACAATTTTTCTGTGAACGTACAAAAAGAATGGTTTAGAGCTCTTGATCAATGTGTGTGCTCGTTATTCTGATAAATGTTAGTGTGACTGATGTGAATTATGTCAGTATTCATATAGACAGATGTAAAGGAAATATCTGAATTACCACATCTGGAAAATAAGCTTATTTCGTAACATCTGAAAAGGGCAATTTGATTGGTTATTTTACAGAAGCTAAGGGAACATTTAGAACATTCTGAAAATAACAGATTTTCTTCTGCAGAAAGACTACAAACTGTACAGGTCAGATCTTGATGACCTTGCCCCACACAGCATTCTTTCCAGAGATCTAGACAGGGAGCCGGTATTTACATGTCACTGCGGAGGGTGCCTGAGGCCGTGGCGCTGTGGTGATACCCTGGTTTTCTGGCATGAATCTGTGCAAGGAAGGCCTTCTCTGAGGTGGGTGAGGGGACCAGATCATCAAAGTGGGCACGCCCGAAGTCTGAGTCCACGTTGCTCTCCGTTTCGCTGCCAGCTTCTAAAAAAACAGACAGTGTGAACAGGCTCTTGGCCTATAGTTGTAAAATGAAAAACTTATTTAAACAATACATAACCATGTATTTTCTCATTGTCACTGAAACAGTTAGTTGATCATGTGCTTGATTTTCCGTTTTCCTTGCGCAATTAATCATTGGCGTGCACAAGAGAATACACAAAAACTCAATGGGTATGACAGTTCTTTTTATTTAGTGTTATTTCTTTTCTCTATTTGAAACACTGCTGTAATGCCTAATCACTATTCAGCCTGTCCTCACTTTTGCATCCTCTTTCTACAACTGACAGCAAAAAGCATCCTATGAAAAGTAATGTGCCGCCTCATACTCAAAACATGATCTGAAAAATGTGAACCAGAGGATAGGAACGGCTTGTTTTTACATCACATTCTAGTCACATGGTGATACCAGAATCCCAAACCAGAAACTAAGGCAACCAGGTCATCTTAGCACTGCTACTACAATCTGCCAGCAACATACAGAATAAAATTGCACCACAAATACAGTTCTACCAATTGCAGAACACTAGGGCTGATTCTGCACTCAAGACTCAAGCCAAATCCTGTTTTTGACCATGTTAGTAACTTGGGATCCAAGTACTCCTGTATTTGAAATAAACAACACATTTACATTCACTTAACTTCAGTAAAGTTATGACTTCTGTTGAGGACATGTTTTACACAAATTAAAAAAGCAGAAGAAAAAACAAGTAAGAACCCTAAAAGCTCTCTCTATGTATTTAATTGAGTAGAATGTAAATAAAACATTATTTTAGTGAACTTGAGAAAGGCAGAGTTTTCATATTTTAAAGCAATACATTCTATTCATAGGTACATAGGCTGCCAGAATCACATGCTGATATGTTTAAGTTTTGTATTTCTCCCACACATTTTTTTTTCTCCAGTATATTTGTACCTCGGACATAATCCCAGCCAACTTTCCATAACCTTTTGAGAGAGATATTGCTGTAACTGTTTTCAAGAGCATGCTGGTTTACAAAGGTCAACAGTTCTTTAACTTACACCAACAGTCTTTTACTAATATGTGTGCTTAGTTTGTGTACATTTTGTACATGATGCCCAGATCTTCATTTATTTTCCCTCTTCTGCCCCCCTCATCCCCTCTTGCATCCCCCTCTCTGCTATCTCCTCCTGGATGCACTCACATTATTTGAAGCTTAACCTTTCCAAATCTGATCTCCTCATCTTTCCCTCCTCCTCTTCACCTTCTACTGATCTCTCCATTTCAATTCCACTGGAATCTACCACACTCTTTTCCGCTAAGAAACTGGAGTCACTCCTATTCCACTTGGACACACACCTACCAATTCTTCCTGACCAATATATACAGAATCCTCCCCTTCCTCTGCTCAGCCCATTATTTAACTATGCTTCCATATGCTCCTGTGTATTGTGACTTCTCTTATGCCTACCCCTCCTCTCCTCCTTTAGCACATAGCTAGGACTTATTATGTCTGCACTTGTTACCTTATTGTACGAGGATGTATGCTTATTGTACTGATTGTTCTACTGCAACTGCTTTAAAATTGTATTTTATATTACTGCACTTTTGTAATGCTTTAAAATATTTATTGTGTGAACTGTAAGTTGCCCTGGAGAAGGGTGTCTCCAAATAAATAAATAATAAATCAACAAGGAATAACATAGGGCTCTCCATCTCCCAGTGTAAAACTGCTGCTGTAAAGAACTGTGGGTTTGTCCAAAATACTTTTTCATGTTATATAGATTAGCTTTTCACTTTTCACTTTTCAAGTAGACTGAGGTGAACCTGCAGTGCTCTAACAGCTTTTAACATCTCCACATAAATGAATACAAGAACAACAACTCTAATTGGTTTCAATGCCTGTGGCTGTTTCTGATGGTACTATAATGTAAAAAAGGCAGTCCTGGAGATTGTGGCGTGCATTTGATATTGTAATAACTATCTGCAGTGCAATAACCTTGATTGAACTGCTCCCAATTCACCCGCTCCTTGATTAGCTAAATATGCATTTGACAAAATTTGAAAAGTAATTTTTTAACCATTCAAAGTGTACCTTAACAACATTAGTGACATACAGTTGCTTAAGTGATTCTTTTCAGTTTTCTATTAATCTAAAACACCCTCCAGCTTGTTTAAATAGCAAACACAATAAAATACAATAAAACCTAAACACTACTGTAGAAGTAAGACATATCAACACTGTACCATACTGTACACTATGACTGTGTTTTACTCCACTGAATGGACAGGTTTATAATATTCTGTACTGTAGTACACATGAAACGTGAGAGAGGACCTAGGTACAGTGAAATACTACCTGATCTTCGACTACATGCCCTGCACTTTCCGCACATAAGATTTGAAAGCAAGCAGACAGAAGCGAAAGCTGAGGCCTATATGACAATCTATAAATTTTAATATTTATTTTAATATATTTTCACTTTTATCTAAGGTTGAACCACAAATTATTTCCAGCTATTTCCAAAACTGGCACTAGCAGCATTGCGCTTGTCTAGACCATTTCAGACATGAACTCCAACTGGTTTGTCTCTAGCCATACTGTAAGAAGTCTTTCCCCCCCAAGTGTTCAACCCAAGATAATCAAATTAGCAGCTTGCAGCCTAAAAGGATGATAAAGATCTACTATCTCTATCGCAGGACACAAATCTCAGGCAGAAGGCCGCCTGACCTCTGTGAGCAGCATCATGGGGGGCAGGGGCTAGTAGCTACGTTTGGGTAGGACAGGCCAACTTACCCCTGTACAGTCCGTTCTGCAGTGTGTCCTCATCCTCACCCCCACTGCCATCTTCTGCAGGGACCAAGTACAGCTCTTTTAAGCTCCTACTTATATAGCGGTAACTAAATTCATTTCACAGTGGTGCTGCTATGCTATGTCCCCTGAAATACAACAACTATGGCTGAATGAGAGGAGAACTTCACCTATACGTAATGTAAAGATCCCACTGTCATTTCCCTACTTCCCTACTAAAATCACTAAAAAGCACAGTAGGGATTGTTAGTGGCAGAACATTTGTGAATGCAATGCATTTCTTTAATCGTCTTTACTGCCACATCAAGTACTGCACATTAGACCTATAAACAATGTAATGTTTTTAAAGGTCATTCTCGCTTGTGTCCCAAGGCAGAGGCTCACTAAAAGAGAAGGCCTTGTCTGTGCTTAATGACACCGTGATGCTTTAGTTAAAATAAATGACTTCTTTAATCTGACTCCAGTGACTGTGTCTCAAGGGCCACCACAGATCACTGAGATGCAGGTCAGTGCTCATTTTTTCTCTTTCTGATACTTATGCAAATTCCTGAATATGACTGAGAAGAATGCAGATGTTACCTAGAATGCACTTCATGAAGCTACTGCTAGGTTCAATGGTCCAGGTCATTCAATTCAATGAAATGGATTTGAATCTGTAATACGAATTAAGGCAGACTAGAGTTTATCACCAAAGCACTGACTGGTGAAAAGCTTAGGATGAAATGTGTCTCAGAATTTCTTTCAGAGATGACAGTTGGAGCAAATATGAAAAGTAATCTCCTTCTGAATAAAAGCAGCGAATATTATCATGCCAATTTACCTTCAAGTTATGAAGGGGAAAAAATGAATATGTGAAACACTTACACTATAAATGCTGTGTGTATATTAAGCATATAGACTATATAGAAAAAACAAAGCAGGAGATGGAAGTGGGGACAGGAGGGGGACGACACCTGAGGGACATTTGAAGAAGCTGCCATAGTAAAAAACACAAAACAAAACAAGAGCAACAAATGGAAGAAAAACAAATAAACCACCAAAATAATCTTAGGGACAAAAGATGCAGTATATATTTTCATTATTCCTCCAAATTTTAAACAATGGGAATCTACCCACACTTTCTTGAATTTTCCTTGGTTATGTTATTTTACCAAACCCATCTAAGACTGTCCAATGGCTTTAATTGATTTGGAAACCCCAACTAATCTCAACCTTGTACCCAACCATTAGGGAGGGGGATCAAAGATCAATGAGCAGTTTTGAATCCCATAGTCTATAATTGTTCATTCACTCAGGGACAGCTGTCACAGTGTTACTGCCTGTTGGAGGACGCGGATCAGATTAGCCTTTCCTTCTGCGGCCCCACACGCCACTTACTGACTGTCCACACAGCACGACTGATAAGCATATTTACCATTGGGAGAACAGAGCACAATGCTGCTGCAGAGGTCTGGTCCAAATCCAGCAAGGTGTAGCACCATGAACCACGATGTTTAAATAGCAGTCACTGAGTCACGGTCGACCTGAGCTGACCCTTTTATTCCAGACAGGTGATGAGATTGACTCTCATCTCATCTTCTCTCTCTGACCAGTTTATACAGTAAAAGCATTTTTTTTTCTTCCACAATGCTACTTAAAATCCTGTTTAACCTGAAATCCCATCGTGTTTTAAATTCAAAATAATTTATAAGATGGCAACACTTTAGAGCAGGAGGTGCAAATGACATGTATAGTGCGTTATAATCTGAAATATTAATTATTACACTGTTCATAACCAGCTACTACTACTATCTGACAAACACAAATTGTTCCCATATGTTCACATTTTATACATCAATAAATCTGTGCTAATAGATTTGTTTAAAAATAACGTATGAAGTAATGAACTCCTGAACTAAAATGTTACCATACACTGCAATAAGGAAATACTCTTTCGAAAATGTAAAATAATGTGTCTTGTTAAATACTGCATCTTTTCAAAAACAGAATGTGGGTAACTGAGAACAAAAAGGTAATAATCTCTAAACTCCTTCCATGGTTTACCAGGACACATTTTACACTCCTTGTATAAAAATAAAATAAATCAACCAACAGGAATGCCAACATATGTGCAGATAAGCAAGAAACAATTAAATACACTATATATGTATTTGACAGCCTATTAAGACATAGCTCATACGAATGTAGGAACACAGTATTGCACAGTGCTCAGCTGATGACTGACTGACAGAAGCTCTACTGGCTGTGCCTGGCAGTGCTGCCCATTACTGTGGCATGCCCCCCATTGTTTCTGTGCATCTCCTACCTGAGTTGAGCTCCTTGACAAGTGATGACATAGTGTTTGTGATGGAATCAGCAGCCACCAGCAGGTCATTTCTTAAATTCCTCCTGGAGCCTGTAAAACACAGAAGCCATGTTAGGAATGAACTCAAAGTCACAAGAGCTTTATTCTTTGTAAAAGCCTGTTTAAGTGCTTTCTATTTCTTGTTGCTTGGCAACACCAAGACCGTGAACAGGCTTTCAGTGTTCAAATATGAATCTCCTGAACCTGCTGAGGGCGCACTCGTCCTCTACAGACTAACAGCAGTCCTGTCATAAAGCTTGGTATCCTACTAGTGTGTGTTTATTTTTGATTTTTTTAACAAAACAAAATATTTGCTTACACCATAATTGTTCATAAATCATTTCTACTGCCGGTTTGGCAGGATACACCTCAAAGTGTGGTTCACATTTCAGGATGAAAAGGGAAAAGAAATGCTGTACATTGAAACAAAGGGAAATATGACATATAAACATATAAATGCACAAATGCAAATCATGTCACAAAACTGTGAAAAGAACAAATACAAAAACCTTTTTTTCTAGGTAGTGCAACCTAGTAATTTACTGTGGGAATAGTTCATTGATCTTTTTGAGAATATCTTCTAAATCGATGTGTTTGAGACTGAATTTGAAGACAGTTTACTTTTCTGTGTGTTAATTGAAAGATGGGTGAAAAACTCAGGCAAGGGGGAAAGGAATGAAGCAACAGACATAATAAACCTGTTATTTCTACTACTCCAGTGCTTTCTATGGTCTGACACAGAAAGATCAGCGCCTCTGTATTAAACCAGGACTCACACCAGGACTCAAAAGAAGCTGTCTCATAAAGACATCTCTCTGTAGGTTCAGAAAGCCACAGGTCTCAGACAACAATCCCCCACCCCTTCTCCCTTCATGTAAGACCATTCATCCAGCATTACAACTGCCCCTGCAAGGACACAATCATGCTTTCATTTGCATACATGCTCTGTAGTTTGCAAAAACCTAAGACAACAATAACAAATAATCCATCTCCAGTGAAATGGCTGTTAGTAAAAATTGTTGACATTTCATATAAACGTTCATCATTTCAATAGGACAGAACTGCACTGTCATAGCAATTGAAATTGGCATATATCCCATTATCAGTCACAAGGGGGCACTGCAGACAAAGGATTGGGTCTGTACCACGTATGACATCATTTCATCTGCAGAGACCTTGCAGGCATAAAACACAGAAGTAGCTATATTCACATACCCTGCAGAAGGATAGTAATGTTAAGAATATTCAGATGTATTCTTTTAACATAAGAATAAGAGAGATGGCAGATTTTCAGATAGATGGAAAGGAACGTGACAGAAGGCAGAAAGTTTTAGCTGGGTTTAAAGTTTCTAGACGAGGTTAAATAATAAAATATGGTAGAGACCATCGTTTTAAATCAGGCACCGATGAGGAATATATGTTGCATTAGTAAAGAAACAAACAATCAAATATAAATACATACATACAATTATATATATATATATATATATATATATATATATATATATATATATATATATATATATTATTATTATTATTTTTATTTCTTGGCAGACGCCCTTATACATACACACATATATAATTGTAAATTGTATGTATATGTGTTACTATAATGCGTCCATTGCTATCCATTGCTAGTTTTCTTTTGTTTACCTAGTCATGTAACATCTTTTCATCTGCCACTATCCTGTTCTTTCCTTCACATCTTGCACCGACATTGCGTTTGGCATGGCAGCACAGTCCCCTCCCCTTTCCCTTTTGATATCTCACAAGGGCACGGGCCCTCTGTCTGCCCTCGCTCTGATTTGTTTATCACTTACCTCTCTCCGAGCAGATGGCAGCTTCAAGAGTCGGAGGCTGTCCCTAGTGTCGCTGAGCAAACCGCCTAATTAGGGTTTCTACAAACAACATGCTCTCTGAGGCAGCACAAAGGCTCACATTGTTAACCACCGCACACCAGCCCCGGAGCCTGGCAGGGTTCACTCTACCTGTTGGGATATTATATGCTATAATGATCTGAACTGATGTGGTTTTCTAATCTTTTGCAGATTTGGAATGAAAATCACCCTTTGATGCGCCATGATTGTACACTGTGGCAGAAAGGTGACGCTCACACTTCTGTATGCAGTAATGCTCCTCCTCTACCTCTCAGAGCATGATGATTGCAGACACTACGAGCTCATTCACTTGGATATTTCAAGAACCAGCTCTGATGAGGTCCTCTGATCAATACATTACTGGCAGCGAGACAGATATAATGGCCTAAATTATCTCTGCGCTTCATGTACCTTTCCCATGTCCTTGGGGTCAGCATGGCGTCTGAATTCAAACACTGTATAACACACCAGGTGCAGAGTTTTGCTTGCACAGCTGTGCTTTATGAATGTAGCATCCCACGAAAGTGTCGGACAGATTTGAAACTCTTAATACAATAAAATGCTTTACACCAGTTTTAATCTGGAGAAAACAAAACAAAACAAAATCCTGATTAACACAGCCTCCAGTCTTTGTTCTTGGGGGTTTTCTACTGTACCCATGAGCTCAAAAGGGTTAAGAGCCCAACCTACTCTGAGCAAAGGCTTCCTGCACGTCCCCTCCAACGCCGGTGAGCGAATCCTGAGGTGTGTGGGTTGGAGTGGAGCAGGCTGACGCAGAGCGGATAGGCATTGGGATTGGCCGGCTGATCGTATGGCTGGGGGATGAACGAGGGGAGCCTGCCCCCTGGGTCTGAAACAGCGAGAAGGGGTTATTAATATCAGTAGGGCTTACCGTCAGTGAAGGGTGAGGGACTACTTAACACATGAAACCCCCTCAATTGAGCCCTGCCACTGGAAAACCATAACTAAGGTCATTACTGTAACCCTCACCATGAGAGAAAACATTAGGGTCTCTTATTTTAGGGTCTGACCAAACAAAGGCAGTGGCAAACTGCTTGGATGCTATTTTAGGCGTTGCATATGATCATTCTGTTCAATTAAATATAACATTAAAAACATTTTAAACATTAAAAGCCTACATAAAACAGAATCTGACTCAGCAAATGGTCCGTATCTGTTCCTAAATAGTGCCGATGTGGCATAATGACATTCTGGCTTATTCACATCAGACAATTTCAAAACGCAACGAATGCCCATGCTGTTAGAAATAAGGCTCTAATGTGACATTCTGATTAATTGAAACCCAGCAAAGATAAAGTGTTTGAGAAATAAAACAGAATTCAAAGAACAAAAAATAGAAAGATTAAAAAAATAGCAGGATAAATGTAACAATACAGTAAATGTAAAGTGGGAACAATTCACATATTCACATTGAACAGTGCAATGATGGTAAAGTAAGTAAATTAATAAAGATAAAGATGAAAAAAATTGTTTTTTTCCTTTTGGAGTGAAAGGTCACAACAGGGATGATTTCAGAAGGAGCTGTTTCTGATGACCTGGTACACTATGCATGTTTAATTGCACACATGACATGTTATTTGATCAGTCAATGTCTTTAAAAAATGTTGCATTGTATGTTTTAGTTAATACTACATGGTCCTTCAAAGGCATAAATGACATTCATACGAAAAGGCATCTTTTGTTCATCTACATGGAAATGATGAACTGTAATTGAGCTGATAAATGCACTTTGAATTTTTAATCGTTTCAGTCTCAAGATGTTAATCTCTTTATTTTGGTTTGAAGGATTTTTTAAAAATGCAATACTAAATGGCTGGTAGCTTTGTTTTTATGAAGGAAGTCCTAGATATTTGATAATTGTTCAGAACATACAGCGCATAACATGCAAATCAATTTATAACTTTTTTGAAATGCGTTTTTCTGGATTTTTTTGTTGTTATTCTGTCTCTCACTGTTAAAATACACCTACCATTAAAATTATAGACTGATCATTTCTTTGTCAGTGGGCAAACGTACAAAATCAGCAGGGGATCAAATACTTTTTTCCCTCACTGTAGTTAAACAAGCCTTTTCTATTGAAGAAAATTGCATATTCTTAAACAAGAGAAAAATGTTATACATGGATTGTTTCTTTTCTATTTAATATTCAGCCCTGGTCAAACAAATGTCCAGAAAATATGTTCACCTAGAATCATCCCTCTCCATATTTGGTGGCACATGTACTTTTTGCAACTAATTCCGTTACCAAACAAACACCGGGGACTAACAGGATTTTGTGGACACCCGGTACACAGTGATAACTTGTCAGTTTTATAGCTTAAAAAAAATACTTGTTTATTTTCCCACAAACATAAAAAATGTTTTTCCATTCGCCAAAGCTCAGAACAGCCAAACACATCTGGTGCCGTTACTGCTTAATATCCACCGGTATGACATCTAGAGAAAAACATCTAGAGACCATTAGATATTGCAGCAACCCATGTGGTTAATGTGGTCAATGTTAGCCCGTAATAGTGTTTGGAACTGTTTTGATAGTCAATGTTATTATTTTTAGGTCACTGCATACAGCTTTTCACAAGCCATTTCATACACACCGAGTTATTAGCCATTCCACTCGACAAATAAAAAGATGAAAGCTCAACCCCAAAGCCTCATACAAATGGGGGGAAAAAAGCAAAATAAATTGAAACCCTTAGGATGGTAACCTGCTGTATTAATGTAAGGTTTAGACTCGTTTTCACAGACTTACTGGTTGTTTCATTTCTTCCTCCTGTTGAAAAAATGTATGAGGAAAATACATAAAAGGGCTGGGGAATACTTGTTTTTAACATATATTTACACCATTTAAATTACAGTGTGTCCCAATACAACCATGCCACTAAGAGTGAACAGGTTAGTTTATGAACATGTGATCTAGGTTTGCCAAGCCCACGTGATTGCTTTAGAGCTGGTGATGTTTTAGATCAACACATATCTACCTGAAACAAAGAACACAGACAGTGCATCCCAGCATAAGTAACCCAAATATTTTATCATCTGCCCCCAATCCCCACCTGACAATGTTCTGAGGTATAGAATAATAACATCACATACCCTCCATAACCATAATCTAGCATTTGAAAAACAAATGATGTATTCTGACAGCTAGGCATGCACAACATTTAGAAAGTAGCATAACAGTTGTGAAGTTAATGCGGCTCAGCTTCCACAAATAAACCCTGTTCTGTAAGGACAGTTTTAGCAGCAGTGGCAAACAGTTTGTGCCTGTGGCTGAATAACTCCCACAATTTATCTTATCAGTTATTATTCTCTCCAAATCTCAAGTCAGGGGAAAAAAAAATAATCAAAAACTGTAATCCATAATGAAATGGTAACAGATCATAAAGAACTCCAGCAACATGTAACTGCCTTATCTTTCCTTAAAAAAAGATCACCTTAGACCTTTTTTAAAGACCGAAATTAGGAACAAACCAAAACGCCAAGCTGGTTGTATTATTTTACATAAAATCAGATGTCATGAAAACTTCCACAATTTTGCTTTTCTACATTGGATTTAAAGTTCTAGTAACGGAAGTGCATTAAGTTGCATCACAAAACAGACAAACAAAAAACTAACATTTAAATTAGTTATGATGTCAGTTACACTATGGTAAAGAAGACCTACAATCAATAGACCTCTTCCAGCATATTGACAAGTCTCTTTCCAGCAATATGTCCAACAGGTGAGCTGACTATCCTTGTGTTATCAGTTAAGCAAGTGTGAGGGATTCATATTCAGCAGTGAACTGATTTGCTAACCTTCAGCAGACTATAAACTGAGATAAAGGACTTCAGGTGTTGAATGAGTTAATGCACTACCTTGAGCAGATTGCAGATTATTTCAGGAAGGTGTTTAAATACAATGGATGTAGCCTGTTTTTAGCACTTTGTTAAGGGAGTCTCCTATAGTTAGCAATTTAATAACAGATCTTTATAACACTGGCTGTTGATGAAGATGCTACACACCTTGAGCAGTTTCATGAGTCCCTCAAGCTGCACCATGAGTTCCCTGCGGCTCTCCTGTAGCGCGGACATCCTCTGCTCCAGCTCATCCTTGCGTTGCCTGCGAGGAGAGGGAAACCAGGGATCAGGCTGTGCGCGCTGCTCAGCAGGCCCATAAATTCCCTCCGAAGTCTTGGAATACTAATGAGGCTACCAATCAGTTTTAGGGTCTGTTCAATCTTTTCACCCGCGTCTGACCCGATGACTTTGCAGACAGGTCTATTACGACTCTCGAAGATTTAATCCTGCTCACATATTACCTGCTGGCCTCATACCAGGGAAGAGTAGACTCATTCTCCAGTGTTTGTGCACACCTTTCACAAGTTGTATTACAAGGAAATCCACCCATAACTCTCCAAATAGTAAGAATTATAAAATAGCGAGGAATGATTTAAAACGTCAATGGTGTATTGATCACCTTCTTCTCAGTGATATATCCTGATTAAGCCTTTCTTTATTAACACAGAATGTATAATGTATGTAAAAAACAACATATGAATCCAAATTAACATGTATTTATACTAAAGTAATACAAAAATTACTACAAAAGATTTTGAAGTGAGTATTTAAGCAATTAGGAAATAACACGTACTACCCAGGAACAAAAATTGTGTTACATAGTGTAATGGGCTACTAACAAAATTACACTCCTAACAAAATGAACTGATTTCAATATTCTCAGCATCTGTAGAAAACAATGTATCCTGCTGTTTAACTCTGAAACAGGGATGGCCATATATATATAAAAACTTTTGATATTAAAACTGCTGATATTAATTCCTGGAATTGAAATACTTAATTATTTGTACTATATGAATTATTCTACAGTTTTTAATTTTGGTAGATTACAAACTCTATACTATACTGGTTTTGAAAGGTCGCTCAAATATATATTACAACCAACAGTGTGGCATTCTGCCAGTAAAATGGCAGATTGACAGGTAATTCATTTGGGGTGCTTGACTAGTTCATAGTTGAAATCACATATAAAATGAAAATCACTTAGTCTGTGATTTCCAAACTTGCTTTTATTTGACTAAACCAAGTGACAGGGCAGAGTGGGTCCAGTACCCAGGGAAGCAACTGTTTTCTGAGGCAATGGGTGTTGCTATTCAATAATTTTGATAGTCAAGACTCATTCAGACAAAATACATTTATATTTGATAGGCAACAAAATCATATATCATGTATTTAAGGGACATATGAAGAAATGTATGTAAAAAACAAAGTATTCCCTTGAATATTGAATTGGCATAAATACCATGTTTCTTATGCATCCTATATTGGTTTCATTTTTTTATTGGCAGCTGTGTAAACAGAGGCTCTATTTCTAAAGCTCACAGAAAAGAAAACAAGTCAGAAATATCACCGTGTTGTCAAGGCAACAAAACACAAATACAAGTTTAGCATTCTCCTGGATAATAATCCAGCAATATTAAATTATATATTTCTGCAACAATTCTGCAATTGGCTGATCATATCTTTCTCAAACACTTAGGCATACCATTCTGCAGTATCCCTGGATGAGGATTTGAAGAGTAGTTTCATGCTGAACATTTTCAGTGAAAAACAATTAAATTAAACAAACAATAAATACACACACAATCAGACACACATTCACATGAACAATTCAAGATTTTCTTTAAACACAATTAGCTGGTGTAAGACGACAAGTACTGTGGCCATTTACTTAAAAAACATGGGTTAAATTTAGGTTTCCCTTTAGTCTTCCCTTGAGGGATTCCTTGAGTTACGAGGTGTTAGACTCTGAAGTCAATATATTAGTTTAGACAAAAACTGCTGCATTTAATACTTAAGGAGTTCCACGCCACTGGCCAGTGAATATGAGGAATCAAGGTGCTTCTTCCCATTGACAAAGCTGTGCAAGTGTCAGTGTGAAGGTGTGAGACAGTGGCTGACTGCGAGTGTGACTGGGGGGGTCCCACAGGGGTGAGGGTGTCAGTGTGGCTGTGCGTTACTGTGCCAGATGGCAGCGGCAGCTCTGTACCTGAGAAGCCGCAGCTCGGCCAGGAGGGTCGGGTTCTGCTGGGCCTTTTCCGGGGTGGGCTGAGAGGCCTGCTCGTGCTCCAGACGCAGCCGCTGAATTTCCTGCAGGATCTCCCTGGGAAAGACAAGGACAGCCAATCCAGTCACATGACCCTCTACACCAGAAAACCAACATTTACTGAATCTAATATCCTCCAAAATGAGAATGGATGTCGTGGAGGCTCCTGCATCAGTAAAGATGAAATGTAAAAGAACATTTCAGGAGAACTACTTGAATGTGTCAGTGTAACAATTTTTCCGACTGCATTTTCCAGCTGCCTGAATTCCACGGATTCTCCTCACTGGCTTCACTGACATTTGTACACTTGCAGAAATCATCTTGCACATTTTCTCTTATAAAAATAATAATACACAAAATACACCACAATGGAAGAAGTGAAAAACTCATCTTCAGGATACTTCATAAATCAGTATATTTTTGGAAAAGATATAAAAGGGAGAAACAATTACAAATTGAAGATGTTATTAAATGTTTATCAAGATGGCAAAGACAACAGATATTTGGGAGAGAGAAAATGAACCCATGATAAGTTTTCCATCAGTGTGTGGTGGAGATAATATTTAAACAAACAAACAAATAAATCTCACAAAACGTGTTTCACCTGTTTTTGTTTTCTAGTTCTGCAATGAGCTGCCGTTGCTGTTTGTTTGCATCAAGGGTGAAGGCAATTTCTGAAGCAGCCCTTTGCTGTTGAGCTTGTTGCTAGAGGAAAAATAAATAAATACAACAATATAAAATACATAACAATTGTAGGAATTACCTGAACAGCACTGCAATTTTGTTTCAGTAAGAAGAGACATAATGCAAAGACATGCTTCCGTCAAAGATTTGCAGAAATAGCTTTAATAAAAATATAATCAGAAACCGATCTAAGATTTCACAATTATGGCAAGAGGCTTAACAATTCCATAATTTCCCCCAAATCAGTCTCTTAAACCCAGGAAGTAGATAAAATACAAATAGAAGATGCACAGTAACCAGTCATATTTTATAACTCTACTCTCAGTCTTCATATTGCTTTCTGCAAGGTAAGATAAATATGCGTCTTCCCTGCTGCATATCTAACGAACGCGGATCTTCCCCTAGTGACATCATTCAAATAAGAAAAAACTAGGTATTCATAAATTCAAGAATCTCATCACAACAGCATGAATGGGGGATCAACATCAATAGCAGGTTTTATCACACGTATCATTACATCAAGCAGATGTCTGTCATGTGAAAAAGTCAGGTGGGGTGTGATCAGTATGATCTTGTAATGAACACAGTACAGCCATAAAATAAATAAACAAAAAATGTCAATTAGTGTCTAAAAGGGAGCATAACTAAGAAAAATTATGTCATGCATAAATAATACATTGGTACTTCTATAATTTAAACACCCCAACAGGTTTGCTTTTAATTTATTACAGTAAAAACCTTTCATTTTTTGTGATTTAAAATCAGTTTTAGTAGGTTACAATTCCAAGTGTTTCTTTATATAGTATTAAACATACTATATAAAGCTTATGTTTATCAAAAATACTAAATCCCGATCCCAAAGCCTTTATTCCTTTATTGGGTCAGATTGTCTTAGATTGGACATTTATCTTGGCAAGAGCTGGCGCAGTGACAAAGCTGACAAATCCAGGATATTGTCCCCAGCTAATGAGATCCCCCGGTTTCTTTGTCCGCACCCCCTCCCCACCGAGTCCAGAGTCAGGAAGGCTTTTCATTGCTTTATTGCATTGTACTGCGGTTTTTCTCACCGTTGACGCCGCATCTGCTGCGAGCCTTGCAGCGTAGCGTGCAATGAGCCGGTGTTCCTCATCCAGACGGCTTGTACTCTCCAGCATGCTGCCAGGCACAGGAAGTGAGGACAATCAAACACTTCACATTTCGACACAGGCCGCTCATCCCCCCTGGTTGTGCTGTACACGTGTGCCAGATACACTGATTGTATATTTCCAAGCATCAACATGTACGTTTTATAATTAGACACAAAACAAAAAGAAAGAACCAATTTATTAACATTAACACAAACATTCAAACAGAAAACCTAATTAATATGTTTATGTAGGGCAAATAATATTGAAATAACCATGTACATTTTATTAACATCTGGCAATGATAATTGTATTCCGTTGTGATCAGATCTATGTGTAAATCAAACATTAGCTGAATATATATTTATTTCATTAAGAAAAAAACAAAAACAGGTACAACCTATGGAAAACAATGCATAGAATAAGGTAATTTATCAATCAGAAATCTGGAAATGTACCCAGATTTTAGTGCCAGACCACAGTGCGAATAGGATTCTGCATAATTTCAATTTCAATACTAACAATGGTATTAATTGACATTAATGTTATTTTGCAATGTTTTCAAGTCTTACATATTTAGGGAAGTAAGAGTTTAAAGGGTAACTCACAAGTACATTAAAAACAAAACAGCATTTCTACCTTGCTGCTGTGGTTGTATTTAATTAAGATTTAATAATGCTCCAAAACACCTTCATGTTTCAAAACAATTCATAATGCCACCATGCCAAATTATCAAGTTCTTCCAGCTGGTGTCCTCAACCAGGAATCTTGGAGCTCTAATAATATTAATAATAATGGATGATCAATATTCCCATTATCCCTACCCACTATCTAGCAAAACATCAGTCAAAGGAAATGATGATGGTGAATATAGTTATAATCATTATTAAAAGTTGAATTCCCCCACTAAGGTCTTCTTAAATGAGTGCGTTTATTTAATTAAAGCAACTATAAAGGATACACATGTTTCCAAGTAGCCTATAACCCTACCTGTGACAATGTATGGCCATCCTTGTGAGAATGAATGTGTACAACCAGCATTTTAAAATTGCTTTCTATTGACTTAATGCAACCTTCACAATGTAAGTAGATAGTGTTATTATATAAAGCTATGTGAGCTTCAAGTGTTGCTCGACTCTATTCTGAGTGAAATTGGAGAAACGCAGGCTGATTGTATTGATCGTTTTATATCTATGGCGAGAGGTGCTGATACTTTTAACTGTTTGTCAAAATCAGAGCACTTAAATTAAACTTTTGTCCTTTTCTGTTCTATTCCACTTTCAATCCACCCCCCGAGGGATTGGGCATGCTTGGACACTAACATACCTGCCTAATGTCACATAGAATCACTTATGCATAATAATCCTAAACTAAATTAGACTGCAACTGCTTTGACTAATCTACAAATGATAGCCATTACCGATAGCCTGCATGCTACCACACATACATATTCAATCACATAATATGCAAAAATTACTGTTACACACAGAGTATCTACAGATGCGTTCAATTCTAGTGTTTATTGCAATGACAGTGAGTATAGCCACAATGTAATGTTAAACTGATTTAAACGTTAATGTCATTGACAAGTGACTTTAAAATCCTGTTGTCTCAACTTCTAGCTCCAATGTCCACTGAGCCATATGCTCACCTGAAAATGATCTAAGTTATTGGGCGTGGATATATTCCACGGTGCTCTGAATTATTTTGCACATAAATAAGTTACACACATTTAATAAGTAGATGCAGTGCTTATTACATAGCTTCCTATTCTGATATACCCAAAGATTTGAAGTAATATAAACAATAAATATATTACAGCACATTAACTACATCATGAATACGTATTACTTTTACTTTCAATTATAGACACACAAACACATATTTTGCATCCTGGCAACAGGATATGTATTGCAGTTCAGTATTTTTAAGAGAACGTCAGGAAACAGCAGTCTGCATTCACAAACACTTTTCCTTTCTGTTCCGATTAATACATATGACAAATTATTAAATAAATTAGCATGAAATTAAAAAATTAATTCCAACACTCTGAATACTGAATATTGTTTGCTGCCATAAGTACTGTCAGACGTCCAGGTGTTACAATTAATTTTCTGTTAAGCTTTTCTTTGATCCAACACATATGAATTGAATTGTCAGTAAACGACAGAACCTGACGTCAGTACGTGCTCTCCTACATCAAGTCAAGACAGTTGGATCAACTTGGTACATTATTATTATATAATCATTAAATACAATCCCAGCAGCAAGGTACAACATTTTTTTTTCTTTTTGTGTAGTTGTGAATCACCCTTTAAATATTGTATTATTTAAGGAAAATTAAATCAAGACAAATTATAGAAATATCTAGAAATATCATAAATATATCTCCAATACATCTACATATTTCCATGCATCATTTAAATATTATAAAATGTATTGTGCTGTAGAAATGATTACACAGTATGACAAGCCAAATTATAATTTAGAGATATATTTAATTAATTTTAAGATATCTTCAAATATTTCGAGATATCTCTAAATCATTTAGAGATATCTTTAAAAATCACCTTATTTAGATATCTCTAAATGGTTTGCAGATATCTCTAAATGATTTAAAGATATCTTGAAATGCATTTAGAGATATCTCTAAATGATAATTTGGCTTGCCATATGTATGTGCTTTTGGCACACCATTGATCCAAAAAGTTAAATAGCTATTTTACAAAACAATGAAACAATTAAATATGATGCATATCAAACTGCCCAGCCTTACACTGACCATCCATTTTACATATTAAAAATGATACAGGACACAGGTTGTGCAACACTACATTCTAAAACCACTTTTCAGATGAAATTATATATAGGCCACATACATAAACAAATAGTAGCAGCTGCGACAAAAGCTTAGTATTCTGACAAGCTGGAACATCATTGAATCAACAGAGCCTCCATTTTTAAGGAAATACAATAGACGTATATTACAGAATACATGTATCAGAATACAAACAAATCACTGATTCAAAAGCACAAGTCCAAGCACAAAGTCTGAAGTTATTTTCCTATAAAGATAAAACTCTGTTTGCCAAATGTTCACAATTTATTCTCTTGAAAAATCCACAGAGACTTAAACCATGCCAACCATGCTTAAAAAGATGCCAACACACAAAACCAATGAAAATAAAGCATAAGAGGATGACCCTTAAAATATCTTCAAATTACAAAATATAATAGATATTAAGGAATGTCTTTCATAATCAGGAAGATATTTAGACACCTCACCAATATTTCAATTCCACCATCTGAAACCAGCGCGAATAGCAAACTAAAACTGAATGATGAACAACAAAAGAAAGAAAGATAGCAAGCTCAAGTTTTAAACCTATATTGCACTACTGCCCTCACTCATTTACCCAATGGTATACATTGCAAAATGTATTGGTGAGATATTCAGAGCGTCTCAAAGGCAGGTTCAGTCGCTGCTTTAGTTCCCAGTAGTGCTGTCACCTTTGGGAAACCTGCACTAACCGTGTGGGGTTGCTGTGGAGCAGATTGACATACAGCCCGATGAGCACATGTTCATCAGCCAGTCTATCGGCAACCTCTAGGCTGTAGTTTAACCTAGAACAGTGCAGTTATCCAGACAGACACAGAAATAACAAGAAAAGTGAGAGCTTTATGAGAAAACAACAACACAAAAGAAACTAACTGTGGGCAAAGTGTTTTCATTGTGGAACCAAAATATTGTAACAGGACAATATGCAATACTAATTTTACTATATGTGTGATGTATTGAGTACAAGGCATTTCAGAACAAAATGTAAATAGGCTTCTGAATCCATAATTCAATACATTGCAAGTAAGTATTTTGAAAAAAAAAAAAAAAAAAAAAAATATATATATATATATATATATATATATTAAGGATAAGAAAAATATATAAATATGTTAAAGCAAAACAGTATTATAAGAGCTGTAATTTTCCACATACATTTGGGAAATGCGATGACCATAACATTAAATAATTTTAAACTTTAAATTAAGTATACTTAAATTCATACAAAGCTCTGCCAGTAGAGATTTATATATATGTATTTTGCACACTATTACTATTACTGCTACTACAATTATCTAACAACAGCCAAAACAAAACTCTTAAGAGGTTTGTGCATAGCCATACTAAATCAGTTCTATAACATGTTTGTAAACAGACATCACAAAATCCCACCTGGGTTTCAATTAATGCATGCACATCTAATTTGTTAAGGAAGAGGTTAGTAACTGGTGACTAGACAACATTTCCCACTCCTAGAGATCTGTAACCTATCTAATCCCACTCACAGGAGAACTCTCATTTCAATCCATTTGCATGTGTCTGCCTTCCCCAAAGCTTGGCTCTGTTCATTACAATTGTGAATGGTTTGGCTATTTTCCCCCGGTGTAGTAGTTCACCAGAAACATGTGGAGGACTGCGCTCCTGGGGAATATTTTATTATCTTCTTTAAAACCATACGCCGTTGCTTGAATATAAAATAATAATCAGCATCAATTCAATGTAACAGTCTGAACATAAGATTTTAGCGGAGTATTCAGCCTAAATTTGTTATTGCATTTTTTGGATAATTTTTCTGAATCTTTCTGGAGAGAGAATCCACAAAAAACTTTAAAAGCTAGTTACTGACCAACTATGGTGAGTAATTATTCTTCTGTTAAATGTTTTTTTTTAATTTTTTATATATATATTATTGCTCTAGTAATTATGTATTTCTTTACAGGTCCTGTATTTAAAAAAAAAAATGGTAGGAAAAACCAATCTGTAGGATGTTAACTCAAATATAATAATTACTGCACTAAAAACAAGATAATTACATACTATTATTAGATACATTATTTCAATTTGTGTCAAATGCAGTTTGGAATGAGCGATGTTTATGAGATATCTACTTCAACCTTGTTGGTGTTTCAGTTCACATAATACAAAGTTCTGAGTATGTGGAATAACAAGCAATACAATTATAATTATTTTGCATACAAATGGTTCTATGAAAGTATCGAGACCATTGCCAATGATTAGAAAGCATGATAAGAATCAAATGCATTTCAAATAAATAACGCCAATCAGTTTAGTTTTATTATCAGACAAATAAGTACAAATAAGTATAGAATAGTGTGTGATATATGAGGCATTACAAGTTTGACAGAAATTATACTTTAAGAAATGCTGCCTTAAATTGTACAGTGTGGAAGTGGGCAGATAGTACTGAACCGCTCTATTACCCTCTACTGCGTTTGTCAGAAAATTAAGATTATGCACAATATTCAATTGTATTTAATGCCATTCTGAACAAGTTCTTCCATTGTACTGGTGTTCTGTACATCGGGGTATTAAGCTAGCAGTCCCTGTTACTGTTCACAGGGGTTCATGTTGCTCTGCAAGAGATTCAAACTAAACTAATTCAAATCTCATTATCTGGCTACATTTGCAACTGGGAAATCTAAATTGAGCTTCAATAAAAAAGTATTCCATAAAATGCAATTCTGTGAAGGTGTTAGAGATTAAAGATTAATACAAAACTTATTACAAAAGATAGTTTTCATAGCGTTCTATATTTGGAACTATATTTTAAACACAATTTATTGCTACTGTTCCAGTTGCATGTATTGGAACAAATACATTGTTAGAAAGACAAACAGAAGGTTAAACTTATTATTTTAAGGATGCTTAAATCAAACACTGTCTAGCCACCTTATTAGGATCTGTAACACAGATCAGGAAGAGATTACTGATATAGTCTTGGCACCATCTCTCATGATTGGGATAAATGAGTAAAACTGTGTGTGATCTTCAAAATACACTGAAGTAAATTTCATCTGAGCTTCCTTTAAATCAGTGTCAGGGTGATAAAGCTACAAGAAGGACCTAATAAAGTGGCCACACAATGCAGAAGACCGTTACTGAAGTTAGAGACAAAATACTGTAGTACTGCAAGTGCAAACACTAAATATCACGGACAAAACACACCCACACACACAGACCACCTGCATGTCACTTACCCTTTCCCTTTCAACAAAGTTGGAGCAGCCCTAGCCAAGAGTTTGCTCTGTTCTACTTCATTATTCTTGGTGTTAGGTAAGCTTTTTAAACAAACAAACAAACAAATAAACAAACAAACAAACAAACAAAGAGAGTGACACAGCAGCAAATAACTAAAGTGAGTGAGCAGAGGGAAGACTAACAACAAGAAAAAGCAAATGCAGAATGAAAAAAAAAAAGATATATAATAAATACATGAAAGGGATTTGAATATAATCTGCAGCAAGTGGGCATGTGCTGGGAAATGACCAATAGGAAAAGAATGTGAATTAGGGAGCGCAAATTAAAAGTGTGCAGCGGAGGGTGTTGAGTAACTGCTGCTATTTACTACTGGGAAAGGGCAAGAGATCCTGACTCACGTCCTTAAACGTCCTGGAGCATTGTATACATAAAGGTATTCAACTAATATTCATTCCCTGAGTTTGGGTGAAAGGATTTCTTTCATTCAAAAAAATGCTTCACTGATTATTTCTCAAGGTATTCAACAATGCACAATTACCACCATTGTACCAACAAGTGGGAAAGATCCAGTTTGGTTCTGAAATTTGCTCTTGTAATAATAACTTTGTATACACGAACCACCGCTCCCTGAGATGCCCATTCCTAGTCTGCTTACAAATGCGATGAGGGAAGAAGTACGTATTACTTGCAGGAACACAACTTTGCCCCCACATTTCTCTCTCACAGGAGATTCCAAGGTTACTGTAAATGATAGTCTTGCTACACAACCATTTTTTCTCCCGTCTTTTAATATTACTACAAAATTAAACATGAGAAGGGAAACACACAGCAGGTTTAAATAAAACATGATTTTTGTTCTCCAATTGGACAGGTGCTTTCTCATACAATCAGCCGAGAAAACACAAAAAAAATACACCACCAACAACAACAAAAAGACAAAAATAACAAACAAGTCATACACAAGGATGCTACAAGGTGCTAGGTCACCTAAGTATTTAAAACAATTAACAACCAGCTTATATTAGTAAGAAACATAGCAGACAAAGAAAAAAAAAACAGCTAATTTTACCAAACAGTGAGGTGTAACTGGACTGCAATTAAAGAAGTTGGCAATAGCCTGTAGTCAGCTCCTCAAATTAAACTATAACCTCTGCAGCTACCAAAGTCTTTTGTTTCTCGTTCACTTGTGAGGACAATTAATGGTAGTATTTAGAAGAAGAGGAAGGACCAAAGGAAACAAACAAAGACAATCAGATGGGAACAACATATCTACAGTACTCATACATCAAAGCACTGACTCATACAACTAATGGTTAAAAAAAATACATTTTGCTTTCGAAAGTAATTAGTCTGAAGTGAAGCAGTGCAGAAAACAGTCACAATGCAGAAAGATGGGGCGTTGCAGGCGGTATGACTCAAGACCACTGGCCCTTGACAAAGCACGTCATCTCTAGCCAAACTACAAAGCACAAGAGTTATTTGCCATGTGAGCTAATGGTTAAGTACAACAACTACGTTACTACATCAAGTGCGTTTTTTCTCGCATACTGACCGTGAGTCGCTGATTAGCTGACTTACATACAGGTTTATTAGAGCATGCTCATCATCACCATCACCATCCTCATCATCAGTCATTGGACTGGGGGGGTGTGCACCCTCACACCTAAACAATTCAAGCAGTGAGGCCCGTGTTAGGCAGCAGAACAGCACGAGACACGCAGAGAGGTGTTCACAACAGGTCACCAGTGCCGGGTTGGAAAGAACAGACAAATAAAACACTGCAATGCATTCGGCTCTGTGGATGAACACGATCTGCACATGTTAAGGAAAAATAACAAAAACACGTGCAGCTTTTAGTAACAAATAATGTTTTCCTAACTCATAACCTTTCAACTCATGACAGATTTTTTTTTTTTTAATGTTTTCTCTCTGTATTTCCAAATAGACTACCATTAACAACGGATTTCACAGTTTTCTGCTGATGTTTCCTTATCTTGAATGAACCCTTTTCTAGAGGTATTTATTCATTTGTTTTTCCTGTGAACGCTCGGCTGGTTACCTATTGCTATTTTTAAGACTTTTTAAGGGATGGTTACCACCTTTGACATTATTTCTGTATTAGTCTGTCTGTGCTGGTTTTAAGTCAATCAACTTTAATGGCTCCAAATAATTTGGCTTCTTTCGTGTGTATTTCTCCTACTCCATCGTACCATTCTGTGTCTCACAGCAAGTGTCTCAGAGTCTCTCACAATAGTGCTCAGAATGGCTAAACCTCATGGTCCCATCAGCATCACAATTCTAACTACAGAAAAAGTACTATTTTCCTTTAAACAATCAATATTGCAGACTCACTCACTCACACTAGCAATCTGTGACTTTGTCCTTTTCCTCTTTGCTTCTCAATAGATGCCCATCATATTAATCATATTCACAATTCTTCTCCAAACTTCCCAAGCCCTCCACTGCACTTGCTTGGATTACATCCCTGACCTCCTTTTCCCTTCATCTATGGGATGCCAGCTTCATGTACATTATTTTTTAATCTTGTGGATTACTTGATAGTACTTTCTATGTATGTATCTCTTTCACTGTACTTTTACTGTGCCTGTCCTAACTGGTAACTGCCTTCTGTGTATTCTGGATGTTTGGGTGTCAGGGGTATATTGTGTGGCCCTAATGATTTGCTGCAGTCTGTGCAGTCTGAAGACAATTATAGAAAACAGGGCAGTACAAGCCGCAAACACTGCTGTCTGCTGGAAAAACCTTAGGGAATTACACACACATACACACATATATTTAAGAAACGAAGCAACATAAAAATCAAACTGATTTTGATGTACGAAATAAGTAAGTGAGCTTTAGAAATGGAAATACTTAAGTCTTGTTTATCACTTACATGCAAAATCAGTTTAGAAAAAAAGAAAGGTTAAAGCAACTGCAGATAAAAGGGTCTGGATAAGTGGAACTGACACTGACGAGCTTTTATTTCCCACCCAGTAACTTGTCCTAATCTTTCACACGTTAAATCGAATATCAGATTTACAGTTTTCGTGAAATCTACCTATATGTTAAACCTTGCAAACTAAGATGTTCCAGAATAATTAATGCACATATTTCCTTTCCTTTCCATGACGAGTAATCCCACTTACTTTCATTAAAAAGAAATGAACCCCCTCCCCCCAGCAGTAACCAATCAATTGACCATTATCAAGAGTGAAGAGTTCTGTGCTTCGCTTATTTCTGACTAGAAGGCTAGCCTTCATTATGTAATTAATACACAGAATTTGAAGTGATTTAATTAGAGGCTTCCAGATGAAAGGTTTTGCACTTGCTGGACTCCCTTGCCTCACAGTCTGCAGTGGTCTTATGAAACCATTGCTCACCTTTTACTTGTGAAAGGGCTTCCTGAGGTGGGAACAGAGTGAGAGAACATCGAGTCATTCATGCTGTTTACGGGTCTCGGTGGCCTGGTGAACAGAAAGACATCATAATTCCTTTAATAGTTCATCCGCCAGCTTTACACGTCTCAGGAGCATTTTTAACACAGCCGTGGAAGGCAAACATTAAAACAATTGTATGTGTTTTACAGCATAATCATATACTCTTTTCCATTGGCAAACTGAGTTCATTAGGGAGGTGGTTTAGTTGAGATCTATGGATCTATGATGGTGTCCTGTCTTAAAACATGGTCACCAAACTAGGGTAGAACTGGAGATAAAGATGCTCATTTCCATTTGCAATCATCTGAAGCACAGCAGGCGGTGGCACCTTCATAACCCAGCTTAAAGGGCTAGTGTGCATTTCTGCCATTTTAAATAGACCTGATGTGTACATATCAGACATTAGAGAAGAAGGGGTTAAAGCACATTCAGCCAGTGTACCCACCCACCAGCAGGGAGATGGGAATCAAAAATAAAGGCTGTCAGTCCAAAACCCATGAGCCAACTATTCAACACATTTTTATGAGAAAATATATAAATATAAAAATATAATCTATAAGAATATAATTATTTTTCAACCCATTTGAGAATAGGTTACTATACCAGGTTTAGACTGACTGAAGGATCCGAGTGTCAGAATGTGAAACCCAAACCAATTTTAACATTCAAACACTAGAAAAACAAAGACAAAGCTTTAGTGGCAGTGTGCCTGTGTGCCATCCTAATCAGACTTCAGTCCAACTGATTGACAGATCTTTGCGGAGCCCATTATACCAGCAAATCATGTAATTTGCAAATCAGCCTCTTAATTAGAGAGGTGCGCATGTGGAGAGCGATTTATCTTCAATGGAGTTCTCCCCTTATAATCACATGGCGGCGAAGCCCACACAATAAAAGGCTACCCATCCAATTACAGTCATTTCAGAACACAAGAACATTATAATAGAGAGTTGTCTTTAAAAAAAAATGCTACTATGGGGGGACATAGTTCTTGACCAATGAAGAGGAAATTAAATACATTTCCAAGTTCAAGTGCTCCTTATCTATTAGAGTCAGGCCCAGTGCTTACTTGAAGAACTGTGGGTCTACTGGCTTCTCCATTTCTTTTCACTCTCTCTACTAAAGAGTTTTATAGCCTCACTGAATTGGCTTTGTTTTCCACCTTTTGTTGCAAGGATTGTGGAGAAAGAAAATCTAAACTACTGTAGATAACAGAGTCTGCAGCCCATAATGAAGATATAACAATCACGGTAAATCACTTTGAAAAGAGACATCTTTATCTTGTTTAACTCTCGAGTTCAACCGGACAAATCTGTGTCCTATGTTAATCTAACAGAAAACAGAACAGGACTGAATATGGCTGCAACCTTCCCTATCAGACGTTTATCTTTTGATGCTTCTTCCTTGTCTCTTTGCCTGTTATACAAGGTCATATTCAAAAGCCTAGCTATATCTAAGCTCTGTAACAGAAAGCTGTGAGTACAGTACTGGACCTGCCAGAACGCTAGAGTAGAACTACCTTGCTTATTGAGAGATTACTGGACAAGAAGGGCTCATACATAAAAACACTAAACTATAACTAAACTATATAAAAGTATTATATTTCACAATCCCCAGTTATTCAGATGATTGTTCTAAATTAATTCTTAATAAACACCTACTTAATTGATATAGAAGCTCCACAGTTGTGTTGCTATTATTCAATTATGTTGAAAACTTTAAACAGATACTTACCAGGTGTCACTTTTGTGCAGCAAAGAAAAGCAAAAATGTTGTTAAAATTAAATCAATATCATTTTGAAATTGAACCCTTCTAATCACTAAGAGGAAATATTCTACTATAATTATCTCTCTCTCTCTCTATAAAAAAAACAGATTAAATGGTAAACTTCTTGAAAATATGTAATACTATATTTTTTCTGTATGCAACAGAAATAGGATAATGATTCAGACAACAAGCTAGATGTGAGGAGACTAAAAAGAGTCAGCATTTTTCGGTTTTCTTTTTCGGATTTGATTGGAACTGAAACTGCAGACTTATTATTAATGACAAAATAGGTCTGCATATGTTTGCTTAATTGCTCAGAAGAGATTTCTTTCTTGTAGTACAAACACTTTAGCACCTTTGTGTTGAAAAAGCAAACAAACCGTCTTTATTGGAAACATCTGTATTAAACCGATGAGAGACACTAAGGAATTGAATATTGTAACTGGAAGGTGAAAATGTAAAAATGCATTAATGGAACAGTGCAAAAATGAGGATATGAATGAATAAACTTGAAAATATGTTAATGCACCAAGGGGTTAGCTTCTTCTTCGAAATGATCATCAGTGCCAAAGGCTTGTTAAATTTACATAGAATTCACACAGTCAAACTAACAGTTTTCTCTTGTCAAGACACAAACAGACAGAAAAGCAGAGATATTCTATATCTCAACACCATCAGCCTGTATCGATGCACTGCTGGATGAAGACCTCCCCAAGATGTTTCCCCTGGATCTACAGCTTCTCCTTCCATGTCACACCTGCAAAGTTTATGATATCATCTGCCCTTATTTTATGTGGTCGTCTACTAGGTCTTTTAAATCTCATGGTATCCATTCAATAGCTTACTTTGTCCATCTTTGATCTGTTCTTCTGAAGATGTGTCCGGCCCATTGACATTTTAACATATTTCTCTCATTCAATGATGTCACATATTTTAGTTTGTTCTCAGGTCCATTAATTTATTTTTCTATCTCCTCTATCTGTACTCCAAGCATACATCTCACCATGCTCCTTTGTGTCATCCACAGTTTCTGTATAATTTTTGCATTAAGTGACCAGGTTTCACAGCCATAAGTGAGCACTGGTAGTATGCATTGATCAAATACTTTTCTCTTCCGGCAAGTGGATAGATTTCCAAATGCACGTTTCTTCCAAATGCACTCCATCCCATTTTTTCTCTTCCTGATTTATCCAATAATATCTCTGTCTGCACTGATTTGTTGTCCAAGGTAGACATAACTTTTGATTTCTTTGAGTATCCGTCAATTTACTTCAATTTTCTTAGATTTAACAAAGCTGTGAAGCATGACTTTTGTTTTACTCAGGTTCATTTAAAGTCCAGTTGTCTTGCTTGCAGCAGAGAATTCTTGAAATTGAAGCTGCAGCTCCTCAAGTGTTTTTGTAAATATGACAATGCCATCGGCAAATCATAAGTTGTTCAAACAAGCTCTGTTTAACTTGATTCCTTTTAATTCACAGTCCAAAGTCTTGAACACTTCTTGAAGAGTTGACGTAGTCCTTGATGTATTCCTTTGCAGATCTTGATCTTGTCAGTGTCTTGGTGGAGTTGAATTGTTGATGTAGCATTGTGGTAGATATATTTAATAAGAGTTATACAGGTTTCCTCAATTGTTTGATTTCCTAGAGCTCTGAACACTGAGTGTATATACTGAATCAAATGCTTTCATGTAGTCAACAAAGCCCAGACACAGAGGAAGCTCACATTCTTTGCATCTTTCCGATATTTCTCATAAAACTTGTATATGATCCATCGTGTTATCTATATATATATTAGTCCTGCAGAGAAGCGAGACATGGAGAGATGTCCCAACTATACACACAAAACCATTAATATGAGACAACTTATACAAAACAGAGCCACATTTAAGATAAAGTAGAATGTCTTAGTAGTATATATTAGGTGTAAAACCGTTTTCTTTTTTTTTGTAGGGCTCTCTCACTTCGCCAGCAATTTCAAGACAATTACAAATATTTTAAAATGTTTATATTAATACATAAAACTAGCATGCATTATTTTTTGTTGTATGTATTGCATTTCTAAGAAAAAAGTAATTTGTGTAAACTGGTGACACCCTAAAGCATGTCTGGATTATATATAAAAAAACTACAGTAGTGGCTCTGTACCATTTAGGAGGGCATTGTGAGTTTGCAGCTGCACACGGGAGCTACATGACAACATGAGAGGTGCTTCAACAGGTGAGGTAAAGATAAGAAAAACCTTCAGATAAACCCGATATCCTCAGAGCAGGCCGAGCCACAATGCGATCACATTTACAGAGACGCAGTGGATTATTTGTAATGCTCGATAGTCTCTTTAAAGTCACAATCTGAAATCTTGCTAAGATGATAACAGCAAAGTAAGGCTGAGACTCCAGAGCATCAGAGTAAGAGGTTCCACCAGTCGAATGTCAGTTCTAACTTATCCACCCCCCACAAATATGAATTTATTATGGGAATGGATTTTGAAACCTCTTGACTCAGCTACAGAACAGGAATTTTGTATTCAGCTCATTATCCAAGGCTGCAATTCAATACACGGTGCTGCTTGTCACAAGCACTCTACTTACAGTTGCTTTCATAAAAGCTATGATGTACTTGTATTGATCCACGTTGAATTAACACCTACATAAATAACCAAAGCAGCATCTGAAAAAGATGATGATATGCTCAGAAGACACAGTAACCTTTGCATAAAGCAGGCAGGCTCTGATATAGATACTTACACAATGTGAGCCAGGTTTAGGGGTTTTTCGGGCTGGTCAGGGAACATTGGGTGCAAAGGCTCGCGGCTGGAAGCACAGCTTAGGGACTTGCTAAGTGCATTAGTTAACTTCTTAGCGGGAGATTTCTAGGAGGAACAAGGAGGCTATAAGTGATTTGGGATGCAGAAGCAGAACTAACAATTCCAAGAAGCTGAACATAATACAGTGTCATCAAATAAACAACTTTTAAAAAATTAATTAGCCAAAACAAAGAAAAATAAGCAAACACAAAAAGTGTGTTGCAGCTAGTGTAAATGGGTCTACTCTAGAAGAAATATACACATTTCATTATTATACTGCAGAATAGTTATGAGTTCAGTGCATGCATCTATGTTGTAAGACAAATGCAAATTAACGAATCACTAATACAGAAATAATTTTGTATCAGAGATATGTTTTGAAATGCATTATCTTCTTAGGAGATGCTGGCATCTTTCTAAGCAGACTGCAATACATTTATTTCAGCATTTTCTTGTTTTTTCTGATTTCATGACTGACTGTTTGAAGTCACGAATTATCATGCAATGATACTACACAAATATCCACATAAGAGCCTAAGTCTTTGTCTTCCATCTGAAAACGTCTGGATACATGCAACAAACATATTTGTTTTTTTAAATATTGTTATTAACTTATCCAGAGTTAGGCAACTGTGAATATGGTGCTATTGGTATTTTCTGCATTAGTTAATACATTTGGTATGATGTTATTTTGGACTACACAAAGTCAAAACGTGGCAAAGTACAAACCTGCCCTCTATCGCAATTTAATTTATTATGAGAAGCCAATTTCAACTACTTATATATTAAAATGTGATAGTGTACATACAAGTTTGTAATTTCTGATTCATGGCTGGGTGGCTTTTGATTTGGTCTAGCTCTTTGTTGTGTAAATAGAAATATGTCTTCTTCCTAGTATGGTGAAAATGAACTTGAAATGAATGATAGGAAATCAAATATTTACAACAATTATTTCACTTAAGATTAAATACACAGAATATGATAAATAGTCAGCAACAGCAAACAAAAATTTAAAATATTAATGAAAGAGACATAGTGGAAATGTGTTATCAGGGTTATATTTTTTAAGAGCGGGATTCATTTATAGTCCAAGACATTCAATTTAAAGACGTGTACAGGTACATACACATATGTAACTTTACTGCTGTTTTCTAAAAACCTTGACCTTCATGATTTTTGCTCTGTTGGATTTGTTTCAGTCTAGTCCCATATAAAAATGTGTCTGTTATACCTAGTCATATTACATTCACAGAGTTAATATTACTTAATTCACACAATGTCACAATGTTGGCAACTGAGCACTTTCCTCAGGGAGGTAGGCCTTGAACAACAAACTATAGCATGCTTATAAGAACATAGAGTATGTAGGATGTGGTCATGTTATGAGATCACACACTACACTAAAGCAAAATGTTAAGCAAGTTTAAATTGTCTCCAGGTGTCCTTATTATGTCATACTAATTAATATTATTAATTATATATGTGAATTGTATTCCACAAACCTATCCAAAAATGACAACTACAAACAAGATTATACAGTGTAGACTGAAATATTAATAATAATTTTAAAAAAACCCAATGCAGTTGTAAATCTATCTGTATCATACAGATACACTAATTAGGTAATTTGTATAAAAATAATAATAATATCTTGAGATTAACTATTCTCAGCATCATATTTAATGAAGCTGTATTAAAATGAGGCACGGCTCTCCATGTATATAAATCTGTTTATTGACTAGAACTATGATAGCTCTGCAAATGGTATCAACAGCTTCAGTGTTCAAATTGGCGGTCTATTGACTGATCGTCATGATTGCGAAGGCAGAAAACCAATGGCTTTCACCTTTGACTGAACTGTACCACAGTACCCATTTGATCTCTAAGCGATCTGGCTTTCCAAAGGTCACTTTACACTGAGAAACGCATCGAAAGCCTAGGATATTTATGCTACATGCAGTTTATTTAACCCCCATTCTTAAAAACACACACACAAAAACAACAAAACATTGCATTGTGATGCTCAGCAGAGCAGAGAATGCTGTGCAAACCAGTTAAATGCAGCTGCAACCTTTTCTTACCCATGATGTATATTCCTTCATTTGGTGCTGGTTGCTATGGGAACCACTCGCATGTCCCCTCCAGAAACAGTCCTGACAAAGCTGGTAATTATGACACTGCTGGCAGCGATAGCGAAACCCCATCATACTCTCACTATGGCAGTACGAACACTCAACAGGGTGAAAGACTAGAGGGGGGGGAAGATAAGGACATCAAAGTTGTGTTTGCGTACTGGGAAACAAATAGGAATGTCATATCTTTCTGAATCTTGAAATGGATAACCATGGAAAAATCATTAGTGATTTTTAAAATGTCTCCCTTAACTACACAGATATACTGGATTCCTGTGACTTAATTGTCACATGACTCTAGCATCTGACCAACTCTGGGATAAATACCCAATATTCAATGCATGCTTTTATCTGCGCCTCTTCCCAATAACTTACACGTAGCAGAAGTTAGTTCTGAAATGATTTAGTGTCGGTTAGTCTGGGGGAGGAATACAGATTTCAGCCCACTATCTGAGGTGCACTCAAATAACATGGTTTAGCGTCTGCTGACTGTAACCATGGATAATTTATAGGTTTTAGCACAGTATAAAAACAGAAGATATTTTATCATGTTTCAATGTTTAATAGTGCACTCAGGATATGCTCATAAAATCAGGATTATTTAAAATAATACCATTTTAGGGACATGCTGAGATCCTCTGTGGAGGTAAAACATACAAATATGGCCATGCAAAGCTCAATTTAGTTTCTTGATATTTTATTTAAATTTGTACAGAAAAATAGGATGATATTAATATATTAGAACATTTACATTGGTTACATTTGATTAAAATCTACTATTGAGTTTGTGTTCATTTATTAGTATTAGATCAGAATTGCCTAGTAAACGTGTTCTGTTCTGTCAGCGGGCAATCACCCTGCTTTAGAGATTGCTGTGACATATGTAGCTCACCATTTTCTACATTTGCCAGGCGGTGCATTAGTGGTAACCAGACCAGACACTGAGGAGGTGGGTCAGACATGAGGGTGTCCAGGAAAGTGTTGAGTGTGACCTTTTTCTGTTAATCACGAGAGAGGGATAAATACCACTGTTAGACAAATACTGTACAGATATCAGTGCAGGGAGTATTTGAGTTGTAGATTGAAAAGCAGTTAATAACTTACTGGTATGTCTTTAATCAAAGTAATATCATCACACAAATATAACGCAGAATATACATATATATATACACACACACACACTACCATTCAAAAGTTTGGGGTCACTTAGAAATGTCCTTGTTTTCGAAAGAAAAGCAAATGTTTTGTCCATTGAAATAACACCAAATTGATCAGAAATACAGTGTAAACATTGTTAATGTTGTAAATGACTATTGTAACTGAAATGTCTGATTTGTAATGGAATATCTACATAGGCATACAGAGGCCCATTATCAGCAACCATCAGTCCTGTGTTCCAATGGCATGTTGAGTTTGCTAATCCAAGTTTATCATTTTAAAAGGCTAATTGTTCATTAGCAAACCCTTGTGCAATTATGTTTGCACAGCTGAAAACTGATGTGCTGATTAAAGAAGCAATAAATCTGGCCTTCTTTAGACTAGTTGAGTATCTGGAGCATCAGCAATGTGGGTTCGATTACAGGCTCAAAATGGCCAGAAACAAATAACTTTCTTCTGAAACTCGGCAGTCTATTCTTGTTCTGAGAAATGAAGGCTATTCCATCCGAGAAATTTCCAAGAAACTGAAGATCTCGTACAACACTGTGTACTACCTTCACAGAACAGCGCAAACCGTCTCTAACCAGAACAGAAAGAGGAGTGGGAGGCCCCGGTGCACAACTGAGCAAGACGACAAATACATTAGAGTGTCTAGTTTGAGAAACAGACGCCTCACAGGTCCTCAACTGGCAGCTTCATTAAATAGTACCCGCAAAACACCAGTCTCAACGTCAACAGTGAAGAGGCAACGCCAGGATGCTGGACTTCTAGGCAGAGTTGCAAAGAAAAAGCCATATCTCAGCCTGGCCAATAAAAAGAAAAGATTAAGATCAGCAAAAGAACACAGACACTGGACAGAGAAAGATTGGAAAGAAGTGTTATGGACAGACGAATCTAAGTCTGAGGTGTTCAGATCACAAAGAACATTTGTGAGATGCAGACCAAATGAAAAGATGCTGGAGGAATGCTTGACGCCATCTGTCAAGCATGGTGGAGGCAATGTGATGGTCTGGGGGTGCTTTGGCGGTGGTAAAGTGGGAGATTTGTACAGGGTAAAAGGGAGGCTCTCACTCCATTTTGCAACGCCATGCCATACCCATGTGGACGGCACTTTATTGGAGCCAACTTCCTCCTACAACAGGACAATGACTCAAAGCACAGCTCCTAACTATGCAAGAACTATTTAGGGAAGAAGCAGTCAGCTGGTATTCTGTCTATAATGGAGTGGCCAGCACAGTCACCGGATCTCAACCTTATTGAGCTGTTGTGGGAGCAGCTTGACCGTATGGTATGTAAGAAGTGCCCATCAAGCCAATCCAACTTGTGGGAGGTGCTTCATGAAGCATGGGGTGAAGTCTCTTCAGATTACCTCAACAAATTGACAGCTAGAATGCCAAATGTCTGCAAGGCTGTAATTGCTGCAAATGGAGGATTCTTTGAAGAAAGCAAAGTTTGAAGTACACAATTATTTCTGTTAAAAATAATTATTCTAACCTTGTCAATGACTATATTTCCTATTCATTTTGCTATATTTCCCATTCAAAGTCATTTATTGTATGTTTTAATTGAAAACAAGGACATTTCTAAGTGACCCCAAACTTTTGAATGGTAGTGTATATACACACACATACAAGATATAACAGGAAATTTCAAATATGGAAAAAACTATTCAAAGTCTCAAATAAATTAATCTGATAAACTAGAACAACATTTTTGTAAAAGCCACCTGAGAATTTAAAAGAGCTACAAGGCAGGAAGTAGATATGTATGTAAAAATAGTCGTGCTGACTTTTGAAACCCAACATAACTTCCTCAAAGTTTAAAACCTACTGCAAAGATTTACACCATAGGAGTAAAATAACCATAATGCAACTCAGTCATACCTGGGGTGCATTCATTTGGTATTTAACTTACTTATTAATCATATACTTGTATTCCAAGCATGACATTTACTCACCTGATGTGGTCCACCATTTCCTATTACACTATAAATAAAACTGCTAATATTAATGTTATAGACAGCTGTGAAATAACAAATAGGGTTACAATGCCTATATAATTTTGTGCATTCTATAATTTCATTGCTAATCTCAGGGAGTCTCAAAATCAGGTTTATAAGGAGCAATCAGCAGCTTCCCAGGGAAGTAGAAACAAGGGGTTTTGTGGAGTAAAAAGCAGGGATGGATAGACAGGCCAGTGTATGGCCTCTTCTCTCCAACAGGGGGCAGGGTTGTATTGTTGGGCACAGCTAGAGAAAACAGCTCGACAAGGTCCCTGTGTCATTAATGAAAGTGCTCGAAAGAACAGGACAGCCTAACTTCAAGGCTAACTTATTTTCTATCTCTTTTCAAAGTGATTATATTCCCTTGATACACAAGCTTCTCAGCCCATTTTAATACACTGCTGGTATATAAAAAGTACTTACTTTAGTTGGAGGAAAACAGATCTTTGCTTGTACTTTTTAAACCTGACATATATAACATCTGAGATTTGTGTTTGGAAGTGGGGGTCTCTCTCCCAGTCCTGCGGAAGCGGATTACTGAGATGGTTTCTTTATACAGGGCTTGGTAAAATCCCCTGAGTAGGGAGGAGATTAGCAATGTACATGCTTAAATTTAAGGAATACATGAACCTCCATATTTTTAAATGGAGTCCAAGTATTCCAGTTTGTGCTGCAAATCACAAAAACAGCAAGACATCAATGAGATGGACCAGAAACAAAAATATAATTCCATAATTGGGACAGCACTGGTTGGAATCTGGTCAGATGACAGAACATCCAGGGTTGTATTAGTAGAGCACAATAAAGGTCAGACGTCTGCATTGCATCGTTCATGCCTTTCAGCTGGATGGACTGACCTGCTGGGCAAAGCAAGAGCGAGCGGCCTGCTCCGTGTATCCGAAGGAAGGACCCTCAAACACTGTGGTCGGCAGCTTCAGCACCTCCCTCAAGAACAGGTCAAACTTTGAATAAATCATAATACCGCTAGTGTCGGAAATCTGTGAAAAAATATCTGAATACACAAGGAAAAATGTATTACTATATAAACAATTACAAGGGCCAGATGAATTTCAACAAACACAAAGACTTTGTTTAAGCACTACACCAGTCGCATTATACCTCCTGTAGCACTGCCAATGACCTTATCAGCATGCTTTTTTGTCCATTTCCCTGCCCTTTAACTCAAGCTGAGATCTGACAAGTGATTAATTTTTTATTTACACTTCATCTACGTGATGCTGAGTTTTCCAGTTGATGTGGAAATGAGAAGAATACGCAATTATTAAGACAGTGTATTTGGGTGGACTGGCTGCAAAGAGCTGTTGTTGTTTCTTTCTTTTTTTAAATAACATTTTTCCTTCATCCCTTCATATCCTCACAGTGAATAAAACAAGTTTCATTACATTGATTAGACAGTTCAATTTTTTTTTACCTCCCGAATTCTAGAATCGCTAGGTTCCATTTTAATAGAATCCAAATCCGTTTCCCTGCACAATTCACAAGGTACTATTGTTCAATGGGAACAGACATGCATTATGTAATTTTATGCATCTAAAACTGTGATACACACTTATGCAAATATTTAAAAAGTTAATTTGCTTTCGAGCTAACAAATATTTGGCAGCACATCCAAAACACTTAGAAGCTATAATTGGAATCTTAATTTAAATGTTTTCAAAATCATTTTTTAAGTACACTGTGCCCACGTATTCATAGCTCTGCAGCACCGAAAAAATGATAAAAAATGTTCAATTGCTTAGATGGCTTCTATTGAAACAGCTAATTTTTATGTAAGGGATAAAACATCGCCTATGAAGAAAACTTTTCCTGACACAGAAAATATGTACTTGTATGTATATATTGAAAGCGCATTAGGGACCATACAAGAGTTTAGGAGCTTATTAGGACTCTTTCCAGATTAAATACATGCATAAAAGAGTAAAACATATAAAATGTTGTAAAGAAATTAGAGACAACTGGCAGAACAGATGATCTATTATTTGCAATGCAGTTCAATGTTGGGCAATAGAAATATGGTACAGTGTTGCTCTTTGTGAGGTAGTAACGCGAATATGCTGATATAATATTGTGTACTATAAAACCACTGGTCCATAAAGTTCAGTGGTCACCTTAGGGGATTCAGCACCCCGTGGAGATCAAATGTTAATGTCTAATTAATTCTGTCTATGTTAATAAAAAATGCAACGTCTTATTCCTTGCTGAGACTTCGAACATCAAGAAATAAAATGAGCAAAGGTGGGAGATAAATACACCTTAGACAATTATGATAGTAATTTAGAAAATGTACAGCAGTTTCCTTAAATTAGATGTTTTAAGATTTAAGACTTAATTGAATTAAGATGTAAAAGGTTAAGACACATTTCTGTTTATATTCCAATGTGCAGGCATCCATGAGGACTCTCAAACTATTAAGCAGGCCCCTTAGTTTTTAATTTTAATGTGTAGAATAACCTTTTCAAACAGAACACAAATAGATTATATGTATTTTCTATTGTTCAAGTATCAGCTGCCAATATTGTTTCATAATTTGAATTTAGTCCACATTATTTATCACAGAATTTCCAGGGATTTCCTGAACTTTAAGTAAGTAGGTGAGGAACAAACAAAAAATAGAAAAAGATAACATTTCTATTCCCAATTGTATACTCTCCATGATTGGAGAATAAACAGACCAATTATTGACCACAACAAACAAATCAAATCAAAAGTGTGATCATAAATCAATAACTTACACCTTAATTTGTCTAAAATCTTTCCTCCACAAATCGTTGCCAATGCCATCTTCACAACAAAGACTGATATTTTGCCATGGCCTTCCCTGCATTAAAACAAAACATTATGATTAAACATTATAGATCCTCATTGCATCCCAAGACCGTCACAATTCTTATCCCCGTCTCTTTCAGAACCAGATAGGTACGATATGTGGAGAAATTCAGTTTCATCCAATTAGAGTCAGCCCTGTTAGAGCAGACAGCCTAAATGGGCTTCTGGAAGAGCCGTTATCCCCTGAAACATGTATCTACCTGTTCAATTCTCATCAGCAATAAGAACACATGAATCAAGATGAAGATCAGATGAATGAAGATCATAGTGCCAGAAAACCATGAATGTTTCAATTTATATTATTTTTTTGATTAAGTTCTTAATTGTTATTTGATGTGAGAAAACAACATGCCAACTGGAAGAACAACACACTGGCCATTTTTGGTAAACTCTAAACTGAGCTAAAACAATCTAAATGAAGCTTTGTTACCATATAAGAAGAGAAAAAGAAAGATAACTATCCTGATATCCTGATAACCTTCTGATGCTGACTTCGCACAAAACAAATATTCTTCAGTATCTTGAATCAAGCCTTTAACCAAAAAAAAAAAGGGCCACACAAAATACTGACTGGTTATAATGTAGGTTTTCTAAATATATTTTTAAAGGTACAGATTTGTTCAAATATTGAGTGATAAATTAAGAAAGGATCTCATCATATTTATGTATCTCACTCTTTTTTCGAGAAAGCGAAATGTGGGAAACCAAGAACTGACTGCTAGGTCACGGTTAATTCCCTGTCCTGAATATCACTCCTAATACTGTCAGCCCTGCCCATGTCATAAACAACATGACAGCAGCTGAAGTGCCAGGCAATGTGTCTGCAGTGAGATCTCCCATACATCCCATCTTGTGCAGCAAGACGTACGGGTCATATGCAGCGAGCAGGAAGTTGAGCAGCAGGCTGATGGATTGCTCCACGTTGATCTGGTGGGTGGTCGGCATCCTCTTGTTGAGCTGGTAGAAAATGGTGGACAGTATTGCTTCCAGGCGAGCCACAGTGAACTCTGTGTTGGGATCCATTGTGTTCAGCCCATTTTCCCTGAAGGCTTCTATAACATTCCAAATGTCCACCAGATGTACTGTACATATGAGAAGGGGAAAAATAAATTATATTATAGCCATGTCAATGTAACAATGAGCTTTAAAAACAAATAAACACACCCACACTGTCTCTTTCAATCACCTAAAAACTCACAGCTTTCTAGGTTACACGTGCCTTATGAAGACACAGTGGAGTGCTCCTCTAATGACAAAAGACAGTGAATCTTGCTTTCAAAATGATCGTGCACATTTTGAGCCCTGCTGAAATGACCTCAGAACCCAGGGGTATTATAACAAATTGCTGTAAAGGGTCATAGATTAGACTTGTACAACCGAGAAAGCTGAAAAAGTACACGCATTCAATTCAGGTAAAATGTATCAATGGTTTATAACTGTCATATATTCCGGTAAAAAGGCTTCTAGATTTTTAGTGACAACTCATCTCAGGCAGCTGACAGCAGGACCAATGATTCTTCCTAACATAGTGTCTCCAGACAAGCTGTTGAACTTTACAACTTCATCTGACAGGAAGGAGGATGATACTATGATTGGTGTCGTAGCAGATCTATTTGCTTCTGCAGGACACACGCGCTCCTGCACAACTGTTTCGCTGTTGTTATCCATTAGGCTGGTGCGCTGACTTTCTTGGATGTATGGGCAGCACTTTGCACACTGCAGAACAAACAGATTTTTGCATAATGCTTTTGTTTTATTTCAATTATTTTATAATTGCACGGGTGGTTGAAAATTGAACATATCTGTGGCAATCCAGAAGATGTAAACGTATGAAATACACCAAATCACATATTTTCAGAACAGTGGAAACCAGCAGCCCCTCTGGATGGATTTTGTAAATTATTATAACGAATGAGGAGAAGATAGATAGTTTATGGACAATACAAATAGTGCTTCTAAGAAGGCAGAAAATATATTCTGAAATTCACAAGCAGCAGGCAGCCATGACAGAACTGTACACAGGTGAAGTTCATATGGCATGCCACCCGCAGCCTGCATGTATTCTGTTTATGCCACACACACATCACAACAAACAATTCTGCATGCAGATTTTAAGATCCTATGAGACAGTGGTGCTTTCTTTTTCATTTTTCCTGAAGCCACACCACACTCAAATATTACCATGAACCCCTTTCATGGAGTAAAAGCACAGGGAACGTAAAAGTACCAGAAGGAAGAAAATCTGCACCAAGGAGAGGGTCAGACATGTACAGTGAACAGATCTTATAGATCAGTGTTTCCCAAACGTTTTCACACGGTGGCCCACCTATTTGTGGTATTAAAGTATGTTGGACCACCACAATAAAATACAGCCAAGATACATTTTACTGCGTTTTAAAAATACACACATGCTCTAGTACAAAGGGAAAAATATAATTATCAATAAAAATGCAATACCAAAACCTGAATCATTTTGAATTATTTTACAGGATTTTTTAATGTGGATTTGAGGTGAATGTAATAGAGTGCAGGACGCAATATGCCATGGACCGGCACCAAATGTGCTAAGGACTGACATAAGTCCACAAACCAGTGTTTGGGAACCACTGTTCTAGATGAAATGCCAATGATGAAAACGAAAGGCCACTATATGAGAGTTACACTAACCTCACTCCTGAACTTTACTTTTGTATCTAATAAATTTCCTGCTCATATGGACAAAAACAAATTTTCATTTTTGTAATCTTCAAAAGATTCAGACAGAGATTTCATTCAATATATCAAAGAGAGGTTATCATAAGAACTAGTATATGTGACTGTTATCTCAAAAGAGAAACACTGCACATAATAGTGTCGAATAGCACACTGGCATTCATTTTACAACAGACAGCATCAGCAGTCACTTTACAGGGTGAACTAATGTCCAAAATATAGATACTGTCGAGTTTCTGAGACTACCCTAGGAACTTTGAAGGGTTTCAGACACATGAAACTGTGTCAGAGCATTCCCTGTATTTGCTGCCGATACCCATGGGGTGCGAAGAGTTGTTGGAAATTTAATCAGATTTTGTTTTAGACGTGATCACAAATTGCAGCACTTCTGGCTCAGGCTTCTGCGTGACTCATGCAGAGACGCACACAGCAGAAAAACTGTAACCAAGCAATCGCTGATTGGGTTTGACACAAAATGGGCTTAAATACTCAGTGCACACAAGGCCACTGCTAGGGGAAATGTTAAAAAGATCACAGTGTAATATGAAGCACTCTCAGTTCTTTGCCGTTTAAATTGTTTCCCCTGTAGAGCAGCTAGAATACACATTTTCAATTGAAACATGCCCACAGAATTCTAATGATTTATATGCAATCCACATTACAGGCTATTATTTAGATGACCATAGTACTCCAGCTAGATATTGTCTCTCACAGCCATCAGATATTTAATTATTCAAATGTATATATTGTTATTGACCTTGTGAAATTGTGAAATCTCATACCTTGGTATGAGACTTATTGCATATTAAATGAAGATTAATTCCTTATACTTACAGTTGCATTTCTTTTGAACAAATCTGAGCTTGCATGCTGTTCTGTAGGTTGATAATCGAATGCGATCCAAATCTTGAGCCCCTTAGAAAACAACAATACTGTTAAATGCAAAGTCATGAGCATCTAAAAACATATTTCGGTAAGCTGGTGAAGAATATCATATTTCAAAAGATGCAGTCTGTTTACAAATACCTTACATGTAAAATAGCTGAAACGATGTGTGTGTGTGGGTGGGTGTACAAAACACCAACTAGTATAACAGATAATTAAATATAAGGCTGCACTGACATACAGTATAACTTGGCTGTCAATGTAGTAGAAGCAAAAAATATTAGTTGCCGCAGTACCAGCTACCATAAATTATTTATTAAATGCAACAATATTTCACTATAGCCCTTGCTTCAATTCTAATCATTGCCTTGGCATTCCCTTAACCATCAACCTGTTGATAGTATAATTAACAGTATGCAGAATGACTTGAAACAGAACATGTCTCATGGTTGGGAAGCAAACTAGTGTCACTGCCATGAAGCACTATGGGCTGAAATCCGGAAACATTGACACTTCCTTACTTCATTACCTCACATTCAGATGTGATTAATGTTTTCAGCAGGAAATTGTCCTGGAGTAGTCAGCCAAGCAATAACAGAAAAATGTACACCAATCATGTGTCATTAATTTTATATATATATATATACACTCACCTAAAGGATTATTAGGAACACCATACTAATACTGTGTTTGACCCCCTTTCGCCTTCAGAACTGCCTTAATTCTACGTGGCATTGATTCAACAAGGTGCTGAAAGCATTCTTTAGAAATGTTGGCCCATATTGATAGGATAGCATCTTGCAGTTGATGGAGATTTGTGGGATGCACATCCAGGGCACGAAGCTCCCGTTCCACCACATCCCAAAGATGCTCTATTGGGTTGAGATCTGGTGACTGTGGGGGCCAGTTTAGTACAGTGAACTCATTGTCATGTTCAAGAAACCAATTTGAAATGATTCGACCTTTGTGACATGGTGCATTATCCTGCTGGAAGTAGCCATCAGAGGATGGGTACATGGTGGTCATAAAGGGATGGGCATGGTCAGAAACAATGCTCAGGTAGGCCGTGGCATTTAAACGATGCCCAATTGGCACTAAGGGGCCTAAAGTGTGCCAAGAAAACATCCCCCACACCATTACACCACCACCACCAGCCTGCACAGTGGTAACAAGGCATGATGGATCCATGTTCTCATTCTGTTTACGCCAAATTCTGACTCTACCATCTGAATGTCTCAACAGAAATCGAGACTCATCAGACCAGGCAACATTTTTCCAGTCTTCAACTGTCCAATTTTGGTGAGCTTGTGCAAATTGTAGCCTCTTTTTCCTATTTGTAGTGGAGATGAGTGATACCCGGTGGGGTCTTCTGCTGTTGTAGCCCATCCGCCTCAAGGTTGTACGTGTTGTGGCTTCACAAATGCTTTGCTGCATACCTCGGTTGTAACGAGTGCTTATTTCAGTCAAAGTTGCTCTTCTATCAGCTTGAATCAGTCGGCCCATTCTCCTCTGACCTCTAGCATCAACAAGGCATTTTCGCCCTCAGGACTGCCGCATACTGGATGTTTTTCCCTTTTCACACCATTCTTTGTAAACCCTAGAAATGGTTGTGCGTGAAAATCCCAGTAACTGAGCAGATTGTGAAAGACTCAGACCGGCGCGTCTGGCACCAACAACCATGCCACGCTCAAAATTGCTTAAATCACCTTTCTTTCCCATTCAGACATTCAGTTTGGAGTTCAGGAGATTGTCTTGACCAGGACCACACCCCTAAATGCATTGAAGCAACTGCCATGTGATTGGTTGGTTAGATAATTGCATTAATGAGAAATTGAACAGGTGTTCCTAATAATCCTTTAGGTGAGTGTATATATATATATATATATATATATATATATATATATATATATATATATATATATATATACCAATCAGCCATAACATTATGACCACTGACAGGTGAAGTGAATAACACTGATAGTCTCGTTATCATGGCACCTGTCAGTGGGTGGGATACATTAGGCAGCAAGTGAACATTTTGTCCTCAAAATTGATGTGTTAGAAGCAGGAAAAATGGGCAAGCGTAAGGATCTGAGCGACTTTGACAAGGGCCAAATTGTGATGGCTAGACGACTGGGTCAGAGCATCTCCAAAACTGCAGCTCTTGTGGGGTGTTCCCGGTCTGCAGTGGTCAGTACCTATCAAAAGTGGTCAAAGGAAGGAAAAGCGGTGAACCGGCGACAGGGTCATGGGCGGCCAAGGCTCATTGATGCACGTGGGGAGTGAAGGCTGGCCCGTGTGGTCCGATCCAACAGACGAGCTACTGTAGCTCAAATTGCTGAAAATGTTAATGCTGGTTCTGATAGAAAGGTGTCAGAACACACAGTGCATCGCAGTTTGTTGCGTATGGGGCTGCGTAGCCGCAGACCATTCAGGGTGCCCATGCTGACCCCTGTCCTTGCCGAAAGTGCCTATAATGGGCACGTGAGCATCAGAACTGGACCACTGTATATGTATTTATTTTATTTTTTAACACAGTATCCACACATGTAGTCATTGGATGGAGATGAGAAAGTCTGACTGTAATCTTGTTGATCAAATAATCTAAGACCAAAATTAGGCAAACGACAAAACAAGACAAAACTAGAGCCCATTGTCTTACATCTCCTATCCAGTAAAAGCAATCCTCCCCAAATGCAGGATTAGACCTACACTGTGGAGATCACTGGGGTGAATTCTGTCTTTGGGAGTCATTGTAGTAGGAGCCTTATTATTTCTGTAAATCCAGGGGGATCCTTCTGTAGCTGGAAAATACCTGCAGCCGTGGGTATTTTAAGTGTATTTTAAGCCTGACTGTCCTCCATCTGACATATAATCACAGTGGTTTCCACTGTAGTTCACCGTGTAAAAAGAGGCAACTGGGTTGGAGACTCAGTCTCAGGGGAACATGTGATTGTTTACACTTCTCCAGGGTATTATGGGAAAGTGCTAAATTAGAATTGACTGTAATTTGGGCCTAGATGTGGGAAAAGGAAAGGTTTTGCCCCTGTGTTACTGAGAAAAAAAGCTATAGTCTTTCTTCTGTGCCAAAGGTATTTAGAAGATTCTTTATGTGAATGAGAAGCACCTCGAAAGATGTCCTCTGGCATGATGATAAACATCCTTCAACACTTACGCATTTCTGCAAACAGCTGTCTTCTCTCGGCCATGGTATTAGCTCGTCTCCCACGATCTTCAATCATTCTGTCCAAGATAAAAGAAAAAAACTAAATTGCTTGCCTACTTGCAGATCCCAAAAACCCGTCTAAGATGTTTGCACAAATCCAAACAACCTAATCATTACATAAAATTACATCAGATTTTACCAACAGTTAGTTCCCTCAGTAAGATCGAGTAAAGTTAGCTAACTTACCATCTTTCCCATCAGTATGGGAACACACAGTATGAAAATTTGAACTTATGACTTTGCATTATAAATACTTTTATAGGTTTTGGTACAAAGAAACAAATAAATAAACAACAACTATGATATGACTATTTAAAACACTTTCTAAGGTAACCTGTCTCACATATAAAGACCTGACCTGTAGAACATTCTTCTGTCATATATAAGATCTACAGTGCATCCGGAAAGTATTCACAGCGCTTCACTTTTTCCACATTTTGTTATGTTACAGCCTTATTCCAAAATGGATTAAATTCATTATTTTCCTCAAATTCTACAAACAATACCCCATAATGACAACGTGAAGGAAGATTGTTTGAAATCTTTGCAAATTTTTTAAAAATACAGAACAAAAAAAGCACATGTACATAAGTATTCACAGCCTTTGCGCAATACTTTGTTGAAGCACCTTTGGCACCAATTACAGCCTCAAGTCTTTTTGAGTGTGATGCTACAAGCTTGACACACCTATTTTTGGGCAGTTTCTCCCATTCTTCTTTGCAGGACCTCTCAAGCTCAAGGATGGGGAGCGTCGGTGCACAGCCATTTTCAGATCTCTCCAGAGATGTTCAATCGGGTTCAAGTCTGGGCTCTGGCTGGGCCACTCAAGGACATTCACAGAGTTGTCCTGTAGCCACTCCTTTGTATTCTTGGCTGGGTGCTTAGGGTCACTGTCCTGTTGGAAGATGAACCTTCGCCCCAGTCTGAGGTCCAGAGCACTCTGGAGCAGGTTTTCATCAAGGATGTCTCTGTACATTGCTGCATTCATCTTTCCCTCGATCCTGACTAGTCTCCCAGTTCCTGCCGCTGAAAAACATCCCCACAGCATGATGCTGCCACCACCATGCTTCACTGTAGGGATGGTATTGGCCAGGTGATGAGCGGTGCCTGGTTTCCCCCGACATGACGCTTGCCATTCAGGCCAAAGAGTTCAATCTTTGTTTCTCATGGTCGGAGAGTCCTTCAGGTGCCTTTTGGCAAACTCCAGGCAGGCTGTCATGTGCCTTTTACTGAGGCGTGGCTTCCGTCTGGCCACTCTACCATACAGGCCTGATTGGTGGAGTGCTGCAGAGATGGTTGTTCTTCTGGAAGGTTCTCCTCTCTCCACAGAGACACGCTGAAGCTCTGTCAGAGTGACCATCGGGTTCTTGGTCACCTCCCTGACTAAGGCCCTTCTCCCCCGATCGCTCAGTTTGGCCGGGCGGCCAACTCTAGGAAGAGTCCTGGTGGTTCCAAACTTCTTCCATTTACGGATGATGGAGGCCACTGTGCTCATTGGGACCTTCAATGCTGCAGAATTTTTTCTGTACCCTTCCCCAGATCTGTGCCTCAATACAATCCTGTCTCGGAGGTCTACAGACAATTCCTTGGACTTCATGGCTTGGTTTGTGCTCTGACATGCACTGTTAACTGTGGGACCTTATATAGACAGGTGTGTGCCTTTCCAAATCATGTCCAATCAACTGAATTTACCACAGGTGGACTCCAATCAAGTTGTAGAAACATCTCAAGGATGATCAGTGGAAACAGGATGCACCTGAGCTCAATTTTGAGTGTCATGGCAAAGGCTGTGAATACTTGTACATGTGCTCTTTTTGTTTTTTATTTTTAATACATTTGCAAAGATTTCAAACAAACTTCTTTCACGTTGTCATTATGGGGTATTGTTTGTAGAATTTTGAGGAAAATAATGAATTTAATCAATTTTGGAATAAGGCTGTAACATAACAAAATGTGGAAAAAGTGAAGCGCTGTGAATACTTTCCGGATGCACTGTATGTCTAATAGTAGATATTTTAGCATTGAAACACTCAGCTCACACTTGATTACAGTATGAGTTTAAACATTTGGCAGCCAATATTGTCTAGTTGTGGAACTTGGATGGCACAGATTTAAAGCAGCTCATTCCTGTGGCTCACCATGACATTTCTGTGTTTTTCTGTAGTTCCTTGCAGGAGGGAATCGTGCCTAGCTGTGCAGTGTGTTAACAAACAAACAAAACAAACAAAAAGTCTTCTAAGTACATACCCAATACCCACACCCCCTAATTCTGATTGTGACACTGCACAGTTTAATATACAATATTCCTTGTTAAACAACCATGTTTTGAAAGCGTTGTCAGCACAAGTCCTGTATTGTTAATCAGGAAAAACATTTATTTTATCGAACACACAACAATTTATTTTCTTTAATCCAACTAATCCTCTTAGAGGGCTCTGATGAGAAGCAGAATCCTGTCTTAAAGTCTTGATAAAAAAATTCTCAAGCATTACTTCATCCTAAAATGCAGCGTCTTGTCTTTATAATTGAAGATGTACTCAAGGGCTTCAGTGTGTTCTGTATCTAGTTACCCAAACTGAAGACTGATATATTTAATTTACAAATGTCAAGCTTAGTCTCCAGTGGTTGATAACTGTGAGTACATGGAAGTTTAATTTATCTGAAATGGAACTGACCACCAAAACTGTCAATTTACAAAATGAGTTTTTGTCTGATACCACATGCTTAGCAGTAAGGATAAGGTTACTCAGGTTAAACAAAGGGTTCTTTCAAGACCAATTTTATTTATTCTGTTATTTTTGTGTACAGTTATTGGAGAGCTTCTTCAGCTTCAACTTAATTTTAATTATCTTGGATACCTATGTTCCCGACTTCTTTAATCCAGGTATTCGTCAGGTCAGGTCACATTGGTCTCTGGGGTTTACCTCTGGAATTGTTCCATCCCTATTCCAGCCAGTTTTGCCTGTTTATTTGCAATCAGAGAAAGCTGCTCTTTGGCTGATGAGTTCAACTAAAACATCCCTTGGGGTTTAAAGCTTTTTGTCTCCTCTATTCAATATCTATACCAGCCCTGAGGTATTTGACTACTGAACAAAACACCAAACCGTCTATTTCTGCTCGGTAGTTGTCTTGAAGATTTCAAGCTTTCTGACCAATTACAAATTATACCAATAAGGAAGGGAAATTGTACATATCAAAGTTTGCTCCTTTATCCATTGTAAGTTATATAATTCTCTATAGAAATGCACGTTGTGTGGGTTTCACGAGATGGGCTTATTATATAAAGAAATGTATACAATGAACAAAGCATACAATGATTACTCAGGCAGAACTACATTAAATTATACATTCATATTCCATGCTACATTTTAATGTACATAAGAGAACACTCCTGGTTTTTATTCAGTATATATTTGGGGGTATCATCTAAATAAAAATATCAGATGGTGATTTTTCTGTGGTGATACTGATGCAGTAAAATGCAGGCAGCTGATATTGCTTATGGATATTCTACTTTAAAACTGAAAACTACTGATCTAATGAAAATGATCACACATCATATTAATAATTCAAACACAATATACAAAATATACATATGAAAACAAAATTTAGAGACAGTGTAAACTCAATACCAAAGGGGAAAAAAGAAGAACTACACAAACCTCACATTCCAGTCTAGTTCTCAGGTCAAACTCTTTTTATAGTCTTGGTCTTTTTATATTTTGCTTCCTATGGCAGTTCTATTTTAGGAGCTGCGGGTTATAATGGAGTGAGTCTAAGGTTTCAGCCGTCTCTCCCTGTAAACAGTGTATTGTCAGGAACTGCCAGCAGGGATGAAGACACTTTCACTTGGTAGTGCAATTCAACAGAACACACTACAATACGTGCAGTTTAAAGTGGATATATATGATGATGTTCATCAAATCACACAAACATAATTAAATTTTATTTTCTTTGTAATGTAAACATTCAATACACAATCTTACACACAAAATGTGGTACCACCTGAATAATTGTTGTAGACAATATCTGTGATCTGAAATATATTTCAAATGACATAATTTGCCTTCCTGGCGGTGTTGCCCTTTAAAGATTTTGTCCTCCATTGTGTCTTCGCTGCTAAATATGGCCGTCCCCTAATTGTTTTTGTGTTTGGCATCCCTTCGGGTGCTCCTGGAAGCACAGAAGCCACACCACATACAATTCAAGCCTATAGTTAATAACAAAGTGTTAGAGGCTTTTCATGGTCTGCTGGGCATAGTTAGGAGACACACTGGCCCCTGCTTCATGTCTCTTGGCTACATATTGTTGGCCACATACACAGAAGGTTTCCAGGTGTCCTCTGGAAAATGTCAATCCATCAGATGGAGAATACAGCTTTTCATATCTGTTTTTCATCCGTTTGCCCATTTCATAGATTACCATTATCATCCAGCAAGAATCCTTGTGAATTTTTTATTCTAATGCTAAAATCTATAACACTTGCCTTTCTAAATACTTGCCCAGTCCAACAAGATGGTTTCACTTTCAATTAAGCAGTTTCACTTGATTTTGGACTGCTCCCTTCCAGTATTTAAATGTCCTCCCCAATCCCAGAGCACATTTTTGATGTGTGTATTTACCTTCAGCCAGGGCAGAAATCTCAAAATTAGATGGAATTCACAAAGCAGGGACGTCTAGAAACACTAAATACGGAGGCATCACAGGACTGAGGCAAACAGATTTTTTTCCTCAAATGTCTTCCTCTGCATATGTGTATTTCAGACTCAACTAGCCAGACTATTCTCAGTGTCAGTACTCTAAGCATTCATGATTGAAGCATCTGTTCATTAGAATAAGCTCACAGGGTTTTTAGCTGGACAGCAGCAGACTCCAGAAACTATTTTTTTAACCTCAGTTGTCATGCCCAGGTACTGTGGGCCAATCAATATTTAGTATCACTGTGCAGCACTGGCAGCTGTTTCGTTCAATCTTGCTTTAGGCAGCCGACCACTGGGATTGTGCAGTTGTCCATCATCCTCTGACACAACCTGGATTATTTCCAGAAGATGATGCAGTTTCCGTTGCTAACACAAGACATAGTGCTAATAATTTTCACTAAATATACCATCTAGATACATTTACATAATATGATTACACAAATGCAAATTTGTTGACAAATACATGCTTTCTTATTTTTGGTTGTAATTTCACTGAAACGTATGACAGGAGTAGCTTGTGAATTGTGCACAGGTGGTGTCTCATATAGCCTCTTCACAGGAAGGTACACACACTTCACATTACTCCACTCACTACATCTCTGTGCAGGGGCGTGGATATACACATTCATTCCCTGTCTTTTAGAGACAGTTTTCTGGACCAACGTGATCATTACAAAACCTGCTGATCCGTACAGTGCTTGCCATACTGCATATCTTGGTAAGACTTTTATGAAAAAGGCCATTCTGTAAATTGCTTGTGCTATAGTTTCTTTTCATTGTTTGATTATTGAGTCTCATGATCACTTCAATGTTTTACATTACCTGTGAAATCCGAAGCACAATAAAAATGTAATAATTTAATGTAAGCAACACAGATTCATAGATGCAGTGGACTATAGATGTACTGAACTGTAAGAGGTATTGTTCCAACATGTATGACATAAAAGGTGACCTTTTCATTAATCATGCTACTCTCTGCCATACTGAGAGTCATCTAAAATCAACTGATAAAGATGAACTCATATTTGACAAGTCTACATGATGACAGAGGAACACTAGTGGTTATCTCCACAAACAACTATACATTTGGTAGGACTCAAGACTCCAACTGACAATAGAAAGCCATCCCATCAGAATACTACTACTACTACTACTACTACTACTACTACTACTACTACTACTACTACTACCAGGGATGGGCAAAGATACATCAAAACGTATTTTAAAATAAGATACCAAATACCTTAAGTTTAAGTGTATCAAAATAAACTACAAAATACAGCAGCCACACCATGTATCAAAATAAACTACTGTATTTCTTTATTTTAAAAATACTAAAAAATACTTTTCTTTTACAAGGGAGCATTAAATCACTTTGCAAACCTTCCTTCTATCGGCCTATTTGATCTATCCCTTCACCAGTAAACTGACTCAGCTGATTAAGTAGACAATGTCATATAGGAAATAAGCTTTCCTCTGCCTAACGAGTCGTGCGCATCTGACATATACAACCAGTTCAAATATTCACATATCCCTGTGATCACCCAGATGAAGGTTAGTTTTAAAGTAACCAACAGTTTAATGTTTAACTAACAGTTTGCTAATAACTCATAATTGTATCCTAATTTAGTTACTTGGTGTTTGGTAATGAAGAGCCTACTTTTCATCAGCAACACTGACTCAATGACAAACAAGTCATTCATAAGAAGACAGCTGATGGCACCTTTATTCATAGCAACTAGTTTCTAATGAATCATTTCATTGTTAATCATAAATATGATAAATTATGTGTCAGGCAGTCATTCATGCAATGGTATGCAAAATCATGATCCTATTAAACAGCTACTTCAATTAGGGTACAATCATTTAGCATTAAATTATTTATTTATCAATCATTGGACACCTATTTGGAGGTTGAAAACAAACATTTTAGCACTTTGTCAACAATTATTAAATGATCAATATGTTTTGATATTAAATGTAGCCAGAAACGTAATCAGAAAGTAGCAACAGAGCTTGCCAAGGAGTGGTGGATGGTTGACAACCTGCTCTTTAATGGCGTTGCAGCACAACGTTGTTAATGACAATAAGGCACATGTGTGTGCATTTAACAAGTTACACCATATTGTGGCATTATAATGTAATATTGTACAACACTGAAACGCTTTTATTTTTTTCATGCACAACCAACAAAAACTTAACATAGGCTGAAAGTAGCAAAGCTAACATTAACTGTGAGGGCTGCTACTCGGGTCAAATAATTAGATAGAACATTACGTAAATTGCTAAACGATTTAGCCTAGACTACTAAAACGAAAACCAAAACTTAACATGAACTGTTAAAAAAAATAGCAATTTATGCTAAAAATCGATGGAAAGCTGGCAACCTACATGTTTCCCACCTTGACCTTCTTCTTCGGGTATGGACAATTTTCTGTTCTGATCTCAACAAGTCTGGACACATATGCACCAATCAGAGGCAGCATTTGTATGATGTCATCATGTAGACTTCTCACAAAGTATTTTACAGTATTTTTAAACTACAAAATACAAAACACTAAAGTATTTTGATACAAAATATGAAGCCATTTCCATCAACCCTATCAAATACAAATTACAAAATCCTATTTTGTATTTTAAATACATGTATCATAAATACTGCCCATCCCTGACTAATACTACTTATACTAACAATAATAATAATACAATGTATCCTCTCTCCTGAGAATACACATATGAAAATTATGAAATCTGAGTTACAAAGAACAAGGAAGCAACAAGCAAAAGCAAATAAGCCAAATTTCAAATGCATAATAATTGTTTGTAATTACATTGTAAAAGATTTGCGTAATTCACATTTTTATTTCCTTCCAAAGCACAGATATCCTGATTTCAAGAACAGTAATGTAAACAAAGTAAGTAACCTCAGACAAAAAAGAATAATAAAATAAAATAAACAAAACCAAATGTCATGGTTTAAAGAGTTAAAATCATATTCTGGAATTTTGAAAGAAATGTGTCTCACTGTTCAATATTTTTTTTTTCTAAAATATTTTCACCCTTTGCAAGCTAAAGGTTAGCACTGTCGAAGACTGGTGACAGTAACTATAGATGACAAGTGTAAACACCCTGGGGGATTACCAAGAGCACAAGGGACTTTAACTCTTCCCCCTCTGGAGTATCAGAAAATAGAACATTTTATTCTGCTTTTCACTACCATGTCATAGGTATAATCAGGAATGTAGTAGAAACTATATGCAAGTATTCAATGTATACCCACTTATTTGAGTGCACATACAGCATGTTCATGCTCAGTTTGAAGGCTGAACACCTCCCTTTCACAAGACAATGCATCCGTCATTATATCTTTTTGCATGACTATACCACTGTGTACTTTCTATGCTTATCATAATCACTATTCCATAAAACACTGTATGAGCCTTGGGCCATGATTGGTCACTGCAAATTATAGCAATTGCTTGCATCCGTTAGCATACTTATATTTTGATCCTATTTCATGTCACAAATATGAACCTGAACATAAGCACTGTCAAAATAAAGTTTAGAGGTTTTTTAAACCCGAACCTTGACCTAGAATGTGTACATGTCATATTAAAAATATAATGGACACAAAAAAAAGTAATCCCATCAACACTGAATGCCAATAATGGTTTAGTAGTGTGGCAATCCTGCCGAAAACCATGCCCATTATTGCATGCTTATTCAGCTTTTTCCCTTCTACCAAACTAAATGCCACTGGAACAGCCAGAACAAAAAACTGTTGAATGTTTTGTGAAATATTTGCAGGTGGAGGTTTGGCCTTGAATAAAGGTTGCTTTAATATGACCTCTAAAACCTAAATTAATTCTCTCTAATTAATAAGGAGATTAAACATTTAAACAAGTTACAGGGTTGTGCAATATTATTACTACTTTTTATTGATTGACTATTTATATTTTTATATTTGTTATGCCCCCCCTTTTTTATGTATGTATTTATTTATTTATTTATTATTTGTGGTGTGTATGTTTTTATGTATATGTGTACCACTGAGGAGAAGCGCTAAATTTCGTTGTACCGTTGCGCAATGACAATAAATGTATTCTATTCTATTCTATTCTACCCTCTCAGAAGACACCACAAAAATGTGTGGTACATGACAAAAGTGTCTTATAGGAGAAAAAATGTATTTAATGGGACAGCAGTGTCATATGATGCAGCAATTTACTCAAGACACATCTTTTCAGACTGCACTTGTAATTAGTCTTTAATTCTCCTGTAAGATTGCACAACTTTTTAATATCTTGTCTGCACTTATCAGCTTTTACAATCTAGGATGTAAGACTTTATATATTGCTTATTATATCTCCTATACACTCTAACTAGTAAATGGTTATACCCAGTGATATAGTAGATAGTCTAATTAATTATTACTGTTTCAGCATTTATAAGCGAGCAAATAAATAAATAAATAAATAATATAGCCTACTTACAAGAGATTCCAGTGTAACAGAAATAACTAGAGCAGCCTTATCTATATTTCATGTTTCCCTATAGGATTATATAGAGTGAGATATTAAGAGTGAGAGCAAGTCCATGCCATCTGCTTTACACTGGCCTCTGTAGATTAATGTTTAATACATACTGAACATTACCAACTCACTATGAGGTTCATTCTCAGAAGGCCTTTCTTGATGTTTTGTTTTATTAGACTTTAGATTAGATTTTATTTTATTTTAGTTTTATTCTGGATTTGTTGCATGTCATCACATACGTCAAGCATGGTAAATGGTAGTTCTGTGCGTTTGCCAGGAGCGTCATTAGCTTGGCAAGAAAATTATGTACGAAGTGCGTTATATCTGGATCTGTTCTCGCTGCTATGTAGGATGTACTTGAACTAATCTCTAAGCATTTCTAGTAATAATTTCTTGTTCAACATGAATCTAAATGTCACAAAACACAAGGAAGATTTCAGTATTAAAAGGCACCTTCAAGTACTAGTAATAGTTTTGGTCCAGTCTCAAATTGGAAAAAAACAATGTAATATAAACATTTCCCAGCTAGTTCATAGTGAAACGTACTTTACAATAATATACCATACATTACAATTATATAATAACACTACAATTATTAAAGTTTGAAGCATCAATGCATTATTAAACAAATGCCAAGGTGAAATGTATGAAGTCACACACTTTGAATTTGACCCTTAGGGATTTGTAACAGGCAAGTGTCATCTTTTTTTTCCTTCTTCTCTCAATCAGAAACTGAATTTAATCTGGCTAAAACACTGCTTCATTGATAAATTATACATGAGAATAGCTTCTTAGAATGTTATGGAGTGGTCTAAATCTCAGAGGCATCTCTATTGATTGAGCACACCCAAATACACTTTCCTTTTGTGGTTCTCCTGGTGTTCAAACACACCAAAGGGACTCCACTCTAGGGAAGCTGACATTGCTGTGTAATGCTCAGAGCCACAGACAGATGCAGCATCATATTTATTTAAAAAAATGAACAAAAGAGAAGCCATCTGAGGCATACCGGTTCCTTATTGTTGGTGTTCAAAGATCATGCAAAACTGCACATATATTTACTGCATAAATCCAGACTTTTCACTGGGGTAATATATGTTATTATAACAATAACGGTCATTATTTTCTTGAAATTAGATTCCTTTGTGTGTATGAGGCAAGGTACACAGAAAAATAAATATGCTAGTGCAGTTATAGCTCAATTTGAAGACTGCAATTCACATAAAATTGCACTTTAATATGCTCTCTGTTTCATTGCTTTAGTTCTCTGTCTTCAGAGTGGCAGGTTGCATATGGTTTGACAGGACTTGGTATATGGGGCCTCCCTTTAATCTCTACTGTCAGCCAATCATCACTTAAAGCTGAACTGCTAAGCTGAGAAAGCCCAGGACCAGCTCACCAGTCTCTGCCTGGCATCTTCAGGCTCACAAACTGTATTAGTGTGGCCCCTGTGAGCACAATGGCTAGCTTAGTGCCCTAATTAATAAAACAAGTCTGGATATCAGTCAAAAATATAAAAATATAGAAAGAAATTGCAATCAGTCATGGCCACAAAGCTCCTAAAACCTTCTGATCCTAGTATTAACTTTACATGTATACAAAAGAAAAAATGAAAAAGAAAGCAAATTTGGAACTATGTTATGTATAGTGCATGTATGATAGGAAACAGTCTGGACAATGCTTCTCATTGCATTTACTATCCACATAACATAAATAGCATATGAAAGTGACAATGCATACAGCACTACTGAGTGTTTTTTTCTGTTAATTCTGGGCTGGATCCTAACAGCAACTGACTGAGTGCACAGTTTCAAAGAATACAAACTGCACAGCGTAAACATCCTCCACACTGCACACATTCTGCTTTTTTTGTTGTTGCTATTGATACCACCACATTCAAAACCCAATACATTGCAAATAGAAGACATTAGACAGGCAATCCACATGTTGTGTGCTAAACAACATTCTGCATCTCAACAGATTGTTCAGTCAGTAATAAGCAGTTGCGGCTAGCAGCTGTTCAGTAAATTGACTCCACTTACTAGATATGTATAGCAAGGTGCTTCCTTACAGAAAATAGCTGAATCTTAATTTACACTTTGTATCACCTTTCAAACAAAACTAACCATAGTCCACTTAAAAGGATATGTGCCTGTATGGGTAGTCAGTGTGAATTGTGTTTAAACTAATCTGAGAGTAAAAAATCCAAACATTATGTATGTCACATTTCTGAAGAGAAAGAACCTTCAGAAAATTTAAAAAAGTGTAATCCTTACCTGCAACACAAGTGCTGGAAACCCTTAGTGACCCTTATTCCATTGAACAACTTGAGAGAAACTCAGATGAACTCTCATTACAGCAGAAGGCAGGGTAGGCTACATTGTGCCACTATGCCTCGGCGCACTCTGTCCCAGGCAATCTAATACACCTCATCATGTGGTCTGTTGCCATGGCGCCACCAAACCCAGCAGTCCCACTATAAAAGGCAGGGGGACGTTGTTTCACTCTTCATACGAAAGAAAGGGGAACAATGTTTGCAGTAACCTACTTTGTAGAGCGCCACAACCTTTCAGCTTGCGATAAACTCCGCTGGGAGTTAACGTCTTAGCAGTGGAAATGTAATAAAAGAGTACAAGGGAAAATATAAAAATATATATTTAAACAAAAATAGCTAAAAAGCTTATTAAGAAAAATAAGATCATGGTTGTTGTGATTTTATTGAATGTAAAGACAGAGTTTGGTTTTCTATATGAAGACATGAGGCTGCAGCTGCACTGTTACTTTGATATCCAGCTGCAGGTTTATCACATCATTCACTGTCATTCTCACTTTTTCCATTTTCATCTGAAGAGCAATACTTGTTAAATCCCTAGACAGATATGCAACATTCAGTCAGGAGGCTGTCTTTTATTATTTGTGCCTATAAAACACTGATGGTGATCTTAGGAACTTGTTTCATAAATAACATTAACTATATAAAATTGAATATTACTACCTTATATATAGTGTGTGAGACTATTTTAACACTGTGGAAAAAAATAAATTTTGTTGAAGCTCAGTAGGAAACTATATGCAACAGAGGGGACATTCACCAGAAGTATATCACAGTGGTGAGAAAAAGACCGCTAAGAAGAAAAACAATTATACTGGAGACCCAACAGTAAGAATGATCTTCTTTTAATTAAGATTAGTCTTCAAAGATTACAATGTGTTATTTAAAAATACTTAAATGTATTGAGGAGAAAAATCGAATTTGCAAGGTTAATGTATTTAATGCTTGTTCAGTTTCACTGGATAAAGAGCATATCTAGAAATTAAATAACTAACTTTGTCATTTAATTAATTCCATTTAAACTTATTATACAAAGTGAACTGATTGAAACTGAAAGAACTGTGAATATGGATATCTAGTTTAAACAATAATATGTATTAAACACCGTGGAAATGTTTGTTGACATGCACTTTTCATGACTGCATAATCAATCTGAATGTTGTTTGCAGACTTGCAATTGGTGAACTGCTCATAACTTCAACTCCTGAGATGCAGAAATAGAACAGCTTTTTCAAAAGGTTTCCCTTGAATTACAGTCTTTTTAGAAAAGTGTACAAAATAGACATGACTAGTAATGACTGTATTAAGTAGCTATACACCTGATTTACACTGAGTGGCCACTTTATTAGGTACACCAAACTAATAGCAAAGTGCTCCCACTTTTGCCCTCAGAACAGCCTGAATTCACTGGGACATGGACTCAACAAGGTATCAAAAGCGTGCCACAGGGATGCAGGCCCATGTTGACTCAGTTGCTTCCCATAGTTGTTGCAATTTGCCTGGTGGTGAATCTGTACTCTGAATAGCTCATTCAATCTCATCCCACAGATGCTAGACCAGATTGAGATCTGGTGACTGGGCAGGCCACTGCAGTAAGCTGAATTCACTATCATGTTCCAGAACGATTCCTGGACAATTTAGCCTTGTGGCATGGAGTTTTTGCCATATCCTGGTCCTCCTATCAGTGTGAATAAGCAGGAGCCATGATTTTTCCAGTCCTCCATTGTCCAGCATTTGTGTTCCTTAACCCACTGCAAATGCAGTTTCTTGTGTTTTGCTGAAGGAATGGAACTTGGTTAGGTCGTTGGCTGCCATTCCCCATTCGTGACAAGGTATGAGGAATTGTGCCATCTGATATGCCTCTTTTAGAACTACTGTTGTACTCAGCTGTTATTTGACTGACTGTAGCCCATCTGTCTATGCATAAGTTGTGTCAACCTCCGTCGTCCTCTTTCTTCAACAAGCTTTTTCGGACCTCGGGACCGTTGTTGGCTGGATGTCTTTTGGATGGTGGACCATTCCCTATACACCCATGACATTGTCTTGCGTGAAAACTGGCTTGGTTGCTGTTTCGGACATACTGACACCGGAGAGTCTGGCACCAACTACCATGCCTCGCTCAAAGTCACTAAAATCTTTTGTCTATTCTCCCTGTGAATGGCACACACACAAAATCCCTATTTACCTGCTTACCTGCTTTAAATAGCATAGTCTGAATACGTGGTGCTGTCACTGACTGTGCAGCATATTTAATGGAAAGGACTGATATACCTAAAAAGTTGCCACTCAGTGTATATTCCTTAATAGTGTATAATTAAACACTTGGCCAGGCATACAATGCCTCAATCTTTCTAAAATGCCAACCCCCCCGCCCACATGCTTTATTGTTCAATAGTGTAGAAGTTGCTGACAGAGACTCACAAAGCAGACAACCAATACACCCTTAAATGGACAATAAACGTAAATATATACAAACATATATATCTACAAACATATTTTGTAACACCAACCAATTGACTACACACAGGGTTTAGAGGTCCTAATGTTGTTTGATAGTCTGCCAAAAAACATTATTTTTCAATTCCTTGAGGTTCAAATCTGTTATGGAGAAATTAATCTAGACCACCTGAGCAACTTCAAAGAGAACACAATGTTCACTTGTAAAATATCTCCTTCAATTTTACACTATGAAAGTAAGTTTTTGGAAAGGAATTCCAAAGTTAATAAGCCAAATGATTAATATTATTAATGTCTACTCTCAGCAAGAGGAGCTGTTGCAGTTTAAGTGGTAAGAGCCTTATTATAATGTCTGTTAATAACAGGCCGATACTTGGCAAAGGTTAAAAAGACACTCTGCTGCAGTAATTTATGGGTCTGACCGAGTGCTCTGAATACAAGTCATCTGAGTCCTTTATAGTAACCGTCAGCTGTTGTCTCTGAGGGCAGCCCTTTATGTCAAGCTCAGTGCGTTTCCACATGTTACTGTTATGTGATAGCAGGGCAATGTCCCGTCATGCTCAGCACAACAGGTGCGCTTTGAAGAGAGCTATGTTCCTCAGTACAGGACAGCAGGGAGGCAATATAAAAGGGTGATGAAACCTAAAAGGCATCCTGGTGCAGACTCATAAAGTTAGCACAGTACAGTCAACCAGACACTTTATAAGGAATGAAACCAGGAATGTTAGTGTACATTGTTACTGTGTTGTTTGGTTCTTATACACGTCCTTGTCGAATGCACGTGTAGACACATAGATACGGGTAAAAATGTCTGACTCCCCAATTCTCAGCACGAGAAGTCTCACCGCATGACAGCCCAGTCACATAGAAGTGCAGCCTGTTTTATCGACCACCCTGAAACAATGCTGTGTCTTTCACGCAGTACAGAACAAAATGCATATATTATAATCCTTGCCTCCGATTAATCATTCCCTCTGATTATCTTAGCACTCTCATTTAACAAGGGCCATGGTACTCTGCCATGAGTAAGAGAAGGTGGGGGTGGAGAGGGATCTGGCACTCCTGTTTCTATTGTACAAAACCACTTCAAGAAAAGGTCAATACACCCATTTTGACACAACCATGGAATCAGCAAGTATATATATATATATATATATATATATATATATATATATATATATATATATATATATATATATTGTTTTTTTAAGCAGGAACCACTAAGTCACTATCCACTAAAGCTGTTTCTTGAAGTAGTTAAAAATGCAAGACAATCTATATATATCACAGGCATGAAAGCATGGGAACCCTGCTGGGCACATTTGAAATGTCTCAACTGGTTATTCTGCCAAAGATAAATCTAGCATTTCTTACATCATTGATTAACAAGCTCCATGCAAACAATGATATTAATAAGGACATATTCTATTTAAATGTAATATTTTAATAAGACATCTGCACACTAATGAAAGCCAACAAAGTGGGAGCACTGGTGACTCAATACTATGACCAATTAGTGGGGGCTTCATTGATCCAAACAGGGAATTCAAGAAAATAAAGACAATAAAGCTGTGTATCTCTCACCGAAGCAACAGAAAATATCATGTTCTTTCGAGATACAGAGATAAAAAAGAAATACTCCTTTACGTAAGCATAGACTGTGCCTTTGAAGGCAGGGTTTGTGTTGCTTTTTGATGTTGTTATAAACTCTATTCCTGGTTGCCCTAACATATTCTTCACTGACTATCCTCAAAAGGATGAATCATACTACAATATACAGTCTCCACCATCATTATAAGGCATCCCTTGACACTCTGCATGGGGTTTAATAATTTGGATATAGTCAATGAATAAATTCAACATCAATGTGTGTTTAAGTTGCAAATAAAAACACAATGTAATACCTTCTAAGGCTTTCACCTCATCTATTTATTTCTAAGACCCATTGGGGCATACATTGCACAGCCTATGGTACAAATAGCTGACTTATTTCCCTTTTTTCCCCAAAGGTGCATACTGATGTGTATTTGTACTTTCCAATAAAGGTCTTTTGTGTGGGTATATGAACACACTCAAAACAAAGCAAAGGATGGAAAGCTGGGAAACATCAAAAGGGTTACAACAGTCATTAAAATGAATGCTTGGCCTACATCCAGTTTACTTGATTGTGAACAGCTGTCTTTTCATAAAATTATGGATGCTGTAACTAATCTTTCCATTTATTACAAAATATAAATCTTCTAAGTATTATATTCATATCTAAATCAATAATTCCTAAAAGTGTTTCCACTCATTTCCACAGTATGTTTCTAATAAAGTTTTTGATAAAGGTCTACAATGAAAGAGTTCAAATGTGTGCAGATAACTAATCTATCATCTTCCAAACTCAATATTAACACAATTAGAGTAATACATGGGAAAAAAAGACCTCTGTAATATCCCTTTTATTGATATTGTGGCGGGGGGGGGGGGGGGGGGGCGTATTTATATATTTTTTGGCCAGGAGATTTGGGGGAGAGATTGATATACTAAAAACAACACATCATAGTTGTCCTTGGGTGAGTTGCCACAGGGGCATCCAGCCTCCAGCTCACACAATTACTTACTGGCCTTACTCCACATCTCACGTTGCATTTTTCACCCCCAAGGCAAGGTTTTATCCCAGGTTAAGGGGTGAGTTTGCTCCAGGTTGAGGGTTTTGCCGCAAGTTTGCCCTGTAAGTATGTCTGCAAACTGAATACACTATTGGTTTACATACAAGATTGTGCTTTATGAATGGGCCTCTTTGTTTTTAATATTGCTGTAACCGAATTTAACATCCAAGTAATATATTCATCACAACCATATAACACCATCCTGGCACTTTTCCAAAAGCAGACTTGATACTACAAGCAGCCATCTTCTGTTCTCAGTTTTATCATAATGTATTTGTTACCTGAGAAAATGAAACTCTGACCTCACTACACAATGAAGGCATTGATAAGCACACACCACTAGCAGGACAAGAGCCTTTCTCAGCAGAAACACAAAATAAATAGAATACATTATTGCAGAGGTTCACAGTGTGGACAGGAGCCAGAGAAAGAAAGATACAAAAGTTTCAGAAAGTTTATTCCATATAGTAAAGCAGAAATATTAAGGGAAGGGTAAGACAGGTTTCGGAGGAACAAACACAGTTAAAGGGAGATGCAATTATATTTAACGTAAATACTGAAGATTGAATGCAAAGCAACCTATTTTAGATTTCTACATTATTACTATATATAGTTTCATAGGACAGATGGAGAATGTATATAATGATTGCTCTGAAGTGTGAAGTTTCAGGGAAAGTTTTAAGAAAATGTTAAGATGAGATACTATAGGAAATATAAAGAACAGACTGACAATGCCTGACCTCAGTCTTGCTTTGATAAAGATATCACAGGCTGTCAGCATAAATTTGCAGAATGAATGTTACTGTTATTACAGGGGATTTTGAATACTGACAACAGCACTTGGACAGAACAGCCAACTCATTATTGACCTTTCACCTTTGCCACTTTTTTTTTGGTGGTGGGGGTGGGGTTATATAAAAAAAAAAACTGTATGAATCTGTTTTGGTCAGAAAATGTATATGCTGTGACTGTTGTTTGTAGACTAGAGATTAGAGCTTCTGAATGGAAATCAATACCAAGCAGCTACACTAGGGCGGTAGTGTGGAGTAGTGGTTAGGGCTCTGGACTCTGGAGCACAGGGTCGTGGGGGCACTGAATTGTACCCCTGAGCAAGGTACTTTACTTAGAGTGCTCCAGTAAATGCCCAGCTGTATGAATGGATAAATGTAAAAAATAATGTGATATCTTGTAACAATTGTAAGTCACCCTGGATAAGGGTGTCTGCTAAGAAATTGAGTAATAATAATAATAAATTATCAGAAATGTCAAAAGATTTCCAAAACCTTTGCCAGTGCAAAACATAGCATAATCATATGTTTACATCCCTATGGAAAAGGAATCTATTCATGAAAAAGCCTGAATACTACTACTACTACTACTACTACTACTACTACTACTAGTAATCATCATCGGCTACAACTTTTCAAAACAGTGTATGTGTGTGTGTGTGTGTGTGTGTGTTGGTGGGGGGGAATAACACTTATACAAGATTACACTTGTAGACCTTTTAATATGTTAATAGGTTCAATGCAATGTATTGTGATTTTTCACCTGTTACATCATAATGAGATCACCCACAAAGCTAAACCACAGAAAAGCATTTTCTTTGGGGGGTGGGGTGTCTAGCGCTCTCAGGATGCTGGGAATCGAATCACTGCCTCAGCATAGAAGAGCAGCACCATATCACTGTAGTGTGTATCTAACGTATACAACACTGTATTTGAGTTTGTATGACCTTTGTAAATCACCTTGGATAAAGGCTTCAGCTAAATGTAATAATAACAATAATAATGTGATACATAGCAACATGTCTAGTAATGTAAACGTCTTAGGTCTAGGATGTTCTGTTAGTTAAGGGAATAAATAATTGTAATAACAGTTGCCTGTTAGATGTTTATTATGTTTCTAAAGGTGTTAACCTTGAATTGTAGGCAATTGCAGCTGGATAAATGCATTTACAATGCTTTGTACAGAAACCTACTAATATAAAACATTTTAGACCACAGGTACATGGGTGAACATAGGCTTGAACCTTTTCCTGTTTCAGCTGTGTAATTGGTAAAATCCTTTTTTTCTTGTAACAAAAAAACAATTCTTACAAATGTACAGATCTCTTACTTACAGATCATGTTTTCTACTTGAAATGTTAATAGTCAGATTTGTACTGACCACGTAAAGCTTTTGGAAGAAAGATGTACACTTACAACACCTGCACTGGATAACTAAAAACTAAAAACAAAAACATGATAGGTTTAAGTCAATAATAAAAAAACAGGGGGGGCTGATGATAATTGTTGTCTCAGCTTGACCTGCACTCTATTTCTATTCTGATCATTTGTGAAGATTTCAGCTACAAAATAATAAATATATTCCCAAAACACTGGTCTATCAAAAAGCACAAAAAGCCAACACTGGTCTGCATATTAATAAAGAACTGAGATTGGTATGTACTGCACTTACAGGGTATGGGAACTTGCTGGTTTGTCTGTTTTGATTAGTGCATATTCTTGCTATTTGGGAAGTTGAGTGAGTACACTGGGTAATACCAACAGTCAGTGTCGATGAACACTATCCAAATTCATTCCAGGATGGCGCTCAGCACAAGTACACGCCTTTTAAAAAGAAACTGTATTGATTGATCCAGCACTAGGTTAAATAAAGGGCTTAAATAAAGCTAGTATTTATAAATCAACACACGAGAGGCTACAACTTTGTGATTTGCAATGCATGGGTGGGTCAAAGTTTTGATTTTGGTTAGCACTAAGTCTAATATACAGTAATTACTGCCAACACTGTAAACAGAGAGATCACTCTCTATAATCCAGAAACACTCCTTCCTCAGCCTTCATTCAAAGCAAGCCAGGCTGCAGTAAAACACTCCATATGTATTGTTTTCTTAAACCCTTCTATTCTGTCCTACATTATAGCAAAGTAATCACCTTTCTCTGTGCATCTGACTTTTTGTCACATTCAGTCCAAGACAGGGACCTGACACTGTCACTGAGTACCGAGTAAAGACCTCTATTCTGACTTGCAGGTTGCTTTTGTGAACCCTTAACTCCTGTCCCCCAGGTAGTAGGGTTTAGCCCTGAATGTAGTTAATACCATTCGATGACTGGCAGAGGAAATGTGTGACAAACACCTTGTTTTCTACCTCAGTGTAATAGATTATTGAATTGCTCTTGAATTTCCTAAATGGTTCACTGCATCTTCAAGAGCTCAGGGCATTTGTGGTGTCACTCGCAGTGAAATAATTACCTGTTCTCTTGCCTCTGACCAATAATTAGGCCACCCACACAATGTTTATGCACTTATAGATGCAGTGAAATAAAATACAAATGTGACTATAATTAAACTCAGAGCACTGACCTTTCACAAAGAAAATTAAACTCTGATTCGTGTTTCCTAAATTAAGTCTGTGATTCTTTAGGGCAGCAAAATAAAATGTGTCAAATCTGTCAGGGAAACATTAACCTACATATTAAACCTGCATTTGATGTTCTGTGAAAACAAACCATAAAAAACATACTTGATGGAAATAAGCATTTTTAGCTCATTAATCTCACTATAATATGGAATATAAAAGTACAACAAAAAGGAAAGCAAACCGTCATTTGCTTCTGTAACGATAAGTTTCTTCGTCCAAATATCAATACAACACTGTTTCATTGCAGAGCCCATGAGCACATATTATGTATCAGTTCAGAAGAGCAAAGCAAGGGGCACATTTCCTTTAACCTCCTGTAGGTGTAATGTTCAGCAGAAGGAAACCAGAGGCTTCGAACAGTGATCCAATGGGAACACAATACAAAAGACTGAGAGAAATACGTTTCCTAGCCTTGCGTTTTTAGTTTTTTTTCTACAAAATAAAGTAGAAGACTAAAGTGTATAAAATTCACATCAAAGGCCGCATCGGAGATTTTTTGCTGCTACTCAGATCTGTACTCTTTTCTCCTTGTGGACATGATTCCTGAACTCTTTGAGGCTTTGAGCACTTCACTAGCAAAAGACACTCTCCCAAATGAGGCACTGGAGTTGATCTGTATGAGGTGAAACATTTACCAAATCCTTTCTATGCAGCTTACAGTCTAAATCTAGAGACCTTGTAGAGCAAATGTAGCCGTGTGAAACACTAGAGCATGAAAATATGGATTAACAAAAAACAGGACTCTCACAGCAATGAAAAGAGCATATAATATTTGATTTCACTCAATTTTCTAACCATCTGAGGACTCATACAGTGCTCAAAACATTGAACCAGCCATCAGAATGGCTACATCTGATTGATCTCGAAGTGGAAAGATGCTTTATTTCTTTTGTTGGAAAATTCCCTTCAGAGGGTATGATAATCGGTACTGCTGAGCTACGTAGAACTCCTTCACAAATCCATCAGAGTCTTCACAGGTCTCTTCACATTATGTTACTGCTAACCCCCATTGCTCAGTAGGCCCTTATTGCAGCACAACACAATACCCAAGCGAGTGCTGATAAAATGTCTCGACATTCTGCTACAAGATTTCTCGGTCAAGTTTAATTGAAATGTAAATCTTCATGTTAACCTTTACTCATATTCATTTCAGATGTTGCATACCAGCTATGTTGTACTCCAGCAGTAAACAAAACTGAAAACAAAAAGACAAGTTCACATTAAAAAATTCATTTGAAAAAGCTAAAAAGAGTTGTGTACACTTTTTATCCATTTTAGTATCCCCTCTTTGTGTAGATTCAATATTTTATTGAGAAATAAATACAAATAATTTTCTGAAAACAAAAAGCGACACAGATTTCTAATTTTGTGTTAAGTCATCAAATATTCTCATTAGATTTATAATTATAGTGTTGGTTTGCATTCCAGATGAATTGATAATTTTCACAAGGCAAAATTATTTCACTTCAGATGAGCATCACAAAACCCATTATATAACATTAAAACATAGAACTTGTTAAGTCATCTGTAATTAAGTGCAGCGAGCAAATGAAACATTATTCATGTAACAAAACATGGACAAAACGGATTCCTCTTCCTAGAAAATATATACAATTTGTTGACAGTGAATTTGAACACTGGGTGACACACATTACATAGATCTATATAGGATAGTTATATTTGGCCATGAAAAGTCTTTTCCATGACAGTCAGTCATTTCAAACTGTGCTAAGTGATAGTCTGTTAACCAGTTTACCAGTGTGGATGTTGTGCAATGAGCTTCACGTTCTAGTGTGTCTACGTCTAAAATATGAAATGTTGAGCATGCACACAAAAATCATGCATTGTTCTAAAAATAAGCATGTTAGAGGACAAAAACACCAAATGGGATATAAAATTATATCTGCAATTTCATACCTCTAATCCAGTTGTCTTGCCTTTTAAAGGGGATCATTGTCCTCTCAGAAGTCCACACAACTGCATCTATTAATCAGTTAGCAGTGGATTCCAGTTAAAAATGCTAACCTTTAATGAAAAATGTCTAGGAAACACCTTACAAACATTAAACCACATGCGTTTTGGCAGCTTGAGGAATGCTTCATGAGTGACTTCTCATTGGCACATTGATTTCCAGCCATAACCCTCAGAAACAGAAATCTGCAGATCACATTAGAAAGAGTAACAAAAGAGTTAAAAGCAAGATGCTTTTGCTGTTCAATGATGGAATGCAAGGGTGAATACAGAGGAGGGGCCGTGTCCACTCAGACTCTGTGGCTTCCTTAAAAGATAAAGTGACTCATGTCTGTATAGGAGAAAAAAGCATGCTCTAATATTGCCTCTGGCTAAGAAATTATCCCCATAGCATTTAGAAGGGCTGTATCAGCCTCTACACATTCTAATATATAAAGGTCTGATAGAGATAATCTGACATCAGAATGTATGCTCTATTTCTTCTATTTTTTCTCTCTACAGGAATGTACTGTAATAAGTCACATACGATGCCAGCATTCAGAAAACCAGTGTTTTGAAAAACATAATTTACATCTTACAGTTACAGATGAAACCACTAATCTGCATCACACATTGAATTCACCTAAGATACCAGCCCTGCAGGCACAGTCACTGCTAATGAAAGGCTGCTCTGTGTTTTTGCATTGTTTTCAATACCCTGCGGCTATATTCAATGTCGCTATATTAAATTAAAACCGGTGACTTAAACAGCATTAGTTAGTTAGTTAGTTATAGTTACAAAAAGCATATTTTCAGTCTACATCTAAGTCTGGATATTTAGGCCTACACAAACACTATCCATATCAATTGAAGCCTGCAATATATAGGCTATATTTTTTTTCAACTGTTATGCTTTTGTGATTTTAAGGTTTATGAAGTTCAGTAATTACTGCACAACGGTGTAGTCACCATTGGAATTAGAAAGTAATGAGGATAACTCCACTAATTCACTATAGAAGAGGTCATCATACAAATAAATAGGCCATGCATAATAAGGTCAAGTGTATAGAAGGGTGTAAAGCCTTCACTTCTCATTTACATCTTGTATGCAGGGCCAAAAATCTTGCATAGACACCTGTATTTCCTTGCACAGTCGCTGATGGAGATTTCCCTGATGAGATGTGTTGCATCACAGGACATGTATAGAAATCTACACACCGTCTATAAGGACATTTTGCGTTCTTCTAAAGAAAGACAGCGTCCAGACTTTTGGTCTGTTGCTGCTCATCACTCGAGAGCAAAGCAAGTGAAAAGTCTGCTGGTTACAAAGCACTCCTGGGCAGCCCGTTCACATTCCTGCACCGTGTCGTGCACCACAGAGCTGTCTGTCCACACTTATGTGGCAGACCACATTCCTGTAAAACTCACAACAATGCCACACATTCTACAGCCAAGCGCCAGCCAATCTTCATGTATCTACACAGCTGTGATTGTTTAACATAGAAGGTCTTAGATAAGATTAACTTAGGTAACATTAACTGTGGTAACATTTGAAAATACAATCATTTGATTCCCTGGACTGCAAAGAGAATGCAAACAAACAAAACAAAACCGTTATGCAACATGCTATGAAGATCAGTAGCCTATTGTCCAGTCAGTCCTGTGGGTTTTCAAACATTTTAACATTTCTGCACTGCCTCCAGGGTGACATTCAAACAAGATGACAATTAACCCCCGAGCGCTCAGCCCCACTGTAAGCCATCCGTAACTGAGAAAACTGCCACCGTACACAAATTGAACCTGTACAGTTTGACAAAGTCTTCAGGTCTTTTAAACAAACATACAGGAGAAAAGAAAACTATTTTGTGTCATGACAGACTTACCAACATCACTACAAAATCTACAGTTTGCATTGCATATTCTCAAAACAGAAAACTTACTGAATGAAATAAAAGGACAAGCCTGATAAACTTTTAAAATACTGGTTGAGTTTACAACAACAACAATGTGCTGTACTCTGTCAATCCAGTTTATGAAAAATAATGGCATAGGCGATTTTCTTTACACATGGTACATGAGAGAAAAAACAAGATAAAGGCTATATTGTAGGTATTATACTGTTACAGACATGCAATGCCTTAGTCTTTACTGTTCTGCTGCCATCTACTAATCTCTATGTTAATTATTTTCAGTTTCAAACTTTAGTTACTTACTTCTGTACCTACTTCAAACAAATTACACTATGACAGCAATGCGATTACTAAAGCACAAGCTTGGCATATTACCCTAATATAAAATCCCAGATTGGAAGCCTGCAGATCAGATGATGTTTGGTATTTGTTTTTATTCCCAGGCTGGACCCACCTAGCATGTCACTTCTCTTAGTGTGCTTACTCAAATATTTTGCATGACATTAGTAAAATGATGTTACAAACACAGAAAAGAATGTGCTGCATGTCATAAGTCCTGCCAACACAGAGGGATCTTTGAATCCAAATTAGCACTGGAGCGCAAACCGTCACAATAAATTGGTTATAGACAGTTCTTTTTTTCTGACATATTAGGACTGTATCCAAAGGTGCATTTCTACAAAGGAAGTACACCCCATCCACCATTGTTCTATCCTTTTGGGTACCTGTTCATAGCTGTTAATGTGAACCAAAGGAGTTGGATTACGTCCAAGTTTCATCAATATGACAACAAACTGCTGATCCGTTCAAAACTGAAGACTATAAATGTGTAAGGGCATTTCTTAAACGCAGTTTGAGGCTCAGTGCTCCGACTGCAGAATGGTCTCCTAGTGTGGGTTTGAATTTCACTCCTGACAGATTTAGAATTAAAAAGCTTTCATCATTTTAATACTATTCTGAAACAATACAGTAACATGAATATAAAATATGTTCAAAAAGAGCTTTGTATATCTTGCAGTGAGACAATTAAATGCTTTTTTGAGTGCTCTGCAGGATTATATTGGACCCAGCAATCCTATAAACAGCTACAAATAATCTTGGTTTTATTCATTGTATGCATGTATTCAATATGTGTTTTAAGAATGGCATAAGTGCATGTTGTATCAATTGGCTTCCAGATAAAACTGATCTAGAGAAACATGCCCACAGACACTTCAAGTAAATGACTTACTTCACATGTCAAACTACTGCTGCACCGGCATCACTATCATACATTCCTTATATCTGCCCTGGTATCATACATATTCAAATGTCTGGGGCCCTGTGCTCAAGTAACCTTGCCTTAAGGTTGAGGGGGCCTGATGCAGGACCCTTTCTCAGATCACATCGAAAACAAGACATGACAGGGGAAAAAAACAACAACTTAATTGTACAACACTAATTTACTGACAAAAAAATTATTCTGGATAACTGGAGAAGTATAGCATATTATATATATACACACACACACACACACCAACATTTTTATTTCAATTTTATATGCAGTATTCAGACACGCACACACGCATTGCAATCCTTCCTAGACATTCACTATATAACTTCTACCCTGTTCCAGCAAACCCTTATTTATATAACAAAACATTTACTTCTTACTTTTTTCCACAGCTGGAACATTTTCAGATTACATTCTGTCTCAGTTACTAAATTTCACCTAAAGCGGTGCAAACATCCACCTTTAATTGTACAGTTCTGTGTTCCCCAATTAAAGTGATAACCCAAGAGTACAAACATGCTGCACTGGATTCTCTCTTTTCAAAAGCAGTATTTTATTTCACATTACGAGTAATCCAAAAATTAGACTAGCAGTCTCTTTGTATGTTCTCTTCTTAACAAATAAGGCCAATTTCCTTTTAATAATTGTAACACATGGGTAGAGGGCCTGAAACAATGAACCTCCAACCCTGTGCCTCACAAAGCCTCCTAGCCATGTGTTTGACTGTCTAACGCTCAATCCATCATGTCTTATTACTCATTTACAAATGCCCTCTATCATCTACAATGGCAGGCTCTAACTGTACCTCAGCTGAGTGTAGTCTCCCATTGTACACAGCAGCTTCAATAGTGGCGAATTCTGTCTTTATAAGGCTGCTACGTTTATAATTGTATATGACGCATCTGTAACTACTGTGAACCAACAGCACAAAGGAATGTAAATTACAAGAACATAAAGGATAGGCAGTAATACACCCTTTCATTTCTATAGACTTATGGAACTATTACAGTGATCATAGAGTAATTTGGAAAGCAGGACTCACCTATTTTGAGCATCTTGAACTGTATTTCTGTTCGCTGCACAATATGGTGTGTCACAAACTGACTGAATAGATCAGTTGCATCCATCCAACACCTGAACTAGCTCTGCTTAACTTCGTTGTGCACACTATGGTTCTGTGTAGTATGTGCATTTGAACAAAATGGTAGACGCTTGAAAATCCCAGTCACTGAAACTATGGTTATGCAGAGACGCATCACTGCTAGGCTTTTTTCACACTGATGTCATTCAAGTCTGGTCTAAAAATGCACACTCGAGAATGCTTCTTTAGAATTCAGCAATAAACCTCCAGCAAAAATAGAACAGTAATGTCTAGTGTGAGTAACTGCTCATGTGTAGCCAGGAAGACGTTGCTGTCTTCCTTTAGTTACTTAATATCGGTTTAATAATATAGCTAGATCAAAACACAATCTGTTCAGGATAATTTCTTATAAACAAATAGGCCTAGATCAAATTGTGTTTAATTTATTGTCAAACGCCACTTTGTACTATTTATAAATTAAAAAAACAAAACAATAGGGTGTATACTTTGCAATTTGTGGGTGGGCCATAGTTATAATTTGGTCGGTGCCATAGTCTTAATTACTCCTAAAACTGTTGCTGCAATCCTTGCCAATTTAGTTGCATGGCATTCATATTTGTAATACCTATCCTGCCCAAGTTTTTATTTATTCTTTCCAATGCTTTGTATACATCTTTAAGTATTGGAAAAAATATTACTTATGAAAAGGGAAAAATTATGCAAAACAGCTTTCCTGACCCAGTTTTTTCCCAGCAATATCTCTCCCCAGAGGCTATAATTAGACACCCACATTAAAACCACAAGATGTGGGAAAGTACTATACAGCTGAAAAATTAGAGATCAAAAACTGATAGTACTACAAAAAGTTACATGAATGGAAGCTGTGGTTGTTGAGACATGATTTGTGTCTACGTTACTTTCAGTTTTTTAGTAATTACAGTATTAATCATTACTCTGTTAGAAATACATTTACACAAGAATGAAGAGTTGCATTGCATTAAGCAGGGGTTTAAATGTTTTGATGCAATCGTACATCTTACATTTGAATCAATTTCTATAATGTATTTAGCATGTTACATAAAAACAATTGTACCATTTTTTCATTTAAAACCAAATCAAAAAGTTGATGCATCATATAGTATGGAAAAAAAAAAAACTGTATGAATCGACATCTGATCAATCTGATCCATTCTGTGTCTGTTGCTTTGTTCAGATCCCTTACACCCTGTCGAAACTCCAACAGCAGGCCCCCACTACCACCCTTAAAAGAAATCTGTCAGTGGTAAGAAAGCAAACGAGCAAACAAAAAAGACTGGCATCGGATTGCAACTCAGCTGAAAACAAAACAGATTATAAATGTATTTTTTTTTTTAAGATAACATACAATCACAGAAGCCTGAATAAGTGCTGTGATGAACTATGTTGCAGCCCATGAAAGAATGCAAGACAAATGTGTTCTGCAAGTGCACCTGTTTGAGACTTCACTTGTGTTTCTACTTTGACAACCCTGAGGAACTACAGCAAATACTGCTCAACCCTTCCCCAAGATACCAACCCCCCAAAAGGTAAAAAGCAGCTGTTATTAAACCTCACATAACAATAAATCATTCACTCTTTATGTGCCTACTGAACTGTTTTAGCTTTTGAAACACCATTACACAAAGGCACTTTACATTCCCTGCAACTTATCTCTGTTTTGTAATTGAATTTATAAAGCAGTTCTAAATCTTATTTTATGTGCTTAGCCTGTAAAACAACCACTACTAATGCAATTCAGGCAGCTCAGTTACTTAAAAGGGAACACGGCCTCATTACCTATGCCACTAAATCGGTTGTGACAAAAAAATGAAATCTGCAAATGTTTCTTAATTTTAGACTTACCCTACAGTGTGTACCATCCTACGTTCTTCTGTTGCTGCTGTGATTTAGAGAGCTACTAGTCCTTTGTGTTAAGACAGTCATCAAAATCCTTGTCTGAAGGGGCAACAGAATAAAGTAAGAGGGGAAAGAATGAAAGCGGGCCAGCAGGGATCTGAAATTAGAAACTGGCTGGAGACGCAGCTTGCACTGCCTCTATCTTTAACTTCAAATGACTGGGTTCCACATTCCTGCGCAGCCCTGCTGGCGGATGGCTGCTCTCTGCTCTCCAATCACAGCGCTGCTCCTCTCTCGCCGCTCCCCTGTGCTTTGGCCTCCTCCCAAAACCTAGAATAAATCACTTTGGCTGTCAGCCTGTCTGTCCCTGACAGAACGGAGAAAAGTGGGTTTCCTCCTCTCTCATATTCATTCACATGGCAAGAGCAGTGATAAACAAAAATGATAATGCAGAGGAAAGAAATAGCGGTTACTGATTCACTGGTATTTCTTAAAAGACAAGCCTGACCTTTACTTTTTAAGTTATAGGATCTAGACCCAATGGAGTGGCAGGACTAGAGGTTGACTACTTTAAATCTTCCTATGGATATTGTTTTATAAACTACTAATTTCATGGACAACTAGGACTTTTTTTTTGTTCTTCACATGTCACAATTAATTGTGTTAATATAAATACCCAAGGAGCCAGTCATGTGATGACTACATAGCAGGAATGCAACACCATGGCCTTATTTGTCTTTTATTTATGCTTAGCGTCTATTTTTTACACAGTTGAAAAGAGAGCAAAGGATTATGCACTGAAACTTGGCCAAGATACACACAGTGCACTGCTGATTGATATTCTGGGAAGATTGCTGGGATGGCCGGGGCTCAGGTTGTCATACAATATTTACTGACAAGTGCAGTTGCCTGAGAGAGGGGGATTTATTCACAGCACGTCCTGTGCATTTCAAGCTATGTACGAATGTACTTTAGCAGATTTTACAAAGTATATTTTCTTTAATGATGGATTTATTTTCCTTTTTATTGTATTGCTTGTTTCATATGCATTTATGGACTATATTATTACTCATAATTTCTTATCAGACACACTGACCCAAATTGTTAGTCATATAGTTTACAAAGTAAAAAGCCGAAGCATAGTTCCAATGTACGAAACTACAAAGATTTCATTTATTGTCTTATATGCTAAAATGAGAATTAAAAATGTACTGTAGAAATAAACTAAATTATGATATAGTGGATTTGTTTATTATTTTAACGGGGCACCATCATTCTAAGAAGCAAATTAAAAATGTCATGTCACAGGAAGGGGAGACACAATGTTCTGTGAAACTGTCCATCATATTTAAAAAACAAAATCAGCTACAACCTCAAAAATTATTTTTTCTGTCACATAAAATCATGGCTTACTAGTTTGCGGCTCCCTACTGGATATTATGAGTGTCTAGAGAATTTACAATTTCTTTTGGAAATGGATAAATTGATCTCAATAGATGCGTGTGTAAATGTAAAACGGTGAGGTATGGAAGAATGAATAGGAAAAGAATTAGAATATTGCTTCTTCTCAAAGGAGACATATATATGAGAGATTTCCGCCACACTAACAATACTAGATTTAATACTAACCCTTAAAGAGTATATTTTCATGTATGAAAATGTACACTGACTTCATTCTGTGCTCTGTGTTTTATTGAAAACCACTTATGTGCTCCTTTCTACCACGGACTCCGACATCTGCTCCCATGTTTAATGAAGAGTTGGGGATCCCTGGAGCCTGGCTTGTCTGTGGTCAAGGTCTATGATTTGGCTACATAAATGCATTCCATGATCCCAGATTGCCCATTACCTGAGAAAGTAGCTAATGTTAACCAAGTATAATGATTACTTTATTTTCTATTTATTTCACACACAAAAAAGACAGCATGCATCCAAAACCTGTACTTACTGCCTAAGTTAAGACTTGCCCAGGTTTTGTACATGCCTGTCTGTAAACCTTATCATTCAAGAATGGAACCCTAACATTCAGCATTACATAAATTAGAAAATTACATAAACATTTTCCATTGAAGAATGATAACCTTCTGCATAACATCATCCTAATGGTTTTCATTGCTAGATTGATCTTTTTTGTTGTAGAAAAAAAAAAAAAGCTTGCTCTTATTAAATATGAAATATTATGAAATGTGGACAGATTTACTACAGTCTAAATGTACTTTTTATTCTAAGCTTGGGAATTATATAATATTGACAAACTGGGTGTAGGTCTATATACAAATACTCTATTTTGCTTCATATACTGTAACTAAAGCAATATGGATAGGTATTCAACTGGATGCCAGCTTCCAAATTTGGTAACAAATTAATAATTATTTTGTCAATAGACACTAAGAAGTGGTAAAGAATAATCATTTCCAATTCAGCAATATTCTGTCAACAAGAAGTTTATCATGTTCACTATGCCCCAGAATAAACTAAATACTACAAACTAAAAAACATATAATCATATAATACAAAGGATACATTATACAAATATGTCTGAAAGATTGGTAGGCCTAGAAGTATAATTGAATAGAAACAAAACCCTACTCATTATTAAAAGACAATGTGTAATTGAGTGAGAACTCTTAAAAACATTAAGACTAAAACTAAGGGGTAAAGACTTATGCCAGGATGTAGGACCAGAAAAAAATAAATAGTACAATACCTGAACAAAAACAGAACTCAAAAGACTACATAAAGATAAAATATCTTTAAGAAAATTGCAGTCTGAAAAAGAAAGGAATATGGAGAGCAGAATGTGGTGGATTCAGACAAAACAAAGATAGAGAGAATAAAAGGATAATAAAGTAGAGTGGACGAGGAAGGACGCAGATTTGAAAATGGTGGAGGAGAGAGGCAAGAGGAAATTAAAGGCATGAGATGAAATTCTGAGTCAAATGAGGAAATGGAGAGAAACATTTTACAGCATTATAAACTTAGTGATTTTAACAGCAGCCATGGGAGGAAACTGGAGAACTGGGTAAGCATGCGAGGAAAGAGAAAAAAAAACAAAAAAAACAGAGGGATTCCGACACACACCCATGGGGAACATGTACAAAGAGAAGACAAGATGGGAGAGAGTGAGATACGGTGGGAAACCTGGACGACTGAGAAGTGCCAGAAAACCCAAAACCACAAAGAGCACAGGCAGCTGAGAAGTCAAGACAAATTATGTCAGAGGAAGGAACATACATAGAGTAGAGTAAGTAGCAAACAGAAGAGCAGGATGGGAGCCAGACTGGACAGGGAAAGGGTGCTAAGTGAGGAAAGAAGAGAGATGGCGAGTGAAAGTCTGACCCGTGGGCTTCAGGGAGAAATGAGAGGAAAGTGACAGGGTGTTGGTTCTAGTGGGAGGCAAGTTGAAGTGGGGTTGGAAGTAATGGACCGGATGAATGACTGGGTGTAAGATAGCTTAGAGGAATCTGATGCAGATGATAAAGGTGATAGGAACCGCAGAGGTCCAGATCAGATGAAAGTTTGTACACCAGTGTATTTCCATTAAGCTGAGAACAACTTTCTGACTCAGTGCAAACAGCCCCACTTATTTTCTCTGAAGACTGGACTAATGCAGCTACAAGTATAATAGCACAGACCATTTTCAATTGATCGAACTACATTTTTAAAATAGGAAACATGCAACAGACACCACTGTTGACAATACAACTTCCTGATGCAATGATCAGAAATATTAAATTGATTCTCGTGCTTGGTGTTTATTGCCTTTACTTCATTTTAAATTGCTCTTCAGCCAGAATATAAACCACCAATGTCAAAGCAGTGTAAAAAAAAAACAATGTGTTTCTTCCATAACTATACTGGGGTTGTGAAAAAAAAAAATGTAGCAAGCAAACAATATGTTAGTTAAGTGGCATTTATTTTCCATTTCTAATACAGCTTATTATCCTCAAGCAGCATTCTTCTTCAGACTTCTTCAAACAAATATATATATATATATATATATATATATATATATATATATATATATATATATATATATATAATGGTGCACATGCTCAAATAATTGTTAAATGGTAATATTTTCAATTTAACCTCACTGAGCACACAATCAGCTGTAGTGCAACATGATTTATAATAAATAGACAAATAAAAAGCAGCAACCACCACACAAGGGCATCAGAGGTTTTGCACAAACATCAATATGATTGATTGAATAACTGAACAGAACTTTAAATAAAATATGTAATGATAATGAAAATAAATAGATTTATTTATTTATTTTCAGTATCATTACATATTTTAATTAAAGGGTGGCACGGTAGCGCAGTAGTTAGCGCTGCTGCCTCACAGCTCCAGGGTCCAGGGTGCGAGTCCCTGTATGTGTGGAGTTTGCATGTCCTCCCCATGTCTGCGTGTCCCCAAAGACATGCGGGCAGGTTGATTGGTCCTGGGTGTATTTCTGCTCTGTGATCAGCTCTGGATTCCCCACGACCCTCACCAGGATAAATGGTTTCAAAGATGGATGAATAAATATTTAAAGGCCTATTTATTTGTTCTTTAGTTTCGACTACCAGAGAAAACAGCAAAATGACAAAAAGGTTTCCTTTCACTGAAGTGATTATATTTTCCAATAAAAACCCAGTTAAACTCTCCCAGATGGCTTGGAAGTATGCAAATAAAAAGTTAGTGCAGCTAAGTTGAGAGTAAAGGGCCCTGTTCCCTCAAACTCCTCCACTGCAATTCCTCTGAGATACAGCCAAAACCCAGTAAGGGCTTTATTGCAGAAGCTTACACAAAATCACAAACCTAAAAACTTTGAAACTTTTTTTTTTTTTTGCAAGGCATGATTCAATGTGAATTAATCTGGTCTCTGTAAGGGAGATCTCCAGTTTTAAACCCTTTAACAATAAATAGTAAGATTTATCTAAAAAGCAAACCATTCTTGGTATCATTTGGAAGCTCTGATTTTAATTAACCAAATCATCTTTAATGTGGACATCTAAGAACTGCTTTTTTTGATGTGATAAGAAACTGCAAAGGTATCTGTAATAGATCAGGTATATATATGTCAGAAAGGTTAACTAAGCTGGCAGCTTTAGACCTGGGAAGCCTCTGCAGAGAAAGCATTCACGTCACATGAGACACTTCTGAGGTTAGTTACTGTATATCACACCAGATGAAACACCTATAAAGACCTCAGGGCTGATAACCATAAAGCCAGGATATTTCCCTCAACAGTGGTTTGTCATCTTACAAGTATGTAGTATTAAACCAGCTTCAGCAGGCAGGATGTTATTTGTCCCAGGCAGAGATTTACTGAACCAATACATTGAAATCAGTTTCCTACACTACAGATTACTGCCCAGATTTCTTTAGTTTGAAAGCTTGAAAGTGACAGTTGCACCTGGCCTTCTGCTCTCCCACAAGCAGGCACTCACCATATGAACACTTCACTTTCACTATACACTCCACAGGAATAAACCACAAGCATCGGAGGCACACACAGGAAGAGAAAACACACAAACTCACCACTTACAGCGCTGACCAGCTCCACGGCAATACATCACAACATACCCGGCTGTATGAAAGCAAGGCTAGACGAGTTTTCATAACACCGACCAAGAAAAATGGCTATTATTAAAATAAAATTAAACAAACAAAGCAAAGTATGTGAAAACATACCATTTGGCTTCGAATCAACATATTTTAGAACGATGCATAAGAAATAGACAGTGGACCACCATCTCAACATTTCTGTTTATCATCATCGCACTGCACTCTAATCCTGCACAGTCCCACTTTCTTTCAATCTTTGATCACGTTTGAGAACAAGATCCTATTTGTAAAGTTTAGTATCTTTCGTCAAGCAAATATGCAATCTTCAATGCCAATTCCTTTATGGCACATTAAAACACATCCTCTGCATGTCATGTTTCACTTTAGATTTTCACAAACGGGCTTATAGGAATGTGATGTACTGTCACCTATTTTCTACTTTATATCCTAGCAGGTTTAGTTTTATTCCCAGTGTGATGACAGTTATCATAAAATGTAACTGTTCCAGCATGCCCAGCATTCAATTCATTGCTTGTTAACTTCATTTTTGATACGGAACTATTGAAGATTCTTTCAAGAGAATACAAATGAACGTTCTTTATCAACGAAAGAGGCAAAGAATTGTAGGCATACAATAAAAGTGGTAACAGAAATATTGTTCAGCTAGAGTTTGTATCTAACGGCAACCCTGATAAATGGCAAATTGACTACTACTAGGAACTTGTGTTTCAGTGATGCTGGTGATCACAAGTATGTAATGGGGGCTGCTGGTGAGATAAGATGAGGGGTGGGGGTTTTATACGTTTCTGTCTGAAAATGTGATCTTATCTCAGACTGTTAGCAGATACATTTACCCCATGAATGAACATATGGTTTCCTGAGTTCAAGGAAAAGCTTGTTTAAAACCACACAGCACTTTTTAGTAGTCAAAAAGTTTTTTCCCAAGAATAGACAGAAAAGTTATAATTCCAAACATCACTTAAATTAATATGAAATGCTCAATTAATAAAATTACAGATGAAAACATGAAAACTCTCTAATAATAAAGACGTCCACTGACTGGACGTTCAGTCATGCAAATCAGTTAACTTATTTCACTGAGAAGGCAAGATGGATACATTTGTTAGAGCCATGTGTAATTTTACATTACACTTCCCAGAAACTGACTGGATAATACAATTCATGCATTAATTAGTCTGAGATTCATTAGTCACACCTGTAACATTCACTGATCCTTCACTTGTAAATGTTTTTGTGTAATTAATCTGCTGAGTTATTAATTTCAAGCTCAATAAATTACTTTTACACTATCAGTTTCAGGCTTGTTGTTTAAGATAAATTACCTGCTTTCAATTTTTGTTAGACATTTAAAAAGTGATAATTTCCAGTAAATCATAAACCAAGCAACTGTCCTAAAAATAAAAAGTCAGACATGGATTGCACGGATAAAGGCACCCCAGTGCACAAAAGATCATACCTGAAAATACTATCACAGAAAAAGCAAAATAGAGTGTCCAATCCCTGAATAAATTAATCTATACATTTTCAGAACCAGTTACTGTAATGAAAAACTTTTTTTCTGTTAAGACACTTCAGTGTTTATGAGTAGTATAATGATAAACTAAATCAAGTATATTTTCATTGAATATGCTGTGAAATTCATGAGCATGCCTTGAATAAGTGAAATGCTGAAAATAATCTAATAAGAATTGTCAATTGCCCACCACTACATTATAAAGAGGAGAAGCCCATACCATTACCGATCTCAAGTAACTCAAGGAGAGAAAAAGGAGAGTGGGGGTTGGGCATCACGTTTGTAATTTCCCAGCAGAAGAAATACCATTAATGACGTAGCACAGTGAACAGCTACTCACGGGTTTGCCCTGAAGCAGGTTTAAATCAGGCTGGGAAAGAGATCTAAAAATATACTATGTTTAATTCTATCAATGCACGTTGTTAAACCTTTACTCTAAGAAGGAGCCACTAGACAATGATCCTGCATCACCTCAGAGAATTGACAGAACCTAATTGCAGCCTAGGAACTGAATGTCACCAAAAAGGGTCACTCCATACAAAAGCCACACCTGTTTGTATATAACATGGCATTAACAACAAGAGTCAAAAGTGAATCAATCTGAATAATCAAAATGTACACAATTCTAAATACATATGTTGGTTGCCGCAACAGTACAGCATAAACTACAACACAACATTTTATATAGAATTTTCCAGACACATAAAATGTGAAGTGATTATATAATACCTAAATAAAAATCTAAAATTGTCAATGGATAGCCCAAGTGGGCTCAGTGACATTTGGCAATGGCCCAGTCCATACCAGATTTGAGATGCCCTAACTGTCTTTGGTGTGGGTTGTGACAGATATCCACAGCTGGTAAATGAGCTGTCTGACACATCAAGGTTCTCCAAGACTGTTTATGCCAATGGTCATCTGTCCATAGAGGGCACTACTGTTAAGGAAGTGCACAAGGTCTTAGCCCATGGAATACAAAAATGGAAAAATCAGGAAACCACAATGCTGTTGACTTGAAGAACACTAACCCAGGACTATCTTTGACCCGGTTTCTGCAAAGTGCCCCAGTGAGGCTTTGATTTTGAACTAGGAGAGAACTGCAAGACACATGGCCTTAATTCATAGTGGCTTTTAAATGGTAGATCGGTGTATGATATAAAACCATTATTGCGATTCACCATACCTAACTCTTCTGGTGTTTGTTCTCATTTACAATTGCGTAAACTTATTTCCCCTTCTTAATCCTTCGAGAGATTTAAATGAAATAGGATTACTTCTGTTTTGTGTGAACAATTTGGTAATAATCCAGCCAGCGCAGATATTTTTTTGGCAACAAGAATGAGTAGGAAATGGCTTTTGTGTAGCTGAAATATTTGTAGTCCTGCAGAAATAATATGAGTGAGGCCACCAGGAAAGGAAATGTGCTTATGAATAGAGCTTCATTTCAAAGCAAGATATCAGTCCATGCTTTGGAGTTAGTATCTAAGCTAAAGGACAAACTTAAATGCACAACTACCTGTGGGTTATTTTATTGTGACTGGCATCCAATTTCAAATAACTCAGGTATTACTTTAATCCTTCACCTTCTGCCTCTCATACACTAAGGTCTTGATCTACTTCATGGCTTAGATATTTGGTTAATTTCATGGTCCATCTATGCAAGAGTTTGAACTATTGTAAAACAGCAGTTGCAGGGAAAACACAGAACATTCTCAATCTGTTTTTCCAAGTTACTCTTCAAATCTAAAATTGTGCACACTAATTTCTACAAAATCGTAAGTGAATGTACTACAAATTATGAACTTTTTGACTTTTAGTACAATATATTCAGCATACCATTACTTCACTAGAGGGCACAGCAAATATATTTGCCTTGACAAGAAATTAAAATAATTACAAAGAGCCCTCTTGAGGGCTTCTTAGGCAATTAATGAGCTAAAGGTGTTTGTTCAAATGTGTTTTAGAGGTTTATATATAAAAAAAATCTATCTTGAATTAATTCCCAGTAATGTCGCTTCAGTTTTATCCTACATCAGAACTGCTCCAGGAAACACAGGTGGTTATTATCAAAAGAGATCTGCTGGAGGACACCGCTTTGAGCTATGATTTAAAAAGTCCAAACGTTAAAAATATTCTGGAAGGCAACAGGAAACATGATTGGGAAACTACCTGCTAGTTTAATTAATGAGCTTTTCTGAAGGTGCTTCAGTGGCAGAAGGAGCAAAAACCAAATGGTGGTTAACATAAATATCCTGCAGTTCGCTTTTCACAACCCATTCAAATCATATTTGCCAGTAGAAACAAAGATGTATGGTATTTATATGAAATCTGCAAACATACAGATGCTAAGTGTAGTGAAAACTGGTAGGCTTATGAGAAATATCTTTAGAAAAAGGTTAATAATAGTGACGTCCAGTTCAAATCTGGAGGTGCATATCCTCAAGGGGTATTGGAAAATGGTTGACAATTGATGGTATATTGACTGCAGCAAGGTACACATGCATTTTATTTTTACCATGCTAGACTTCTTGGTCCAAACATCATCTTACAGCAAGATAATAATCCTAAATTCAGGAATTATTAAGACTTAATAGCAACAGAAAGACAAAACTGGAGTCCTTCATCGCATGGAATGGTCCATGCAAAGTCCAGAACGTAATATCATATATGGGACTGTTTGTACAGAGGAGTAATATTGATTCCCAGCAACTTACAAGATCTTGGGAAGGTCTTGGAAAAGCATGGAATAGTATTCCATAAGAGTTTATACCCAATTATTTGAAAGTGTCCCTAAAAGAAAGGTTCTGAAGGAGATGGGTAAATAACTTGCTATTATCAGTTAAACCTTTTTCTGTCAAATAGGGGTGAATTACACATCAAGGTAGATTGCGTATAAAATTTCAGTACTTCCATAAGATTTTCCTTTTCTATAAGATGTGTTCTCATGCTACACAATTATTTGCCTTATTTTACATCAGTGACAAAACTTAATAAAAGGAGAAAGAAAGGGACAATAAATCAGCATAACCTACAGCATTTGTACATTTGCTTACAGTACATTTTTTAATTTTTTCAGTAATTTTCTCTGCTATTCAGGACAGCTTTTGGTTGTGTTTATAGAGAACTGCTAACACATTTAACCCGGAACCATTTGCAGATTAAACCACTGAAATTGCTCATTAATTATTCATGTAAAGCTCTGATGAACTGCAGAAAATTATACATGAAAAGCAATCTGCCGTAGGATGAAACAGAGGACTGCTTTACAAAATAAGAGGATTTTTTTTCTGACAGACTAACAGGTGGAAACTGCAGCAGATTTTGCCATATCAACAGAAAATGATTCCCCTTTTGAAAATAATCCCTCAAGTTTTGTAAAGTTTACTTCAAGCTAGATTCTGTCAGGTTTCAAATTTTCAGTTTTTAAAGTAATGTTAATGTATGTATTGAACTGAACATATTTGCTTAAGCAATAAGTATTAATAAATTAGGTTACAAATTTGAACACTTTTCTGCACATGTATAGTACTGTGCAAAAGTTTTAGGCAGGTATGAAAAAATGCTGTAAAGTAAGAATGCTTTCAAAAATAGACATGTTAATAGATTATATTTATCAATTAACAAAATGCAAAGTGAGTGAACAGAAGAAAAATCTACATCAAATCAATATTTGGTGTGACCACCCTATGCCTTCAAAACAGCATCAATTCTTCTAGGTACACTTGCACACAGTTTTTGAAGGAACTCGGCAGGTAGGTTGGCCCAAATATCTTGGAGAACTAACCACAGTTCTGTGGATTTAGGCAGCCTCAGTTGCTTCTCTCTCTTCATGTAATCCCAGACAGACTCGATGATGTTGAGATCAGGGCTCTGTGGGGGCCATACCATGACATCCAGGACTCCTTGTTCTTCTTTACGCTGAAGATAGTTCTTAATGACTGTCGCTGTATGTTTGGGGTCGTTGTCATGCTGCAGAATAAATTTGGGGCCAATCAGATGCCTCCCTGATGGTACTGTATGATGGATAAGTACTTCTCAGCATTGAGGAGACAATTCATTCTGACCAAATTCCCAGCTCCAATTGCAGAAATGCAGCCCCAAACTTGCAAGGAACCTCCACCATGCTTCACTGTTGCCTGCACACACTCATTCGTGTACCGCTCTCCAGCCCTTCAGTGAACAAACTGCCTTCTGCCACAGCCAAATATTTCAAAGTTTGACTTATCAGTCCAGAGCACCTGCTGCCATTTTTCTGCACCCCAGTTCCTGTGTTTTCGTGCATAGTTGAGTCACTTGGCCTTGTTTCCACGTTGGAGGTATGGCTTTTTGGCTGTAAGTCTTCCATGAAGGCCACTTCTGACCAGTCTTCTCCGGACAGTAGATGGGTGTACCAGGGTCCCACTGTTTTCTGCCAATTCTGAGCTGATGGCACTGCTGGACATCTTCCGATTGCGAAGGGAAGTAAGCATGATGTGTCTCATCTGCTGCAGTAAGTTTCCTTGGCCGACCACTGTGTCTACGGTCCTCAACGTTGCCCATTTCTTTGTGCTTCTTCAAAAGAGCTTGGACTGCATATCTGGAAACCCCTGTGTGCCTTGAAATGTCTGCCTGGGAGAGACCTTGCTGATGCAGTAGAACTACCTTGTGTGTTGTTGCTGTGCTCAGTCTTGCCATAGTGTATGACTTTTGACAGTAAACTGTCTTCAGCAACCTCACCTTGTTAGCTGAGTTTGGCTGTTCCTCACCCAGTTTTATTCCTCCTACACAACTGTTTCTGTTTCAGTGAATGATTGTGTTTCAACCTACATATTGAATTGATGATCATGAGCACCTGTTTGGTATAATTGTTTAATCATACACCTGACTATATGCCTACACAATCCCTGACTTTGTGCAAGTGTACCTAGAAGAATTGATGCTGTTTTGAAGGCAAAGGGTGGTCACACCAAATATGGATTTGTTCACACCTGCCTAAAACTACGGCTATGGCTACGGCTACGGCTACGAACTTATCAGTTTAGGCTGAACAAGGAGCTAGGGTTTTGTTTGCTGTGTTTAAAAGTCTCTTTGTTTTACTTACTGTAAATAAACCTGCACCTGCACTGCCATGTTCACCCTAAACAGTGCCACAATATAGAGAGGCTTTAGTAAAGTGTAAGTAAAGTCTGAAGAGAGGATATCCCGGGATGAATGGCAAAATGAGGATGTTCCAGTGTATGTTATGGTCTTTATACAAGCAGGTATAAAGGGCTGCTTGCGTGATAGTGTATAGTGGCCAATAGGCAGCTTTGTTATGCAAAATGTGTTCACGGAGGTCCCATGATAACAACATAGGCCCCTCCCCCTTTTGGTACTATCCTCAACTTGAAAGATAACCATACAAATCTGACCGGCTGTCAGTAAATAACTGAGGCTGAACCAGATTCCCACTTATTTTATTTGATATCTGCTCCATTTCTGTAACCTAAAATATACACACATACCATGTGGATCCATTATACCACCTTTTCACTTATTAAAATGATTCAGCTGAATAAACAATGCCATTGCACGTGCTAAGAATATGTTTTATAGTTACTTTAGAATACTTAGTTACTGATCTGAAGTAGTATAGAACTATATAATTATAAAAAAGGTGCAGTTACCATTTTTCCAATTGTTATTAACAGTTTGATAATTTCAGGCACATTCTCTGAAACCATATTACTACATTTCTTCTTTTTACAGTCAAATTGTGATGCAGAAGAAATGAAACCTCTGCACAGCAGAAAAAGTGATGTATTTGGATGTATATTACAACAGATGCACATACAGGGTTTAAAGGGCTGTTTTTTGAGATGGATTTGGAGTATAATGAAACAAACTCGATCAAAATAAAGAACTTTTTCATAACTACATACATAAACAACAACAAAAACATATTATGCTCTCTTTCCACATCACTTTTTATTCATCCAGAAAGCTGGTTATTTGTACAGTTTGTGTAACACAACATGTCTGCAAAAAATAATTTAGTCAACATAATTAAATTGAAAAGCATCAAGCAGTTGGCTACTTCCCTGGAGTCATATTTTTACCTATACAAAATAATGAAAAATGTATCAGTATAAAAAATGAAGCATGGTTTTGATTGTTTACCCTGTCACATGACAGAAGCACACTTTCATACAGTCCTTGTGCTTAAGGAATCAAATAAACTATATATTTTATAGCTATTATAGTGAAACATGCACTGTATGAACAAGTGCTTGTGAATATAATGGGTGTGCCAATGTCATTCTAGGTTCCCACAAGATCTGCATCGGCATCATTATGTTGCATCTCAAATCGGATAGTCATTGTTGTAAGTATTTTTTTTTTTAATTTAATTCTAAATTATAATTTAAAAAAAGAAAAAAAGGATGATTTCATATGCAGAAACCCATTTCCATACAGCACTATTATGAGATTAACAAACATGAAATTGCACTCTGCACCTGAAACAACAGGTACTGTAGGAGTACAAAGTACCCGGTTTTTAAACAGGCAAGAACTTCATCAGATCTGCTAAGTTTTACTACCCATTAAACTAAATGGCCTTTTGTTATTTCCCTTTTTCAGTATTTGAAAGTTCTAACATTTTAAAATAATGCAAATGTTACAAGTTACAAATGGTACAAATACTCTCTAGAATCTTGTCTAGATATAGGAACCAATGTTGTCCTATATTCCTCTATAACCCTTCTCTTGTAGTATAAGATAGGAACAGAGCAGGCATGTATCTGACTGTACAGCATTTGAGATTACAGACTTGAGATCTGAGATCTGATTTGTTAATGTAATATTTCAGGACATTCGTTAGATGAGTTATATACTAGCAATATTAGATTAAATTTATTATTATTAATTTACACTGTGATTAAGAAAATGAGGCAATCAGAGCATGGTAAATCGTATTGCAAATGCACAAATATATTTGTAATATGAAAGCATTGAAACCATCCAAACTAAATACATAGGCAAACATTATTTAAATGGTTAACTAAAAGTCCACCATTATTCAATCAACATTTTATCCCTGGTGGTTCAATACTAGCACTACTTATTAAACAAACAAAATTAAAAAACAGATACAAATATGAGATTAACTGAATGCAAATAGCATCTGATTGTGTAAACATTTCCTCTGTTGGATTTTTATTTTGTATTAGAATGGTGTTCACCAGGATAATTACACAAACATCTTGGCATGCTAGGTATCCATCATCTATAGATATGCTTTGATTCACAGTGTAAAAAGATAAATATTGTGAAAATCTTAAATCTCACTCTAATTGGTTAAATATGCAAAATGAAAGTTAAGTGATACAAGATAAGTCACAAATTAATGGTGACTCATGCAGTAGTGAATAACAGGCCAATAAAAGAGGTACATATTTAACCAAGAGCATTTAAATGACACTTCGTACTTCACATATTTTTGTTTCTGAAAGGGATACAACAGAAGCAGCCATCTATACAAGTCACAATTAGACTGCTACATTTTTGTATTGAACAATTCATTTTACTGTACTGGAATTTTACCTTGATGGAGTTATGTTATCCACATAACTAGGCATTCAATAAACCTTTTAAAGGAGATTCGTACAACACACAGGCAGCACCTAGGTTACATGTTAGGTAATCCTTAAAAAACTAAACTTTTACATTTTGTGTAAAAATCTAACTCAAAATAAATACAAATATTTAGTTTGACAGCCAACATCTGTTTGCTTCATTTTTTTAAACTAAACTGCTATGGTAATCATTTTAAACTACAGTCACAGCAAAGCTCAGCATGCTTAACACCCCTAATTGTCAAATTAGTTCTAATTAATTGTTTTCCAAATTCTCTGTTTTATTAATTCAAGAACCATAGTTCAAAGGATATAATCTTTACATATTTCACTTAACTACCATTTCTGGGGTCTGTGACTATGTTCTTGAATTTACAACAGTAGACATTTTTTGAAAGAATTGACCATGAAATTGACTGACCTGTGGGAGAAGGGCACTGTGTTCAACAAATCCTCCAATGAAAATCAAAAGAAAAAAAATCTACGATCCAGACATGCAACATTGCATAATACGCAAGCCAAACACTGTCAGCTCCGTTTCACAATTGTTGCTTTATTAGGAGTTGCTATTAAATTAAATGTGACATTTTCAAAGAACCATGGAGTTTCATGAAACAACACACAAATGTGGAAGAGGTCTGCCATATTTTCTACATGACTCACCTGCTAAGAAAAGCAAACGCACAAAAATCCTGAATAAAACAGACATAGATTATCAGTCGACACTGTTGCAACAAAACCATTGGGAATTTGTTGGTCTAATAAGTCATTATAAAAGCAAAGCAGATCTTACTTTGGGCAAAGCAACAAAAAAGCATAAGGGGTGATATTTAGAAACACATTGGTTACAGCGTTAAAATGTATCATATAAACTTGGCAATGAATCGCAAATTATTGAGACTTTCTCCCCTCCACCCTGTAAGCTGTGTTACATTAATAGTATTATAATCTTGGACTAAATCTTACTAACACAAGCAAGCCTTTACGATACATTCTTTTAAGTGGTCTTACCCAAAGTAAGAGTTAATTAGCTTTTATAGTGACACATTCACTAGGTTTTGTTGCAAAAAATTCCACAGATAATAAAAAATAAATACATTTGACACATTTACTTTCTGTACTACATTGACCTAAACCATGATGGCTATCTAATGGATGGAATCCAGCTAAAAAAGCAATATGAAAGTAATATGAAAATCCATAAGTTGTGACTTTCTAAGACAAGTGTGGGTTGGGCTCAGCATCACTAAAGAGCTTGTGTAGGCATTTCCCATTCAGGAACACCAAAAGGCATTGATACAAATAATTCCATTATTCTATTCAAGCAGTTATACATATAGTATCAGCTAAAACAATATAGCTTTCTTGAATAATTTATCCACACTGCTTATTAAATTAGCACATAATGTTGAAGGTGTCAAACAAAGAGTTTACCCTGAAGGAACTTTACATTTTCCTCAGGCAATAATCTGGGCCGTGCAGGCAATGGTGTGGCAGAGGTGAAGCCTCTTTTCGAGTGTATCGTGGACTGTGCAACTGCAGCAGGGAGGCTATTAAACTGAGCCAATCCATCTCTGTGTAGGATAGTAAAATTTAATAGCCCTTATAACTGCCAGCTTAGTGAAAAACTGAGCACTGTGAAATAGGTTTAGCTGTGTGGTTATCTGACATGTAAAACATTGTTAAGATCGTCATTAAACTGTGTGCTTATTTAGACAGTAAACCAACAAAACTAAATTTTGAAGACTTGAAGTTGTATTAATTACTGTAATAATGACTGCATTTTTCTATACAACATCAAATATTTGTATTTTTGCATTCCTCTATTTTGAAAATAACATTCCTATCTGTTAGACATACACAAACAACACATGAAAAACAGATGTTGCTGTGTTGTTTGTACACTGGATTATCTTTTTGTTTATTTGTATAATACACTATCTTTGAGACACCAAAACCAATTTCAATAAAAAAATAAGTCTTCATTTAGATAAAGAAGTATTATAGTAATGCTGGGTAGTATGCTGACACTGTGACTAGAAAATATAACAGCATCGACAGTAGGCTAAGAACACTGTCATATCATTAAGTGATGCTCTTAGAGTCAAAAATATTGCTTCGTCATCTTCCATTTAATCAAACTCTTATTCGGATATTGACTAGCAGTATGGCTTTGTGAGATGGGCAATCATAAACTAACAGAATGTGTCATTCGCTTTCATTTCTATGATTGTTTCAAAAGAAGAAAATACAAACTCATAGTTCATATGAGTTCATATGTTCATATTATAGCCTACTGGCCACAATAACATACAATGTACGATGTAGGAAAACTCAGCCAAAAAAAAAAGAAAATACATACATACATACTTTGTATTTTGATGAGATGTATCTGAAATTGTAGGTTTAAAAGGGATTATATTGTACCTAATCAAATGAAATATATAATAATTGTTTTAAAAGTATGTTGTAATTATAGGACTAAGAATGAATAAGGTACCAATCTTGTGAAAAATTACAAAACCAAATCCTTCAAATTACTGACTGCAATATTTCACATGTTGTTTATTGGTTGATTTATTAATGGTGGATAGCAGTTTACCATGATGAGAGTAAGATCAGGCGCCCAACACACTTTTAAGTTAGAGCTGATAATTCATGTATTTCTGTAACATTCACAGATTCAATTTTATATAGTTTTATCACTATGTGTTTAGAACTTCTGGGCAGTGGGTGGACTTGGCTAATAATCATTTATTCTTAAATTTGCAAAAAAATATGAATTGTGTGAATCAAAGGATACATAGTTGCTAAGAAATTACTCTAGCAGACGTTCTAGTTTGGTTTGCTCTCTACTCCTGAAGTGTACACCAACGCATAATGCTTAAGTAACATTTTCCCTAACACCTCATTGCTAAGAAGATACACAAACACACACATTTAAAAGCTATTAATGTGGGTAATGAACATTTGTTTTCTGTCTGAGCAATTAGAAAAATAATAGAATTAAACTCATAATTAGAAAAAACATTAAAACAAATCTTACGTGAACCTGTCTATGCTATTGAATCATACTGGAAATGATTTGTTACATAAAACATGAGCAATTGGAATCCAGCTTTATAAATGCTCTAAAGTTAGCAAACTACTATAGCCTATAGCTCTATATACAATCTGGTCTGTTTTCTAAGTAGGTGAGTTATGAAATTATCATTTGACACTAAACAAGACTGATCCAGAGCAGATGCTGTTTTCAAAACATACTAATAAAAATGTGAAAATGTAATTTCAATCGCATAATAAAAAATGTATTTTCTTTAAACTGGGAATTTGACATCAGTGTTGTGGTGGATGGACTATACAGTTGATATGAAGTGAAAAGTCCTTCCTTGTTTAACATATGCAAAACAATATCAGTTTTTAAAGTTCCTTGAAATATTACACAGGTCTGTTTTTAAAATCAGGTTTACCACCTTATTTGTCAACCCAGGGAATGCTAGTGACACAGCACACATCTGATTGGCTATCCACAAGGACAATACAAAAAATAAAAAGTGACAAGAATAAAGTACCCAGGGCATGATATAAAACATGGGATTAAATCCTCCGTGACTGACAGCCAACAGCAAAATGCCCACAGAGAATTATGTTAGATGGACTTCTCATGTGTTAGCTGTTTAGCTAATTTCTCTTCACCAGTATGAAATTTATAACCTAAATTCTGGGTTCTGCTAAGATCAGTAAATGGTCAGGACAACTATGACGTGGCAATGTCACGAGCACTTGGATCTTACAGCATGTGGATCCTGTTCCGGTTTATTGTCTCATTGGGAACCCAGACTACTATTCATTTTAAGATTATTCACGGATCTAAAGCATCTTTGGTTTCAAATCTCCTTTTTTTTCTTCGCATTGTCATCTTTCTAAGAGTGGTGGAAATTCCTTTTTGTTCACTGCAAACTTGAACTATTTTTCAGGGGCAATGTAATCACACAGCATGTGACTTTTTATTTTCGAAATGTATTCACAAATTCTCGCTAGGAATAAAACCCTGAAAAAAAAGTGCTGCAGTCAGAGGCTTGATGTGAATATTCCATCACAGAAAACATGACTTGAATGCCCACTGGATCAAAATGCTTCTCATGTCATTAAAGAAGTCTCAGTGTTTCAGATTTTATAGGTCTTCACCGAGCTCACAAACCTGTACTCAAGGAAAACTGAAGTGGAACTCGTGTGCAAAGATGAAGAACGGCAATGTCTCTTCTCATTCAAATCACCTTAGTGAAAAAATCTATATTTTCCAATAAATTTAAGTGTGTGTGTATGTGTGTGCAACTTGCCGAGGTTTCAAATACTGTAATGTTCTTCTGATTATAATTAACTATTGTTCTTAAAAAGAGTATTTGAAAGAGCCCATGTCTGGGTTCCTATGAGTCTGAAACAAGCAAAAATATAAAATGACAAGATAGTCACAGTAAAAGCATTGCATTGAACATTTTGGTGATAAATAAATAGTGGAGTCGAATGCTGTTAAATAACTGAACAGTAAGAAAATATTCAAAACGATTTTCATTTTTATTAAATGTATTATTTCTAACTTCCAAGTATGTTCAAATTATCAATACAAATCTCAGTTTTTGGCGGCTATCACAACAATGATAATCCTGGGGAAAAGACAATATCTGGTTTGGGTCTCCAGGAACTGCATTGATCCCACGTAAACAATTGTGTCAAAACAGCACATGTCACAAACGCCAGCAAGTCTTTTCTATTTTAAGGGTTACTGTCAGCAATCAAGGTTTTCTGACTGCATAATCCTTAAGATGGAGCAGAAGATTAAGACTATACCAACAGACAAATACAGCATATCCATTATATTGCATCATTGTTTTAACTAGGGGGGGTTACAAGGATGTGGGGATTTAAGTGAGTGCCAAAGAAGTTTAAGTCAGTCATTCCTCTTCACATTCATCATACTTTTAAGGATTGATATATTAGAGTATGTATTGAAAAAACTACAGGACATGGAAAGTGCACATCCTAATTAAAATAGCTTCCATTCTATATTCCTCATTCTACAGGATACAATATGGTGGGTCGTTTGTTTATGGTATATATTAGAGCTGGATATTCTTAAGCATGTGACATTCCAACCAGGCCAGGCAAGATCTGTTTTATCTTATAATATGAAAGACTGAGCTTGCTCTCATTTAAAAAATATATATATTCGAACTTAATCTTTAAAAATAATAATAATAAAAAAAGAGATCAGCTCACAAAAAGGTTAATGGAAAAGAATGCCAGTTCCTTTTTTAAGAAGGTCCAAATGTACATGTTGTTCCAGGAAGAGAAGTCTGAGCTGGAATGCCTGCCTGGCCAAGTCTCTGGTGATTGCTGTGAACAGCCTACAAACCAATAGTGGATCCTGTTAAAACCATACTTCTCATCCCTACTATGGTAATGGATTTAGCTCCCCCCGATTCCAAGAGTATTATACCAAATAGGGCAATGTTAATCGTAACAGCTGGAAATCAGTTACAAGTATATCTTCAATGTTTTTCCAGAGGTTTGCTGTTCACTAAATTGTGTAGGTGGCTCAGTCCAAGGGGAATTAGTTTACAAACATGTAGCCGTATTTTTTACAGTGTTATGCTTCTAATCATGATGCAAGAGCTATTTAACTAATATATATGTCTCTTTTCCTTCTGCAGTTTACATCCCAATAACGTTTGACTACCAGTGATGTATCTGAAGTTAAGGGGAGGGATATTATTCTGTTGAGTCCTTTGACCTCTTGCAGAAATATGATAAAAACAATACAAATATTCTGTGCCCTATGAAATCATGAAAAATATGTTCCTGTGTTACCACTTCAGGGATATGAGCAATAATAATAAGTCAGAGAATCTGTGGTGTCAATGTGTTTTAGAACAGCATTTGCCAATTCCTGCCCAAGTACTGTAAGGCACTGAAAAGGCATAGGTATGTTCTTTAAAGGGTTTTAGCAAAATGTTTAAGTATTATGTTATATTTGTCTTATCCCATGGACTCAATCTTTAAACTCACATCTAAACTCCCTGTAGGTGTTATTGTATGTACAATAATATGTCTTATAGACAGGTCATTTTAAAATCAGCCCAAAAGAAGAGCTCCATGCAGGGCATTCAGTTTCCTATTTAGATAAAGAATAGAGAACATGAATTGAGATATCTGACATGCGTCATCAGAACCCATTGGAATTCCATTTCAGAAACACCTCCGGGCTTCCACACAGCCCCAGCAGAGCAACAATCCCACGCTGCCCAAAAAAAAACATTCCCCGGATGCAGGGGGTTTGAACAAAGCTCCACCAGGTCCAGAAGGAATGACGACACATATTGCACACTGAGGCCTGTTACACTCTCCCCGTCTAAACTCCTTTAAACTCTGCAGAAACCCCAGGGACGGGTTGAGCTCATCAATCCAGGTTATGTCTCCATTCTAGCTTGTGTGATCAGACCCCTGTTCGCAATCAGTTCACAATACATAACATGCCTCTGAATGCCTGTTTTGCATAACCCTAATACAGCCACAAACCTGATACACCAAAGGTCCGGTCCCTTGACGTGGGGGCTTTGATAGTTCTACCCATTCCAGAGGGAATGATACAGTCACAGTAACAGGAACACTCTACACACTGTTGATATTAATGCAAAAAAGATAAAAATTGTGCCTTATCCAGTATATTCCTGAAAAAACGGTATTGATTTCAAACAGGTTTCACTCCGAAATTGAAATCAGATGGTTATGTAGTACCAGCAAATACATTCCTGGGACCCCCTGTTTTGAATTCAAGAATCAGATAAACAGTTCATTTCTTATAGGACTAAACAATCCAATATCATATTTGATAACTCTATCTGCTAAACGAAGCATGTAAGAATGGATGATGGCTCAGTTTCTCCAGTATTCAGATCCTATTTCCCAAATGCGGACAGGATTGATCTTTAAAGGCTACAGTGCAGAAATGTCTGTGTTGTCTTCATTCACTTTACCTGCTCTATATTAATAATTTCTCTGAAGCTTAAATATTTTGGAAGAACCCCAAAAGTAATTTCTGCTTTTGGCAAGTCTGTTTTGATTACAAAAAACAAAAACAGGATTTTTAATCTGCAATAACAGGGCTGTAAAATTAGCATTTGAATGTCTCCAATGAACATTGTTTGAATGCAACAAAATGAACAAGCTGCATTGAAAACACCCTCATATTGATCATGTCATAATGCTTTTAGAGAAACATGTACTACGCTGAAGTGCAAAATGTTGTGGTTGGCAAACTTCAACACTAACATGCAAACACATCTGTGTATAGTTTATATTACAGTCAGCTGGCAAGTGATTAAGCAGGAAAGTGCTAATCATACCACATCACCAGTGAGACAAAAAGCTGATTTGTATGGAAAAAGAGGTGCATGGTGGTGACAAAAAGCATAATAGAATACTATATTTAAAAACATCTGCACATCCTGTGTAAAACCACTTCATCAGGATGGAATATACAGCCTTAGACTAAAATAAAGAGGGGTTAGAAATGTAAACACATGTTCCATTGTCATCAGGCAACACAAAATGTGTGTTAGATCTTTTCTAAGAGGGACACAATTACATTCATGCCCCACAGTCACCTTGCAGGAAGCTACAAATATTTCACAAAAGCCTTGAATGCTAAAGAAGGGTTTTGGATCCATTATATTGAACATTCTCTCCGACGGCTATTGACAGTTCTGCACCCTTTATATTCTGCACCTTTCACATGCTGAAGAATATTGAGAGATACACAAAGAACAATCAATGTACGACTTGGTCTACTTAAATTACAAGTAAGGGTGTCAGAGAAACGTAATAAAATATTATTGTAAGAATATTCTCCATTAAAATGCATATACATTTGATGAATACTATGAATACTTTTCACTACAACAGTATATAGATAAGGATGTATCGTAAACTGACCATTGCTTCGTCTGGTACTAGCCCCTGTGCTTAATCTTTTATCTACTTTTCTACTCTTTTACCAGAAAATTCAAGTAAACCGTGATTTGAGGAACTTTGTGTGTGTGCAGACTCCTGCCCCCATCAGTGATGGAAGCTCCACAAAGGCAAGTCTTCTTTATAGTCTATGACAAGACACATCCTGGACAATAATTAATAAGATGCTTCTATTGGTGTATGAAAAAAATGTATGATTTTGGACCACTTCCCCCATCATGCATCACTGCTTCTTGGTATTGCTAAAAAAAAAACAAAGGAATCTGAATTACAGGTGACATGCAGTCTCCGAGGCCATTCCATTGACCCCTATGGCCAAAGGGTACATTCTGAAAACCATACCTAAGCAATTGTTAGGGGTCAACTGCAATAGTGATTACATTTAAAATTACAGTAAAACACTTTAACTCAATCCACTTTTTGAAATGATCAACTGTAAATATAAATCAACTTTTATTGCCAAAGGCTGAATTTGTTTAAATGATCTGTGAATGGCCATATCATTTTCAAATCATACAAATACAATCTCACCAAAACGAAATTTGGAAGAAGCAATTACATAGAAACAAACTGCAAATGTACAGCACAACATGCAAACATGAAAACCCTGAAGAACATCTGATTGCAAAGTACCAGAGACTCAAGCCAGATGACTTTAAGATATGGATATTGAGTGCTGTAATCATTAGGTATGGAATCTCCTGAACCATAAGTTCATTATATAGAGGTATCTGGTTACATAATGGCATGATTATTGAAAAGATTACTGGTACATACATGCAGAATAATCATGTGTTCCCTTATTCAAGAAAGCATGTAAGGGGAGCCCTTTCTTTGTTCGTTTACCAGTCTTATATCCTTGCAGTGTACAATGCAAGTACAGAAGGTGCTAGTATAGTGTATAATTCTCTTGTCCAGCTTTAATTAAAAACGACTGAGCTTTGCATTGATAAAATGTACATTTTCTCTGCACAGTGCATGTCGGCAGCATGATAATGAGCTAGCACAAACCCATCGGGCTAAGTGAAATACTTGGAATTCTATATTAAAAAGCATAACTAAAGGTATAACAAAAAAGTCTTCATTAAAATAATATTAAAGCATGTGGAAGAATAGGTTTATTTAGAAATGAATTGACAACTATGTTCCTGTTTTCTGTTTCCTTCCTTGCTTTGCTTAGACAATAATAACGGTATAACTATGTTGTCCTTTTCTTTTATATATATATATATATATATATATATATATATACATACATACACACACACACACACACACACACACACATATATATATATATATATGCGTGTGTGCCCGCCCGGGTGACATCCTGCACCTAAATGAGTTACATTAATGACATGTGTTTCTTCTTAAAGTACAAATGTATCCTAATAAGTAGAGTAGCATCGTTGTGCGGCAAACAGTTCTTTTAATATTATTTCCAGTGCAAAGGGAATGTAACACAAATATCGCCATGTATATAAGCGCACGACTACAGTGTATCGATTTACTGCCGTTAGATTGTATTATGACAACTACCATTTTGATGTAACAATAATCTTGCTGTTATAATAATACTATTTAATATATTTTGTTGTTGTTTTGCAGTAAAACAATACCGAGGAGCACCTTGAAGATGCGTGTGTGTGAGTGTGCAAATGCTAACCATCACGTCATACTAGTGGACATCAGCCAGACCGTCCAGATCAGCGGGACAACTATCCTTCCTCATCCTCATCAATTGTGTCTAATGTCTTCTGGACAAACATCCTCCATCAATGATCGTGATCGGATAGGGCAACAGGCTGCAGAGACGATGAGCCAGGCAGCTTTCACATTTACACCGCAGTGCCCTGCAATCCCAACAATCACACAAGAGATCTGAACAGGGAAGCAAAATGCCTGATTGTAGCATCATATGTGCTTCTTTGGACGTATATACCGAAACGAAAGGGTGTAATCCCATAACCTCTTCGTCAAACACAAGGACAATAGCGGGAGAAAACACGGCTTTGCATTTTCACATACTGGAGCTGTCAGCGCGATCAGCTGATATTTACCTGTGAGGTAATGCTCGGTGTATAAGGTCATTTAACCCCAAACGCTGCAATGCACTCGCACGACTCACCACAATGCTGCTCGGTGGGTAACGCCAGCGTCTGCTCCTCGCTCATGCTTCACGTCGTGGTTTTTTCCCTGTGAAATCCGAGGCAGCGTGGAGAAGGATGCGTTTTGCGAGGCTTTATTTTGCCTTTTGCGTTGCCCTCCCTGCTGCTGGTGCTGCGTCTCCCGGCGCTGCTGTGTGTACGTAATGCTAATGAGCGCGACCGCACCTTTCCATTCACCGGGGCGCCTACGCCAGTGACGTAGCGCGGAGTCTCTCCCCGCCGCATCTGGACCAGCGTGGGGGCTTGAGACGCTGCTCTTTCTGCGTGTGATGCGCAGGGCTTTTCGGCATCTGATTTTGAACTGGGAAGGAAACTCGCACAGCTTTCCATTCATCTTGAGGGCCATTATGTCTATAAACTACCAGGCGACGTCAATGTTTTGCAGAAGTAGTAGTATGACAGCTCCCCATGTGATTGTCTGTTCTGATACTTTAAAGTATAAAATAATGCTGATTTTTATTTTATTTGAGATGGAGAGCAGTGCATGTATAGCATGTTAATTCCATTCTCTTATAAAACTGTTTATGATTATTAGTATTAGTAGCAGTAGTAGTAGTGGTAGTGGTGGTGATGTTTGTTATAGTAGGTAGTTATAGTAATATCTATTCACAGTTATCATATATACGTTGTGAATACCTGAATTAAATAAAAGGCTCTGCACCAATTACGTTTTGAAAATAATGGGAAATCATTTAAAAAGCAGTGTCCTTTGGTCTAACATAAACTCAACAGATGTCTTTCTTGAAGGTGTCTAAACTGCCCCACCACCACTGTTTTTTAGAATGCAATTAAATATCAAAGAAAGAAAGGATTCAACATGCACAGATGGAGAAATAAAGAAGTTGATGTAATAATACCAATACAAACAAAACATTAAAACACTATTTTTAAATATTAGACTACAAGGTCATCCATATATATTTTAGTAGATTTCCCTCCCTCTTAGTTCTGGCACATTGCAGGGGTTACACTTTTTGGTTTTATCTACAATACATGTTTCTAAAGAGAGCAGAACATTATTTTTGCCCCTTCTTACTCCAAGGAACTAGAATCTGCTGAATTATTTTTTGGCACATCAAGATTTTTGGCAGTTAAAAATACAGTCCACTGCAGTTTTATTTTTTTTTCTCACCAGACTCCACAGAAGTAACTATTGCAATTCATCCAGCTGAACTCTTCCATTAGCTAATGAACCCACACTTTTTGTAATAGCTTTGGAATCTTTGCTTAGCTAATAAGTAAAATTACCACTGCATACACAGCAAAAGCTTATTGACCCATGTACGCATTTCATTATTAACAGTTGTAATAAAAGAGCATGCTCTTTGTTGCTATGGTGCCTTTTGGCATATTTTTTTGCATGTTTCATTCTGACATTTAATGGAAGTCTAAACTGTGTTTTGGCACATGAGCAAACACCACAATAAGCTCTAAACTGCCGATCAACTGTAAAAGAAATGTCATGCAGTACTGTGATGAGTAAATATTAAAATCATTCTTGCAGATTCTTAATAAAATATACCGACCCTGCAATGGTTGATTCATTAATTCATTTCATCAATATCAAAGTTAAAATGTATTTTAGAATACATGTTTAACTTAAACCGGAATAGAGCTTCTCTTTGCAAAATAGTAAGAGTCGATTCACCATAGATATGGACTGGTTAAGCCTTGCAAAGATTTTCCATAACTAACTTGTATTTAATTTGTTGAAATGCATTACAATACTCAGTAACAACATCACAGTGAACAGAAATGTTAGTAAGAGTTTACATTTTTAGATCAATTCTGTGCACTTAACAGCAAAAATACACAAACCCTAACAACATATTATCTCTTGGCTGTACTTGGTCTGAATGCACATAGTGAATGCACACTTGCTATCACTTTACGTTCAAAGATTTACCTAACACAAAACCTTATTCTAGTATTTGTTCAGACTTCACTTCTGTGATACATAAGATTTAAAACTCCCAAATCATATTCTTAGTGGAATGCAACATTACAGTACTGTTCGCTTCCCTGAAACAAAGTGTAAATTATCACAGTCATCCCTACATGTGCTGGAAGTCCAGCAAATGTTGTATTGCTTGTATGTCAGTCTTAATCTGAGTTAAGCCATACTCACTTCTCTGAAACAATTATTTGCCATGCTAAGGAATCCTGGTCATTTTGCAGTCCATCACAACTAAAGTACATTGCTATACAGAATCACAGGAGAGGTTTTTGCAAAGTGAAATAACTATATTAGAATGTGTCCTAAACTTTACTTCGAACATTTCTGTATAGGACCTTAATCTACACTGACCTGTCAGCTATGTTTAATCAATTTGCTAAACATGGTAATTTGGTATCATTTTCTGGAATGTGATATTGTTATGTATTATTATTATTATTATATATTATTATTATTATTATTATTATTATTATTATTAGTAGTAGTAGTAGTAGTAGTAGTAGTATATTGTGTTATGTACTATATTGTTACGTAATGTAATATTATTTTGTCCATTTTGTTAAATACACTGTAGGTTAAAATTTCCCCTACTCACAAAATCTGTTACAGAACGTTTACAGTTAAAAATCCTCAAATTATTCTGCTCATTAAGAAATCTCTGAAAAAGTTGTCTCACATAATCCTTTTACATTGTAGTCAGGAGTTAAACTGGAATAGAACAGAGATAATTTTAATACATACACAGAATACCTAACTGTACCTGTATTCCCTCAACGATAACGAAGGAATTTTCTCATTTAGGAAAATATTGCTTTCCTTTTGGGTTGAGAGTTACGAAGAAACTGTTAAGGTTTCGTTTTTTGTCTAAAAACCTAAATATATATGACTGGATATTCAATTTACTGTGGGTCAGCTAAATGTCTTTTCCTGCCAGTCATCTTAATTCAAGACAAAACTAAACAAATAAACAAAAACAAAAATCTCTTTCCTTCTCCCCTATGTCAGGGCTTCTCTTGCTTTAAAATAAGTAAAGGGTGCATACGAATAATAAATATCTGGTAGACAAAACCAACTAAAAAGATTATTTGACAGAAATGTGTCTTTAATCCTATTACAAAGGGTGTCTGAGACAGATGACAATACATTTGGTCTAATTGTGCAGAATGAGTTCATCCTTTATAGGTGAAGACAAAAAAATGTTTGAAACGATTCACATAAAAAAGTCTTGGTAAGCTCTTAGACAAAGAGATAAAAATGAAAAATAGCTGAGGACAACAGAAACAATATTGTCACCATCAATAATTCCACAAACCGTGATCATCTCAGCATTTAAATGCAACAGTAAATGTTTAAACTCCTAAGCACATGTATTTCTAAATAGCAGTGTTGAATGCTGTTAGGGAATGAAGCAGCATTTTTTTGTTTGATGTATTTATTGAAAGGAAACAATTTATTTCTTGTTTTTATTTTATGTTGTTTTGTATTGCTATAGAATAATAGTTGTATCTATTAATAGGAAGAATGCACAGTCTTCAAGGAGAGAAGGTCATTTAACATTAGACGAGGCGTTGATCCTTAATTGAACATTGATTTGTAATTGTCAAAGTCATCATTACTGGTCACAACACGGACTTGTCAAATTCACAAAGGAGAGCGACTGCTTGAAGATAAAATTTTGAAACACATTTCAGCACAATCGACTCAACACACAATTATTCAACTAGTTTCTAAATATTGTTCATTCAGACAAGATTCCAATAGGCTGACACTCACTTAAGACAGGAGATGCATTCACCATTGACTGCCATTCTGCAGCAATCAAGGGTGGTAGCAGTAAAAAGTTTGTACACCCCCCTCTCTTTAAACAGTTCAATTAACCAGAATAATTTACAGTTTGCTCTAGGCTGTGTCAGTGTCCAAGAAACTCTGAAAAGTTTGAATTGATAAATAAATAGGGCTTCATGAACAGTATTTAGTAAACTGAATACCCAGATAACAATGCTTCAAATGAAAGATGTGCACCCTTTAATTAAAAACCTGGGTTAGGACTGGAGTACTTACATAAACAAGCAACGAGAACAACACAGCACAAAAACAACAACCGTATAAACACTGACTAGTGCATGCCTACCTGTTAAATAGAAAATAGTGACAGCAAAGTATAAAACCACCTGACCTCAGTTTTACCAGTGTAATATCAAACTACATTTCAAATACTATTTCCAAAACGACAAGAAAAAGTTTGTTTTTTAAATTAGTTTACTAACTTTAATTTGGTACTCATCAAGTTATCATGTTTACTACACTGTACCATTAATAAATCCATGGTATACCATAGTAAACATGCCTTAAATAGTTATAATAATATATCATGGTATTCCCATGGTCCAGCCTAGTAGTAAAGCTCATAGTAGTTAAATCAGCAGCAACCACTGCAACAATTTAGTACAACCATAGTAAAACCATGTTAAAAGTGCAAACATCCAATGAAAAGAATACCAGGGTAAAATACCATAAGGTACATGCAGGCAATTCTTTCAACAGCAGTGGTTTAATTTAATCCATGAAATGATATAGCTCCTGGAGTGATATTCAGCTTTGTTTTTCTTTTCAGGACTAGGCTATTTTATGTCCCCTCCCTTTATTTCATATTTTAATTTCTGGAAACCTTTGCCCCATTGTGAACAATTCTATTTAATTTACACTTACTATTGAAATGAAGGCCACCTAGCCTGGCAAACAATTATTTTAACTAATAGCTCATTGGAGAAAAACACTGCAAGACTTCAGGCCTCTGGAGGTCTATTGGAAGCAACTAAAACCATGAGCCCACTTGTTGCATAATTGCCTTATCCACCAATTCTCCATTTGGTCAAGCCATCTCCATAGCAATATCACTGTCTCGGGGAAAGAATGTTGCAACATGCGCCTCAAGAGTTATTTGAATCAGTGCTTACATAAGAAAACATCTAAAGGATGGATTATGTGAGTCTTCAACAACACTGAATGTATATGGCATGCATAATTTTGTACAGTTTACTAATGTGAAATCAGCTTGGCAGCAACAGTATTTTTAAATGCTGGTTTACAAGGGAAGATTCCTGTGCCCCCTACTGGCAAAAGAACAGTACAAAAGGTAACAGAACTGCGCAGGTGCTTAATTTTGTATTAGAAAAGATAGAAAAACATTGATCTGACTATATAAATTGTAGCAGCTTACAAACAGATTTGTTGTACTCTCATACTTAAATACTGCACAGTTTTCATTGGTTCTGGGTCCTGGTGTCCTTCATTTTTTACTTAGAGATACTTTTTTGGGAGATAAAAGTATTCCTCGTTTGACACAAGTTTAGGAATGTCTGTTGTAAGAGATTTTTCTAAGAAACTTCAGAAGAGTCCACGCAATATATGACATACCATGGTTACAGTGTGATTAATTGATTGATTGATAAATTAATTATTCATACAACAAATACCACTTTACGTGGCCTATTGCAACTGATGTGGCAGAGTTGTTGTTTTGTTAGAGGAAGACTGTTCTGTATGCAGACAGCATGAAATAGCAATAATTGATTATTCAAAACATTTCAAAACATTTGAAACCCTTTGAGTAACCTCTGGATAACATAATAATATGATATTTACGGCACAAAATAACGCTGCTTCAGCCCAAATAAAGTATAATCTGTAATCTAATTCATAATCAATGACAGAAATTTTTGCAGGTGCAGGTCTTTGGTTACACAGAATTACCATAACACAACTCTCAAAATCAGGAGCAGCTCTGTCTTCTGAAAAGTTTATGGGTTCACATACTGTTTTGAAATCTTGTACTGTTGAGAAGAAAATATGTAAATGCGCCAGAAAGCGTAGGTTGTCAGCAGTACTCTGCTGTCTGCATTAGGAACAAAAACTTTTCTTTAACAGTCTGTTTACATTTCATTTTGAGAAATCGTAGAACCACTGAGCATATTTACATACATAATGTATCATAATTATTTTTTCAAATCAATTCTTTATAAATAAAAGGCACATATTAAACATTACCAATAATTTCAGAATAAAACCTAAATTCCCATGCAATATTCATTTAAATAAGAAGCTTGATAATGTGTGGGTTGGGGCGGGGGGAATGCTAACATGTTGACAGAACTCTGCCTTTAGCTCTTAAAAAATTGTAACATAATTACTAATTGTTCACAGGTCAGGTAATAATGACATCCTGAAACTAATGCTTCATGATCAGCTCATTATGTCCTATACCACTAATGCATGGATGATTTGTTATTCCAGACAGGCCCACATGTTCCCTGCGGTACTCCAAATATCATCAATTATCACTAATACGGAACACATCTCCTTTCAAACAAAATGCTTTTACAGCCATCACAATGTATGTTAAAGAACATTGTGCAGTCTTTATTAATCACATATAATTCCAGTCTTTATTTTTTCCACATCAAAATGTCTCAGTTAATAGATTTCAATACACAATAGACTTGATTGTGAAGTACTCCATGGTAGAATAATCTGCAGCAATGGATATATTTTGTTGTTGGAAGTGCAATCTCAGCACTTACTTAAGAGTCTGACATAAAGAATTACTAGCTTTCAAATGTCATTCAATTATTTTACTTTTTTCCTTCCTCTTCTGAAGGCTCATTGGTGGGCTTAGTGTCTAACTACTTTTGTCATAAGAGTGACCACAAAGCATGACTTCCTATTCCCAGTCATGTGACACTGTCACTTCTGCCAGCTTTACAGTACACTGTTGAAAATCAAGCTAAGATGAGAAGTCATAACTTAAGATGAATATCCTATAGAACAATTCAAAACAAAACCAAGCGATGATTTTTATTTTTCAATAGCAATATTTGTAATATTTCTAAAATAATTATAATATTTTAAATATATATTATGTTTTCACTTAGTTTTTAATAATAATATTGAATAATTAAATTAAGCAACCCACACAATACACACTGAAAGATGATGGTAATAATATATAATTATAGCTGGAAATGTATGCATTGTATACATTTTCAAATATGTATTAGTTTATTATTGTTATATATATATATATATATATATATATATATATATATATATATATATATATATATATATATATATATATATATATATCACACAATACCAACCGTTAAATTAAGAGTTAAGTGGGAGTGCTTAATGATCAAGAGGCTCCCCCTAGTGGATAAACACTGAAGGAAGGCCAGTTGTAATTTTGATGGTGTAAGTTTAGTCACTCAGTCAGAATTTGAATGCAATTCTGAACAACAGACAGCCATCTGACTTTTCAGATCTGTTACTGTTTTGTTCCACTACAATTTTAAATGTATCCCAAATGCATCTAAAAGTATGTATATAGTTTGTGATTTAAGTAATAAGAGTTGGTTGAAATAAACACCTGAGGACAATATTGATAAACATATTTTCAGCAATTGATTTGGTATATGTGCAAGCTTTACAGCAGAAGTGCAAGTCACTAAAATATACAATTTTGCTGTGTATCAAAAAATATATAGTTTATACAATTTTCAGGGACGTTTTCACTTTTTCCCACTTATATATATATTTCAAAGCTCAAATTTTCAGCAAATAAATATCTTAACAGTGCCATGCTGATCATTGTTGGTATTTTTTTTTCTTTGTTTTGTTTCTGGGGGATTGTACTGAAGCCTGCATGATTCTAGTTTTCATTTAAGAAAGTATTTTATTTCATTCATTCAGTTGTTTAAGAATTCTCTTTTGCTTTGCTTCCCCAGTGCTTGGCTTCTCAGATTGCAATAAAATTGCAAGCAGAGTAATGACTACAGTAATTTAAGAAATAGGAAGAAAAATGATACAAATTCCACACCTGTAAGTGTAAGTCTTTTTCACAGTAATGTGAAAGTGGTCAATTTTAAATCATTAATCTGAACTCACAGTAGGAGCAAGTATTTTTTCTGGTTGAAAACCCTGTGTGGTGCAATGAATGTAATCAACTCCAGAAGAAGACCTTTTGTTTATTTTTTGTTATGAAGAATCTTAGAGATTTTGATACTCGTCTGAAAATGTAAGGATTGTAATTAGTTATAATGCACTTATTGTAAAATCGATTTTAACGGCTGTGGCAGGCGCTGACACACTCATCCAGGGTGAGCACGTGGCAGAACACGACCGCTCCCCAAAGTCCCCATAGCAAAGACCTCCTATGAGCCCCTGCGCACCAGGAACAGGGAGATGCAGCTGCTGGCACTTCATTCAGCCAGCGGGCAGCTTTACAATGTGATCGTATTTGTTTAACCTTTATTATGCATGTTTTCCATTTATCACATTTTTTATTGTATTTATTTACACAGGGCTTGGGAACCTAGTGGGGTTTTCAATGGGCAACTGTAGTTTTTCGGTTTTAGTTCCTGTGCATTGACTTGTCTTGCAAGCACTTGTCTTGCTTGCCTCCCGCTTGATCGTTCATGTTTTTAAGGTGGTAGCAGCAGTTTATGGAAGACTATCCATGCATAAAGATAAATACGCAGATAAAATAATCAATCAATCAATAAAAGATTAAATAAATAAATGGACATTTATTTATCTATTTATTTATTCATATATTTATTTCAACATGTATTATTTTTTCCCTGCTTTGCTCTTTACATTTCTTTGTGCGCTTTTACATTTCACTGTGACAAAACCACCTCTGTCAATCACAGCTAGTGGGCGGGATCAAGTACTCTATTGGCTAATCCAATACATTGGCTGTATTCGAAACCACATACTACACGTACTACATACCAACATTTCAGTAGTAGTTATATTGGATATATTAATTATGGTAAAAGATGGCTTGCTACATTCACCAAATTATACAGTATACAACCAGAGCTCACTACAGTGAATAATGCATCCCATCATGCTTCACTTACGTTCGGCCGACATTCCATTCACTTTGGAAAATAAATTGCGGACAAATCTACCGACGAGGGAATCTCTCTGGAATTCAAATGTAAGTACATGGTTAATTTTATTGATAATTTGTTAACTGTACTGATGTTTACTAATAAAAAAAAAGTTTTCAACAACATATAGTTGTTTTAATTCTATGAAACAACATGTCTGTCATGTGGGGTCATATTACATACACCATTTAGCCATAACATTATGACCTCCTGCCTAATATTGTGTAGGTCCCCCTTTTGCCGCCAAAACAGCCCTGACCCGTCGAGGCATGGACTCCACTAGACCTCTGAAGCTGTGCTGTGGTATCTGGCACCAAGACGTTAGCAGCAGATCCTTTAAGTCCTGTAAGTTGCGAGGTGGGGCCTCCATGGATCGGACTTGTTTGTCCAGCACATCCCACAGATGCTCGATTGGATTGAGATCTGGGGAATTTGGAGGCCAAGTCAACACCTTGAACTCGTGATTCATCAGACCAGGCCACCTTCTTCCACTGCTCCGTGGTCCAGTTCTGATGCTCACGTGCCCATTGTAGGTGCTTTCGGGAGTGGACAGGGGTCAGCATGGGCACCCTGACTGGTCTGCGGCTACGCAGCCCCATACGCAACAAACTGCGATGCACTGTGTGTTCTGACACCTTTCTATCAGAACCAGCATTCACTTTTTCAGCAATTTGAGCTACAATAGCTTGTCTGTTGGATCGGACCACACGGGCCAGCCTTCACTCCCCACGTGCATCAATGAGCCTTGGCCGCCCATGACCCTGTCACTGGTTCACCGCTTTCCCTTCCTTTCAACCACTTTTGATAGGTACTGACCACTGCAGACCGGGAACACCCCACAAGAGCTGCAGTTTTGGAGATGCTCTGACCCAGTCGTCTAGCCATCACAATGTGGCCCTTGTCAAAGTCGCTCAGATCCTTACACTTGCCCATTTTTCCGGCTTCTAACACATCAACTTTGAGGACAGAATGCTGCCTAATATATCCCACCCAATGACTAACGAGATTATCAGTGTTATTCACTTCACCTGTCAGTGGTCATAATGTTATGGCTGATCGGTGTATATACTACTGCATACTGCATAAGTACATACTGCATGCTATATACTGATTTCCTGACTTGTAAGTAGTTCAGTACACAGTATGAAGATGAAAGATTCAGTGTACTATTATGTCATGTGAACTCACGTCATGGAACGTCAGTCAAACGTGAAGCATGATGGGATGCAGTATTCATTGTAGTGAGCTCTGGTTGTATACTGCATATTTTAGCGAATGCAGCAAGCCATCCGGATACTTTTACCATACTACAAATTAAAATACTACGTCCAATATGCATACTGCATACTAGTGAAATGTTGGAATGTAGTGTAGTATGGTAGTTGGCCTATGCGGTCACAATCATTCATCTTCTACTGTGTACTGTACTACTTGTCAGAAAATCAATATGTAGCATGCGGTATGTAGTAGGGTAGTATGCGATTATGTAGTCGGGGTCAATTGAGTTTGACTAGAAATTTTGAGTTTGAAGAAAAAAAAAGCCAAAACACATGTTGTTTATTCCAATAGACATGCTTCAGTTATTTAATTATTTAATCGTCTAATAAAATTTCTGAATTTAACAGTATTATTTGAAGAGGCCTATTGACACTTTTTTTATTTTATCAATTCGAGTTTCAGACTTTCATTCAATGCTGGATGACTGTTCCCAAAACTGGTTACAAAATGATGCTGGGTCACCTAAAAATTGCGAATAGCAATATTTTTTGATTTTCAAGGAGATAATACCATTACTAATGTATTTAAGGACTGCATAAACTGAGAGGAACCAGAAATAACAAACAAACAAAAAACATAAACAGACATTCAAATTTGACAACTGCTTTTTATTAGTGTTTGGGACAGCTGTATTACAAATAAATGAAAATAATACAATTACCTAACAAAATTGACAGTCGCTAATTTAAATTTCTTTCACTAAATATTTAGATAGCAGAACATTAACCTGAATGTTTTCTTTTTTCTTTTTACTTTGTCATGTTTATATTTCTAGTTGTCAATTCAATCTTGTTTATATTGCCCCTTAAGGAGTTCAAACAGGTTTCTCAAAGCATAATCCTAAATTAGACAAGTCCGAAGCTGGTGTCCACAGTACGTAAACAGGAAAGATGATCCTCCATAAATGACTAGTCAAAATAGTGTCTGGGTAGTTTAATGGTGTTGAAGCATGTGGATGCACCTTCGAGGGGACCTCCCTGTCAAGTAACGTCAGGTCAGCTTTATGAAAAATAACAAACATTTGTACTTTTGCCATTCTTCTGCTTGTTATAATGTGCTATGTATTGTAACATCCTTGAAGTACCGGTCACGGCGAGACTTCAACCCTTGTCTCCCGCGCCACAGTAGGAAACTTTCCACATGACTAAAAAGCTGTATTTCTACTTATATGTAGAACAGTGGTGACATCAAAGATTATTCTTATTCATTAGCCTACATTCACTTTCAATTTGAACCTTAGCTCATGTATCTCTGTACTGGAATATTTTATGAAGTGGTTGCAAATTATGTTTTGAGTAAAGTTGTCCCTTCTCTTAAAAGTTACCAATGAGTTGGATGGTTATAATAAAATTATACATGGTATTACCCATATACTTAATGAAGCCTGTGATATGCCACTGGTGCAAGAAATACAATGCCCATCAGCGTTGCCAGATAACAAATATTATAATATCATACCAAGAGCTCAAAATTATTGTTTTTTTAAGGACAATTATCGTACATCGCCAAACAGGAAGAAACATAAATAGCTAAGTGCTTGGCTGGCAAAAAAAGTATTTTTCTTTCAGCATGCATTTGGCAGTCCCTACTACTAGCCCAGTGAAAGAGCATGCACAGCTTGGTGAGAGTAGCCTACAATGGCCTAATGAAAACAAGTCTATGGAAAATCTGGGATGTCAGCGGCAATAAAGAAATGCAACAAAACAAAACATAAATTTATCACACTTTTTCTGAATTATTCAACATCGATGATGCCACACATTGCAAGTGAGCAGCGAATAATTTAACACTTTACCTCAATTTGTGAATTCAACCTCTGAGTCACTGTCTGCATCAGGTGCTGTTAAGGTTGAAGGGTTATTCCTACACTGATATAGGTTGCTTGAGGTCATGGAGCGCAGCATGGTTTTTATTGGTGTAAATCAGGGGTGCCCAACCCTGTCCCTGGAGAGCCGCAATCCTGCAGGTTTTCCAGGTCTCTCCATATCACCAATCATTGGATACCTTGAACACAGGGACATTTAGCCTAATTAAGACCCACAATTGGTTCAGCAGTTAACGATCTGGATAGAACAAAAACATCTCGGCCCTGTGGCTCTGAAGGATCAAGGTTAGCCACCTAAATAAAACCTGAAAAACTCTCATAGGGGGAATGCCGGTTGCCTAACAAATTCTTCAATCCCTCCAAAGGAGCAACATGTGTATTGGCGCCAAGAGGGTGATTGGTTGATAAAATACACAAAATGTACTTTGACTGGATGTAACAGATCACTTGGGAGGATACCATAGGCTAACTTCAATTCATGTACTCAAGAACATCCATTTCAGCCTAAACAGGTTTCAAATGGCGAAATGATCATACATTTGGGCCTTATTAAAATTAGTGATCGTACATTGTACAGAGAGTGAAATTATCGTAGTAATACAATACGATAAGTGATCTAACGATCCTACATTGGCATCGATTGTGTTCCCTGCAGCAAGGTGGGACAATTTGTTAACAGCCAGTAACATACTTGATACTGCCCACTACCTGTGATAGACAGAGGGGCTTTTGCCAAAGTGAAATATAAAAAGAAATAGAGAACACTCTTCAAAATGTAAAAGCGTACTGAGAAATTTACATAGCAAAGCGGCAAATGGGAAATAAACACATTAATAAATAAATTCTGAAATAGATGTATGTATAAATACATGTATTTATTTCAACATTAATTTTGGTATGGATAGTCCACCATAGCAGTTACACCAATAAACCAGACTGTGTTAAGGTTGATTACAATAACATGCTTCTTAGATTTATGCAAGATTTCCCATTTCATCAATAGTAGGCTAATTGTAAAATTTACCAAAATAAAAAATGGAGGTGTCAATTTCTTGTAACACAATTAAGTATTCTATCGGTAGGTGTTATATTTTAGATTATGTATCACTCAGCTCTGAAGCTTTTCAACATTTCAGTATCCTTTACATAGGCTTTCTCAGGAGAGCATGATTGCAGCCTATATTTATTAGTTGTGCTTTTATTTTTGTTGTTTTATTGTTTTTTAAGCTAAATTTGTTTCAGTAAAATTGTGTTATATGAATTGTGAGAGACATATTTGTTGTTTATATCATTATGGTGTTATTAATTATAATTAAATCTATTCTAATGTATTCATTATTTTCTTGTATTAATATTCTTGCTTTGAGGATTGGGCATTCCCCCTGCTTCCCCAACGCATCAGCATATAGATTGTGATTTTTTTATATACATTCTTACCGATAACTATTTATTACACTTATATGTTTTGTAGCCATCATTCATGCCCCACCAACACACCAACCCACGAGCCACCACTGAGGTCACTTAAGACGTTAAGCAAAAATGTTAACTGCAGTTCTACATTGCAATGTATCATGAACCACATGACTATTGAGGATAACATCTGCTCCTCACTATTGTCAAACACTTGCCCTTCTGACCTATTCTGAAAGTTTTAGGACATGAACAGTACTACTGAACTTCATTTGTTCTATACTTTGAATAATTTGTTTTTTTCAAGAGACTACAGCTAATTAATATTTGCCAGAGCTGAATCACTTTTAAATGCTTTACATTGCTATTTCTAAACTCTCCACAGAATTCCCTGAAGAATCACTGACCACATCAGTTTGCTGCAGGCTTTACAGTGATGAGGGAAAAAATGAAATTAGTTGTCAGTAGCACACTGTTAACACACATCTCCACTGTAGAGTTTTTACTGAAAACTAAACTACTACATACTTTACCTTCAGACTGATGTTAAGTGATAGCTCACTTCAGTGAGTGCGACCAGTCAGGAATTATGACACGATGCAGCAATGAAGAGAATCTTGATAGATTTACGCTTTTAATTTAATGATCTAATGCAGGATATAAAGAATAAAAGATGTCTCTATGCATTAACATTAACTAATTCCTTCAAAATATTCTGCAAGTAATACTTACAAAATGTTTTTGTATTTTATTTCCACCAAGTGGATTTTTTACAGCTTGTCAGAATAGCAATTTAGTCACCCTGGATAAGGGTGTCTGCTAAGAAATCGAGTAATAGTAATAATAACAATAGAAATCCATCCTTTAACCCATTTAAGACAATTTTCTGGTCTTTATGATTATTTTCCTATAATATTAAGAGTAATTGATTAAAAACATGATGGTACTTCCTGTTGTATGCAATTTAATGTGAAGTCATTGTTTGGCTGGAAATACACAAGCAATTTCTAATTATTTTTTCTTGCCATCATGAATTAACAATACAAAAGTGATTGTGTGCCAATAATTATCAGCTTGCATTGTCAACAATTTGTTGATTATCAAGTTAATAGACTAGGCCTACTTTTCTATTTTCAGCAGTTTAGATGATGACAACCAACAGTATGTGGCTGCATGAGTTCAGGCTGATGTTTCAATAGCTGGAGGCATACCGATAGGAAGGAAGTACGGTAGTTGGCAAAAGTAAAAAGCAAATTATACATAGTTTCCAAATCAATCTAGAATGGATACAGTGAGATGTGAGCAATGATTAATACAAATTCCATTTCATGATGTAAGTTGTACTGTACTAGAGCAAGTGATCAAAGTTTTGAAGAGTTCCTTCCTCCAGGTCTCCTCCAGGGTAATTGATAAGGTGAAGAAGTGAAATCAACATGACCATGGAAATCTAAATGATTCAAATTTCAAATAGCTCCACATGGACAGCATAGATAATTTTAGATGGCAGTAAAAATTTACAAAAATATGAGCTACATATGCTTTTTTGTTATTTTTCTTTTATGAAAAATGTATCATATATAATAATGGCTGTAATCAGGATTACATTGCTCTGCATAATTCACTGTTGTTGAACTGTAACAAAAATAAATAATTGAATACATTTTCATATTAACTGATTTAATTAACTCTTATTTCAACTTTAATGTATTTAAAAATGTATGAATTTATTCATTTAACTATTTTTATATTGTCACTTTGCTTTTTACATTTCAATGTGTCTACTTACATTTCTGCTTCTACACTTCTTTTTTGACTTTGCTTTTTACATTTCAAAGTGCATTCAGCATTTCTATAAAATGTCAACGAGTGTTTGCTATTTCTTTCTACATTTCACTCTGATAAAATCCCCCTGTCAATCAAGGCCCACAGGCAATATCGAGCACATCATTGGCTAATAAAAAAGCAGTTGATATTGGTGTTTGGAGATTGGAGTGCTGTAGGTGTTGTTTCTCAATAAACATGTTTTTTATTACTTAATTATTACTTACTTAACACTCTGTAGTCTGTACTGCTCAAAGGCTTTGATTGACACCTAGATTTTTTCACAATGAAATGCACAATGTATAAAGCAATATAAAAATTGTATAATGTGGTTTAGTTTTAGTGAGGCAAGCATCAGCTGCCCAAGGTCCTCCTATATACACCCCTGTGTTAGAGAGTGGTACGTTCAGTTAGCCTGTGAGTTGTACTGGCAGTATAGTCATGACTATAAAATCTGTTAACCTTCACCACCAGACAAATTTGTAGCTACTAAGGAGACTCTCAGACCCACCAATCAGACACAATTTAGGGCATACAAAGGCATGTGTAACGGGGCTCATCGTTACATGAGCACGTTACAGGTGACATAACCTCTCTGTAAAATCTGTACAGCGATAACTCTCCCGCGTCAGAAGGTCTGGTCTTTCGATGTAGCAGGATTAGCACCCTACTGGGTGTAGCTGTTCAGTGTGGATCGCTCGGAAGAGCATCTGTGCGGTGCGGTTCGAATCCCAAGCAGGTAGCTCCAACCTGCACTGGCTACACATGCTAAACTATTATAAATGTTTACCAAATGTGGCTACCATCCTAGAACTACTCTATAACTGACTATGTAAGGCAACTGTGTGAAACTGGAAATAGGAAGAGTACCAAGCCTTTCAGAAGTCTAAAGCATGCCTCCATTCAGAGGAGTTCCTGGTTCATTTTGATGCAGCCAAAGCACTCTATTCTGTGATGCATCTCCTTATGGACTGGGGGACGTTCTGTCCCACAGCTGTGTGAGGTCTCAGAACGACATATAGGCTCTCATATGTAGGATCTATATGTCATGTACCCTGACAACAGTAGAAAGGGGATATTCTCCACTAGAAAAAGAAGGCCTTGCTATTATCCTTTATCTTAAAAAGTTCCACCAGTACCTCTAAGGGCAAACACTTTACTATACTTACAGACCACAAGCCATTACTAGACCTATTTAGTGAAAGTAAAGGCATCCCACACTTGGAGCTTCCCAAATTGGGTTAAAGAAAAAAAAAACGATGCCCTAAGCCATCTCCCCTTGCTAGAAATGTTGGGAACAACAATGCAAAATGGATGTGGATGTGATATTGTTGATGGAACATCTAGATAGAACCCCTATCCAAGTGCAGCACATCACAACTTGGACTCGCTAGGACCCAGTGCTATAAAAAATAATTGTACTCTGGATGGCCCAAAGCTTGTGTAGACACAGACCTGAAACCCTTTGTGGTCAGCAAAAATTAACTGAGAATGGAGGATGGGTGTGTGTTGTGGACCTTGTGATTATATCCCCACAAGGATGAGAGCGGATGGTGGAAGAGCTGCATGGAGCTCATCCAAGAATCTCTTGCATGAAAGTCCTGGCCCACAGTTATGTTTGGTGGCCTAATATGGATAGGGTCCTGGAAGCAGCCGTAAACAAATGCCAATTGTGCCAAGTTTATTTTAATTTTAATTGATGCACATTCAAGTGGATTGAAGCCCACACTATGACCATCAAGAAACTGCGACACATTGCTGATGCGTAGATTGATGGCGGTCCCAGACAATGGCCCCAGTTTTGTAAGGCCAGAGTTAGAAAAATTCTTGAAGAAAAATGGGACCAAGCATGTTAAGACCTCTCCCTATCATCCAGCAGAAATCAAACATTCCAGGAAGGAATTAAGAAAATGACATGGGGTGGAATCTGCAAAACAAATCACATAATTCCTTCTGACATACAGAATAACCCCCAGACTACCACAGGGTCAACTTCAGCTCTGTTATTAATGGGATGACAACATGCACTGCACAGTTCCAGTGGAGATTACTGCTACCAACCCAAGACCAGACCTGATACTATCCAACTCTCTGCACTAACACTGCCTTAGGAGGATGCCGTGGGCAGGCCTATGAAAGGAAGAGGCTGCGGTATGCTGAGCTTGCAGCGGATGCAGAGTAATGAGGCTGGAATCCCAGTGTAGGTAGAGTGTCGTGGATTTGGCAACATCTACCACCGAGTCGCTGTAGGACCTTGGAATCTCCAGCAAAGCCTTACGCCAATCAATTTCAGGGAGAGAAGACTGGGCAGGTGTAGAGAGGGGTGGGTCTGGGATTTCAGAATCCACTTCTGGAGATGTTGTGGGCTCATCAACAAAACATCTGCGAGGGAAGGAGCCCACTTGAAAACCTCATATCTGCTCTTAAACATCCCCATCTCAAGGACATATTTGAGGTTAGTGCTCAAACTATTGGCACAAAAGATTACATCATATGCTATGTGTAGAACTTTCTATCTATATTATATTGATTCCAAATACTCATTGCATAATCAATGTTGCCTGTCCAAAACCAGAATACCAGCACCTACTGCCGTGCAAAGTCCTTCAGTGGTAAAAAATAAAAATGAATAATTAATAATTAATAATGATCATGATTATTGCTTGCCCTGGGTATGACACTTCATATGCAGTTGTACATGAAATATGAGTGTGTTGAAATACCTAAGGGTGATGGTTATTATATTTGTATTGCAGGGTGCAAGATATAACTACTCTTGAAATACATCGGTGGTATCCGTGGCAACGGAGACAGCGTGCTGGGATAGCAAATTTGATGTTTAAACCCAAACACATTTATTAAACACGGCACCAAAAACTGTTCAAACGGAAATAAAATCTAACATAAAAATTGGAAAGGAATCGGAATCAAATGGTAAATAGGCTACTGTATACTGTATAGTATGTATCTTTGATGGCTCGTGTAAATCGGATATTGTTTATTTTCTAAAAGAACACCATTTGTCTCACAAAGGAACAATTGTACAGTAATTATGTTATATGTGTATGCACATACATTTCTTAAATAAAACATACAATACGTCATTAAAAACATGTGTGCATACACTGTTTCGGTATCCAGGATATGTCTTGCGGCCTACATTGTAATGAAAACAGTGGAAGGGCGCAGGCACAAACAGCAGAAGGCCCAATTCGTGACACATTTTCCAAACTACAAAAAGGCAGGGTATTCTGTTAAGATTTTTAAACAGCCAAGATTTTGTAAGTTATTTTATTGACACACTCCTGGGTGCATGCAGTATTTAGGAGAATTCATATTTTAATTTAATCTTAATTATAATATTCAAATAGTCAAAGCTGCTCGCATAACAAATATATATATATATATATATATATATCCTAACATAAAGTGGAATATCTCCTCAAAGAGCTTTCTCAGAAAATAGAGCATGAATCACCAGAGCTTCTATCTCCTCCAGCTCCCCTCTTTCATAAAGCCAGAGAAAGTTTGTACAGTTGAAGAACATGTTTCAAGGTTTGGTTTATAAAATAACATCAGACAGGCAATGCTGACCACTGTTTGAAACAATCTCAGCATTCAAAATGAGAATAACAAGGGTTGTTATTGTGAGCCATGAATGTTACAGCTGTGTGAGGTCAAGTTTCAGATTCTTCACATGGCCTTAATACATGATTTAAGAGACGTTCAGAATCCCTGTTACATATTAAGATATGTGTGAGTTATTTTTGTTAGTTTAAAACCATGTTAAACCATGTTAAATTACTTATTATAGACAATTGTCTACTTCCCCATCAATAAATGGCATTGCCTTAATACTAGTGCTATTCAGAATATTTTTCTCCATCTAAATATTTATAGTAGACTTTACAGGTTGTGGTTATTATGTTTCCAATGTTCTTGTACAAACTGTACAAACTCTACTGCAGCCATCTACTGCGCTTTTTGGGAGACGTTTTCTTTGTACAGGGGGAGAATTCCGGACTCGCACATTTCCTGCTGTAGCATCCAGTTTGTTATGAGTCGGAGGGGGAAAAAATATTACGAAGTCATTAATGAGTAAATTCTCTTATTTGGTTCAGCACATAAACAAAAGTATAACACGGACCTCTGGGTATATTTTTTATGTGATTTGAAATTACAGTAAAATTTGACCTTTAAAGTAGGTTGGGTCTTTTACAATATATATTTTTTTTAGATATGAACATACCATAATAAAATATCAGCCTTTTATTCTAAATGTTCATATTAAATTATTAATTTACATTTTTTAACTGTCCGACACATTAGACTGCTCTACAAACAGAGAAAAACAAACACATATATCACTGCCAAAATGACTATCTAATATGATGCAAAAGTCTGTTTTAGGACTCATGCAATTTAATTTTGAAGAAAAAAACAAATACTTGGTTAACTGATCAAAATGACTTTAGAATATAAACTGCACACAACCGGTGTGGGTACAGAGGCATAACATTAAACAGAGGGAGCAAACACTTTACAGGGTAAAATATAAAATTAAAACCTAATTATAACTCAATGGCCTGAATATATCTTAATCTAATGCTGGTCAGATGCTGGACTGTTAAGATCAAGCTTTCTATAAATTACTTGCAGCAGTTACTTAATTACATTTTCTAAATGGGGAAATAAGACTGAATTTGAGTTAACAGCCCTTATCTTATGCAAGAGTTTCTAGAGCTTGAAATCACACTTCAGACAAACAGGAACATGGTCAGGATGTTTGTTCACTACTGTAAGTATGTAGTAAGTAATAGTGATGGGTTATTAGAAGATGATGAGGATTCAGATTAATAAAGTAAACAAAGTTTTCAATTTACAACAGCCATCTTACAATAATTATAAAATTCTGGAAAAAAGCAATTTTATTGCAATTAGTTAATGAGCTTACAGTCAATTTAACATCAAGAACCCTAGGGTGATACAGCACTAACATCACTTAAATAAACACAATGTCATTTGTCTAATCTAGACTGTAACAGATTCTTGATGGTTTTGCATGTGGAATAATCCAGATGACAGTATTGAAGGCCTAAACATTACATTTCTACATCCAATTATACAAAAAAAAAAATCTTTGTATTTATGTTAATAATCTGATTGAAAACACTGCTTTTTATTAACATATGAAATTACAATTATGCACACCTATTTGTATAATTCATGGGAATTACATATTCACTGTATATTTGGATGTCACATGTAATAACTCCAAAAGTGTAAACTGACTGCTTATCCAAGGACACTGGTGCATCAGCCTGTTTACAAATACCCAACATTAGATGCTACTAATACTATACTCAACATGTATGGAAATAATGCTGCAGTGTGACAGACTTGCACTCATCAGAGTTGCCACAAAGATGCAATAAAATGTTTCTTGCAAAAGGCATGACCCCACATTTACATTGTAGGTGTGCATAGATACGACATCACATCATACATTCATATTTGTACAGAAAGAGCTTAAGACACTCGTCAATATACCATTTTATTTATCTGGTGCACACACAGAAACTAAGGGGATCATACAAAAATGTATTGGATTGGAGAAAGATGATTTGGCATATGACACAGTGTTGATACAACCAGAATGTATCATGTTCCCACAGTGGCGGACAGTTATAAGACTCCAGTGACAAAGGCCACATTCTGTGCACCTAATTTAGGGACTGTCTGGAAAGTACAAAAATGCTAATGATTTAAATTATCCATGGTACCCAGCTAGTATTGGAAGAACATATTCCTTAGACTGCAACCTGACAAGCTGTCTCAAGGATACCACTCTTACCTTTACTGTTACCATTATGCAGCAAAGCATTTTACTTCAGCAACGGCCACACGACGGGATCTCCTGGAAAGGAAGATTTACAGTGTAATATGAATCAATCTCTAAGACTGTTAAAGGCTGAAGAAGGAAACCCAGAAAAGAGTGGGATACTGGAACCGAGACACTATGCCTTGTGGAGGTATTCATTAATACCAATGGTGTGCTGCATATTACAACAACACAAACATATTGGGAGGTGTATTTTCCAGGTACTATCAGGTTGAATCAGGCTGTATGTTTTACTTTTGTAATCAAATGACTTACTAATGTAAAAATCATCAAAACACGCTAACCTCCCCGCAGGCTCAGGAGCAAATATACTCAAAACAGCCATTACATCAATCTTTGAATGCAAGTTTTCAATTAAAAAAACACAATTAGCTCTCAAAACCGAGAAGAAACTGTTCCAGATTTCAGAAGAAAACGGTTACAGGATGGGGAGAAGATGACTGGATACAGTGATCTAGAGAAAAAGTGCATGCAGCGTTTTTCTACACCATGAAATAACAAAGGAAGAAGTAAAGCAAAAGGAATAAAACAAATAAACATGGGTCTGGCAACACCAGGATGACTAAACAGGAGAGGAAACCTGTCAGCACAGCTAGGACTTTGTTTTAATGACAAAATAATCAAAGGTGTGTGTTTCCCTGCACATGCAATGCCTAAGGCTACCCATAGCCAGTTCGCTCTCCTCTCCAGCACTAGTGGCCGGTGGAAGCGCTGCGCCTCGCACGCCAGCCTGCTCAAGTGAACCCGCTTGCCAGTACAAGCCTGCCTGGACCCTGGAGGACCACTGCGGCCCGTCCTGCTCCTCCTGATCATTACCTGCGGATGCCGTCCCCGCACCGTCACCGTCCATCTCTAACCCGCGGCTCCATCGCACCGGCCGCCGGTCCCTCCTCTCGCCGTGCACACACATCTCCATGGCAACCGGGCCGAAACGCACCTGCGCTGCCCGCCGCCCGCCCGACACTGCGCCGACACTGCGCCGACGCGCCGCCGCCGTCCGGAGCGACCTGCGGGGCCAGGCATGCGCACTGCCCCGGATCCCTAAATGGGACAATTCTTTCTCTGACGTCGCCGCTCAGCCGTCTCCACAGAAACTTTTGTCCCGGCAGCCAATCAGATGGCCGGGAACTCGGGGAGAGAGGTTCTGTGCGGAGCGCTCCGTCAGCCCGTGCTGTCAGTCCCGGCTGGAGCCACAGCCAGACCTCATCCAGGATCTGAAGACGGAGGTTAGGAGGGAAGGGACGATCCTGCCGCCGCCGCTGCTGCCGGGCGAGGGGCTGTGAGACCCTGTAGAGGACTGAGCAAATACTGCACGATCACTTCCCTTCAATTGCACAATTGCAGTTCTGCACGGGATTGCTGAAGACTCCGAAAGGCATGGGTATGTCAAGAGAGATCCTGCTACCCCATCATTGAGTAGACGTGCCCAACTGCGAGAGAGAGAGAGAGAGAGAGAGAGAGAGAGAGAGAGAGAGATACTCAGAATAATACTAATAATAAAAAAATGAATGTGTGCCAAAAAAAGCTGACCACTGTATTTTCACTTCTGTAAGACGAACAGAACAGATTGAAGCAGCGGAAAACCGGAGCGGTGGCAGCAGTGACCGCTTTGGGAAGCAGCCAGGTATCATTTCTCACAAAAGGAGGGGGTGCTGCTGTTGGGATCAAATGCATGGACAGAGGAGGCTCGACTGATATAGAAAAGATGCTTCTGCCTTTCTTTCATTTTGGGACACAATCGTTGCTGCACGTCAGATAGAGGGGATGCGTTGACAGAAGTGCTCCATCCAGAACACGGGGCGATACTTTTAAATGTAAAGAGAAATACAGCCCATCGATCTGCTACAGGAGACATGCATTTTGGGGGGGGGGGATTCCATGTACGAAGGCTTAATGGAATACTATACTAAAAATAAATTACATAGCCTTTTCATTTAATTTGGGTTGTGCCATTTTTTTGCTACTTAATACACGAACAGACGCAAGCATACATTGGGAAATTGAGGAAGTGTTTTTGTGTTTTTTTTGGGGGGGTGAGCCATTCATCATCTGAATCGAAAATCTGTTCCTGGGCACAGACCAGAAAGGGCCCGAGTGACTTTTATTATAATTGTTTTAATCCATGATTTCGCTCAGTTCCAGGCCAAAAACAGTACAAACCACCCCATTTTTAAAACGAAGAGCATTGACCTGGCTCCTAATGCATTTTGCACGGAGACTATAGTGGGGAGAGGCACAGTCCTGGACAAAACAGCGCTTGGGAAAAAAGAAAGAAAGAAAAAAAACTAATTCCTCTCGTCTGTTGAATCCGGTCGATGGCAGGTAGAGTCCTGTGTCTGTGTGAAATACAATAGCAACCGCGAAGGAGGCATATAGGGATTTCCTTGGGCACAGGCTGCAGAAAGTGGCATGGTCCTGCGTGTGCAATATTGAAACTGGTCACGTATGTAAGAGGGACTGTAAAAGCAACCGAGAACCGATTGTCTCCCTGGGTGAGATCTAGATGAATTGAACATTAACCAGGGGGTTAGATGCGGGATCACGACATTAACTACCAAGGCAATTAAAAAGCTAAAAAACAATTGGCACCCCTATCCCCCTTTCAGACGGATTGTTTTGTATGATCAATAAGAGGCGAACAGGTCCAAAGTACAATCCAAAAAACCGTGCAAAGGGGAAAACGACGAGTGCCCTGTTTAGGATCATGGAGGGAGATCGGGACATGTACCGCCAGTTTCAGGACTGGTGTCTCAGGACGTATGGGGATTCCGGCAAGACGAAGACGGTGACCCGTAAAAAATACGACCGGATCGTGCAGCTCCTGAACGGGTCCGAGTCCAGCTCCACCGACAATGCAAAGTTTAAATTTTGGGTCAAATCCAAAGGGTTTCAGCTTGGGGTGCCAGATGACATCAGCGGAGCAGAGAAACAAGTGCTCTACGTGCCAGTTAAAACTACGGTCAGTGGGTGAATTATGTTTAATTGTTAATGGCTAATCATAAATACACACATGAATAAATAAAGAATGAATTGCGAAATTAATAGGAAGTGATCCTGGCCCTGGTGCACCCGAAACTAATATGCTGTGTGTGTGTGTAGCCTGGCACATCCTCATTGTTAAAGTCATAGGGATCCCTTTAAAAGCTGCAGTGCCCATTTTATTCCGTGCCACCTTTTTTTTTCGTCACTAAATGCCACAGCACTTAAAACGCATACATGCACACGGTTCATCTCTGTTCCAGTTTTCAGGTAACATCACCGGATCACCAGGTGCCAATGCAATGATTGGTAAATTCAGATGCATCATATTCTCTCTCTCTTTTATTTTTTTATTTTAGGTAATTCAAGTCTGAAGGAAAGGAAGAGCCTACGTTTTGTTGTTTTTGTTTACACGTGTTATATCACGCCTGATAGAGAGAGAGAGAGATGTGATCATTTTATATGTGACCCTTTAGCATTTTTTAGTTCAAATGGAAAAAATAATTGACTATATATTGTGAATGCACAACACTATACAACACTCATCCTTTGTTTGTTTTTCTGCAACTGATACCTAAATATATCACATTGCTGATTATTATTGAAACGATTTCTTCCAAATACTGTGATTAATCGTGCATTGGAGGGGAAAGCCTCATGATGTTTCCCATTTGGCTGTATTGTTCCCAAGCCATTAGCCTTTGTATTCCGATGTCATCATGGCAAATGTGCCATTTTTCGATAATGACAACTTTATTGGAGAGTAAACTACAGTGGTGAATGGAAACCCCTCAAGAAGCAGTAGTGTATCATTTCGTGCACCTTCATAAAGTCATGTCACTGAGATGGGTCACATTGTATGTTACCTCTAGCATTGTCTCAGCACTGATTTTGAGATTATCATTAGTGTACTCTAATAGACAATTATCTATTTTATATTGTAGTAAGTAATTTTACTCAAATTGGGCTATATAGATTTACTTCAGTGGCGTACCAAATGAACTGATGTGTATAATCTGCTTATTTGTGCATTTAGAACCTTTTAAAGTAAACTTGTACAACCATGTGTTGCAAGAACCAATGATTATTAAGGAACCATGCATAAAACTGGTAAAATAGGAGTGTGGCTAATAATGTGTGGTTAAGACCCTTAGCATTATATGTGGCATCTACTTACTAACACATTGCATGGATGAAATTGTTGATTCGCAATTTGGGTCTGAACGGTCATTCTAGCAAACAATCTGTATAAAGACATCATAGAAAGTGCATTTGTTTGGACTCTTATGTGGGAATTGGTCAAGGATAGCACATCTATGCTCAAATGGGACTCACATCTGGTGATGGGCAGGCCGTAGCAGAGTTGTGAGACCCATCTTCCTGTTTCAATGAATGCCACATTCCAACACCATGGACTCTTTGCTCAAATAGCCAGTTGTCTTGACAGATAGAAGCCATTCTGCAGAATCCTGATGTAACATGATGAAATGACAGTTGCTTCACAGCACTGCTAGGTGTGATAACCCAGAAGTCCAAAATTGAAGCATAAACCATTTTGTGTCACAGCTTGCTGATGATTCAGTTTACATTTCCTGTAACTGATGGCACTGCAGCTCTGGTCAACCGTTCTTAGAAAAACAGCTTGTAAGTTGTAAAGTTGGTAGCATAGTTGTCGGACATTACTTTTGATGATTCAATAGCAGAATATCAGTGCCTTGGAGTGTGTGCCAGCTCTAGCTGTGTACCCTGTTTCAAATTCTGCCAGTGCTGTGTGAGGCAGAGCTGTCTGTACTTAGCCTTCTTGTGGCCTTACCTGTTGTTTTGACTAGCAGTTGTGAGACTGGAATCTTGTATTTGTACCATACAGATCTCTGTAATCATAAGCATGCTAAACATTTGATATACATACATATCATCATCATCAGCAGTAGCCTTTTTTGATTCACTGCTGGATGAAGGCCTCCAAGATGTTTCCATATGTCTCAATTAGCCAGTGTCTCTTTTGCAGGTAATGCCAGCTAAGTTTCTTCTTTTATGTTCCAAAGTTTTATGTGGTCTTCTTCTCGGTTTTTAATCTCTTGGGATCCATTATTATTTTATCCATCTTTGATCTTTGATCTGTTCTTGCAATTGTCTTGTTCTTGGTCAAGATACATTTTCTTGATCTGTTCTTGCAAAGTGTCCAGCCCTTTGTCATTTTAGCTTTCACACTCTTTCAATGTCACACACTTTTGTTTGGTCTTGGATCCACTCATTTATTTTGCTGTCTCTTGTTATTCACACACTTCTTTCCATGCTTCTTTGTGTTGTTTCCAGTTTCTGTACCATTTTTACATTTAGTGACCAGCTTTCAGAGCCATTAGTGAGCACTGGTAAGATGCATTGATCAAATACTTTTCTCTTCAAGCAAATGGGTCGATTTCCTTTCAATAGTGTTTATATATGATATTTTTATATATATTGTATGTATAAAGCGAAACAACAATAGACCCATATCCAAGCCTATTAAAACAACATTGGTTGTCCCAGTCTGAACATTATATTATTTTTTTAATTGGTAACTCGTTACTCCGGCTCTAGATGTGTTTTCCTGTTGTCTTAGACAATCAAATGTACAGGCATGTTGATTTTAATAATTTAATCATCTTCCTCCCCTCAGGGAACAACTGTAAGTTAAATGATTGCCCTTGTCATCTCACATCGTAATTGTAATATCTTTAGGCTTATTAAAATAAATAGAGTGCATATATAAATACATTGATAAATCAGATGTTTAATGGAGGAATTTGATATGGAATGAAACATCTACCATTTGGATGGAAAATAATTCAACATGATTTGAGGGGTATTTCTGAAGGGGATCTCTGGGATTAAAAAAGGGTATATTTAGACAGATGTATACACCTTTCCACAGTACAGAGTTCATTTATTTAGAAACACCATTTCAATAAATAAATCAGCTGTCTCCCAACAACGTGTATTAACTATTAACCATAGATAAGTTACCTTCCCTTTAGGTTGAGTGTAGAGCATGTCACGTCAGGCAAAGTTAACATACATATATGCATACAAATACACATCATTTCAAGCAAAGCTAATGTATGACCTCTACAGTGTGGGTAAAGAAGAACTTCATTTTGTCTTGCCCAAACCATCCATGTCTGAGACAAGATCTTCTTTTGATGGGGCTGTAATCCGTGTCTGCTGGTAATTAGCTCTCACTGTTGCACTGAAAGACCAGGAAGGGGGGCAAACTCATACTGAGGCTAATTAGATACCTGATTCTGAACGAGGACGGGACAGACAAAATACAAGTTGCTTACATATTCGCAAATATTGATCGTTATGGAAAGAACGGTGCAACCATACATAAAATATTGAAAACTATTATTTTGTCAGAAAAACACACAAAGCCCGTGGACTACAATATTTTGAATAGGACAGTAACTACTGCCTTCACTCATTTAGATGCTTTTATTACTCAATTAAAGTTAACAATTAAAATGTCAATTTTGTAACTACAGTAGTAACCTATCAATCTGAGTAGAATGCTTTAAGGTTCTAGAATTCTTTGTTAGCCGTCGAACACCGTCTTCATAAGATTTGAAGTCTGATGTGATAAGCTGTAGGCAGATAACAGTAAATTCATTCATTTCACCTCTACCAAACACGTGTATTTAAATTCCAATAGGTTCATTCTTATGGAAGCAGATGCCAGAGACAGGGAGGCAGCATATATTGTCCATTCGGAATTTCCAGGTCATTTGACATCCGCCAAATCAAACGAGCTCTCCGGAAACAGTAGCCTAATCACTTTAATGACTGAAATGATTAATCACTTTAATGAGAAGTCTAAGGATGTAAAACCATAATAATAATAATAATAATAATAATAATAATAATAATAATAATAATAATAATAAGTATTATACATCTGCGTTGCAACATTATTCCATATACAATTACATATTTTGGTTAAAAATTTGTATTTTTAATGGATATATGGTGTCACAGTGCATCACCCATGCAAATACTCAAGTGAGTATAAATGTAGCCTCAGAATAATTTTAACTAATGACTTAGTACAAACTTACTTCTGCATTCCAGCTGGAACCGGATACAATATAGAACTCACACGTGTGTAAGTTGACCGAAAATATGTTTCCTCTTTCAGATAGTATTGATTAACTTAATATAAGATCAAGTGTTTTGTGTGTAATTAATTCAATAATTAATTAATAAGTCTGCATTTGCTTCTTAGGGAACAACAACAACAAAAGCTTTATATAAGTAAATAATTTAAACTTACTAGTGCTGTCATGCTACTACTACTCTATTCATAGTTATTATGTAATAACATTATTTCGAGTAAAATATACATTTTTAAAAACAATTAACTTAATGCTTGATATAACATTTCCTTATTGCTATGATTCAAAGGAGCTATCCCATTATAGGGCTAGATATGGTAAACAATTATTTAATTAATGCGATTAATTCTTTTTAAGCAGAGGTTGGATGCATTTTTGTTTTTGTAATAATCATTTGAGTGGTGAAGACTTGTTTTTTTATTTAGATATAGATCTTTAATTGTTTTTGTTATTCAAAATATAATACAAAACATACCATTGAAATAGGTAATTGGGAATTGGGGAAAAGTAATATATATATATATATATATTACTTTTCCCCAATAGATGAGGTATAGATGAGATATTTACTATCAGCTAATTGTACTTAAAACTTGTTTTGAATATAGGATATTAAACAGTTAAACATTCAAATTTCATTTTTTTGTTTTAATCAAAGTTTATATTTTATAAAAAAATATTTTCATATATTGTATAAAAAATATTTTTTTTAGTTTTGAGTTTCATAACATAAAGGTCAAGGCCACCTATAAAACCTTCTCTGGTTTAGGCATTGCAGTTTGTCTGTTTAATGATATGAGGTTAACTAGAAGATTTGTTTGCTAGTCTTTGGAGATCACCAGGGTTCTCAAAATAGCCTATGAACGTTCCTCTTCCTCTCCTTGCCCTTACCCATGAGGAAGGTGCTTTGCCATCGTTTCCTTGGCTATGGCAGACCTTTGTGCATTATTCTAGTGCAGATTTTCCAGTTTGTCTTGGAGTCTGGCCTGACAGTTCAGCTGCTCTCCTAAGCACTGCTGATCTAACTCGGTGGCACCTTGGGGGACAGGACTACGTCACATGCTCTGCTGAGTCCCTCTCCCCTGAGGCTAGGAGGGTGCATTTGCCTTTCTTTTTTGTAGGCTTTTTGTTTCCTTCTTTCCAGTCTCATAAAATCTGTGTTGCTTCATCAAATATTTTTTATTTTTTTCTCTTCCACATTCTGTTTCTATGGTTCTATAAATATGTTTCTGTTTTAACCACCTGTGAATCTCTGATACTTTCTGGAGCACATTGTGTAAGTCTGAGACAGCAGAATTGGCCTCTTATTTGGTTTTTATTTTCAGAGATGTAAGATTCAGATTGCAATATACGGTTGGCAACATGTGTATTTCTTTGTTGTAATTAATTGTCTTAAAGAATAACGAATAGACTGGAAGAATAAGGGGACAAATGTCCTGGAACAAAATCTGTTACCTGGTATCTCCAGAGTCCAGTAAATTAAGTCTAAAGATACAGCGCTGGGAAGTGTAAGTGACAGACCAGGCCATGCCGTAGGCTTGTGCTCTCATTCTGGATGGGACCGGCGCTTGCTCCGGAGCAGGGGCTGGGAATTCTTTCCGGGTTGCCATGGAGACAGTCTATTATACCTGCCTGCAGTCTGCTGTTCCAAACCAGCAGCTTCACAAGGGAAGGGAAACACCAAAGAGGATTAGCTGTTAACATAGTCATTACAGCCTGTGTGGTAACGCAGCATACTGTATATTTGAAATACTGTAATTATTCTACAGCTATTACACTTTGCTTTCACGAAACTAGGCTGATAAAGATTACCAGAGTATCAAGGCATATCAAGTCACAAAACCAATCAAGCTCCATTTATTGTATATTTTTTAAATCCAGTGAATTGCCCTTTCTGATAAATATTGAACCAATATTTCAATACTGTACCCAAGATACGCTTCCATCATTACATATGGACAAAATACCTATTTTGAAACTATTTCAATAGAGATTTATAGGACGTTTTCAAGATGAAATTAGGTAATATGGAAAATGCCTTTCCCTTGTGGGTTTTTGAACTAATTATGAAAGAACAACAGGTTGTGGGACGTGTACGTGAATTAAGAAGGCAATACTGGCTGTCCTTCTTGATTTTATTAAATTTTTCTTAACCCCTTGGTTAGCTATTGTAATTCCTGTGAAAATGGAAGAGGGAAAAGCTTAACTCCAGCTTGAGCTATGTTGCACACACCAAAACATAATATAAACCATAAATAGAGGAATCAAAGATCTTCTTATCAGCTTGCCACACACCCACTGCCAGGGCTTCCCCACCAGTCCTACCCCAAAACACTCTCCCCTCGGGCAGCACCCTACATGTTTACCACTCAGGTCATTCATGAAACAGTGACACCATAAACCATGCATGCTAAACTAGGAACTTAAAATATACCCTTTTTTTTGGGCTGTCCAAACACAATCACCAGTCAGTCTCAGAACAGGATTTCAGTCAAGGCTCTAAGCTAAGGCAGTCTGAGTACAAGTCCACAGAGCTAATGCGCTTCAATATAATGTATACACAGAGTATTGCTACTATTGCTTGTACTGTTAAGTCATTTATTATTAGTTTGAATTTTGAGCATTGGGAACACATAATTGCACCTTAAACTTGGCTGTACTAAGCCCTTTGTTATTTTTTCTTTTTGTTATTTGCATTTTTAGAAAGGTTGTGTTCTTATTGTACTTATGGTACTGCAGACAGAAACAGATGATCAGTAAAACAAATCTAGAGAGGTCTTGTGAAGGCTGAGGTATGAGGTACAGTATATGGGAAGGCTGAAAAAACAAAATGTGCTTATTTTGTAACAACTAACAGATTAATATAAAGGCTTCTCTTGAACATAACATCTGATGGTAATACTAGTGTATTTCATAGTCAAGTATAGGAAATATTTTTAATTGTTAGAGATATAAATATAGACTTGTGACTATATAATCATTGGAAAGGACCAAACAGTTTCATATGATTAAAACAGGCTCAAGAAACATATAACATGCACATGTAATATTCACCCCCCCCACACATGCAGCTCCTTATACTTAAAGTAAGTTTTAAAGATCTGTTTTTTCCTTTTTGCAAATTATTGTCTTTGTACAATTTTAAATTGGTTTTCTCATTTGTCTCTGCATAATGGCATCTCATAATGATCAGATTTTCACTTGAGAGCAATCTGAGTTTCCTTTTTTGAGTTTGGAAAAAAAAAAGGGAAACTATATAGATTGTTTCCTGTTTTAACTTCTTCAGAGCACATAGGCTTTCTTAAGACATTTTTGTATTTATATATTGTGGAAGCTAATTGGTCAGACAGTTAATGTTAAGTGCTTTTTAGGAGGAGATTCCTGGTTCAAGTCCCAGCTCTGCTCCTAAATACATGTTACCCTGTTACTGAATCTCCTTTTGTGTAGTCCTAGAAAGATTTGCATCAACAGATGTTGTTGCACAGTTTATACTACCTCTGGATAAAAGCTTTTGCAGAAAGACTAATTAAATAATTACAACTGGAGTGAAGAAATTAATTTGCTATAAATATAACAACATTAAGGATATAATTCTTATTTATGTATTGTCTGTTGTCAATAACACACTGGAAACGTGATGACATATCAATAGGAATTCATAGAAATCCTTTAGAATGTTCTATAGCATCTGTTTCATACTCTTTGGTTGCTTTGGCCTTACACTTTATCAAAATATGAAGTTCACATTGTCTCATCTTAATATCTACCCTTGAACAGTGAAAAACAAGTATCTATGTTTTACTTGCCAAATGACCTTGCTGGACTATATTATGATCTTTCGAAGGCCGAAATGGTTTTGAAATTCATGAGGTGGCCATGAGACTGTTTGACTTAAGAACTATACGTTTGTCCTGGAATTAATTCTTCAAATGTGTTTAATTGTGGAACGCTTTTTACATCCTGCTAGTTTTGTTCTCTCAATTTCTTAATTGAAATAATAATTGGCCCAATCAGATCTTATTAATAATTTGATACAATTGGAGACATCAGTTTAAATACAAAAATATACAAGGCACCCACATTTTCCTTTGTTTGAAAGTTAAATAAAACAAACTATTAGTTCATTTAAGGTTTCCGTTAATAATTGAGGACGTTGGGTTCCCACTCCCAGGACCAGGATTGGGAACCACTGCTCTGCACTGCTTCCTCCCCAGATACCTAACTGTGAATGAGTGCATTTTGCGCTCTGCTATGCGCAGCTCGGATAGAGAGACTGAACACATGGTGACTCTTTGCTGGTTGTTCCTAGATGCTCTCCAGCGATCTTAATTTCCCCGCGTTATACATTTCGGACATGACAATAAGACACACATTGTTTCAATGTTCATTAATTTAAAAACAATGTAATTGATTTAATTTCTTGGTCTTGCGTTTTGTGTTTGGATTTTGCATTGTGACTTCTTGCTGCCCTATTTTTCTCTCTCTTTCTATGTTGTGTAATTATATTAGTCATAATTTTAGTCAAAATGTTTTAGGCCTATTAAAATGTATTTAATTAACTTAACTATTTTAATTAATTGTTCAAATTAATATGTTGATCCATTACTGATCCATTGATTTAGTCACATTTTAGAAAACTGAATCTTGGAAATATTACTTCCATAAATGCATTGTAATTAACTTTCAAGAGGTGTTTTTTGTCAAATTTTCCATGTGACACCAGAACAATGTACAGCAAGTGACACCATACTTGTTTTCTTACGTTACTTCATTATACTTTTTCTCAGTGGCAATATTTGACTGCTTTTGTTTGACCATCCAGTGGTGTCTGCAACTTTGTCTTACAGGCAGATCATGAGACCTGGCATTCCCGCTTTCATTTTTGTTTGCCCTGTGGATAATTGTTCTGCATTAACTGTCCTTTTAAATAAATGCCGACTTCGAGATGCTGTCATGGATATTCAGCTGCCTGTCTCTATTTCCAGTCAAATTCTTACCTTGAAATTAGAACACTATAATAAGCTAATAAGAAACCAGTATGGTTTTTTATAGATTACTTATTCTGTAAAGCATAGGTGTTGATAACAGTGTGCAAAATCAGATCAGAATACACTGTAGAGTTCAATTGTGTTACTTAATTCAACAATAAGTAGCAACACTTTTTCATGAAGAGTTACATATATATATGATTCAATGCTGACTCAACAATCTCTACAGCTTCAGATGCTGTGGAGCTTCTCAACAGAAGAGATGGCAGTGTCCACAAGTATAATCAAAGTGTGCTACAAAAATGATGAATGAGAATTTAAAGTAGACAGTCAGACTCTAGCAGGAAAACATTAAAGATTAAAACACAGGCAAAATAACAGCAATGCGTTTATCAAACAGAGCAAACTATAACAAATTAGCTAGCATATATTAAATCCTGCAAGTTAATAGAGGTCTGTAAAATATTGTACACATAAACTAGAAGGTTAATACACCATGTATAATTTAAGAGTGTATTATTAATTTGTAATATTGTGTAGACTGCATATGCATCCATCTTCAGTTCAGCGAAGTGTAGCTAAATACCTAGAACAGTTTATTATTATTATTATTATTATTATTATTATTATTATTATTATTATTATTATATCTTTTTACTCAATACTGTAAAATACTATTGAGTTTAGATATGCATTCCTAGAGTCAGTGTTGAATGAATGTTATCTTGCTGCTACTCCTCATTGAATTAAGGTACACAATCGCAATGTGTGTCTCATATTCAACACAGAACTGTGAGATAGAGCTATTATTATTTATATATTTATAATAATAGTAATATGCTATTCATATAACTATTAATATACATATAATACTATTTTATTGGTATAAGTATTTTACATTTCAAAAATAAAAACATTCATACAAATTTTAATACTCATGATTATTTTTTTTTTATCAATTCTTAAAATCACTTACATTTTTTAAAATCTTAGTGATTAATATAAACATATAAACTCAAATGAACATGTGCTTAAACAAAACAATAAAACAAACGTGATTAAAGCAAAAAATGCTTCCAACAAAAGAGTGAAATACATTGAAAATAACTGAAAATGCACCAGACAAATCAAAAAACAATTAAAATGATAAAAATAAAAAACAAACTAAAACGGTCCAATGCATTTAAAATTAAATTCAAACGGTCAATGTATTTGACAAAAAAATAGAACAAAACTAACCAAAAAAACCCAAACAACTAGTGCTTTAAAAACAACTAAATCTTTAAAAACAGTTAAAATTCATTTTTAAAAGTCATTGTTTTAAAAAACAATAATTCATAAAATAGTTAAAAGATCTTGGACTCGGGCTCCAGCAGGGGGAGATATCCGTCCCCGGAGGTGGGTCCCATCATGGGATCCTGAGCTCCCCCAGATCTTGTATCTGCCAGTTCTTAAAGGCTTCCTCCTTGCCCCTCTGATGGACCTCCAGATTGACATAGTCCCTTATAAGTACCATGCCCCTCCGCGTGATGACAATTGGGTCCAGCTCCTGCTTATTGAATAGACAGATGTTCCGTCCCTCCCACAGGGCCTGTTTCACTGCGCAGACGATACGCCACCAGCACCTCAGGGTGGAAGATGTCAATCCCCTGGCTGGACCATATAAGATCTGCCCTGCGGTCGCCCGCACAGGAACGGCAAACCTGTGGAGGAACGGAGAAAACAGGAGCCAGACCCTGTAGGCGGAGGGGCAATCCCTAAAGATATGAGCCTCCGTCTCCTTCCCCAGGCAACCCTTGTAGGGGCAGATGTCATAAGGGGCTAGGCCCCTTCTGTGCATGAACACTCGGGTGGGGAGACACCAACTCACAGCCATCCAGGAGACATCTTTCTGCGTATTTGTGAGGCAAACGTGCGTAGCATTAGCCCAAATAAACCGGCAGGTTTCGGGAGGGAAATCTATCCGGCTGGTCTCCTGGGTAGATCTCATCTGGCTACAGATGGTCTTATAATCCCAGGAGGCCAGAACGACTTTATGGAGGCCTACTTCGAGCGCAAAGGCTCGGAGCGCCCTGTAGAACGGCGGGGGATCCCACGAGTTCGGCCTGGTGTTATCCATGGCGCAGAGGCCGAATGGATGTTCTTGACCACGTAGGCTAGCCCCTGCACCTTTATCAGCCGCACAACGTCCGGGACCCCCCTGCCTCCATCCAGGGTACCCTTCAGCATTTGCACTCTTTTCAGCCTCTCCATTTTGCTCCCCCAGACAAACCGAAATATAATTCTGGTCACTAGTTTTGCGACGACCTTGTCTGGGGGGAAGATCATTCCTACGTAGAGAAGTATCGGGAAGAGGATGGCCTTTACGACCAGCACCTTACCGGCCATCGTCAAGGTCCTTGTGCTCCAGCCGTGGATCTTTCTTTGGACTTTAGATAAAGCTTCCTCCCAGCTCCGGGTGCCCGTGTTGGTCCCGTCGATCGTGATCCCCAGAACCTTGATGAACGGCTTCACAGGGAACACGGTCGGCGGGCCCCTCTGTAGAGGTAGACCTCGCTCTTGGCCCTATTGACAGCGGCCCCCGTCGCCCTGCAGAAGCCGTCCAGCAGTTCCTCAACCCTGGCCACAGACGGCGCGTCCGTGCAGACCACGGCCACGTCGTCCACATAGGCCAGGGCTTTCAGTTGCTCTCCGCCGGAATATACATATAAGTCCACAGTCCGAGTTCAGGGTCAAATTCAATAACAAAAGTTCTTTACCAGTTATTCCACACACTCCACACACACCTGCTTTTATGGAGGAGCCGGCCAGTCAGGGGTGTCATGCAAATCAGATGCCAAATCAGACCCTGCATGAGTCATTCTCACAGGGCATCTGGGAGATGTCTTTTGCCCAGCCCAGCACTGTGCCACAATATATAAAGAAGAGCAAACAAATCAGCTTTGAAGAAAGTTAATGTCTATGAATCACTTGAAACATCAATGCATCACTTTTCTCAATGACAAAATTCAGAAAATTCCTTTGCAATTGATAGTATTGTAATATGTAAAACAGCGCATCATAAACAAGTGTGAACCATTAGACGTGTATCAATGTCTGACATCATTCCATTTCACAAGGATCATGGTGTAATAAGCAAACCATGTTCCAGAGACGAACCACCTTCTGACTTCATTTCAACTCCCCCTCCTAAAGCCCTGCACAGGCCTCAAATCTAGGCCCCATTACACAGCCTATCCTACTGTTGCAGCCATTAAAATAGCTCAGTTTTATTTTTAATGGTAAAGTATTTATATTTATTTTTGTTTCTTTATTAAGTTAATTTAGAAAAATGTTTGGAGCATTTTATGTTTCTTGTTTTTTAAAGTGACGACCAAGCGGCCAGCGGCCGACAGTGAGTTGATCACGTTTGATCAATTTAGCCTCTCAAATCAACACTTGACTTGCCTACAATACAATCCATAGATATAAAACACTTCAAGCATATCACACAATGTTAGTTTAAATGTTTATTATCACCACCACAGTAAAAAGGCATTTTTGACGAGCTGACCAGGCTGCTCTGCTGCTCGCAATGGCGTGAGGAAAAACGAACGAACACATCAAATAAAACATGCAGGTTATCTTACCTGACCTCAAAAATCAAGGCGTCACCACAGAACATGGCCATTCTTATGTCCAATAGTTTCCAACAGTTAGACTAATGACAATAAAGTCCAATCAAACGAAAAACAAGACAGCCTCCTAGTCTTAACATGGCTACAGCCAGAATAACAGTCTCTTACAGAGCATTGTGGAGAACAAGCACAGCGTCCACAGTGGAGGTTTCAGTCAGTCGTGTTTCTTCTGTCCTCGTCCAGCTGCGCTGAAAACACACTGCTGCTGCTGCCGCTGGCGGGGACACTAACACCGTGCGAGCTGGTCTGCGCAGGCGCGGTAGCATGCTCTCCTTGGGAAACCTGTGTGCGTGTGTGTGCGTGAGCAGACTGTCATGCATGTCAGTGTTATAAAACGTCTTTATATATTTGTTTTACCATCATCAACTTCTCATAGTTTCTTTTAATTAATTAATGTCTAAAATATAAAAAGGAGGTGGAGCTTAAAACAGGCCCGATGTCCGCGTGTGAACTATGACGTGAAAATTGGCCCGAAGCCCCCCGGCCCGAGGGGTGTCAATAAGCCGGGCCCGTCGGGCTTGGTCTGAAATGCAGGGCTCAACTCCCCCCTCCCCACTGCTTCCTTTCTTTCTTTTTTTTTTACTCTTTTCAGCTTTGTACTACTGTTTGCACAACCCTAATCAGTGTTAACCCTAATCTTACTCTTCGCTGTGTCTGTCCCACTATCACTTTCACTATTATCTCTCTTTAACCTTTTCTCAGCAATCAGCTTCACTTATAATTATCACTGCCCACAACATGGCCCCTGATCCCTGCAGCAGGCACCCCATCCCTGTTTGTGCTGGCATTCCTCATGGTACAGTGCCCGCACATGCTCAGGTCCTGGCATACTTAGTGGCCTCAGCCGAACCTCTGCAGGACACCTGCCACCGCTTGTGGCCCCAGCATTGGGCATCCTGCCCCCAGGCCAGCTGTCATGCAACCTGACAAGCCTCTGATCTCCAAGCTCATTCTAACCTGTTTCCTTCCACCCCCTATCCACTGCAAAGACTTGTCTCCCTTCTCCAGATCTAAGGACAGTTCCATGGTGGGTTTTTTTCATCTGTTCCACAGGGGCTAAACAAGTCTGCAATAATTTTAACTTCTTTGACTGCTTTCAATCCTCTTTATCCACATCTTTCTCGCCTCACTTAATAATCATATTTTCAGAGAAATTTACCTTGATCACAGGAAAAAAAAAAAGGGAAAGCAGGCCCAACAGGGTATCCAGGAAAACCAAAAACAACTCAAGTTTTACTAGGCATTGCTTCACACATGGAAATGCCATTCAAGATGCGCCTTTATAGAAAATAGTGATCACACATTTATACATCAAAGAGACCCAAATTCACAGGTTGTTGTAATTGTTCCAACCCTGAAAGTTTAGCTCCTGTAGGTATGAAAGAGTGAGCATCTGTGACAAGTATGATGGTAAAGGTCAACCTAAATCACCACTATTCAATTAACTGAGTAGACATGAAAACACTTTTCCTGCTGAGTCATCAATGATATGTTTTCATGAAAAAGTGAGAATGAAAAGCTCTTGACATCATACTACACTTCTAATGCAGCTAAACAACACTGCCTAGTAAACAAGCACTGTATACAGTTCAACAGCACCCCAGGCATTGCATTGTAGAGCCCACTATAAAACTACTTGGTATAGTGACTCAATACTTTAATCAATGAACATTAAATAGAGAGTTCAAATAAATTAATTACATTTAAAATATGCAAAACTGAGATTTTGAGAGTGACAATTTGCATTTTCCTTTGCTTCAAATAATAAAGGTTCCTGTTATTTCACTTGTTTCCCTGCCTGCACATTTAGTTGTGTCACACAAACTATGTAGTTAATTAAGAAACATTCAATTAACTGAAATCAGTCAAGACATACCAACTGAAAACATATATACTTTTCCCCAAAAATATTATTTTGAAATATAATTTGTACAAATAACAGTTTTATATACCTGGCATTATAAAAGTGATTTTAAACATGGTTAATATGCAGATTCCTCTGAAAATCCCTCTTGTGACTGTGTTGACATAAAATGAAGTGGCATCTCTAACCTCCATTTGAAAAGTATGGATTAATATTGTTTGCTTAATTCACTACAGTTTTTGTTTGTTTGTTTTTGATGGGGGGGCATACATTAATACATCTGTATTTCTTAAATTCACAGGATGGTGTCGGAATAGATGAGAAAGTATCCTTAAGACAAGTTGCTGTGGTTGAGGATTTCTTTGATATTATTTACTCCATGCACGTAGAAAATGGAACGAATGGGGAAAAGACACGGAAGCACGCCGGACAAAAGAGAACCTATAAGGCGGTAAGTTAAAACCTTCAAACCTTTACAAGACAACCCTTTGTCTTTACTTACCAAACATAACTTTACAGGCCGCATGCTTAATTAGTAAGACATTCCCCTAGCAGGAAAACCATTTATATTTCTTGCTATGTCTGTAAGAAGGTAATGATTTTTACATCCTCCAGGAAACATCCTCATGAAAATCTTTAAAGTACAGAACAAACATATACCTCACTCCTGTGACAATTACATTGGGGGGGGGGGTCATGTAAGAGCCAGATATTATTCATTCACACATGTATAGTTTGTAATTCAAACTGTGTTGACTTTTGCGGCATTACATTAGTCAGAAGGCTTTTAAACTAAGCATCATTAATGCCATATGGTTATTTTGTATTATTAATTCACTGGAAAAAGTCAAGTTTTCTATGTATCCTCACCTTCATTGGGACATTACGACTGCTTCTGGCATAATTTATAAGTCATGTTTTGTGAACATTTTAGTTTGTAGTATATAGAATATATGTTAGTTTGTTCAATCTCTATTTGAAATCACAATACTATGGAGCTGCATCTCCACCTCTGGATAGGGAAACTGTATCAGAAATGGCACAACCCTGAAAGCTGTTCATTGTGAAACCAACTGTAAGACACCATGCTGTGGCTTCAGGAGGAATAATCAGAGTAACATCGGCATAATAGAGGAGGGTAGATGAATACTGAGACACTGGGCCTGGAGGTAAAAGGAATTGACAGATCTGTGTTATCAATAGAATGGCCTCCTCAGACTCTCAAACTCATCATCACTAATGTATGGGATCAACATCACAGAGAGATACAGAACCTTTAGAAAATATCTCAGGTGACCCTTGGTGTGTTCCCCGGAATATATATATTTAAAAAAAAACTTGATATCTTACTTGGATGTTGTGTATCAGACTCAGTACCAACTCCCACAATGGAAATATTAATATCCTTGTTTTTCAATTTAAAATGACAACAACAACAATAACAATAATATATATATTATACATTATACATACATTATCCTGAGAACAACTAAATTAAACTGTTATTATATCAATTGTCTGTTTTGATGTTATAGATTGACTGTTTATGTAATTTACTTATATAGCATTGAGTTCAACACACCTTCTCTGCAAAACAATACAAACAAGCAAAAAAAAATATATATATACACTCCCTCTTGTCACTCAGGTCATGGCATTTCCCAAATATTCTGAGCATAAGTGTAAGATGATTAATACATATAGACATGCTTATTTTCATTCATATCCTACATTTTCTGTGATATAATTTCATTTAAAGTTTGTTGGAAAAGTGGTCTTAATACCTTTCAGTACAGCTGGCATGTTACACAATGGAAGGATGAAAGTAATAACCAAATACACATATGGCACCTACATCACGCCAAATCTGTTGATGAGGTCACTTGTGATGCATAATTTTTTCAGAGTATGACTGGTATGGACTGGAGGCTCTCTGGAGGGATGAATACTATCCAGGGGATAACTGAGAATCTTACTGGACCAAGTGAACCTAGGAATGCTCCATTTACAACCCAGTGCTAATGCTTTCCACCAGAATGACAAAACTACCATCTCACTTGGCCACCAGTCACCAGACTTCACTATACTTGTGCATGTGTGGGCTGTTTTGAAATTTGCTGTGCAGAACTGTAGCTCTCTACCACCAACCTCCTACAGTACTTAAAGAAATTAGGGAAATCCTACAGTACTTAAAGAAATGAGGGAAATTATTTATAGGCTGCTAACTCAAATATTCCAAATGACACTTAAAACAGGGGATGTGCCAACTGACTGGAAGACAGCAAATGTAATACCAATCCACAAGAAAGAGGACAAAACTGAGCCAGGAAATTACAGACCGATCAGTCTCACCTGCATCACTGATTAGACAGAAAATAGAGGAGCATTTTAATGAAAACCATATTCTTGGAGACAGTCAACATGGGTTTAGATGAGGCAGATCAAGTCTTACTAATTTATTAGAGTTCTTTGAACATGCAACTGCAGCTGAAGATCATGTGAAAGCATATGATATGATATACTTAGATTTTCAGAAAGCTTTTGATAAGGTTCCACACCAAAGACAGATCCTCAAATTGGAAGCTGTAGGCATTCAGGGTAATGTAAGTAAATGGATTATGAACTGGTTGATGTATAGGAAACAGAGGGTGTCGATTAGAGGAGTCACTTCTAACTGGAGTGAGGTTGTTAGTGGAGTTCCACAGGGATCAGTATTAGGGCCTTTGCTTTTTCTAATCTATATTAATGATCTGGACTCTGGGATAGTTAGCAAACTTGTCAAATTTGCAGATGATACTAAAATAGGTGGCTCAGCAGTTACAATCTCGGCATATTCAAAAGGACTTAGATAACATTCAGTTGTGGGCCGACACCTGGCAGATGAAATTCAATGTGGACAAGTACAAGGTAATACATGCAGGTAACAGAAATGTCCACTATAATTACACTGTGGGAGGAATAGAACTAGATGAAGTAACGCATGAGAAAGACCTAGGAGTCTATGTGGACTCCTCACTTTCTCCATCCAAACAATGTGGGGAAGCAATAAAAATGGCAAACCGAATGTTAGGGTATATTGTCAAAAGTGTAGAATTGAGAACAGGGGCAGTAATGTTAAGACTGTACAATGCACTAGTTAGAGCTCATCTGGATACTGTGGACAGTTCTGGGCTCCACACTTCAAGAAAGATATCGCTGCTCTAGAGGCAGTTCAGAGGAGAGCAACCAGACTTATTCCAGGTCTGAAGGGAATGTCCTACTGAGAGACTGAGGGACTGAACCTTTTCACCCTGGAACAGAGGAGACTACGTGGGGACTTGACTCAAGTCTTCAAAATCATGAAAAGCATCAACCACATCAAACCAGAGGAGCTTTTCCAGACCAGCAGGGACACACGCACCTTGGGACACAAATGGAAATTGGGCTTCAAGGCATTCAAGACAGAAAACAGGAGACACTTCTTCACACAGAGAGTCGTCACAATCTGGAACAAACTCCCCAGCGATGTGGTTGAAGCTGAACATTTGGGAAGATTTAAAAACAGACTGGATAGGATCCTTGGATCACTTCGTTATTAATGGACACTAAACGAGCACAATGGATCAAATGGCCTCCTCTCGTTTGTAAACTTTCTTATGTTCTAACCCTCAGACTGATGGAGGGTGAACTGCTGGAAGATTGTGATGCAATGGACTTGTCTACTTGTCTATGGAATTTGTTCTAATTGTTTAAATTGTCATTACTGAGTAGTCACCCGACAGGAGGATAATGAGTTTGAGCTTCTTGTTCCAAAAATGTGAGCAAACAGTCTTAACATCCCAACCTGTCCCAGCTGTGTCTTTTGGTAACTTCCGGACTTGTTATTTAATTAATTTGACTTTGATTTGAAGTGGTATACATTGTCTTTTGAAAGGCACCTTGTGTCATTTTTTTCTTTTCGTTGTAAATGTGTGCCTTATACACAATATTACATTGGGTTTATGTTTATTTTGTCCAAGTGGACCCACAACTTTTCTGAATGAATTTGCAATAGAAATATTTCTGAAAAGTAAAAAAAGCCTTTGAAATAGCATGTTTGTTTATTTTTTTTTCTCTAAAGTTTATTATTACACTGTTTGGCAATTGAAAGGGCTATCCTGTCAGGCTTTAATTAGATTACACTCTCAGGACAGGCTATGATCTTTGCCAGCTTTCATACAGAATAGAGTTTGTGGTATTGAAAAACAAAACAAAAAAAAACTACTTGGTTTATGTGTTACTCTAGAGTGAGAATCTATTTACTATCCTAAATGTTTGGCATGATGTTTTTGTGCACTCTTTCCTGGGGACAGAAGCACCCAGATTTGTCATTTAATTTAGATTTCAGAGACCTATGCCTTCTTGCCACGAGAAGCAGTGACGCGATTTCTAATGAGCTGCTCTGAATGCCAGAAGAGAATGCATTTAAATCCAGATGGGGGAGATCATAAAGGTAAATAAAGATTCTATTAGCATTCCTTTTTTTTTTTTTACTCAACACATACTTTTTTCTTTACTTCATTGTTTTGCTTACACCAATATAACTGATTAATTTAGGAATTGATTTCAGTCAGTTTAGAAAGTATTTCATATCAATTACAAATTGACTTATAATTTTGTTTTGGTGTTTTTAATGCCTGTTAATATAGGTTAAATTAAATTACATTAATGAAGAAAAATATCCTAACACTATACATGTACTTATACATTCAATAATGGAATGGCACTAGATGTTTTGTAAAGTAAATGATATGGTATACATATGTTAAGCACATTATTTTAAATAAACATACATTTTAGATTTTTCTATAGGGAAACAATGCTTTGATCATTAAATATATAACTTTTTAATATTTCCTTTAAATTATGGTTTTAGTTGTATTAATTATATATTCAACTTATTTACAGAAAAGGTTTGAGTACATATACCTAACTGTACCAATGCCTGAACTATGCCTATACCTAGCTAATGTCAAAAGCAAATTACAGCCTAGACATAATCTAGGCAACCTAGGCAGATAAGAACACGCAAATAAATAAGAGATACAACAAAAAACAAATAATGTCATACACGACCTATTTGAAACCATTAGATTCACAGACTTGGCTTTAAAATATGATTATGAAATTTGAAAAAATATATCTGAAGATTGTATAAATTGCGAAGCATTACAGTTAATTTTGTGTCCTCTTTGCTGTTTCAGAAAATGGAAAACCACCTACTTTGGTGACCAGTATCATTGATTACAACATGCCAATTACGATGGCCTACATGAAACATATGAAGCTCCAGCTATTGAACTCCCATAACGATGAGGTAAAATAGCTCAACTGTTCTTAACAGGGATGTACACTGTACTGCTGTATGTGTTTTTGCATTTTGGATTCTTTAAAGAGCACCCCTTGAATGTATTGTTTTACAAAACCTGTAAAATTTGGTGTCTGTATTCAAGAGTTTGTATAAATTAGTAATTTGCATGCACAAGGAAGTATATTTTAATCTGAAAAGACTCACAAACTGTTTTACTGTAATCTTTCACGTATTTATTTATCTCCCATGTATACAGTAAGACAGTATTTAATTAACTAGTAGAATATATTTATCAGATTCATTTGTGCACAATCTTTTAGTTTTAATGGTTAACATTGCCAGATATGTGAACAGTGCTAATGTAGATATCTATTTTCCCAATAGAAATTTTATTCAGCACAAGGGAAAGGAAAGTATTAGAGTTGTGCTCCACATCAGCTGTTGGCTGGTCATGGCTGTGAACCTCACATTATACATATTGTGTGTTATAGGAAGACAGCTCTTTGGACAGTGACGAATTCGACATGAGTGACTCTACAAGGATGTCAGCGGTGAATTCTGACCTGAGCTCTAATCTTGAAGAGAGGATGAACAGTCCGCAGAATATCCACGGTCAGCAAGATGGTGAGTTTACCTTCTCCAACATAATTGACAGGCCTCTGATCTTTCTGTGTTTTACAGATATAAACACAACAGATTCAGCATTATGTTATTATGAAACAGCTAGCTTAATGAGAGCTATATTCTGTTAATATGAAATAATGTTCCTCAGGAATATACAATGGGCTGTTAGCTAAATTTGTGATTTCCAAATTCATAAGTTCAGCTGATCAGACTGTATTCAGTGCAAGGAATGGGTTACCAGGCAACCCATTTAAGTCTTACATTAGGAAGGTTGTTTTCAAAATGGTCATTCTTACCTCAGCACCATTATTTTGGTAACTAACTTTGGCAATGATTATGAAACCATACCCACAGGTGTAGCCCAATGTTTTGTAGTAAACAGTTGTGTTTTACTCATACGTACAGGTAACAGGTTCTTTATGATGAGTCTTAATAATCTACAGTATAAGTACAACACAAGACAGAGACAAATTTGAGTGTTACAGTTAGTTAAGAACAAATATCATAATACTTATAAGAAAGGTTCAAAGTAAGAAAAAGCCAGATATCATGAAGTCACAAATACAGGGCAAAGGCCTTTCCGAAGAGTTCCAAAGGAAGATTTATGAGAATTAAGTGAGAATATGAGACATATGTGGAGGAGTATCCCCCAAGTGTAATTCTCTTGGCAACAGAAGTAATCAGGATGCTATAATTAGTAGAAAATGGAGTCCAGCAGAACCAAGAAGCAACCTTCACCAGAATTATGGGTGGATAGGTTGGGAGATGGGTGTTAACTATGGATTGAAACCTGTATGGAGGGAAGTGTTTCCGAGGTGAGGACATTTCTTTTTGTTCTATCTGGGAACTGGTTAAGCCGTACAAAGGGGATCTAGTAAGAAGACCATTTGCAATCAGTCCAGACCAGAAATTAAATATTCACAATGGGACTGCATTTAGAGAAGTATATGGCTCTGTAGGTATTTACTGTAGAGACTAACATTGGTTGTCAGTTTCAGAACTTTTCAGTAAATTGTCCCGTCGTGATGTTTGGTTTGGAACCCAGCCTTAAGCAATCAGTTGAAGAGAGGTCATGTATATCTGTGCTTTGATATCTTCTGATCATTTAAATATACTATTGGTAACAGATGGACATCCAGGAATAATTATCCATGAACAAACAATTAGGGTTGTCAGCCAATGCAGAAACAATGTTGCTAGAGCACAGAGAGGGTCTACACAGAGGAGGACAAATTGCATGATGAAGTAGAACAGATGAGACAGGTTGTCTTTTAGCAAGATATGATGCAAGGGAAGAGGCATAAAGAGGTTAATATTCAGGTAAAAGAACAGAAGGTCAGTAGGACACATGATTCACACTCTGTAAATGACTGCTTGATGGGAGCTTTACCGAAGCATAGGCTGGTATGGGGATCTTCTTTTCGAAGATTTCTTGTATATGATAACAAAATTATAAGATAGTTCTCCTGAGGAAAGGCTGCCTACAAATGGATACAATATATACATTAAAAAAGGGGAGATGTACTCACATCTAGAAATACAAAAACATCTGAGAATGCAGCAGGTTTTTGACAGTTAACACCAACCTAGAATTAAGTAAATTAGTGATGTCTAAAAAGCTATGAAGCACTGGCAAAAAATACAATTAGGGAGTATATGCTGCCTGAACCTACATAAATGGCATTTCCTCAGTGATATTAATGTAAGAGATTGCCTAATTTTAATTAATGATAGTGGTAGAATAAAACATGACTGGCTGAGTTGTGAGAATATTGCCAGATATGTCCTTTTTTCTGTTTGCTTGTCTGTCTGTCTGAAGAGGAGCTGATGCCGATTAGGTCTTGTACTGACATCCATTCTTGAGGAAGGCGGAATACGACATGGCTGATATTCAGTTTTTCTTCACTCTTTCATGCATCATTTGTGTAGTTGTTTACAGTCACATTTTATTAAGCTCTATAGTCGGTTGCAGCTGTTCCATACGACAGCAAATGAGCCATGTGCTCAAGCTTTCCTAATTCACCTTATGACGACATCTGAGAAATGGGTCTTCTTGTAAACACCAAGCACAGTGGGCCAGCCCTTAGATAATGAGCTAGATTACTGCTCTTAAAGTGTTCTTACTGTTATCATTACAAAATGAGTTGAATTGCACTGTAATCGTCCCCTGGGATACCCAGACAAAGGAAGCAGTTAATTTACAAAAATGGTATGTATGTATGTACATATGTACTTATGTATGTATGTATGTATGTATGTATGTATGTATGCAAAATTTGCAAAAGGGAATAAAAAAGGATTTTAGGAAACTACCATTATTCTAGAGCTGTACTTCCTTCTGTTTGTATTTATTCTATTTATTTTTAAAAACATGCAAGTTTAAAGTTTACTTCAGATACTGTCAGAAACAGACCAATCCAGGCCTGGGGAGTCCTCATTATAGTTTTCTAAGCATTTACTCTTATTCATAATTTCTCTGTTGAATGCTTTTGGTCAATAAGAGCTATGTGAAAATAGTTAAAGAAAAAGTGCAGTGATTATTTTATCAAGACCAGAACCATATATTTATATTCTTATTATACCCTGTTAATTGCCTTATGAAGGAAGCGTATGTAAGTGAAAGACTGTTAATTATTCAAAACTAATTAAATCTGCCAGTAATTTCATAAAGTGAATAAATGAAGTTGGATCTCCAAGTATTTAGTCTCCTATTTGGTATTTTTTTTTTATTATTATATTTTATCACCAGTAAGTGATATTTTAAACGGTGGCAGTATGATTTTGAACACCTTGTTTCAGACCTTCAGTAGGGTACAGGTCTTATTTTTCTAAATACACTACCGAATTATATTATATACAACAATGTGTACATGTTTTTAAACTAGGTGTAAGAACTCACCATGATGTAAGTTATTTTCCCAAAAACGCTTAATAACCTGTGGGGCAATGGCAATGTAATAAATTCGCTATTTTGATCTGAAGGCATATGTGCATATGTGGCTGTGTGGATACATGACTGTAACAGTAAAATTAAAAGATGAGAATTAAGATTAAATAAAAAGATGAGATTCAGCTCTGTAGATGTATATTTAATGACTTATACATATTTCAACGAAAATAATGGTCTTGAAACCCCAAATAGACATAAATAGTAGAAGGTAAGCAGAGTTGGTTTTGGTCAAGAATTGCCCCCTCCTCAGCTAAGTTGAGTGAGTCAAGGAGCATCTGAAACGGTTATGATTTTAGGTTTAGAAAGTGTGAGATTAGGGTTGTCCTCCTCCCACACTTAAAATGTGATGAAAGGATGCTTCATATATTATTGACCATAGACCACCTTGCCCTGGACACCTTTGAACATCTCCAGTCTCTTGGAAAAACTCACAAAGTCTCTGCATCAGCTGTCTGACACCCGTTTCACCTGGCACAGATTTTTTTTAAATTACCTCCTTTTCATACCAATTGCTCTCTACTTTGTAGCATTTTGTAGCCTTCTTAATTCTGACATACAACATCACAACATGTTGTCATTGCCATGGATCATTATAATTAAGGCATAATTTCCTCAATGTCACATTTGCTTGCATATATATATATATATATATATATATATATATATATATATATAATGCTGTATAGTATGTAGCAAGTTTAAATGTGTTTAAGCAAGTTAAAACATTTATTCAAAATCTCATCTGTTTTTCTTCCCACATTCCCAACTTTGTGTCTGCTCTCCATTGCCAGACGTCTCATTTGTTAGGTGTCCATTATAAGGTTTTGTAATGGTTTCCTTATTAAAACTGTTTCGTCTGACATGGTGAGATTTTACATGGAATTGAAAACAGCAGCAGGTTGATTGTGGGTTGGGCACTGATCAGTCTGGGCCATTCAAGCAATCTGTCTTTAGTCGCTTTTTTGTTGTTTTCCTTTCCATTTGTCTTGTCACCTCATCAAATCTGATGAGTTTAGTGTTTACTCCATTATGTGAAGAATGTATAGATCTTGCCATTTCCTTTCCTTTGAAGGATAATTATGTATACATGAGTCTTAGGTAACTTATGCCTCGTTTACACTAGCGTACCCATACTGTGAGGGTTCCAGGCAACACCACTAACCACTAAACAGCACTAACAAATGCCAGAGCCAAGCCGGAACCAAACCGTGAAACTCTGGCCTTGTAACATATCTGAATCTGGCTCCGCGCTGAAGGGGGCTGTGGGCAGGGTTTCGGGGACTCAATTCATGTTTACTAAGGCTTGGCTCTCAAGTTTTAAATGCATTTATTTTGTACTATGGTATTATGATATTTGTTTTAATTTCGCAGTTCCTATATAAACAGTTTGAAAAGAGTGAGCATGATACCAAAAATATATATATATTGATACCATGATTTTCAACTGTGTTAGGTTAAAAAAGGATGCAAATAAACACAACCAGAACATCATGATCTGCCACTGGAATTGCCATTTTCACTGTCTTTTGCTGTCACATACATAATGCATCATTGACTTGCTACTCAGCACGTTCATTATCTGTGACGTCATTCGCTCGGCTCACCTTTGTATAGTGTAAATGCGAGCCCAATGTGCCGAACCATACCAGGTAGGCACAGTGCCGCCCCAGCACAGCTTGCCATACCATAGACCCTAACCACCAGGCAACTAGTGGCTGCTATGCTTCAGATTTGAATGTAGTTCTATTGTCTCAGTTCAGCTTCTGATATCTGTCTGCAGACTGTTGACCAAGTATCAAGAGTAACTGAGGAAAAAATATATTACAATTTTCTTTTACATTTTAATGAGGAAGCACATCAGTTACTTTTCATGAAAAAAAATCTGGATGCAAACTATGTACCTAAAATCATTTTCAATCAGTAAGGTGGTCACATTTTTAAATAATACTTGATTATAATACATCTTTGGAAGCTATAATTTAAAAAATAACAAAGATATCAAATGAAACACACAATAGTGAATTGTCATTTGTTTATCATAACACATTAAAAAAGGAAATTGATGTTCTTACAATGGCTATGACATTTAAAAACAATATTTGAGTGAATGGTCTCAATTATATTCTTTCATTATTCCCTGTCCATATTTCATTTAGCTTAAGAACACTAACCATTTTATATGTTAATAGAAGAGAAATAAGCGACTGCCCGTGATGAGTGTTTATGGCAGTGTATTTTTGCTCGTGTGGCCCTACTGCATCAACTCACATGGGTTGCAAAGGATGACACCTGTTCTAGAGCATCCATTTATTTCGGAAGGTGCCCTAGGATTTCATGATGCCTTGCAGGGGTACTGTCTTCTTGTTCCCTTTTAGACTAATCAAAATGCAATATACACATAATAAAAACGTACAGTACACTTATTCTATTTAGATGTCCCTGTGCCTTTTGAGCCTAAGGCTGTTCTAATGTCCCAGCTGTTTGTACCATCATGTTTAAAAAAAAAAAAAAAAGCATTGGGAAGGAGCTCTAATTCACTAATTCACACTGCATGAGTTTCTGTCTGTTTGTTTATTGTGCACTTGCCTTTTCTCAGAAATCTGTAAATAGCTGTTTAGCTGTATTAGTATAGTGTGGTTGTTCTTGTATTTTCACAGTAGTCACGGCTCACTACTGCCTATCCCATAATCCTTTGCAATCTCTCTTTTCCTTACAATGGAGTAAAAGGGTCAATGTAACATTCACTGCAGTGACAACGTGTCAGTTTCTTCTAATGACAGACTGAAGGTTTGTTGTAGTGATGCGCGCATAGCCACGGATGTGATTGGAAATAAAAGCAGTACCTCTGTTCAGCTGCCAATTGATTTTAGTGATTACCTTTAATGAGCAACACACAATATTCAATGGTTTACCCTTTGCACTTTGTGTGGAACAATCAATATACAATCCATGGGTTTTAAAACAGCACTCTTAATGTGGAGCCCATTGGTAACTCTTTCTTAATATCATAAAATCACATTCAATGAACCATAGGTCTTTCCCTGTTTTTATTTTAGTTTTGAATATGACTGAAAATCTCAGTGATTGATCAACTATATCAAATCAAATCAAATAAAAAAAGCTTTATTGTCCATTTAGTAGAACATCAATGGACATGTGTCTAAAGCTTACATAACTCAGTACACCTGACAATGTACATACATACAACAGTATATACACAAGCACTATAGATAAATAATAAATATATAACTAAACCCAATTATCTGTAATATCATAACAGCAGCAACTCACACACAATCATACACACACTTATCAGAACCATCAAAATAAATTAATATTACATCTTACTATGTGCCTTATCCTTGATATCTTAAGTATCCAATTTAAATGGCTTATTAATGGCGTAACTATAAAAAGGTTCCACATGCTTAGGAAAAACAGTTTCTTTACTAATACGTGTTTGTCAGTTAGAAACTATAGGAAAGTTCAAAAGGTACATGACCTGCTTAGTAGTCACAAAAGTAGACACAACTTGGAATTTGAATACTAAAAATGCATCACAAAAATGATAAGAATAAGATCTATCTTTTAAAGATTTGTAGGCAGTATTTACATTATTTTCTAACTGTATGTAAGTATACATTTACTTTAATAGTGACGTTTAAAATTTTAATGTCTGGGCCAATTTGATATTTTCAATATACTTTTGAAATATCAATGAAATGCTGTTTTTCCATCAGTTTTCTACAAATCCATTTTGAAAATGAATTTATTGAAAGACATGTACATTTTCTCAAACGTGCAGCCAGAGAAATTTAATAAGAGGTAATTGCAATAAAACAGCAGCTAGAGTGACTTGATTGTCTGTGTCTAATTTATTTTCCATAACAGCCTACAGCTCCCTCGGCAGCCTCTTGGACTGGGGGCTGTGGATTTGATTCCTGGGTGAGGTTGACGCTGGCTGCCTGCCTGTCAAGAGAGTATTAATCCCAATTGGATAGAGAAAGAAATCGCCATGGAGACTAGAGCTAGGCACTTGGTCCCATAGATCCCGCTGCCGGGCAGAACAGCATCATAAGCCCATGGCAAATCACTATTCAAAATTCAGCTAAGCCCCATGGCAGGGATTGAGAACTGGTCCAGTACAAAACTCATTCTGAGCATTAACAGCATCCGATGAATTAAGGTAATATAATGCCTGTGATCGAACTTGTAGGGTCCTCTCCAATTCCCTCAGATAAGCAAGCCCCAAAGATAAACATCATTACACCCAAAGGATTGTGAGAGGGGTCTTTAATTCTTTGCCAAGGAACCACACAGTTAATCCAAAGTTGTCCTGGAATATAGCTATCAAGGGTTTCACTCCTAGGTCATATCTGAACGAGCTTTGTACAGAACTGGAGGCTTATTCTGTCGGGAAGTTGTTCGTGTGTAAATTGTCATTTACAGCCGAAGAAAAAAAAAATCTGAAGTGCTGAAGCAAAGTGTAAGAATGTTTAGGGACTAAAGGCTTTGCAATTGCTCTTTATGGAGAGATGGAGAGAGAAAGAGAGAAAGCGAGAGAGGCGGGGGGATGGGGGTGGAGGGGTGGGCAGTAGAAATGTTGCCGTTTCACTAAATCAGAATACAAGCAGCCTCATTAGCCATTACTGTGATCTTGAACCTCATTCTTTACCAGCAACATCCCTCTGGCAAAATACAACACTCTTGCCCATCTGTAAACTTGTCGGAGAATTTAATCATAGAGGAAGGAGCCCATCACCCTGGAGGAAGGCCGAGTACATGCTTCACTGTCGTTTCCGCGGCTCATCTCTGTAGTGCCTCTGCCAGAATGTTCTCTGTTTCCATAGCAACCCCATCCCTGCTTCATATAGGGAAGATTAGCTCTTACTGTGCAAGGGGGAGAATTTAAGGGAAGTCAGGCTAATCCCTGGGTGCTCTGCGAGAGAAAGGTTGGACCTCGCCTGAGGGATGCTGTAGCAGCAGTGATAGAATTGGCCTGCCACAGACATTGGTATTTAAGTTGAAGAGCGGAATTCACAATAAGTGTCAGCTCCTCCAGACTGGAATATGGAATGAGATCTTCTTCTTCATCTTCATCTTCATCTTCTTCTTCATCCTCCTCTTCAGAGAGTCACATAATTCTGTCTAATCTGAGCTCTTACAGGACACTTCTAGTGGCTGACAGTATTAAATCTGTAGAATGTTTTTTCTATACGTTTTACAAGTATCTTATAATTATATATCTTCACTGCATCCTCTTTGTGAACTTCTGTAATACCTGTAGCGTGAATCATAAGCAGAAACACGGTGCATTTATCTAAAAATGGTTCAAAAAGTATGCGGATCTTGCTGCTAGGATATCAACATTTTTGGATTTAGTTTATTGTTTTAAGTTCACTAAAATGTTACATCATTCTTTTCAGGATACTAATTTAGGAGTCATTGGTTTAAGCAGAGCAAACCTAATATTGGAGAACGCTTTATGATTGTGGGCACACAGTGCTTTTCTAATTAAGCCTGAGGTTCCCCCAAATACTAACATCTCCTCTACTGTGCGAATACCGAGGGTTCAGTCACTTCATGATTTTCACAGAAAACAGCAGGGTTCTTGCAAGGTAGCTGATATCAAGGCCTCCCTCAGATCTGAGATATGTGCTTATCATATTTCACGACAATTTTAATAATTTATATTTAAAAAAAAAAAAAAAAATCTTTGTTCTTAATCAAGCCATTAGAGAGTTACTGTCATTGTCGGTAATTGCTATTATTGGATGGTGATGGTGATGGTGTTTTCATAATCTAATAACTATTAAACAGAAATAATAATTTAATTTATAAAGTAATTGGATCAAATGTCAAAAAACACATAAGGTTTGCAAATTGTATCAGTACTGCAGGATGGTTCATTCCCTCAAGGTGGTGATTTCAGTTTTGTTCACTTTTTTTACATTCAGATTGATAATGTGCATAACGTTTATTTAGGTCTGTATTTCTTTTCTTGAATTCCCATGTTTATGTCGACTATTTCCATTTAATTAAAAAGAGACAGACTTTCGTGGCAAGCTAGGGATTAAGGAGCCTGAATGTCGGTGTAAAATATATTTACACTGACCTGTGATATGACCCCTGTTTTCCTTCAAAATACAAAATAAATCACTACAATTTCAAGCAGTAAACTATAAGTTTAAGTATTAAATCAGTTCTTTATGTCGCTTTATTCCATAATGATTTGTCCTTTCTGAATGAAGCAGAGTGAATGGTTTCCCCATAGTTATGTAGCACCTTTTTCATTGACCCAGTTGTCAATCCCTGGCTCAGCTTGTTTTCTCACATTATGCAATAATTCTTGCCCTGCAGTATGCATCTTTTACTTTCCCCAGTTGGAGATTCAGAGCAAAGTAATAAACAAAGATTTGTCAAGGACTTTTGTGCCAAATAGTAATTTACACAGTTTCTTAGTGAAACAGAATCTGATCTTGCAATCATTTAGTTTTGTTTCACTTTATGTTTTGTTGTGAAAGAAGATGCCCTTGCCCTGGGGAAGTGAGTGGTCTCTCTGGAGGATGGAGTGTGCTTGATTGATCGTGTCAGATTCTACAAGCTCAAACCACTCAGTGTAGTAAATACTGCTGTATTAGCTGTACGTTCTGACACTCTCAGTGATGTTCCTCTGGATATCTAGGTTCAGTATTAATATAGCGAGACTAAAGGACACCCCTGCAACTCGAAAGTCATGGCTCTTTAACTTTAATGGTGAATCTGTAAGCGAACATTTTTGTAGCAGTAGCTAAATAACATTTCCCCTTTGTATAGAATCCATTTATAGTGCCTTGTTTATTCGTAATTAGTAACACAGCACTGAAAGAAAAAGATGTTTTAGACTAAATGAAAGTGCTGTACATTTTAATTTCTGTGGTTGACTCACTTGAAGTAATCTGATGTTAAATTAAAACTGTTCACTTCTAAAGTATTTAACTTTTTTTTATCAAGTCTCCCACTGAGACGTTCACTTTGGCTTATTGTAAGGCAAGTTCAGTGATGTTTCTTTAAGTAGCAATATTGCGGTGTATTTTTAGCCCGAATATTATGGAACAGCATGTTATACACTTCTCTAAAAACTACCCAGCATACCGGGGGAAAGATATTATGGATGAAAACTCACACTAAAGTTTCAGATTAATCCAAAGCCTTGAAAAAAGGCTTGTTTGTCTATTTACACAAATTTGTCTCACAGTGCCATCACCAATATGTGTAACCGTCATATTATAGTTTTATCATAGGAGGCTACTACACTGGGATTGCAAGCTTCTATAGAAACACTTTGTCTAGGAAAATGTATAGGCTTGAATGGCCTGTTGTTGACATATTCTGTTCCTTTTGTTATTCCTATATTGGTACGGACTAAAAAATGATTAGTAAACATAATGGTGAAGGTTAAAAAAAAGGATGAATGAGATGTGGTGAAGGTTAAAATCAAATCTCTTTTTTTACACAGACGACTCGGCAGCAGACAGCATAAATGGCAACGAAACGGTAGCCTACAACCCTTCTATACCAAGAGCGAACCCATGTAGAGAGACAGCCGAGACCAACAGCAACAGCAAAGCCGTTTCAGAGCAGCAGGAGCAGCCTCTGAACCTCAGCGACTGCCCCCTCATGGCCGAGTGCCGCACGGAGAACCACACTGCCAATGGAAGGAGCAAGTTCAAGGGCCTGATGCTGCAAGACCTGAAAACAGAGCCCAGGGAGAATGGGAGCAAGGTAAGCAAGCATGCAAACAGCAGGCCTTGCTCTGACTGTTACATTACTGATACACTGCTTCAGGCTGTTTCAATCAAACCTTCTCCACAGGAGATCAAGTGGTCGCCTACTCAGACACTATCACTTACAGCACTTTTATTAAGCAAACAGTCAGGTGGTTTGTAACATATCTGGCCAAAGCAAGCTATATGCACATGTTCAGAACACCATTCTATGAAATACTTACTTACACCATTCTACCAAATACTTACTTACATATTACCTATTTAAGCCCTTACTCCAATAAACTGTACAGACAACAGACAGTCGGGGACGAATCCACAACAGAAACACTAGAAAATAACCTGTGATCACATAACAGCTTGAAAGAGAAGCAGGCTGGAACAAATATTATATACGTGGAATAATATGAGACATTCCTATGTGATGCAGGTGTTTATACATTTATATTGTGCTTGACCATAGCACAGGAGTTTGCATGATTTTTTTAACACATTTCAATAGAATCGATTTACATGTCAAAAGGAAGGTCCTAGCTTTACAACTCATCTGACAGACAGCGTTTCTTAAAGTACAGTGCCCACCTTAACAAAGCTGTATTCCCTGTATTGGTGGATTTGCAGGAGGGAGAGTCCCACCTAGTGGTCCTCTAACACCACCTACTTGATTTAATGGAAAATCTTATTAAACCTAGTACAAACCAAAGGCCTTGAAAAAATCATTTTGAAGTGGGATATGGCACCGTTTTAATTTAGCCTAACACATTGAAAATAATCTATTTATCCCTTTTACATTTTCGGCATTTAAATTGGCAGTACATTTGCAGCAATATCAAAACAATTGACAAAAGCGATAACAAGAAAAAACTTATCTCTGGCTGAAATTTGTGTTAACTCCAAATTGAGAGATACTCCTGAATTATTAAGTACTGTACAAAACAGGGTCTGGCATGTGTATACTCTCTTTCTCAAAAGGCTTCCCCTTTAAATTGTGGGTGAACAGACTAGTTTGCAAATGTCCTAATACCTTTCATTTGGTCAGTTGGTTTGTCTACACAGGTCTCAGTGTATCCTGGTACAATCTCCGGGATTTGCCTAAACATTGTTTGGAATGAGATCCTTTGTATTGCCGGGTTTCTAACACAGAGTGCTTAATTTACCACGATTTTTGTAATGTTGTTTGAGATCAGGTGATACTGAGAAATTGATAGAAATCTAACAGAACGAATGTCCAAGATTTTACTCCACTACAAATATATATTTTTTAACTTTAAATAAATGTTCTAAAACAATGCTTATGTGAAAAATGAATGAACAAGAATATAATTAGTTTTATAAACAAAAATGAAAATGGCCTGTGTCTGTTTTTGTTTTAGTTTTTTTAGATATTTCTGGACAAATGTATGAACCTTTAAAATATAAAAATCTGACTTTTTAAAAGCAGTGGTTCTATTGTTTATTAAAAACTAGAACAATACAACATGGGACTGGTTTGTTGACCAACTATTTATAAAGACATGATTGTCCATAAATAAACATTGATGGAAGAAATAATCCTAGCATGGAGGACATCTCTGTGGGGATAAGAACTGACAGCTGCAGATAATTGCTGCTCAAATTGTCTTTCAGTAGTTTCATGCAGATGTCTATCTTTGATGGACAAATTAGAAAAGTGAATTAAATAACAATCAGGAGAATTATTAATAATGTGTTCTGTAACTACACATTATGGCCAAACAATACTATGTAGCACATGTAATTTTATTTTAGTTGTCTTGAAAACACTGTGATATTTTACAGCTATAAATCACATGTATATATATTCTTCATAAAGAAAGGTTAAGATTTGACCATTGGGCAACATTATGATCTGTAGGTCTGGAGTTATACTAGTATAGTCTTAAAGGAAAAGTCCCACTAGTTCTAATGTCAAGATTGTATGAGTCTTCTGCTACACAGTATACATAACATAACGAGACTATCATATAAGACATTTTTAAAAATGTAAATTGTAAAACTTAACAAATAATGGTGGATATGAAACTTAAGCATGTATGCTCTTTTAGTTGTTTCAGATGGGTCCTATCATAACTTCTTGGATAGAGGAAAAACTACAGACTCACCAAATTTGTCTTCTGGCTACTATTATAAAGTAAAATGTGTTTTAGCACCATGGTCTTCCTCCTTGCTAGTAATTATAGTTTCTGTTAACAACATTAAGTGTATGTGGTCACGGCCGTGGAAAACAGTGCAAACGGCATTATTCCTTTCTACTTTTCAAAAACAGTGGAGTTTGAACTGCACTGGAGATTGTGTGCTAAAAGCAAAAAACTAAAAAAAAATGCAATCTGGAGCGATGCTTTGATTGCAGTGCATTCCAACATTATCACTTGATCATGCCACTCGCCTACGCTGGTTTGTATGAATTGGCTTATGCACAATAATGTATGTTACAATGTGTATGTGTGTTCACCAGTAATGCATTTATTATTATTTATTTACTTATTTATTTTTATGTAGAGTGGTGTAATCACCTCAGGCTGGAGTGTTGGGACAGCATTTATTATAAATGACCCTTGTTATTGCAAAAGACAAAACAAACTACTTTGTGCAGATTGTACTGGAATAAGCATGTTACTATTTACCTGGCAAACACATACCTGCACATTAGCCAATTCATACGCACCAGCGTAGGTGAGTGTCCTAATCAGATTATGTAAATGCTGGAATGCACCGCAATCAAAGTGATTGCTCCAGAGTGCTGTTTTTTGTTTTTTGTTTGTTTGTTTTTTCATTTTTTGTTTATTGCAGACAATCTCCCTTGCATATTAATCTTCTATGTCTTCAGAAACTAGAAAGCAATAATGACGTCTTCACTGTTTTCCCAGTAGCCGTAGGAAACTGGGAACTAGAATTACTATCAAGGAGTAAGACCATGATGCAAAACCACAGTTGACTAGCTGCTGTGGGGAAGACAAATCTGGTGATTCCTATAGATTTTTAAACTATCCAGGATGTTATGACAACACATCTGAAAGAACTGAGAGAGTGTACATGCTGACATTTGACATCCACCATCATTTGGTATGATTTAACTTGTTTCTAAGTTGCTTATATGATGGACTTGATCTGGAAGAGTGGTATGCATCTTACTTATAAGCTGTAACAACATATAAGCATGCATAAAACCATGATTTTAGAACTTTTTTTTAGGGACTTTTCCTTGAACTTTCTGGAATTAGTATGTATGTTTGGAGAGTTGAATGCAGTATAATTTACATAGTCTTATATAATATGTAACTGAAATATTAAACAGTTTGAACATGTTTATGATAAATTCACTTTTAAAAACACATGCACTCATATTAAAAATGTCATAGTAACTTTTTTTGAAATCTTTGGATTTAGAACTTCATGTAGTAATTGCAAAATAAACCAATCAATGTGTAAGCAATACATGTCTCTAGCAACTGTGTGTGATTCCAGTCTGACATTAGACACGCCCATTGTATGAATGACAGCTAACTTGTTGAAAGTGACTACATCAGATAAATGTAACGTACAAGTTTAAAAGCTCAACAGTACAATGAAAAGCAAGATACAAATGTGTTGCTTCAGATGGTGAAAAAACAAAAATTTACTGATGTACACTCACCTAAAGGATTATTAGGAACACCTGTTCAATTTCTCATTAATGCAATTATCTAACCAACCAATCACATGGCAGTTGCTTCAATGCATTTAGGGGTGTGGTCCTGGTCAAGACAATCTCCTGAACTCCAAACTGAATGTCTGAATGGGAAAGAAAGGTGATTTAAGCAATTTTGAGCGTGGCATGGTTGTTGGTGCCAGACGGGCCGGTCTGAGTATTTCACAATCTGCTCAGTTACTGGGATTTTCACGCACAACCATTTCTAGGGTTTACAAAGAATGGTGTGAAAAGGGAAAAACATCCAGTATGCGGCAGTCCTGTGGGCAAAAATGCCTTGTTGATGCTAGAGGTCAGAGGAGAATGGGCCGACTGATTCAAGCTGATAGAAGAGCAACTTTGACTGAAATAACCACTCGTTACAACCGAGGTACGCAGCAAAGCATTTGTGAAGCCACAACACGTACAACCTTGAGGCAGATGGGCTACAACAGCAGAAGACCCCACCGGGTACCACTCATCTCCACTACGAATAGGAAAAAGAGGCTACAATTTGCACAAGCTCACCAAAACTGGACAGTTGAAGACTGGAAAAATGTTGCCTGGTCTGATGAGTCTCGATTTCTGTTGAGACATTCAGATGGTAGAGTCAGAATTTGGCGTAAACAGAATGAGAACATGGATCCATCATGCCTTGTTACCACTGTGCAGGCTGGTGGTGGTGGTGTAATGGTGTGGGGGATGTTTTCTTGGCACACTTTAGGCCCCTTAGTGCCAATTGGGCAACGTTTAAATGCCAAGGCCTACCTGAGCATTGTTTCTGACCATGTCCATCCCTTTATGACCACCATGTACCCATCCTCTGATGGCTACTTCCAGCAGGATAATGCACCATGTCACAAAGGTCGAATCATTTCAAACTGGTTTCTTGAACATGACAATGAGTTCACTGTACTAAACTGGCCCCCACAGTCACCATATCTCAACCCAATAGAGCATCTTTGGGATGTGGTGGAACGGGAGCTTCGTGCCCTGGATGTGCATCCCACAAATCTCCATCAACTGCAAGATGCTATCCTATCAATATGGGCCAACATCAATGCCATGTAGAATTAAGGCAGTTCTGAAGGCGAAAGGGGGTCAAACACAGTATTAGTATGGTGTTCCTAATAATCCTTTAGGTGAGTGTATAATGCTACATTGTTGGAACTCTGTTATTTGATCTTGATTACCTTTGAAAGTAGTAGTCTAATCAGTTAAATCAACAGAGATTCCCAATTAACACACACATGTTCCCCTTCAGGATATAACCAAAATAACACAATTCTGTGAGGATATACATGCATTACATTGATTACAGCTTTTTATTTTATGAAGACTGTATGCTCACTATGTGGGATATTTGACATAAAGAAACTTGCGAAGGGTTGAGGTACTTACCTGGTAATTGGCCTGGTGTGTTTGGCTAATTATCAAGGCAATTGGAAGTGACATACTACATTCCTCTACTGTTTTATACTGGTAACCCTCCTCTACCAATAAACTGGAAGTCTTGTGAGTCAAACTCATTCTCAAAAGACAACATGTTAATACCAGCCAAGTCCCATATGTAATCATAACTCACAAAATAAACTCCAGAGACACCAGAGACTAATTTAGAAAGGGAACTCTACCTGCAATTACACACAGGAGTCCAATTGTGAATCATTAGTGTTTTTGACTTCTATTGCACAATCAAACTAGTCACACAAATATCATTACCTATGGTGGTGATATTTTTGTCCTGCAAATTGCATTGGTAGGGGGAGCCTACTGATAGTTTAAATAAGTGAATAATGTAATAGCAAAATTCAAATACTGCTTTATTGACATTGTGTTTAGAGTACATGACATTGGCTATCTTGCTTTTTCATCATATGTAAAAGCATGAACATTAAAATTAAAAAAAATACAGTTTAATAAGGAAATGGTATAAATCAATTTTAATGATGGAAAAAATGTTTCTTGAACATAAATATTGTGGATTGTAATTTGCTTTGGTTAATGCATATTATTTTATTCTGGATATTTATGTCACTTACAACACAAAGAACTGGGATAACACGTATTAAAGCAAATGATACAAATCCCACATTATTTTCACAGCAGGATTATTATACCTCAAAATAAGAACTAGTATATAGCGCAGGCATTGATTTTCAGTGCATTTATCCCCAATATACTCGTTCTCAAGTTGTCGGGGGTCTTTGAGAGCAGAAGAAATCGAATCATGTTTAAGGCATGTCAATGAGAGCTCTGTGAGCATTGGTTTGCCTACTTTTGATCCCTGCTTGTTCCGAACAGATTTGCCTCCCCCGTATCAACATTTTTGAATCTTAACTGCTGGCTTTGAATTCATTTGTATTGGATAATGTAGGAAAAGATTGCCATACACAGAGAGGCGCAATCCAGAGCATGATAAATCTGTAAAGAAACACAAACCTCAGGCTTTCGAAGGACATTATACAACCAGAGCTACGCAGCGATGGGAATGGAAAGGTCAGTTTGCTGCCGAGGCGCTCACCTCAGGGGGCTGGCCAGTGCCCGGCGTTACCTCAGCCTGCCATTGATTACCCTCCTCTTCACAAACTGCATCTTTCCAGAGGCCTGTAACAAGGCAGGCCGAGCGAACTGTGGAAATTTCCATGCACAAGTGCCAATGGTTTTTGAGCTTTCAAAGGAGCTTGAAAGGCAAAGGGGGTTCAAAGACATATTTTTAGAAGGGAGAAATGCCAGTGGTTTTAGTGACCGCTCCCTGAGAGGAGAGAAAAAGGACAGTTAAGACCTCAGGTTATGAAATTATAGGTAACACAGTGTATGTCTTTGATAAGCAAACTTTTTATACCATGACAGCGTAAAGAGATTCCCTCCACAAATGGATTAGAACCAGCAGTTTTCATTCTTCAATCATGAATGCCGCTAATGCCATAAGCAGCCACTCTGTGTTTGAAGGGTGATTTGAATTTTTAATTGGTTTTGATTTTATTGTGTGTTTAAATGGAAGGCTGTGCGATTGTGTGAGCATGAAAGAGCGCTCAGACCTGGTGTGGTTATCCCAATTTTTCAGATTAGCCTTTACCTTGGTTTGCCAAGTGGACCAACGATTTGCCCTAGAATTTTTAATGGATGGAAAAATGTTTTAATTTACTTTAATGTCTATTGACTGGATCATTATTTAATTTTGACTTTATGTTGATCAGGGAATATATCAGAAAATTGTGAACAGATTGGAAGACAAAGAAGATAAAAGCATGATTGCCAAAAAGGGGCAACATAAGAAATCACAAACTGATTTTGAAAATGTATGTAACCATCATCATGTATATTTTTTCTAATATGTAGAAACTGGATATATTATACATTTTCTATAAAGGGATTTATTAAATAACTCAAATGAGATTTTAGAAATTACTTTTGCAACCAACTTCCTATTGTACCGAGAACCACACTGTAATTATGCATTTTGATTTAATTCGATGCATTGTTCTTCATCAGTACTTACTTTTGTATTCTTGATTACGTTAAGTTAAGGATATCTGAACTATATGCTACATCATGTAATTCCTTTGGATAAAGATTGTGAAACAACTGTGATTCAGCACCACTCACAGAAGCAGCCCAGCTCAGTAATCATGCTATTGTTAACACCATTGTATTGAAGTCACTAAAAACATTATAGCTATTTGGGCAAGTGATGTATACTGAACTACACAAGATACCAATGAAGATAAAATGTAAATGCATTTTTAATCAGCAAAGAAAATAGTTGAACTGCAAATTAAAGATATGATACTTAAAGATACATAAGGTAGAAGGATGAATCCTCTGGCAAAATAAAAGCCAGCAATACAATTTGAGTTAAATCTATTATATCTATATGTATAATCTATTTGGTCTGGGCCACGAAAATAAACATGCCTGAAGTTCCAGAAGTTTGTATGCAGACAATCATTTAAGATCTCGTTTTCCTCAGCACAGTAACAATGATAAAATTAAGAGATTAAAAACAATGAAATTATTGTACACTGATTGTATAACTGTAATGGGCCCATTGGTGCTCATTTAAAAAGCCAGTGAAATAGAAAATAGAAAGATATTTGCCTCACCACCACCAGAAAAGGCCAGCAGTTAGATTACACATTTCTAATCCAGATTCATTTTCGTATTTTAAAAATAAAAACCTGTCATTTTAAGCCACTGATCTAAAGGACCTGCTGAGAAAAACATGCAATGTAGTCAGATAGTTAGCAATTTGCAATTGGGCAAGCTATGATTACATCTGCAGGTGGACTGGCCTTATCTTTAGAAATCTGTCACATCTCTTATAAAATACTTTAGCCCTTTCCTTTTTCCGGAACAGTAAAGTAGGATTTGTGCTATAAGAATACAGACAGACTCATAACAGGAACAATCACTTGTCTTATATAGCAATATATATACTGTATATGTTTTCATTTCCATGTATGTAGCTCATACAGATTATTGTATTTAGTGAATGCAGTTCACTAAATGCACAAATATTTTTGACCAGCTTTTGGGTCATCAGTTGTGTAGGGGAGTGATGTTTTCAAGGACAGGAAGCCAGAGGAGGGTGGTTCCTCTTAAAATGGTGGTATTCAACTGCGTGTCAACAAGATGTGTGTGAAGACCTTTGCCAGACAGGGGCACAGTACACTGCTGCTGAGTATGGTAGCGTAGGAGCTAAAGTCCGATTGTTATGGCTACAGCTCCCTTAATTGATCCAGCAAGCTACATTGCATCTTCTTTAGACTGTTGTTGAAAGCAGAAGCCAACGTGTATGAGAGATGGCCCGTGTTGACTGTTGCAGAAAATTGTCCAGGACTAGGCACTATGCAGGTTGAGGGTGGCCATCAAGGGGCATGAACCAGCACTGGTTGAGTGAGTTACTCTGAACTCATCTGGCTGAGTACAATGTTCCTTGTTGCTTGGGGTCATGTATCAGATAGAGATTATTTCTTGAGGCCCAGTGTACAGGCAACTCACCATCGCTGTCTCTTGACGGGTCTCCCCAGTCTGTGTGGTGGCTGTTGAAGTCTCTCACATAGGTGGCTGGGTGATGGCGTGTTGGCAGGACTTGGTGTTCCCAGTTAGCACTTCGAGGCTTATATGTATTTACTACATGGAAGCTGCTGACCTGTGCTGTCACAGAATATGGTTAATTATGCAGTGGCTGTTGGACCAGACACAGGTGGCATGGCCAGTCTTTTTGTGATGGGAGTCACACAGCAGGTCAGAGCCTTTGATGTGACAGTGGCAAACGTCCTCAGATCCAGTATAGGTGTCTTGCAGCAGATAATGTTGATGAAGATACAGGGTGGCAAGAACTCAGATGAGTTTCCTCTTGACGGCTGTCAGGCCCTCAACGTTGAGTGTCAGGATTCGGAGAGCAGGTCCCATTGCTAGAAAGCCAGTGACCAGAGTACAGATAAAAATGTATTACGATGCACTTCTCACCGGTTTGCATTAGACCTTCGAGTGAGTGTGACATTATTAGCTGTTTCTTGTGTTGTGATCTGCACTGGAGAGCTTGACAGTATGGATAATTAAAATACAAATAATTTTAGAATACTTAATGGAGTCATTTATACAATCGGAATTTTCCTGTCATTTAATTTCTGACTTACTGCATGGACTCTGATGTGTGTTATGAGAGGTTCTCTGTGAGACTATCATTTATCATTGCAATTAATTATTATAATGGAAACTACACTAATACTTAAAAGCTTATTTTCAGCAAGGTAAAGGCAATCCAAGTCTTTGACATGCATTGGGAAAGCTTATTGATGCACCATTGATACTCTTCACTGGATATTTTTTTCTCATTCAGCATTGAAAACTACTTTCTGACACCATATTATTATTATTATTATTATTATTATTATTGTAACATCCAGACATGAAAAAACATGACACATCAGGTGAAAGACACTTATAACAGCATATTTAAAAAGGACAACATAAATTAAGAGGTAAATGCAGATGATAAAAAATGCTGCTTCAAGAAAATTTAGCTTTCCCTTTTCCCTTTTAGCTTTTTATTGAGAAAAACATTTGGTTGCATTAGAGCAGTTTACAAGTAGGCCTTAGGAATTAATATGATGCTTTGACATAGCAACCCAACAAAATAACTGGAAAAAGTTAAGATTTACCATACATGAAGCCATATTTTTTAAAATATATTTAAGCTCCTTATCCTTCAGGTTTTCTCATTTTTGTTTCTTAAATTATTGAAATGCTGTATTTAAAAACAGTATACAGTCATTATTTATCTTGTATACTTGTTTAGTTAAATGTACCATCACTTTAATCTTGGTCCACAATGTTTTTTTGTTGTTGTTTTTTTAATCTAGGTGAAATATGGTTTTCAAATGTAGGTTTCCTTCTCCTTTAAGGTATTTAAGTAATCTTATTAGAAATGGGCGGTTAGCTGATTTTACAAATGAAACACAAATTCATGTTTCTATGGTAACAGATGGTACTTAGCACTATGTATTACAACCAATTTGCTTCTGGACATTACTTCAAGATTTATATGTTTAATTGGAAGCTTTGATCAGTGAATGTTCTTAGAATTGTGGTCCCTCCAATGTTTTTAAATAATAATAATAATAATAATAATAATAATAATAATAATAATAATAACAATAATAATAATAATAGTATTTATTTTTTAGGAAATTAGCTATTTATGTTGTCCAGCCAAAAATTCTATGTCAAGCCTGCATCCACAATGATTTTGTACTGTGTACAGTATATAGAAATGCACAGCAGTGGAAGAATTTGTATTGATTAATGTATCTATAATATCCGACCAAAAGCACACAAAAATTTAGTTTACATTTAGAAAAACAAAACACCTCATTCTGATTTGGAAATGTAACAAAACAATGTACTTTTTAATATGCTGTGATACAAATGTTGCAAATGTGGTTGTTTTATTTCAGGGGGAATGTATTCATTCTTGGTAATCAGGCATACAGTAAACTTAATGCATGTATTTATTTTACTGTAATTTGTTAATTAATTAGACAGTCAGTTAATTATGATTTGTTTCCAGATTTCTTAATTTGTTGTTGTTGACAATTCGGTTATACGTGTGTTATTATCAGTGGATACCATTTATAACCATGTAGTTATTAGTAATTAACTCTTGAAAGATACTATTAAAAAATAAGAAAGAATAAATTGCGTATTATCATTGTTCTATGAATAATATGTTTTAATTTTAATTGAAGATAAAGTTTGTACTGATGTACCCTCTTAGTAACAGTGAATACATGTCAATAATTGCCCCTTAAAATAAGCATACATATTTGTAATAATATGTTTAAATATCATACATAACACCATGGTATACATTATTTAAATATAAGAATTATATAAGTCTATTTAGCAAACAGGAAACTAACAATAGAATCTAACAAGAAGTGTCTGCATACTATGGTTCCAAACCAGGAGGGCATTGTTTCATATAAGAAGTGTCCTGAGATTAATATTGTATCCCAGATTTAGAATACTTGGTACCTTTTTAAACAGGCACTTTTTTGATTATACACCAAACATACACACACACTGAAACAGATAAGTAGTCTTGATTTTAGGCATGCCATTGAAAATTAGGTAGAGCTGCTTCAATTAGTTTTTGCCCTGAGCAGATGTGATGTGAAAAGATTAGGGACAATAATTTTAGGATAGGGGAGATGTAAATTTCCCCATGGGGAGACTCTGTATGACTAGAGAGCAGGCAGTGAGAATTCAGTATCACTAAATCATCGTTGTACTACACTTTCTTCAGTGTCAGTATCCTGATTGAAGAGAAATTGTAAAACATATTTGTATTTGTGTATTTTATTGTAAAGAAATAAGAGTGCAGTAGAAACTTAAATTAAAATGCCTGTGTTTAGTAGAAGAGACTAATATGTTTAGGCTTTTCTGCATATAAGAGTAATATTTATTTCAGACACCACTAAACTGATTTTGAGTCTGGTATCAAGTAATTGTAGGAACATGTTGCAAAGCAATTATATTTTATGGATCACCTCATATAATTTGACAGCTTTAACAGATGTTGTTGGTTTTAGAAATGTAAAACTAATTACAGTTAATTTAAATACAAAATGAACTGAACACAGCTTTTGTATACTGATAGAACAAAGGGCTGTGCGTCTGCTTTTAGAAAATCACCGTTTCAGCGGTTTGAACACATTTTGGAAATGGTTGGTTAAGTTTAATTTTCTTGGTACATCATTGGGTGTCATTAATGGAAAGGTTAGTGAAGTTTTTCTTTTATTGTTTTTTTTGGTCAAGGAAATGTCATTTCTGAAGAAAACAGGAATGGAATAGTGAATTTGATATAGTAGATACACTGAATTGCTACATGCATAATTTCTGTAAATGGTGATTTGAAAGAACTATAGAAAGTCACTAGTTTATCATAAAGGCAGTAAAACAGAAATAGGATAACAAATATATTTCTCTGGATTATTTACATAAATTAATCATACCTCGTCTTAATTTAATGAACTGTCAGGAATTATGCAATAGCAATTAGCTTACTTTTTACACATGGAGTATTTTGTCACTCTGAATGAACATAATAGTTAACAAATGTTAAAACCAAACTCCCAAATATTTTTCTTAGTTATTTTCTTTCTTGTAGTTTTGATATATATTTACATTTACTTATCATTTAATCTATCATCATATGGATGTGTCCAGTTTATAAAATGTATAATCCAATACGATATTTTCTTACACTTATATTTTTAAATGTGGTTAATATTTTATTCAGAAAACAAATATACATACAAAATATATAAAACGGCACTATAATGCAATAAACTATTTCATGTGCTCCTAACATAATGCAATCAAAACCCTTTTTCTAACTCACTATTTAAAGTATGTTCTTTAAGAGCAATATTCATTTGACCTTTTTGTTTCAGATTTGTTCTGTATTTCATACAATTGATAATAAGGTTTAATCAAAAGGAACTAGAATTAATTGACAAATTACTTGATGACAGTTTGATATCATAAAATAAAAAAACTGAAGGTCATTTTGCTAACGTGAATTATAGACCAGGGGGCATTGTTTTAATGAAGAGAAATGTTACCTGAATCATGCTGGAGAGTTTTGAAGTGCGGTTGGACTGGCTCTAACTGCGCTCTGTGTCTTGCAGTCCCCGGCGCACAGCTACTCCAGCTACGATTCAGGAAAGAACGAGAGTGTGGGCGGCGGAGTGGAGGACCTGTCCCTCAGTCGTGCTGATGAAGATGATGATGATCACGATGACCAGGAAGACTGTGAGAAGGCCATGGAGGCTGAAGGAGTGGAGGCTGAGAGACTCAAGGCCTTCAATGTAAGTCAAGTTAGGTGGTCACTAGCTCCACTGGTTCCATCCAAAAAAAACAAAAAATAAACATGCTATGATTGTGCTGTCGTATAGAGTTTGATATTTTAGCACTGAATGAAAGCAAAACTTCGACCCACCAGCCAGTCGCAGATTATAAGCACAGCACAGTTTTTTTTTGTTTGCCAAAGGCTTCTTGATTCTGCTGAATGGAGTCCTGACCTTAAGTACCAGGATTATCATTTCCAACTGGCAGGTGCATTCAAGTTATCATTGATGCCAAGCTTCATTACGTGGTACTTGGTGCAGTCGTACTACTTTAATATAGAGGTTTAAATGCAGTGCTGTTGTAGTACAGTTTCCAACACTAGACTTCTCTTTCTGCAGTCATTTAGAATAAGAGCATATTAGATTACATTCAATTATGTTTATGTATTATTTTAGAAAAAATTGTCATCATATGTACTGTATATCTCAAATGTGTATAATTATTCCCTTTATACTATTATCTAAACAAAGGTAATATTTTATTTAATGCATCGAAATATTACATTATTACTAAATATTTACCTCAGCCTAAACGTTTACATTGTAAATTGTAGGGCAAAGCTATTAAATAATGTACTTTTCCTGTAAAGCTACATTCAGTATGTCTTTTGTCTCATTGCTGTGTTTGTAGTGTCCATATGTGAGAGATACCCCTTGGCATGTAATGATTTCAAATTCATATCAACAGAAGGGGGATCATAAGAATCCATCACTCCAACTGTGTTCAGATGTGTTTCGTTTTGCCAGAATTTGTAGGTTCCCTTTACTTATGCAACAAGTGTACACAATACATTGCATTCGTGGTGGAAGAGAACATAATAAGCTGCTCAAATTAGAAGAGGTCTATTCTAAATACAGTTCATTGGTTGGTACATCTATATTTTGTTAGCAGATTTTGATCATTAATGTCATATAGATAACATCCAGTTGTTTCACATATTATGGCAGTAGTACTAATCTCACAGATTGACCCTGTTTCATTAAGTAGCATTAATTGGCAATATTATTTTTATTTTTATTTGTTTTCAAAAGAGTAAGCTTTTTATCACACAGAAGATGATTTGCTGGAAATACACCTATCTGCTACTTCTACTACTATTTCAGGTGTCTGCTTTCATTGGTATGCCTCTACAGTACTTCTTTAGAGACTTCCTTACGTTGGCTTGAATACAGTGATATTGACGTTCTCCGGCTCATAGCATCACATAGTAGTTACTTCCAATGACCGCCAAAGCTAAATAAATTATGTAGAAAATAAATGTAAAAAACTCCAAAGTAATCCATAATCTTTCAGACTGTCTACCAGTAGGAAGGATAATAGCTCAACTGTAGTGAGGGTCAAGGACTTTGTAAGTGAATAGCTTAGTTAATGTGTGCTATTCTCTTTTCTAAAACAAATCCTCGAAAATAAGAACTTCTGAACCACTTGGTATTGTTTAGTATTAGTATTATTATTCTGATAGTATTATTTTTAAAAGCTTGATAGGGCAGAACAATGTTTTCCTATTACATATTGTCTCTAACATTCTGAATCTATAAGTTAAGGCTTAAACATGATTACATCAATTTGTATCATGTCATTCATACAGAAATGGAATGGAAGAAAATGTAAATGCATAACATATGTAGGAATCCCTTTGTCTGTCAGCCATATGTAAAAAAACAATATAACACTATGTATAATTTTATTTGAACAAATCCACATTGTAAAAACATGTCATGCATGAAAAACATATTCATGTACTTACCTCTACATATTAAGGAGTTATGTAGATGTTGACACAGACTACTTATTATCCAATTAATCATCAATTGTCATTATAAATAATTGACTTTGCAAACCAAGAAGATGCTGTAATTAGCAAGCTAATTGTTGTCATAAAAGGTGAGACAATGATTATACAAGGGTGAAGTTATGAAGTTAGAATATAAAGTTAGAAAGCTATACAGAGAAGGAAATGTACACAAAGATTGTAACAATATTTGGTATTTGTCGAAGTACAGAAAGATCAGTTAATGAAAAGCACAATCAAACAGATACCACTGGGAACCTTCCCAGATCTGAGACACAAGGAGAAATGTGTGCAAAAAATAGGAAGATTAGTTCTCTGACCTGAGAAATCCACAAAACACTTAGACCAATGGCCAGAGACTTACACAATGATTTGGCACAATCTGGAACATCAGCTCATATTAAAAACTACAAGGAACAATGAACAGTCAAGATGCAAGATGAACAGTCAAGACGTAAGCCAAGATGCAAGCCCTTTGTCATGAAAAGTTGCAAAACTACATGCAAACAGTTTCCCCAGGGTTCTGAGGAGTCACAAACTAAATGGTCACCAAAGCAAGGACCAGAGCTCCTATGTAGATAAAAAAGCATGTCCAGCATGGTGGTAGTTGACCATCTTTAATTCTTCATGGCCTAAAAATCTTTGTGTAACTGATGGAATCGTCACTGCTGCAATATATCCTGATATACCTTGGTGATACCTGATGGTAGTTTGGACATCCATTGGAGCACACATCCATGCCAACAGAGGAAGGGCTGTGGAAGAAAAGGATCAAAGTATCCAACTATACATTATAGTGATATGAATCCTATTATAATGTTATGTGTATACTTGAAGGATGCTATAGCTGCCAAGAAACTAACCACACCGAGTGTACTAAAAATTGCTTGCATCCAAACATTTTGACAAATTTCACAGGACAGATAATGACATCCAAGGTCATCCAAAGCAACTAGACAAAACTGTATATTATAACAGAAACCAAAGGAGGGCACTCTACTAATGGAGTGTCTGCAAATACTTTTGTACATACATGGTATCAGTATTTGCAATAAAGTTTTGTTAAAGAAATACAACATATAGTATATGATAATGTTTTGTTTTATATTTGAAGCTATTTTATTTGGTAATTCTACACCTTAACTGTTGTAAATAAGATTCCCTAATCCAATGAGCACATTCTCAGATCATTTCTTACAGAAAAAGTCTTCAAAACCCATGAGCTTTTCTAAGGACATTTGTTCTGTGTTCTTTTTAAGTTCTAAATTCTGCTAACACTAAAAGACAAGCAGATGCATAATTTAACAAACAGCTACACATGTCTATTGAAACACATTTCAAGCCCTTTAAGGTGGTTAGCTAGTGTCTGTTTTCTTACATAATAGACAGGATTGCAGAATCAAGGAGGGAAACAATATTCACTTAGCAATAGTGGAGTAGATGAGAGCAGCCCTCCAATTCCTTCTCCTCTGTCTTCCTCTTGCCAACAGATGTTTGTCAGGCTGTTTGTAGATGAGAACTTGGACCGCATGGTCCCAATATCTAAGCAGCCCAAAGAAAAGATCCAGGCTATCATTGACTCATGTAGGCGACAGTTCCCTGAGTATCAGGAACGTGCCCGGAAACGTATTCGCACTTACCTGAAGTCCTGCAGGAGGATGAAAAGGAATGGTTTTGACGCGGTGAGTCCCACAAACCCAGACCCAGCCTGCATCAAAACCCTGCCATGCACAAATACCCTTCCTTTAATGTATTTATTTATTTATTTATGTTGTTGTTTAATTATTGATTTTTAAAATCTTTTCCCAATGTTTTTTTTTCTAATCTATATCCTTCCATTCATACCATTCCCCCTACCATTGGAATGAACAAGAAAAGGTTACAACCCACTGCCTTCTGATGCATGCTGTATCAAATACTCACAAGCTTAAACTACCTTGTATGCTTTGTGGTAGAAACACAATTTCAGGCTGTGTTTCTCTTCTGTTTGACGGCTCAGTGACAGCATTCAGCATGGAAAGAACAAAAAACAACAAGGAGCAATATATGATTTTATATAAGGAACTGTCTTTTTATATTTAATATAACTGACTTTTTCACTTTGCATTGTAGGGGTTGGGACTCTTATTAATAGTAGATAGTTTTAGCAAACCCCTAAATTAATCTGCCTTCTACTTTAGACTGTAAGAACTTTCTTGAAAGTATAACTTATTTAAATAGAAAGTGTACAAGACATCAAATTAAACTCTCTTATATTACCTATCTGTGTTTAAAATATTTATTCTAAGTACACCAGTACTGGGTATTTAAAACAACCTTATATTATTTATTGATTGATTTCCAATTTGACATAATCACCACAAACAAAGAGAACAGGAACTTGTATAGGTTATGCTGACTTGTTCATGCTATTTACTTGAAGCATTACATTGTGTGAGCAATGAAAATTAGTCTATATTATTTAGAATGTCAAGTGCATCATAACAAGTATATCTGTCCATCTCCCTAGCCTGTTAAGTGTGACAGGGGCCAGACTGAATCAATAATTCGACCCACCTACTAATAGCAAACTACAAACCTGTACTTCATAGTGGTTACATTTATAATTAGAAGAAAGTTGCATCTGACTAAAAATGAAGCCACTACTGAACATTTTTGTAGATTTTGTATTAGTGGATGGGTCAAATTTAACTAATTTAGACTTATTGTTATGCTTACATTTTGCAAAAATCTGTGGATATTGGAAGTATAATTACAATTTGATTAGTCAAATGACATTGCTGTTAACCACCCCCCCAGGCATACATGGGATCTAAATTAAGATTATTTTCTTCTTCTCATATGGGGCAGTTCTAATTATTGTGGATTTCTTTACCCAATTTGTAGTGAACTGAACTAACTGCACATATACATGTTAAGTGTCTGTGACATGGCAACACAGTAATAATAATAATCTATTTTTGCTACCAACCCTGGCAGCACGTTCTCCAGCAGCATGTGGTATTTTTGAACAGCATTCTTTGACATCTAAACAAACATTTAGGCAGTTATAAAAGGGCCCGTATGTTTAAGCAAGGAATTTTAAATAGGGTTCGTATGGCTCCGCAGTCAGTCAGATTTCACCCTTGACACGAGATGTGGTTTTTGAAAGAATGCATGGATATTTGGACATATGGATGAATAGACACCCACCCACAATCAGCCTTGGAAAATCTCCTCCAGCTTCTCAGCCTCACTGAGCTGCCTCAGTAATAGGCCACTTGGGTCATTCTTTAGCTATCTGTGATTTCTGAGCGGCTCCGTCTACCTCTTTCAATCAGCATCGTGAGCGAGGTGTAATTAAACGAGTGAGGGTGAGGCTGTTTCCATTTAATTCTAATGAAATATCCGCTTGCTAAAATAAATTGATTTGAAAGTAATCAGGGCCCAGTGTGATATATATTGTGACATTCTGCGACCCATAGTGGGGCCACTACTCTGTCACTTAAAAAAAAAACTCTTCCCGCACTGATAAAACCCAGTCTAACATGCCCTGTGGTGGAAGGATAGGAAGAATGTGTACACCCCTAGTTTAATGAGAATAAAATCCACTGGGCCAAGCACATGAAATATGCCTCAGGCTTGCTACTGTCAGTTATTTGCCATTTGTAATCCTGGTAACACTTCTAATAGAGTAACAGAGCGGTTTTACCCTCAAGGCAACAGGGAAGGCTGTTTCTCTAAGGAGCTCCTGTTGATTTTGCAGTGCATTTTAAATAATATTCTTTGGGATACTACACATTTCAAAATTGTCTGGAGACTTTGGACTATGACCACAACCACACATCAATATTGTAAACAGTCGCTTAACGCTGGATACAATTATAGCTGTAACCTATTCTGTGTCTTCTTTCTTTCTTTTAACTTCTTCTCAGTATAAAGTGTTAGGTCCCCATTTGGTCCTACTTAAATCAGATAAGTATACATGCTCTGTACGGTGAACGTTTAAATCTCAGGATATAATACCTAGGCAGAGAAATCACAGTCCCTGTTTTCACTTTTGAAATGTTTTTTTGTCCAGTGTAGCTTTTACAAAGTTCAAAGAACAGCATCACTGTTAAATCAGTGCTCAGAGCTCAGATCAATGAGGGGAGGTTAGAATAAGTTATTCTGTTTGACTTGAATCTAAACTTTGACTCATAAACTTTGATATCATAAAAGTAGCGTTGCTAACAGGGCCAGACAAAACAAGTGGAACACATAGTCATGTATAGACACATGGCAAATTCTTTCACACAGTATATCAGCAAATGTGGTAATAATGATGGAGGATTTGTTGTTAAAATAAATGTGTTAATGCAACCCCTGTAAAAGCCAATGCTTTTTTTTTTTTTTTTTTAGTATGACACTTTTCATTAAAGTAATTATATTCTGCATACATAGTCAGTAGATTGATAGATATTTGGCAGATATGGTATTTTAGTGGCATTCAAGACAACATATTATAGATGTCTCAACTGCTTTAGACAGAGATCTGCAATAAACAGATGAAGGTGACCTCAGCTCTTGCTGATCTTGTACCCGAGACCTCTTACATAGAAATGTTTAGCAATCCACATTTACACAGAACATCTGCAGGCTTTTGCTCTCTTATGCAGGTGTCAGTATTTTAGACATACAGCTAAAACTGACCACAGAACTCCGAATTCAAATTTATGATCACATGATTGATGTAATGTATCCTATTTATAGTCAGCACAATATGTTTGTCAAGTTTCCTAAATGGATTTTGGAAGCAGTAACTGCCCTTCCAAGTGAGCTTTAGCTTTCCATTGTTATAGTCTGTCTCAGAGTAAATACACCCGATGGCTGCATTCACGGGATCCACAGGGACAAAACCACACAGCCATCTGGTTGCTAAGAAGAGCTTTAAAACCTCACTTCCTTTATGTCTATTAATTGCTAATAATTAGCCTTTCCGTGTAAAGGCAGAGGAGGAGTATCCCTGCCTTCTCTAGAGACTGAGGATCTGGACATCACAGCTGCCACAGAAGCACTGTCTCAAATGGCATCCATTTTATTGTGGCTTAGAAAAGGATAATTCTACAGCCACGTTGAAGGTGACAGGGGTTCGACTGTCTTTAGCTTCTTTGACAAACTGATGTACTAAAGAATAAAGAATGAAGCTGTATGGACAGCCTGACAGCACTCATTTTAAATGTTTCCCAGGGATTATGTCATTTATTTTATGTAAATGTTTTATTTATTTATTTATTTATTTATTTATTTATTTATTTTTAATAGTTTTACAGTACATTTGATTATGTTATTTATTTTATTTTCCTGTGCATATTTAGTAGCTCTTACGTTGTATGTTATCTGGGGACAGATACTCTAACAATTACTTTTTTGTCTTCATATTCTGAACTGATGCTAGTGTTACTAAAATAATATTCTACCCGATGTTTCATGGAATGCCCTGCTTATTATTGCAAAAATATACAAATTTAATGAAAATAAAACTGTAGGTGGATATTTTACATTTTCTTTTTACATAACCAAATATTTCTAATGATCATACCGCCATAATTTCACACATCTATATAATGAGATCACCTTAAATTCATTCACATTTAAATATTTTCCTCATTTTTGGCAAGCTGTATTCAAAGCAGCATGTTTGTAAAATGTGAATCTTGCATACTCTGTGAAAAAGCCTAAAATAAATCAGCAGTCAAAAAGCTTCACTCTGCCACATTATATTTCTGTTAGATGCACTGTTATTACTTTATAAAAACTTGCTATGTCATATTTTAGCAGACAAGATGCAATGTATAGCTGTGTTTCTAAGGTGGTCTGACCATCCTTTAGTCTCCCACTCTTTTATACCCTCAGTATTATGGGGGGGGGGGTTGATTAAACAAGAAAACAAAGCAAAGCATTTCACTGCATGTTCAGTTTATTGTGTGCATGACAATGTAAACAGAAAACAAAAACAAAATGGAAAATGCTGCAAGACACACAAAATACTCTTTAGAAATGAACCACTTCCAATTATTTCTGTTGTTGTTGTTGTTTTTTCTCTTGTAGTCCCGGCCTATTCCTTCACACCTTACTTCAGCAGCAGCAGAGAACATTTTGGCCTCGGCCTGTGAGAGTGAAAGCAGGAATGCCGCTAAGAGGATGCGCCTGGACAGACCACAGGTACTATCCATTAATGCTTACACCACAATAACTTCCAGTAATTGAAAAAATTGGTTAAAATATTTTCTCAAGGTTGACTTTCAATGCCGTTATATCTGCTTTTCAGCAGTCTAAGAGGTCATGAATAACATTTTGATTAGAAAAAATGTCATTCAGTAAAGGAATTCTATCCAAAGCTATAGTGAAACAAGTCAAAAAGTATGTGTGTATGTGTGTGTGCGTGTGTGTGTGTGTATATTTTTCACAGTACCATGAAAAAGTGTTTACCCCAGTCTGATTTTTAGCAGGGAGCCTGAGAGAAAAAAAAAAAAAAAAAGTTTGGTGCTTCTTTCATTTGTTTGTTGTGAAAAGTAATCAGACATGCAATCTTCAGGTGTGAAAAAGTTATTGCCCCTCCCATTTAACACAGCCCAATTAAAGGGATAATAACGGTCATCTGTTCCAGTACTTTGTTTAAAAATCAGGCTTTGGGCCAGGTCTGTAAATATATATATATATATATATATATATATATATATATATATATATATATATATATATATATATATATTCCCAATATAAATCTGAAAAACTGGGGTCCTTACTGTCAGAGTGAAGTTGTCAGGACACAAGTTCTAGAGGCACATCATGCCTCAAGCAAAAGAAACTCCAGAAGCAAGGCAGACACCACTGCTCACTAAGAGGAACATGAATGCTCATCTCAAGTTTGCCAAAAAGCAGCTGAACGATTTCAAGAGTTTTGGTACAATGTTCAATGGACAGGTGAGTCAAAAGTGTATCTTTTTGTCCGACATGGGCCCTGTTATGTCTGGAGAAAACTAAACACTGCATTTCACAGTAAGAACCTCATACCAACAGTAAAGCATGGTGGTAGAGGTGTCATGCTTTGGGGAGGCTTTGCTGCATCAGGACCTGGGTGCTTTGCCATCATTGAACGAACCATGAATTCTGCTCTGGATCAGAGAACTCTACAGGAGAATGTCAGTCCATCCATTCGTGAGCTGAATCTGAAGCAGCTGGGTCATTCATCAAAACAATTATCCCAAACACACGCAAGTCTACTTAAGAATGGTTGAAGAACAAGAAATGTTTTGGAATTAGCTAGTCAAAGTCCAGACATAAACCCCATCGAGATGTGGCAGGACCTGAAATGAGCAGTTCATTCTCGAAAAAGGTCACTGAGTAGAAGCAGTTCTGCATGGAGGAGTAGTCCAAAATTCCTCCACTGCGCTGTGAGAGACTGACCACTAACTACAGGCAGAGTTTGGTTGGAGTTAATGCTGCTCAAGGTGACGTAACCAGTTATTGAGTCTAAGGAGGCCATTACTTTTTCACAAGGGGGTTATTGGGTATTCCACAACACTCTTTGAAAAATAAGTATGAAAAATTGTATTAGTTCACTCAATGTCCCTTTTATCTAATATTAGGCTTTGGTTGAAGATCTGATAACATTCAGTGTCAAAGATATGCAAAAATGCAAAAATTCAGACAGGGTGCAGATATTTTTTCATGGTACTGTATAAATATCACATCAGCAGCAGCAGCCTGTATCAATCAACTGCTGGATGAAGCCCTTGCCAAGATATTTCCCCTTGTTTTGATGTACAGCGTCTCTTTTCCAGGTGACACCAGCAAATGATCTTGTCATCTTTCATGGTTGTCTTCTGGGTCTTTTTTCATCTCTTGGGATCCACTCTATAGCTTCCTTTGTCCATCTTTGGTCTGTTCTTCATGCGACATGTCCGGCCCATTGCCATTTTAACATATTCACTCTTTCAATGATGTCAAATCCTTTTGGGTGTTTTCTGATCCATACATTGTTCTGTCTCTTCTTGTTATTCCAAGCATGCATCTTTGTGTTGTTTCCAGTTTCTGTGCATTTAGTGACCTTGTTTCAGAGTAATAAGTGAGCACTGGTAGTATGTTTTCATCATATATTTTTCTCTTAAGAAGTATGATTTTTAATTATATTTTGTTAACTGTAATGATCTACCATTTGTTTTTGTTTTTTTGTGAGACAGGCTTAAGATTATCAAAATATTTAGGTCTTCATTATTTATTACAATGTACACAAAGCACAAAGTTCCAGCAACGAACAAGTGGAAATCTGAAATAGTTTCCTTTGCAGGAGTAGGCAACTATGCAAATTAATTCCCAAAATACAATGCTTCTCTGAGCTAGCATAGACACCTGTTAGGCAAATAATATGACCAGTGTTGTCCTGTTACAGCAAAACTTGAAGTTTGTCTTTTATGATGCGAATCTGTTCTCAGCCTTTCCATTCACGTAGCTACAGTATATTAAATATTTCTAAAAGAATACAAAATGTGAGTTCAATAGATGTATTTTTTATTGGCTTCTGCTGTAATTCCCTCAGATCTTTTTCTTATTTTAGTGTTACAAACTGTCAGATCCTTTATGATTTGTGGGGTGCCTGAGTAGCAAACTGCAGACAGTGCTGTCATATTCAAAGTTATACGTTCCCAATTGTAACTATATTAAATGTAGATTTATTATATATTTTTTTTATGGGGAACCTTAGTGTTTCAGATTTTCCTTATAGCAAGGTTATGTAATATGTTAGGAAGTAGCCTCATGTGCAAAGTAATGTGTGGATGAATATATATATTAGGACAGGTATTACCATACATAGATCTGTAAATTCCATGAATGGGTATTAAGGAGTGCACTCTTAGTTGAACTGAGAGAAAGCTGCTGACACAGATTAGTTGCTATTTGAAGAATGAGTAGGATAATTACTCTGATGTGATACCTTGGAAAAAAAGACTGTTTAACAAATTATAGGATAAAGGAAAAAGTAGAATTCAATGTCTTGGGATTTTCAAAGAATCATTTAAGTTTATTATTTAGAAGAAGCTGAACTAAAATACCCAGAGCACAGGACAACCAGAACACATGAGAGATCTGTACTCCAAATATTCACATTACTTTTTTTTTGCTGTGTCACTTTAAATAAATAATGCATTGATCTGAAAAGTAGTGCAGTTATCATCATTTCTCTAAAATAATTTCCCTGAGTGATAGGTACAGGTTGTAGCTAACAGTAGTAGCAGCATGGAGAGTACAAGAAGATGTAGCCATTATTCGGAAATGGGCAGAAACCTGTCAAATGAAATTTCATACTACATGCAGGAAGCAGAAATGTTGATTATAAATATCAAATGGGTGGGCATTGCACTTACAGAAGGAGATTTAGATTTAGTTTGATTTGTCATTGCCTTTTTCTAGGCAATGTTTTATAACGAAAAAGGGAGATTTTCTTCCTTTTGGATTAATAGTGTAAAGTGTAGAATTCAAGAGCCATAATGTTAAAATAATGGAATACACTAGTAAGCACTCCTTTAGAATATTGATTTAGAAAATGTGGAAAACAGGCAGAATTCAGAGAAGTGTAATTTGTGTTCCCAAAGGAACATGTGTATGTGCAGTCAGACTCAGCTATAATTCAAACAGCTCTCTGCAAGTGCCCAACATGCACAAACCCAAATGAGCACAATCATACTAAACCTAAACGTAGGTTACTATTTTGCAACATCGAATTCATCCACCAAAAACAATAGCTATCCATCCTGCGAAAGGCAGTGGCTAAACATAATGCTTAAATGGACAGGAAAGTGGGAAAGTAAAATGAAACACCTATGGACCAATCCACGGCTGGGATTTTGGACCTTTAAAAGTGAGCAAAAAGCAATAAAAAAGAAACGGAAATCACAGAGACCCCAGATCTTTAATTCCCCTCATACACATCACCTATAGTCTTATTGGTGTAATAAGAATGCGTACGTACACAATAATAGTAAAACTTGCCTTGCCTTTGCAAAAAATGTGTGGCTGTTTTATTTTTGTTGATGTTGATGTTGTGCATGTCCGAATGTGATTTTTGTCTATGTTATCCATATGTACACATGCAAAAATATTACAATTATGAAATATGATTATACAGTACAAATGCTGTTTGCCAAAATTAACAAAGCGTTGATATTTTAAAGCTGTCCTAACTTCTAGAAAACATTCATCCTCTATTTATGTCCTGCTGTCTAAAAATATGTATAGGCTACAAGCATGTATTTTATTGTTGGGAGCTGTAGGCTATGTTGTGTGTGATCATTCGGAGTACCAGAAATACGTTCACGTCACCTTTTCATGGCATGATAACTTTTAATTGGTTTAGCCTGTAACTCTAGGTGTGTTTTAGAACTGCAGAAAGGAGGCCAGTCTTGACACAAACAATTGTGTACTAAGTACTAAGAAAAGCAATTGAAGCTTTTCTTTGTGAGAGATGGCTGCAATGAAATTATTTGATCGATTTGTTACTAAAGACCCAGCAAGGAAGATGGGCCAAATAGTCCCTCTCATTTGTAAACTTTTTTTATGTAATTATGTTCTTTGGAAGCACAGATTCTGTCTATCGAATATCTGTTCGCCAGACAAACTGTGTGTTCAAAGGATTCAAAGGATTTAATTTTTGTTTTATAATTTAGTTTATATCACGGGGCTTCATGTACACTGATTCTTTCACATAGAATATGGCAGCATAACCCGTGGTTAGCTTTAAATATTTTTTTACAAAGACTACAATCCATCATTAGGGGAGAGCAGAGGCACATCAAGGTTGTTCATATAGATTATGATTGGAGTTTGAATAGAAAGTTATAAAATAATTGAGGATCTGCATGAAGGAAAGCTGCTGAGTGTGTGAGAGAAGTTTAGACTAAACACCAGCAATGGAAAACGTGAAACAGAAACACAATTTCCTAGACAACAAGGTGATTATATTTGTTTTAATATTTTAAGCCCTTTCATGGGCCTGATGTCACTCTCCATTTGTGTATCCTTTAATTTTTCTAATTATAATCATAGTAACCTTATATTATATATATATATATATATATATATATATATATATATATATATATATATATATATATATATTAATCTAGGAATTATTGCCTGAATAATCTTAAAAACAAATTGAATTGTTATCTGATGTTAAAGGACTACATTCTTATTATTTTAGCCAGCAAAATCTCATTGTGTTTTCTTAAATAAGGTTACACAAAACGATGGTAGAAGTTTGATATGTAACAATGTGTAGTTTGATGGAAAAAGTTATGTAGACAACAAGACAAATGATTGCATTGTATATTTTCATAATTTATATATGAGTAAGGAGAACCTGTTATGCTCTTCTTGAAATGCTGTTTAAACTACACAATAAATAAAAACCAACAGAGATCACATTTTAGGAACATATATGATTTGCCTGAGCGGATATGTCACCTGTGAAGTGCTTAAATCACATTCTTTCAAAGTTCGTTTAAACTTAAACAACTGCATAATTTATTATTATTTGGAATATGCAAATCTTTCACAGGTTTTATCTTGCAAAGATCAGGCACATCAAAGTTAACGAGTCGCCTTTCAACTAACTTCCCTCTACTATACAACCTTGTTCATGGAGAATTATACCAAGTAAAATGTAAATTGCAGCTTGAAGAATCCCAGGATACAAAAAATGATGAAATACCCTGAAAGACTTCAGGATCACACTCCTGTTGTCAAAGAAAATGAACCGCTCTTGTTAATTTCACTACATCTGCTTTTAGCTATTTAGAGTACAGAGGTAAAAGGCTATTAGGTCACTGACAAAGCAATTACATCCCAGACACATATGTTGGGAGCTGACCTGACACTTGCCTCTGGATAGTTGTCATAGCAGCGGCCTCAATAGAGGAGTCTTGATGTTTATAACTTCCACAGATAGAGAATTATGCTTTTATGCTCTGGCCTACTGTTTTTTTCTGCTTTAAAGTAAAAAAAAAAAAAAGAGAAAGGCCAGCCAGTCAGTTCTCAGTGCCTGCTAGTGTAGTGCAGAGCTCATTTAGAAAGCCTGGCTTTTAACCTGACTTAAACCTCTAAGCCTTTGTTAATGATCTACTGCCACCCCATTTGCACAGTTTCTCTCAGCAGGTGGTTACCAGGTAACACAAGGCTGCTTCAGCGGGGCATTTGGCAAATAGAAATCTGGTGACTGAAGAAAAGGAAATCTGTTGTTCAAAAAGCACCTGCTTCCATTGCAAAGATAGAATAGAGTTTATGTATACTGCAGGACATCATGCAAATCATTTGAATGACTACTCTTAACTACGCACTCTGCCCCAGAAACACAAAGCACTTAATGGACATATTTAACCCAGTACAGATGAAACACACAACCAATTTCGGATGAATTTGTAGAACTGTTATTTCACAGGGCTCTATGCATTTCGTCGCATATTATACAGTGAGGGATAAAAGTATTTGATCCCCTGCTGATTTTGTACGTTTGCTCACTGACAAAGAAATGATCAGTCTGTAATTTTAATGGTAGGTGTATTTTATCAGTGAGAGACAGAATAACAACAAAAAAATCCAGAAAAACGCATTTCAAAAAAGTTATAAATTGATTTGCATGTTAATGAGGGAAATAAGTATTTGACCCCTTCGACTTAGTACTTGGTGGCAAAACCCTTGTTGGCAATCACAGAGGTCAGACGTTTCTTGTAGTTGGCCACCAGGTTTGCACACATCTCAGGAGGGATTTTGTCCCACTCCTCTTTGCAGATCCTCTCCAAGTCATTAAGGTTTCGAGGCTGACGTTTGGCAACTCGAACCTTCAGCTCCCTCCACAGATTTTCTATGGGATTAAGGTCTGGAGACTGGCTAGGCCACTTCAGGACCTTAATGGGCTTCTTCTTGATCCACTCCTTTGTTGCCTTGGCTGTGTGTTTTGGGTCATTGTCATGCTGGAATACCCATCCATGACCCATTTTCAATGCCCTGGCTGAGGGAAGGAGGTTCTCACCCAAGATTTGACGATACATGGCCCCGTCCATCGTCCCTTTGATGCGGTGCAGTTGTCCTGTCCCCTTAGCAGAAAAACACCCCCAAAGCATAATGTTTCCACCTCCATGTTTGACGGTGGGGATGGTGTTTTTGGGGTCATTCCTCCTCCTCCAAACACGGTGAGTTGAGTTGATGCCAAAGAGCTCGATTTTGGTCTCATCTGACCACAACACTTTCACACAGTTCTCCTCTGAATCATTCAGATGTTCATTGGCAAACTTCAGACGGGCCTGTACATGTGCTTTCTTGAGCAGGGGGACCTTGCGGGAGCTGCAGGATTTCAGTCCTTCACGGCGTAGTGTGTTACCAATTGTTTTCAGGGTGACTATGGTCCCAGCTGCCTTGAGATCATTAACAAGATCCTCCCGTGTAGTTCTGGGCTGATTCCTCACCGTTCTCATGATCATTGAAGCTCCATGAGGTGGGATCTTGCATGGAGCCCCAGACCGAGGGAGACTGACAGTTATTTTGTGTTTCTTCCATTTGCGAATAATCGCACCAACTGTTGTCACCTTCTCACCAAGCTGCTTGGCGATGGTCTTGTAGCCAATTCCAGCCTTGTGTAGGTCTACAATCTTGTCCCTGACATCCTTGGACAGCTCTTTGGTCTTGGCCATGGTGGAGAGTTTGGAATCTGATTGATTGATTGCTTCTGTAGACAGGTGTCTTTTATACAGGTAACGAGCTGAGATTAGGAGCACTCCCTTTAAGAGAGTGCTCCTAATCTCAGCTTGTTACCTGTATAAAAGACACCTGGGAGCCAGAAATCTTGCTGATTGATAGGGGATCAAATACTTATTTCCCTCATTAACATGCAAATCAATTTATAACTTTTTTGAAATGCGTTTTTCTGGATTTTTTTGTTGTTATTCTGTCTCTCACTGTTAAAATACACCTACCATTAAAATTATAGACTGATCATTTCTTTGTCAGTGGGCAAACGTACAAAATCAGCAGGGGATCAAATACTTTTTTCCCTCACTGTATGTTAGCCCTTTGATTGTAAACAATGCATCAATGTTAGTTTAATAGTTGACCTGTATAAACATGAGATTGTCACACATCTATTTAAGGATATTCCATTTTCATATTCTCAAATACATTTGATAAGAGCAGTAACTGAAGTATTGTTGTGTTTTTGAATACATACATATCTACCAAGTACAGAATCTGAGTTGGAAAAATACAGATACAACCTCAGGACAGAGTAGCTGATTATATATGAGTAAGGTGTGTCTAAATAAAGATATACTGTATATGTCGATTAAACTGTACTCCAAATGTAATTGTTCCCGCACAGCATGAATTATTATCGTTTGTCTCCTATTAATTATGAAATGTGTAAATTACCTTCAGTGTATACCCAAAAGGTAACGTAATGTTTATTGGATTAAGCATGGGACAAAGAACCAGTCTTTGCATTAAGTCAGTGTCCATCTGAACAGATAGTTATAAAAGAACAGATAGCTGACTTTACAGAGTGGATTTAATAGCTCGGTGTTATATATGAAGGGCTTCCCCCAGTGAATAAGAGTACATGTAAAATCCAGACACTTGCATTCTGTGAATATAGGTTACAAAATCATACGCAGTTCAACCCCTCTTTTGCCAAGGTTATTATATTAAGATTGTACCTAAATAAAATTGATACCTTTATCTTTTGTTTGTTTGTTTGATTAACATTTGTTTCATTACATCAAATAGCAGGTATGAGCATACAGCTTCAATATATTCATATTCAAGTAGCCTAGAGTTGCTCATTATGAGTTTACATTATGTAATATATTAATTCCTTGTTTGATATAATATCTTAATCATATATGGAGGGCTTTGAGTTTCTCTGCCAACGCCTACACTGCCAACTAAAGCTCACCATCTGATCAACTGAAGGAACCAAGGCAACAATTTAGTTTCACAAGTTAGAAAAGTGTTATCAATGATCAGTGTGGACCTGTTCTGTCCTGTGTGCTGCACCAAGCCAAATAGTCTGAAAGAAAAAATATAATTAAAAAAAGGATTTCTTAAAGTATGGTGTTTATTCACTTTACTTCAGTACTGGTATAAAATCTTTGATTTTATTTAGTACTAAGAGCAGGTCTTGCTCTTAAATGTTCTGCAAAGTGTTCTGGTTTTAGTATTCTCATCAACATAAAAATATATAGAATGTATGCTCATCATGTCTGCTTAGTTTTCAAAGGGGGTGTTTTTTTTTTTTACTGGATATGAATGTTATTTTTTTATTTTAAAACTTCTTGTCTAAAGAATCAAATAAAAGACAGACACCTTTATTCCATAGGCATAGTATATAAGGTGTCACAGATAAACATGGATTCCTGAATATACCCCTCCATGAATCCAACATCGCCAATGACTGTTAGCCATACACTCTATATGGTACATCAAAAAGCATTGAAAAAATCTTCAGTATACATATATACTTTTGTATTGCATTGTGACTCTGGCTAATGCTGTGCTCATCTGTATTAGCAGAGTTCTTACATATGTCTTTGACAACCAGTAAAATGATACACCATCCACAGTGCCATGTCTGTGAGACATAAGGCTCATTGATACTGACATCCACAATTCAAAATGCCCCCCCAGACAAACTGTCAGGGGATGTCAGAGAATAACAATAACACAAAATCACTACTGCATCATGAATGTGCTGCGTAAGCTTTAACATTATTAATGTGGTGTTTGTGGTATTAGGAATACAAATCTGTGCAAGATTTATGTTGCAATAAGGCAGGAGATGAGGATATTAAGCTACCCTAATTTACACTTATGCACATTTTGGCTGGGAAAGATTAATACATTATTATTAATTGCAGATCAAAACATCTAATAATTGATAACAACTTTTTGTTTGAATAATATTTTTTCTTCTACCTAAAACCCACCATCAAATAATATGTGAATAAGTAAGTTTAAGAAATGTACTGCTTGGAAATGGCAACAGTATATAATACAGAAAAATACATTTAAACGTTTTAACTAAGCAATTATAGACCCATTCTGTGTAGATTATGAAAGAAATAACAACTACCTGGCTTAATTTATTCTTTAATATGCACATGCTCAGGAGATCTAATTTAATTAGAATTTTCTTTGCAGTATATTTAAAACAAAGTAAAGTTGTTATTTTTGAAAGTTCATTGAAATGCAAAGGTTTAAAGAATACATGCAAATGTGAATCTTTGAAACAGATTCCTACAGCAGTTAAAGCTAATTTGTTGAACTGCAGTATTTAAGGATATTCGATAAATATCTTAAATTTAACATAATTAAACACTATCTATAATTAGCATTTTTTACAATCTGAAAGCCAAATTCAGTGACTAAATATAACTTTGTCAACTTATGTTGTTTGTTTGTTTTTCTGGAATAACACATATATGGGTGAATTTCCGTGAACTAATTAAATATAATTAAAAAACTATATAAATAGATAGATGATACAATAGTAGAATAACTGAAATAGATGAAAGTATGTATTTGTAAATCTATTTAAAAACAAAAGAATGTTGCCAAGCATAAAAACTCTACTGTAAATTTATATTGTTCTAATTGAAAATAAAATATGATGTTAGAAAAGGAAGGGGACTTTACACCAAGGATCTGCCTGTTCTGCCTGTAATGTTTAGTTCTCAGATGGGACACTATAAATTGCTGATAGTGGGCTTGGATCCAGGGGAACTGCAGTGCTTGAAACAGAGTGGTTCAACTGAAAGACCAGCAATCGGCAAGCTTAGGGCAAGACCAGAACATGTGAGCCAAGTCAGCGATGGAGATTTTACATCTGTCACAAGTCCCATCCAGCCCAGGGTAGAATATGGCAGAGTGAATTTAGCAGCCAAACAGTCAAAACTAGTAACACTGTTATTGTCATAATTCACCAACTCCTTAGGGACTGCCCTTGTCGGACTCATTTCCCAGCAATAACGGATAACTCCTGACTTTGTTCTAAATTCATGCAGGGTTTGTTTCTGAACTAACTTCATATAATTTGACCCACAAAACCGTATTTTAGAAGAAGAAAAACAACAACTTTGTGGCAACATAAATTATGAATAGCGTTTTAATGTCTTGGCATTTATCTGAAGTACACGTTCAGCTTTTGACAATGTGTATACAAAAGCACAAAAACGACACGACAGGGCATTGCTAAAAGCTTGTTTTGCAGATGTAATGTCAGGTTTATTAAGGTTAATAGTATTTTTGACATTGTTGGTTAAGTGATGAATTGTTGTTGAAAAACTTAAATTGTGGAAACCTGTTTAAATACATAAGTGGTTTTATAAATGTATCTCACCACTTGGCAAGGATGTATAATTTTGCATTACTAATGCATTGTTTTAATTTGTATTTGATTGTTTTAGCATAATAAAAGTCCCTCTGCTGAAGATGAGCTGAAAGTGTACAAAGATGTAAAACAATTAAACTATACAGACATACAACCACCCCTCCTCCCCACACAAACACACACACACACACACACACACACACATATATATGTATTGTACTATCTCACATTTGAATATTGTAACATGTTAACATGTTAAAATTGTATTTCATTGATCAGATTATATTAATTTGGCAGTATATATATATAAAGTGTTTTGCTTGTCTTATCTTTTTTATGGTCTCATTAAACAGTAAACATGTTTTCCGATTTTCCCACATTTCCATATTTGTACTCCCATTGCCTATAGATGGGGAATAAAAACCTTTCACTGCAAGTCATAGAAAGTATTTGCTGAATGACAAAGATTACAATAGGGTCTAGTATTTAGCAGACCATGGGAATAATTTGAGGCAGCAATGAATTGAGTGTGTTGACTATAAATGGCTTAGTAACTTTATTTTTCAAGTAATCACTTGCAAATGACATATACATTTCCTGCCAGTACCCAGTACCTCAATGCAATGCATTAATACTCACTAGGGTGAGAACACCATTGTTCTTGCTGCTGTTAGGCCAGAGCACTGTTTACTGCCTTGGGCATTATAAACAACAGTGTTTATTAGCTGTATATTACTGTTCACAAGTTTCAGAGTTTTGTAAGAATATTTCCTGTTCTAGGCATTTGATATTCAATCTTGAAGGCTTCAGACCTGTTTACTGGCAGAAACAGACAGTGTATGAGGATGCACGCTCCGACCCTCTGATTCTAGAGTTCATTAGGCCAAATGGATGCGTGCCCTGGCTCCAGTGCTGCGCCTGAGCGTTTCCAAGGCTGCTCATTAGGCAGCCATTTTTGAAGCTCTGCTGGTTGAGAGGCTGCATGGAGTGTTCATTAACTGATAGCTGGTGTTGTGGGCTATGTGGTCCTACTGGTGGAGGGCAAATTTGCATGAGGCTCCATCATTTTCATAAATTTGCATACATTTCATGCCTGAGGATAAGCCACTGCCTCTATTCACAACAGCCGATGTAAAAGATTACAAGGTGCAACCACATACATCCAAAAAGGGCCAGATGCCTTTCCTGGTCTATTTTAAGCTTCCAGTGTGTGTTTTGGTCACAATCATCATTTTAGTTTTATCATATTATTTATGTGTTGCTCTAGTGGCGTCATGCTGCTATTGCTAGGTTTTTATGAAAATGTAACAGACAAAAGGGCATATTTTGCTCCTGATATCATGAACCAATTATAGCACATAGACTATGTTCTGATAATATTTTCGTACTTAAATTTAGAAATGAAATGCAAGTTATTGATCAAATAGAAATACTAATATTATTATTATTTATTTCTTAGCAGACGCCCTTATCCAGGGCCACAATAATAATATATATGCACACACTAAATAACAAGTAGCGACCTGTTATTATAAGATGCTTTTGGTGATTTATATTTCATATCATGTGTTTCAGACATAATCTAGCCTCAAATCTTAAGCTGTGTAAAAATGTTCTTTAAACCTTGTTTTTGTAAAATAGTTTTAAAAAGACTGCTCTCCCTATCCTGCTTTCTACCATATTTCTCCCAAAAGTATTAATATAGTCAGATGCTTTAAATAAAATCTTAGGAAACATAAACCAACTAATCACCAAATGACATCACATCCTCCAGCTGGTTAGAGCTAGATTAGTTTATCACAGGCCAAATGTATGGAGTAACTGATTAAGTCAAGATTATGTTGTGGATTAGTAGTAGTGGACTTTCTGTTTTGCACCTGCCAACACTGAACTGTGGGGTTAACCCAAGTGTGAATAATCTTCCCCAAAAATACTTGGTAGGAAAGGGCATGTACGTGGTGTTATTAAGAACATTTCCGACCTACAGACTGAGCGTAGTCTTAAATTCCACATGTTCATCAACTTGACTGTGACTAAGACTAAAAGGTAGCAAATGTAGGCTAATTGAACACCGTTATCTAGGATGAGACGAGGTCACTGATGTTAACAGCAGATGAGAACAGCATCAAATGCAATTGAGTGCAGAAGGAGATTGTCTGATAGGAACTTGCTTCAGTGGTTTCGTGAGAGGGGTTGCTTAGAAAATACTGTGTGAAAAAGATGGATCCTGCTTGGAAAGGGGAGTTTGGATCTTTCAGCTGAAATTAATGACGAGAATATAGATTATATATGTTTTATTAAAAAAAAAAAAAAAAAAAAAAAAAAGCCTAACAGAAGAATATTAAGGACTCCTAATGCTTGCGTAGAGAATGGATATGAGCTGGAGCCACTCTAGACCCGGCATACTAGATTATGTAATGGAGCGCCGCTTTCACTGAACTCGGTTATACCAACAAAGCAAATCTTGGCACTGGCTGCCTGTTGCAACGACTGCAAGGCTAACAAAAGCCACACGTTCTTTCGCAATGCTGTTTTGTTCTCTCTCCTATGAAGTGCGATTCTACAATTTAATCAATGACTGAATTGTACTTGTTTTTTTTGTTTTTTTTCACAGGATGAAGCTGTTTCAACCGACAAACAATATAAACAAGAACAGGCCCAGGTCACTTTCACTGCTTCAGCTGTTCCAACTGCACAGGAGGTGTTGTACATCAATGGTAATGGAACCTACAGTTGCCATAGTTACGGCGGGTTAGGGGGAGGACTGCTGAACCTCACTGAAGCTGCTAGCAGTGGTGAGTTCAATCCTAGCATCACGCGGAACCTGCCAGCCTCGGCTGAACTTTACCCTCTTAGGTTGCAGGGCTTTAGTAACCTTAAGCTTCAGGGAAAATACATATTTCTAGTAAATGTCGTTTTTAGCGGCGTCTGAATTGTATGTTAAAAAAAGAGCTTGCCTTGCCTTTACAGTTTTCCTTCCCTTTATATTGTACTGCTCATTTTCAACTTCTGTTTAAATTATAATCAGCACAATCTGTGGAATCGCAATGGGCAGATCGTTTAATAGTCAAGTCAGTGACAGACAGCATAATTGAATGAAATTACTCGAGCCCTTGTGAATGGTGTAAATTAGGGCCCATGAAAGAAAAACTAATAATGAAGTCTTTAGTGTTGTGTGGAGGTGGGGATACGTTTGTTACAGATACAATCTAAACGTATTTGAAACACTGCAGTCCGATGTTTGGTTAAGCAATACTTTACCCTTTAATTGTTCTAATATGACCATCATATCATAGAAGTATCATTAAAGTATCTGAATCCATCATGGATAAACACCTTCAATTCAAAGAAGCTCAGCAGTACAGGATGGTAATTTAAGTAAAACAAATAATATAACATGATAGGGTTATAATGGATACAGACCTGTTCACCAAAGAGACAAGACAATAGATCTATTCTTAAAATAACTTCTGACAGTCACAGCATCTCCCCTTAATCTTGTGCTTGTTATATTGATCTCTTACTTGTTAACGAACCACAACATAATTTCTACTACTACAGATAATAATACTAATATTGTGATTATTATAACTTTTATCTTATTGATATAGCATATTTTGCACTTTCCAAAGTGTTTTGCACAAGTTTTAACATGCAGGAAGGATAGGGAATATGGCCAGAGGCATATCCAGTCTTGTAGGGTGACAGAACAGTTCCAGTTACAGAAAAGGTCCCCTGTGATCACCTTTCTCAACATATGAGCTGTAAAATCAACATAATGTTGATTTACGTATGCATCCCATTCAGATTGGTACTTAATTTAAACAAACACAAATACATTAAAATGTTCTGATTGTCAGTTGATTATGTTTTTTCTCACAAACTAATGTCATGATTCTATATCTGCTCTAATTGTACAGAAACAAACAATGTTTTACACGTGCTTCAATACCAGAATCTAAAAGTGGATTAGCAAAAAAAACAAAATCTTATTTTAGAATGCAAAATTATAGTTATTTGAGTTGTATTATATTTTTGGAAGAACCATTAGTTAATATACTCCTGCTTCCTGCAAAATAAAATAAAACTATTAACAATTCAATCCAGTATTACAGAGCCATATGGATGGGTGAATGTCTATTTCTCAATAAATATAACATATTATATTCTATACCCCTGTATCCACAGACAGAAAATATATTGAGACACAACCCAGTTTATTTCCTGGTGAAAATTGTTTCTTCGAGCAAGAAATGTATGAATTTAAATATGTCCCAGGTCATTTGTTTTTCACTTCTACTGTATGTTTGTCTGTTTTAGTTTAATGTGAGCATAAACTAAAATTGTAACCTAAAAAGGCATATTAAATAGGAAATCATGATATAGCTGATAATATTATTGTCACTAGGACAATATTATTATTATTATTATTATTATTATTATTATTATTATTATTATTGATAATAATAATAATCAAATGCAACAGTTTGGATTTTATAAATCAGTTATCTACAAAAGCCAATAGCCAATCATCCCTCTTTACTCTTTAAAACATCTTATTCATTTTGAAATTCAAAAATACTGTTTAATACCATAACACAACCAAAACACAAAAATATGAAACACAAATGTACATATGTTCTCCAATTACCAATACCAGAAGTTCCATTCCATTATAGGTATTTATTTTACAAATAATTAGTTAATTATGTAATTTAATTAATGATCAATAGATAAATAGTTTAAAGCGGATTAGATCCTCCAATGGACTTTCCCGTAGCATGGAGACCCTCCTTTATTTATTTTATTTATTTAATTTATGTTTTAATTAGTATTAAAGTTTGTTTTATTTATTCTGGAGAAAAACAAATAATACGAGAATGTGTGAATCAAAGGTATTCAATTTGAATTTTAAATTCCAAAAGAAGAAAAACAGGAGGTGCAGTTCAGCTTACTTAGCCTGTTTTGTGAAGTGGGGTTCGAATTTTGATTTATCAGAACAAGGCACTAATAGAAGCCAATTGCTTCGAGAGCCGATTCACTATCCAGCTACAGTCTGCCAAGTCATGCATGACTCTTTAGGTAGCTTAATACAGCTTAGTATACATGTACAAAATTGGATTTTCTTTTCCTATTCTGTCCCAGTAAGGACTACCCTTTTCCCATGAATATAAATGGATTGGAATTTGAACTGAGCAATATTGTTTGTGCTGGTTGGACTCCAAGATATGCAGTGTAGGGAGTGGGGAGATGGTTCCTATAATGTGTGGGTCATTACCAAGTTTTACCCATCCAGTGAGCAAGATGTACATACCATTAGTCCCCTGGCAGGCAGATTCTTCTACTTTAGAATAGACAAAGGCCAGAAACAGAGTTATAATGAGACTCAGAACTGCAGTTAATGATCATACACTGAAGTACACTGAAATCTCACTGTTTTTTATTAGAGCAAAAGGTCCCAAAAAATACACACAAAAAAAACAGAAACATCACACATCAAATTGCTCATTAAAACAGGACAAAAATACATTATTTATTACTATTAAAGGACCTACTGCATTAAATGCAATTAAATTAAGATGACATTACTGATACATGGTAACAGCATGTATGAGTGGTATGATACTGCCCTCAGACATCTGTACAACTGTGAGATAATGACTGATAGGTGCAATGACTGGATTTGAGTTAATTTGAAAACATCCTCCTTTTAAAATGATTAGTTCTTTCAAAAGAGTTAAATGAAGGATCACTGCTCTAAATCAAAAATTCATTTTTAATAAAGTTATATTTTATACTGAATGTATCCCTTTTTTAATTTACTGAAGCATAAGCCTTCATTGCTGCTGCAGGGCAGACTGAAAAATGTGCATATTGCAACAGAGCGTACATAACATATATACATATATATGAGATGATGCACATTGCACTTTCTCTGCAAAGGACACAGAAAAGCTGGCTCCCACAGACGTACAAGTGTATATTCTTTATATTTATATCATGCTTTTTAAACCCCTATTATCACCAGTTTTAACTTGCCAATTTCCTGTTTCACAATTTTAACTAAACAAATCCAAAAACAAAATAAAATATATAAGAGGAATGGAAGCAAAGAAGGATCTCTTTGCTGAAGGCCCCAGTTTTATTGAAACCAGAGCCTCTATGAATGTGATCAACAGACACTGGCAAGTTGTTGAACCCATGGGAACAGAATCCCTCTTTAAAGTGTTCTGATTGGTCACACTTGGTGACTGGATCTCCAGTAGACTCGGAAGCAACACAATGCTCTGTGTGTGTGTTTGTGTGTTTGTGTGTGTGTGTGTGTGTGTGTGTGTGTGTGTGGGTGTGTGTGTGTGTGCGTGTGCGTGTGTGTGTGTGTGTGTGTGTGTGGGTGTGCACGTCTGTGTTGTGTGTGAGAGAGAGAGCATTAATACTGCATGTCAAAGTTACAGACATAAGCAAATCAGTGCTTAGTTAAGGCAATGACATTTGAATATTTATAAATCATTCACATTTCCATTTCAGAGTACATATTTTAGTAACAAGTCATATTCTTGTTTTGTAAGTTTGGGTATTTAATATATATTGTTTCTATGTCTGTTACAAGTCCTTTAAATGTGTAAAGCCTCAGGATAAATTTCCTGTACTTAACTTCAATATACTCCTCAGTCCTATTCCATTAATGTGTAACTGAAACATAGATTGGACTTTAATTATACCCAGTTGAACTGCTTTCATTGCTGTCTCACTATCTTCTTTCTACATCTGTTAGTGCTTTTCACTTGGTTAAATGGGGTTTATGGTCATTCAGTGTTTTTATACTTTCTTTAATACATTTCATAAACACACAGAGCGATAAAACAATATAAAACAACATGTACACCTGTAACCGCAGATGACTAAATCTTGTTTTATTCTTCTTGAGCAACTTCAAATTGTTGTGAAAGTGTATTCCAACTTTCAAATATTCTGCCATGCCAGTTTCCATGATTTGTATTACTTCGTAGCTGAAGTGCCTGATCTGCTGTAATATTTAATGTTTTTGCTTTAAATTAATTACGAAATTTGTATAGAAATAGACATTTGTTGCTTTGTGTATGATTTTAATATGCTGAATGTATTTGTATTATATAAAGTATAACGCACCCTCAGCTAGTAGCAGTACAACTCTTACTTCACTAGCAAGGTTGTTTCACCTTGTCAGGGTTGGCACATTAGGGAATGCGTGGTGTTTCGATCTGTGAAATCAGTTCTTGAAATTTTGTATTTGCTCTCTGATATTCTTGAAGTTGTCTGATAAACTGAAAAATGTAACAATACACACATAATGCTGTTATTTAGTTGAATCTAAACCTCTTAATTGGTTTGTTCCATTATCCCAAGAAAGCATTCCCCTCAAACAGTGGACAGAATGTTTTCAGTACATGGTGTGAGAGGTCACGTGACTCCTTGTTCAGTGAGAAAGCTCAAGTACCAGATGAACTGCTGAAGTGCTTTTCCACTCACAGCAGCCCTAGTAATGGAGCATCATATACATAATATGCACACAGACGTCAAATAAAAAGTCAGGAATTTATAGCACTGAACCAATGCAGCTGGTGTATTAAAATTCAATTCAATTTCTGTTTTAACATTATACTTTAACATTACTGTATACATTTAACCAAAAATAAGCTATGAATCTGAAATATAGGCAAGGATGCTAATACTGCAGGTGCCAATTACCAGCCACCGTTATCTGCTCTGTCATTGGTCAGTGCTAAAGTGGTAAACTTTGTTTTGGTGAGTCGTGAATAGTTTAGTTTCTAGTATATCTGGTCAGGTTTGGTAGCTGTATTGTACTGTATTGGATTTTATAGTAATGATCAACAATTTTATAGTGATCAATACAAAGGGCTATCATAACATAATCTGTTCACAGGATCTTTAGAATCTGTTTATTTTTCAGGAGCTTTACTGACCTATGTTCACCAGTGCAGTCTAAGCATGTCCAGCTCAGCAGACTTGGAGATTGAAGTAAAACATGACATATCAAATACAGCAATTTTTTGAACATATTACGGAAACTGGGATGTTGGAATGTTTCTATTCCAGGGCAACTTGAAAAATCTGTATTTCAGAAACCTTTCCATTTGAATGATTGTGATTGATGTCACTGAAGCCATTTATACATGTCTATCATGCATACGTTTAATCAGGGTTGGCACTGGTAATCAAGAGTTTGGGGCATTTCCATTTATTCCACAGGAAATGTAAATCCCTGTGTCATTCAGACTGACCTTATAGACAAGGATGCTGTGCATGTTTATGGGGCACTGGCAATAACTGATTTATAATCAGGAGCTACAGAAAAGCCAATTTAACCCTTTTAGGTGTTCCCATAACCTTTGATGTTAAGATTTTGTTGATTGTTTTCATAAGAAATTCAATCCAAAACACTGATTTACACAGGACACGATATGAAAATAAAAGAAAAGAAATACATGTTCAAATTCATAGTGTGGGGAAACGTCACTTGGACTATTATTATTATTGTTATTAATAATAATAATGAAAGGCTACTAAAGTAGTAATGTGGCAGCTAATAATAACACATCATAAAGGGAATAGGGCTGTAAATCTGTATACATTTTAAATGGTAAAATTCAGCTGCAGCCCATTATTTCACCTTTGTTTTCCTCACGACTCAAATACCAGAATACGTCACTCTATCATAGTGTTTATATATACTCCAGATGGTAGTGCTTTGCTTTTTTTCTGCAAGCTATGGCTTAAATAATGAGTCTCAATGCAAGCATTGCTAATAAGAGAGCTCACTTTATCTTGATTCAAATAGAGATATTTTAAGACATCTGTGAGGTACTATGTTCTTGGCTTTACTTTCCTAAGTTTTAAAATGATCCATCACAGATAACTAATATTAGTTAATGGTTAATAATAATCATAATAATCATAATAATAAAATGCCGTATAAGTAATTCCCCTTTTAAACTTAGAACCTTCCAGTAATATTGAAAGGAACATTGAGTTTGGCACTTTTTAGGTCAGAAAATAATTCAATTTAAATATGCTACCTTCCAGCCTTTCATCATGTGCTGGGAAATTTAGAAAGTGTACCACAGAATTATAATACAATAAATGCACAATTAAATTACATAACCAGATTTTTTAGAAAACTCAACAAAACTTGAATTAAATTCCAGGTTGTTTATATTGTGAATTATTTAGTTGTGTGTAAAGTTATATATTTCTAGATGACATAGGCGGTATGCGTTCCCATTTGGCTGCTTCTGTTGTAGAATGCAAAACAGCTTTAAAGGGAAAAGCAGACGTGGTAAAGAACCAATAAAACCGTGGGCTGTAAAATGTCAAGAAAAAATTAGCTAAATTGGGTTTATGGTCATCTGAAAAATAAGAGAATAAGAGAGGGTGAGAAATCACAATCAGTTTTAATTTTTGTTCAAAAAATCAAAAAATATGCATGGAGACCGTTTTGTGATATTTTGTGCTGATCTTATTCAGTACTGTTTATTTTTCCACTATTGTTCAAGACAAAGAGACCCCTGTCAGACACCTATTTTAAAAGTTATAGAATGAACTTGATGCGCCATCCTGATTAACACCCTGTTCACATTTCATAGTTCTGCTGTAACTCAACCCACCTGCACACCTGCTAGCAGGCCTGTTTACATTTGAATCTTTTTTCTGTTTGTTTTGTTCTCCCTGTATATCTTTTCCTGGCTTTTGGAATCAGGTTATGATAACCCTGTTATGTTTCTAGGGATAATACACAGTGTATATCTACTGGCTAGATTTTTTGATGGATGTCCTTTTTCTTGCAAAATAATACAACTTAGGGTCTTTTCACACCTATCATTTGGAGATATATGTGAATCCTCTGACAGTGATGTAATCACGCCAGGATGTGGATCAAACCAAATGGACTGAGACCACTAGGAAGGAGTTGTCTCGGTTAGTTTGAATGTGAACTCGGAAGTTTGCAACATTGTTCCACCAATCCTTCCGCAATGTCAAAGCAAATTCCAGTCCACTTGAAAAATAACCACTCCCCAGCGAACTAAACTGTGGAAGTGACGTACTGAAATACAAAGGAATTGCCCAGGTCTGTCGCTTCATTGACGTCCTACAAACTATTACCTGAGAGTGCAGTACATGTCTTCACTGAAATAGTCTATGCAAAAATATCTTGTTATGTGCTGTTTCTTCTGCAGTTGTACAATAAATATAGCAAATAAAAAAAGGTAGAGTAAGACCACAGCATGTCAAATATTCTCAATGTATTATTATTATTATTATTATTATTATTATTATTATTATTATTATTATTATTATAAACCAATATAATTCTGGTCTGAAAGAAGATGCAAGTGGACTACACAAACTAAGTAAATTTCATAGAAATTAAAGTTCGTTAAATTTCCTGGTTTGAAACAAACCTAAAAAAAAAGTTAATTTGCAAATAAACCACAATTTGAATTATGTGCAAGTGAACTAGGTGTGAAAGAGCCCTTGCATTCACATATGAGTTTATTTCACTCTCTAAGTAGTGTACATTCATAACTGCTACATAGATAGCTAATTAAATTCTTAACATTACAGATAGACTTTTCTTATTGCTTGTTCTCTTGGCCTTGGCATAATGAGGTTGTTAGGCCGACATGTCCATCCCTTTATGAAAGTCTGCTGTTATATTTGCATTATGTCCAAACTAATCATTTATTCATATATCAAAATTCAATATTCATATATTTTGAAATAGTAAGAAACATTCTTTAAATTGTTTCTAAATATGCCAGAAGTAATACCAGAAATGGATACCGTATAGGTATTACATTTAAAACATGAATGTTATCTCTATGTTATTTACAGATTTATCTTAAAATGGAAAATATTTATCTTAAATTAATGTCCAAATGTCTTCAAATTAATCAGTTATACAATAGTTTAAAATCAACTCAACTAAATTATCATTCAGAGATGTTTTTCCTCGTTTAACAAATATGATTGAAAGATAAATTAATTTTAACATACAAATTACTTCATTCTCAAATCTCAAGATTAAAATTTGCTTTATTTATATCAGAAATTATTTACGTGCTACTTTTATAAACACAGCGTACAACTATAAATATTATTCCACAGTTAACATTTTCCTGTAAAATATTTTGAGCTACTGTAAAATGTTGTAATCGTGTTTACTGTGATTCTTCTAGTACAACACTGTGAAACCAGATTTTTGTATGTTGTTGTTTTCATCATGCACACTTTCCTGACCTCCCCTCTTCTTCATAGCAAGGGTTGTGCCCAGCATATCACTTTTTTAGACATTTTGTAGCCCTTTTCCCTGGAGCATTAGAGTTTGGCACAACTTTGGCTGGCTGGGATTTGAACCTACAATCTTCCACATTAGTAATGGCACCCTCATACCCACTGAGACATTAGAAGACCCTATGTTACCAGGGAAGATACAAACATGTATTTTGTGATTGTGTGATTCTTGCATACCATGAACTAGACACTGGGTGATTTACAGTTACATACCATAATAATACAGTAATATACAGGCAAACTTTTTTACAGTGCACATTTACAGCAAGGTTACTTTCTTAATGTTTTAATCTTCATACCCAACTGACATTTTCTTAGGTCCTTCATTGCAGCAGCCCAAGGCTTGAACAGTACAAATCTGTGTGATATCTGTCTTACATAAACAAACCTGTTTTTAATTTAAATTCTCTGTAGTTCAGTAACAGTAACATATATATTTTTTTAATTAATCAATTAAAAGCAAGGTGTATTGTACAGAATACACATAGCTCATTTATTTATTTAACTCTTAACAAGAATATTTAGATTTATTTTCTGTGTGAGTATCAAGTGGAACCCCAATCATCATTGTTAATTACTCTCAATTTGCTTTGCATGGCATGTAGGTTTGAAGTTTATTTTTAAGGTGTAGGTTTTAGGCTGAGCTGCTCAGCTGTGCGTGGTATTGTTGCTGGCACTGTAATAGCTCTTTCCCCCTCGTAAAGCTGGTATTGAAGAGGCGAGCAGGACTGGCCAGACTCGGCACCAACACTGCTTCACCAACTGTCCACAGTCAGGCCAACTCAAGTGTGAAGGCCTAAGTGTGACCATGCAGAAGCATTGCTATTGCAGTGCAGACTCTTTATGGACTTCTGACAAACTGATGTCTGACATTATGATCTCCTGTTTCAGTTTAGGTTTGCAGCATTATAGAGTGCTTCAGTCATTTACAGTTATAATGAGAAGGAATTTGTAATCAGAGTTCAATTAAAAAAATATATTTGTGAAAAATATAAAACTGCATGATTGCAGAAATATATTATATTATATTATATTATAAACACAATCCTGTACCTTTAAGATTCCCAAAACCTTTAGAGGAAGTGGTTACATGCATAACTGGGATGGGTGAGATTGGTGTTCTGGTACCAGTAAATGTTCTCAATCCATCCAGTATTATAATTATGATTGTAGTTGCAATAGTGGTAGTATTTTACACTGCAAACACATAGTGCTTATCTTTCATTTTTGTTAGTAAAACTAAGAACAGACAACAAGAAATGTCTTCTGCTTACTCTGGCCTCTCTCAGCCAAGGGCCAGATCCAAGTCCCTGGGAAGGTCACAGCTTCTTGGTGTATTTGTGGTACACAGTGCAAAATGCCAAGTGTGAGAGTGTATCTGGGAGTGTCTGGGGACATTCACTGCATGAGGCAAACACTGCATGGCCTCCACTACTACAGACACAAATACGTGTGTGGTTGTGTGCTCTGTTTCTTTTTATTGCTTTACAAACTGATTATATAATATATTTCAAAAAATACGGTACCCAGTCATTTGTGAGTATGAAGAGCAATTGCTTACTTTCCTATCTTTTCTCTTTACTCCTGCAGCACTAGTAGTGACTTTATTAGTTTACATTGTAGCTCATTTGCTGTGTTAATGTTTGTTTTGGTTTGAAGGCTCAGTTTACAACAGACTGGAACGTGCCGGTGTGGTAGTACTTGCAAGAATTATTTGCTCTTCATTGAGGATTAGTTCTTGTCACCCTAAAGCAAGAAAATCAAGTTTCTGTCCTGCGTGTCTACTTACAATGCACCAGGTTTTAAATACTACAGTTTGTCAAACATGTACAGAGGAAAAATTTAACAAATTTGAAAACTAACCCATTGATAACATATCCAAATATCAGGAAGGCCTTTGGTTTGCAAATAGATTTTTGTTTGCCCAAAACAATGCACAGCTTTTGTCACTTATCTATGCATTTACATACATGTACAGACACTTGTGTTCTTTGTAATAAGCAGTAGGACTTTTAATTATTATTCAATTCATGGCCACATTAACAATTCAATTATTTCAAAATTCAAAATTCTCAATTAGACAAAATGTCGATTGTCAGTGTTTTTATGGAGCAATAGATCTCTGTGATACGTAGTCTGCTTGCTTGGCGCTGGCACAGAGAAACAGGTAGGAGATCCCTACATGCAGCAGTGTCAATCTATGAAATTAAATCATTAATATCTTGTACGTACGCAGTATTTATTTCTACCATTGAAACTGGTGCATGGAAAAAAAGGCAGTGTGTAGAGAATGAATCTGTAAAATGAAACAAGAAGCAAGGCAGAACTGCAGGCAATTAACTATGTGCAATGCAAATGACACAACTGTCTAATTAACAGACTGTATGGTTGAATTAGAAGATGGGTTGGTGGGGGGGCACTGGGGTGCTGACCTCAAACAATCATGTTGTGATTGCTTTTGAAAATCTCTACCTTAGAATATAAAAAGGGATCTAAAATACACAGTGAATAATATCCCAGCTCACCAGACAGTAAGAGCTGGAATCCATAGAACAGATGCACATTTTTTTCTGCATCTTAGAACTAATGGGTACATAGACCCTAACTTAATTGTCATTATTTCGTCCTTTCAAGATTAAAATAAAAGATAAAAAGGTTGCAGTCCTCAGAAAGATTAGAAGAAAGCCTCCTCAGTATTTTAAAGCAGATAATTTAGTAACCATTTGCATACTGTCACATACTGCTTTCTTTAAATTAGCTCGTGGACACAGTTTGAATTTGTCAATTACTCTGATTCTAAATTCAATTTGTTTCTTTTTTCTCCTTTCCAGGACCTACTGATCTCAGCATGAAGAGACAATTAGCGCCAAGTTCAGGCTCCTCCGGCAGCTCGGGTTCACGGCCGCAGCTCAACTCCACTGAAATCAATGCAGTCAGGCAACTTATTGCAGGCTACCGAGAGTCTGCTGCCTTCCTCCTGCGCTCAGCAGACGAACTGGAAAGCCTCATCTTACAGCAGAACTGACCTCTGAGAGCCTCACACCTGAGCAGAGAGGGTTTACTTTGAATTTGTTTTCATTATGCATTTTCTTCTTGCCACCCTTGGGTTGCACTTTCTATTTTTTTCCTTGCCTTTTTTCTTATTCATTTTTTGTGTGATTGTAAACCCCTTTGTTTGACTGCCATAGCAAAACCATGCTACACTTTACCCCCAAAGGCAGTCTCACACCACGGGCTGTTTTGAGACACTAAACTCTGGTACATTGTCAGGTACAGTTTAGCTGTTTTTGGTTTTCTAATTTCAGCCAAATGGGACCCACACAATAAGTGATGCAAATGATTTCCCTCATGTATTTTGTGAGGGAGGGGGTAAGAGTTTAAAAGAAAATGTGAAATGATAAGGTCTGATATGCACGTGCAATATTATTGAAGGGTGCTACTGACTGTTTTCTTAAACATACCTTTTATAATACAGTGTTTAATTGCGTTATTGTATAGTAGTGATAATGTGGGACCAACTTTGTGAAAATCAATTGTTTACTTAACCCTGTAGGGACCATTGATTTCTGGTATAGTAGCCATTGTACCACCCTGTGACTTTTGACTTGTTTTTCTTTTAATGTCTTCAAAACTCTTTAAAAAATTACTACTAGGTTACAAATATCTGGAGGACACAGAAAGCCTTTCCAATTACATTACTTGTACTTTTAATGAGAAAAATTACCTTGCACACATACCGGATTCTGCGTGAGTGATTGCCCCTTCCAACCTTGAAATATTACAATGCAAGTGGATATATTTATACATATATATTTATATATATGTATATATATATATGTATGTATGTATGTATGTATGTATATATGTGTGTGTGTGTGCATGTGTGTGTGTGTGTGTGTGCGTGTGGTTGTATTGTGTAATGAGTGGTGAACTTTGTGTCCAGTGGGTCTAAAACATTACACAGATAACCTAACATTCAGATGCACCAGTGTTATGCGTTGAACAGTTTTCCTCTGCTTTAGATGTTAGTGTATTATTTGGTGTTATGTTTCACACTGGACACTCCATTTCCAAATTGTGTAGATTTTTTCTTTTTCAACAGTGTTTTCCCTTTGGACATTATCACCACAGTCCAATGTTTTGATATGTTAACTGTTAGCATTCGATTTGGCTGACTGCACTAGTCTGTATGTTTGTGAACGCTGCTGTACCTTTACATTTTAAGCATGCCGTAATTGTTAATGCATCTATTTGTGTTCTGGTAAAGATTCTATAGTGTACCTGTAATGTCACAGTTGTCTGAGTCAAGGCACCTCCACCCTACGTTTGACTTATTGGCAGCCATATGCTGTCGGGGCATTGATTCGGCAGAATCCGGTAGCTTAAAACAATCTACAAAAACAACAACAAAGTGCCCAGTCTGTTTCAAGAACGTTTCTTTAGGCATTTCTACAAAATCCAATTCCTAAACAATCTATTATTTTGGATGTATCTATTAACTGATCCGCCGGCATTTTCTGTAAAGGAACGACCCATTTTTCACAGTTTTCCAATATGTTCAGGAGGTGTGTGATGAATTGGAACTTCATTAATGAAAAAAAGAGAGAAAAATCAAGAAACTATTTGGAAAGGTTCTTCCAAAAGAGAGAACACCAGTGTAAGAATGAATGGTTCAAGGCGAATAGTTGTTTCTATATTTTTACAATCTACCATTAATTACATTGATCAGAAGATCCAAAATATTTGAAAGAAACACAATACAGGTATGATTCATGAACACTGTAAACGTGGCTGATCCTCAGAGAGGCAGGATCTCCTCTCAAGCAGGGAAGATGCATACCCTATGGACAACAGGTGCAATGTTGTGTCTGTGTTGTAAATGATGTAATGGGAAGCCTTGTGAGTAATGAGTGAGAGGGAATATGATTCTTATCATCACTGTACTGAAAGTGTGTCCGTCGATTGAATAGTCCCTAAGAAGATAGAAAAATACCCCTTTCCCTCCTGATCACTGCAGTAATACAGCACTATACAGCTATACACACTCCTGTGAAGGCTTTGTGTAAGACATATCAAAGTGAAGCCATGTTCTCTTTTTTTCTACAGGTATAGTACATGAGCTTGCTCTGTGATTGCTGCTGCTTTGTTTTGAAATTATTATATATATATTTTTTTTCTTTTATTAATTTTGGCATTTGTTCTGTTTTTCCTGTGGGATGTAAAATATTGAATGTTGCAAGGTTGCAATTGACAATCTGAAATCTTTGCACTCTTCTGTATATTTTTCAATTACAAACTGCAATGAATTGAGGCTGTTTAATGCTTCTTAAGTAATTTATATATAGTTTCCATGCTAAATTCGGTACAAACCTGTTGCAACTGGATGCAGTTCTCACAGTTTTTGTAGATGTACTTTATGGGCTGTAACATATTTTTATACTGTTGAGTATATACATATTATTGATGTTTGTTTTGAGTTCGGTAGAAAGATTTATATGTTGTGAAAGTATTTTTGTTCAGCTTTTGTGATGAAAAATTGACCTTTAGAAAACTTAATTTTTACAGTGATGTTGCTTAACAGATTGTTTCTACGTGCATATGAAATTTGCCTTATTACATGTTAAATCCTATTTAATTTGTTTTGGTAAAAAAAGAATAAGAAAAAGAAAAAAAAATAAGATGGCAGTTGATCTAAATATAAATATTGCTGTTCCTGTTTAACAATATCTGACTATGATTGTGACCAAGTAATGTGCACTTTCTATTGTAATTGTGGACACATTCATGCATTTTCTAGTGTTTCTTACGTTTGTTGCTTAAAGTAAACTAAATGAGGACCTTTGTGATACTGTTGGTGATTATGTGAATAGTAAAATGAGATACATGTGGTTGAATTTTCAATAAATATTTTCAAAAGCTTCTCTTTTGCATACAGGTAATGCATATACACTCGATGTGATTTGCAGAATATAGTCAATACTATATTATTTTCTTGGATGTGTATGTGGGTTCTGGTTCATTTAGCTAAGCTCCCATATAAGGTAATCACTCATTAAACAAGATCTCTTTCACTATCCTTAAAGGCAACGCCTAGAGGGCTAAACGTCTGTTCATTTATTAAAACACAAAGGAGACGCTCATTTGCTTTTTATTTTCCCAATGAAGGACTCGGCAAATTAGAACGGTTCACCTGGGCTGTCATGTGACTATATTAACAAGGGCTTCAGTGGTGGATATAATTTCTTACACATGTGGTGTGTGTCTCAAAGGAAGAGGTAATGGAAATATCCTTCTACATTACGATTCAGGCCAGTCTGGGATACAGAAGCTACTGGCTGAAGAATGAATGCTAACAGCACCTCCTGCCATATTGGACACTTGGTTGAAAACAAACATAAACCACAAATAGTCGTGCAAATCACCAAAATACACAACGGACAAGATAGAAAAATATTAATGAGAATAAAGAATAACTATATAGGGGCCCTAAGATGACTCAACTAGTAAAGGCCTCCAGGTGAAGCCCAATTGTCCAAACAAGCCTTGGTGGAATATGGGCGATGACATAACTGACTTTGATCAGGACTCCCCACAGGGGGCAGTTGGCTGAGCACTCTCAGGGCTGGATGTGCTTAATGTTTTCTTGGCTTGCTGTATAATAACAACTGTGGCTTAGCAGGCCCCGGTCAGCCCACGGGGCCATCAGTGAAAGACAGATCTGTCCACCCTCCAGAGATGTGGCTCTGAAATGTGTGAAAAGAGACAGAATTCTTAAAAGCACACATTTCAGAGAATGCCTACATTTGTTTTAGTTTAAGACTCCAGATTGTTTATAATAATTGTGAAAATATATATATAGGTCTATATATAGTGAATATATATTCACATGTGCAGAATCCTGACATAGGCACAAGACAACAACAATGTATTGAGCTGAAGAGTTACAAAAACTAAAATCTGAATTACAATTCTAAATTCAGTTACTTTATTCGACACACAGCTGGTTGGAACAAATACTTTGGTCTCTCGAAGCTCGTCTCTCTGTAGTGTCATCACCCCGAGGAAAGGAACTCATTTAGCATCGCAAACTCGATCATTCCTGGAGATGGCAGTACGATGCAGATGTGTGTAGGCTCAAACTTTCTGTACAAAGAGAAAGGAGATAGTAAGTGATGTGCTTCGTATTTTGTTTCATTTTTCCTGTGGGCGAAGCTGCCAGCCTGCTCTTATAGTCAAATAGGCAAAGTTTGGCTGTTGTGTTCCTAGTCACTGTCTTCAACAATGTTAAACTAAGAATAACATTTTCATTTCCTGGCAGAAGAAAAACAAACATTTTAAAGCACAGGATAGAACTTAAATTGCTACATTTCAATCGTGAATGACTGAGTTGTTTACAGCAGAATAAGAATGCTCCATATTTCTTTCAACTATACATCCACAAGCCACAATTTGCTATAACATCCTATGATTTTGCTCTCCTGCAAAGCCAGGTTGGTAAGATAAATAAACACTTAGCCTCCTCTACTGTTTCCTGCAGCTGCGGACACAACACATGTTGTAAGGAATTAAAAGCCAAATGCAGTGGAGTCTTTTGTCTTTTCTGATAATGATCAGAGGACACACCTTGGCGCCATCACCATCTTGAACAGAACTCTGTTTAAATGACACATTTGTAGAATATAAAGCCAAGATGTTACCAGTGATAAGAAAAATAATTATATTCTTGAAATCCTCCGCTACTTGTTCAGTTAGACATGAACAATATATGAACCATCACTCTTTAAAAAATAGAAGTGCATTTATCTTTTATATCTCACAGCTTTCCTAATTTCAACCGATCGATTTTGAGGAGAATGTTGTGTAGCAAAAGCTTGGCTTGTTGAATATCAACTGGCCTTCATTTTAGAAATGAAATCTGAATTCTTAGATCTTACGTAACCCAGCTGAATGGGGCCTTTCCAAAGATTTATGAGCATAGAAGTGCCAAGTAATAAAGCTAACCTCCAAAATGTTTACTTGCTAGTTAACAAGTGCTCATGTTTGTAACAAATAAAAAGCTATTTAAATTCATTGCTTGCAATTAGCTACTGAAGGTAATCTTTTTATTTAGGTTGAAAGAAAGACATAACTATGGAAACGAGGCTTGAATCAAGGTATTGTGTTATTTATAATTATAGTAAGTATCTATTTGTGTGTGCATGTATGTATGTGTGTGTGTGTGTGTATGTCTGTGTGCATAGCTAAGGCTATAATTCTGTATTTACAGTGTGGACATTTAAACTGCATTGTGAAAACAGCTGGTGTCACTGAAAGCATATGTATAATTATCTCATCCAGAACTGACTGTTTTGTTATTACTTTTATGATGCTCAGGCATTAACAACATCTCAATAGTGAATATACATTTAAAAAGACTGAAATGTACCATTTTGCAGGTTGGGTTTTTCTTGGGTTCATCAGCATTAATAGTGCTAGTCCCAATATGTTCTTTCATAACCGTTTCACAAATGATGGCACTTTTTCACTTGAATTAGTTTATTATTAACTTTGTTCATATAGCATGGTATTATATACTGTTGCTTTTTTATTCTTTGCACTTCTGTTTAAATTGTTCCTTGTTTTATTTTGTTCACTGTTAAATTAAGGGCACTTTGATGAATTTGAGTTATATACTCATGTGCGTGTCTGTTCCCTTACTCACAATACATATTTGTGATTGATAAGATTCACCTGTTTTCCCTGGACAGCAGTTCACTCAGTTTCCTCTCGGCTCTCAGAAAGAAAATATCTATGTGCTACTGACAGAAGTTGACTTGGAAACTGATAGTGATAAGATTCTGCCAGGGAACAGTATAGTATCATATCTTCATATTAAATAGAACTTCAGAATATATAATATAGGTCCATGTGACACAAAGCAAATTCAAAAATAAAAATATACAGTGGTGCGTAATCCCAAAAATCTATATGAGAAAAAGGATCGCACCCAATGTGTATTTAAAGCTCTCTGGTAAAAGATCTCAGGTTGATATAATTAAATTGGGTCATAATAGGAATCCGTGTTGAGGTGAGAATATTGAACTGTTTTTAAAGCAGGAAGCACATTGGATATATCATCTGGATACAGTGTCTTCTGGTGGTCATTTATATTTCAATTACTTGGGATTTCTTCTTTATTTCTATTTCATTTGCGTGACCGATTTTGTCTATGGAGTCTATTGGTGTGGTGTGCTCATTCACACTTGTAACTGCTGGTGGGATATACATATACTCTTTTGTTTTGTTTATACTTATTTGGGAGAAAATAGCTGACAGACAGTAAGAGGCGAGAGGGGATGTGGGGGTTTGAAGAGGGAAAAGACAGGACGATCTCGGCATCATCTGCATAGAAATGGTAGGAGAATCCATGAAATGTGATGAGGGGGCCACCAATGAGGGATCAATCCAACTAAATCATGGTTCTTTTATAAATATGTGTGGTGATGTGCCATGTGGGGTTACATTTTCCAAAACTGTTGTGTGACGAAAAGTGAAACAGTTAGCTTATTACTTTATCATGTATTCAGAAAAAGTATAATTAATACACATATGAATAATATAAAAGATAGCTCACTTTGTAATATATTCAGTCACGGGGAACAAAGTACATAACATATGTCATAGTAACAGCATTTTGCATTATCCACCAAAGGACTTTTTTATTGTAAAAAAAAAAAACATTCTAAGCTGTATTTGTTGAAAATCAAGGATCCAGCTAAGATAATTATGCATTGATTTTTTTTGGTAGCATTTGCTCTTGATGGAAGATGTGCATAATCACAATTTTTAACTCGTGGAAGTTGGCTTTGGTGGGTCCAGTTTGCAAGGAAATCAAGCCTCATGATACACCAGTCCCATTTAATTCTCAAAGCCAAACGCTGTCAACAGTGCTTATGCAGAACAAGGCTCAGTGTATCTCCATGTATCCATTCTCCATTTGCACAACTGCCCCCATGAGACACACACATGGAACTCCAATTATTACCAGTCAAGCTTGTCTCAATGGCTTACTGGGTGAAATGCCAAACAAATACTTTATATTGTTTAATGCAAGGCTAGGAGAAGCAATGCATTCTAGTTAATTTGTTCATTATAAACTTGTTTCAGATTCCTTTACAGAAACATTTAAGCTTTCTTTCAGATACTGACTTAGATACCTGTGAAACTCGAATATTTTAACTTAGATTGAAATGGCTCTATAAAATAGGACTTGTTTATAAATTAAATAATCCTGAGTGTTTCCAAATGCTTCACTTTGATTCAATTTTCTATAATACTCAGCCACTACCCCTAATACATGTAATTAAATGTACAGGGGATGCAGGATGCCAGCAAAACACATGGACTGTAGAGTTTTTCCAGGGTAGGGGAGGTTTTATCAATGCTTGTATATTGCAAACTTGGCAAGTGCTTTTAGTTTCTCTATAGCACAGAGAAAAACAAACAATAGCTTTGCACCTTTCAACATATGCACATATCTTTTTAAATCAATTGATTTATACCTTGAAGTATAAATTTCCAACAGTACTTAAAGAAATGAAGGAAATTATTTATAGGCCACTAACTAAAATATTCCAAATGACACTTAGAACAGGGGATGTGCCAACTGACTGGAAGACGACAAATGTCAAACCAATCCACAAGAAAGAGGACAAAACTGAGCCAGGAAATTACAGACCGATCAGTCTCACCTGCATTACTTGTAAAATGTTGGAAAAAGTTATTAGACTGAAAATAGAGGAGCATCTTAATGAAAACCATAGTCTTGGAGATAGTCAACATGGGTTTAGACCAGGCAGATCATGTCTTACTAATTTAGGTTCCACACCAAAGACTGATCCTCAAATTGGAAGCTGTAGGCATTCAGGGTAATGTAAGTAGATGGATTATGAACTGGTTGATGTATAGGAAACAGAGGGTGTCGATTAGAGGAGTTGCTTCTAACTGGAGTGAGGTTGTTAGTGGAGTTCCACAGGGATCAGTACTAGGGCCTGTGCTCTTTCAAAATCTATATTAATGATCTGGACTCTGGGATAGTTAGCAAACTTGTCAAATTTGCAGGTGATTCTAAAATAGGTGGCTCAGCAGATACAATCTCGGCAGCACAGGCTATTCAGAGGGACTTAGATAATATTCAGTTGTGGGCCGACACCTGGCAGATGAAATTCAATGTGGACAAGTGCAATGTAATACATGCAGGTAACAAAAATGTCCACTATAATTACACTATGGGAGGAATAGAACTAGATGAAGTAACGCATGAGAAAGACCTAGGAGTCTATGTGGACTCCTCACTTTCTCCATCCAAACAATGTGGGGAAGCAATAAAAATGTCAAACCGAATGTTAGGGTATATTGTCAAAAGTGTAGAATTGAGAACAGGGGCAGTAATGTTAATACTGTACAATGCACTAGTTAGAGCTCATCTGGATACTGTGGACAGTTCTGGGCTCCACACTTCAAGAAAGATATCGCTGCTCTAGAGGCAGTTCAGAGGAGAGCAACCAGACTTATTCCAGGTCTGAAGGGAATGTCCTACTGAGAGACTGAGGGAACTGAACCTTTTCACCCTGGAACAGAGGAGACTAAGTGGGGACTTGACTCAAGTCTTCAAAATCATGAAAAGCATCAACCACATCAAACCAGAGGAGCTTTTCCAGATCAGCAGGGACACACGCACCTGGGGACACAAATGGAAATTGGGCTTCAAGGCATTCAAGACAGAAAACAGGAGACACTTCTTCACACAGAGAGTCGTCACAATCTGGAACAAACTCCCCAGCAATGTGGTTGAAGCTGAAAATTTGGGAACATTTAAAAATAGACTGGATAGTATCCTTGGATCACTTAGTTATTAATGGACACCAAACGAGCACGATTGGTCCAATGGCCTCCTCTCATTTGTAAACTTTCTTATGAAGTATACCTATACACTTTAAATACATGCACCACACATATATCAAAACATATTTAATTTGAATGAATATAATGAATTTATTTTAGTTGAAGGTGTCAATCGCCATCACTGCATGTTACAAAGACGACATGAGGTCATATATCCTATGACAGCATCCTGATGAGCAGCCAATCAGAAGGCGATGTATCTATCTATGTGAGATCCACCAATGAGGAACGTACCACGAAGGCCCAGACTGTGGCCCATAGCTGGAAGTAAGCCAATCAGCGTTCGTATTATTTCTCCTTAAAATGCAGTGCCCAAACTGAATTTGCTGCTCTGCCTGCTCTCCAGCTCCAGCTCTTGTGTTTAACGTATTCCTCAAGCTAGCGTTCTAAAGCAGTGCATTTAGTTTTCAGTTTTATGTACTTGCTTTTATATGAAATCCTTGCTTTCACATTTATCTCTATTGATCTCTCATTAAGATATTTAACTATACGCATGTTTTGTGATTCGATAAACAGGAATTATAAAATGCCCTTGTTAATACTTTGATCATTTATGATTGATCCTAGCTTTAGAATTAATCTCCCTGGATATGTTCAGTTTATTTTACTTGAAAGAATGGAGTTTATTTATTTATGTAGTCATTAACAATTTTTACATTTTACATTTACACACAGAACAAAAACAATTTAACTGCATGTGTCTGGTTTCTTTGAGATTCTGTAGGAATCTACCAATTAAAAAATTTCACTAAATGTAAACTGTTATGCTTAAAAGTATACCTTTCTAGGTACATTAACTGTGCAATATACCAGACCACACTGAGATGCAATCCTTAACAAGTTGTGGTTAAAAAAGGCATTTGTGAAACAGCTACCACATTCACATCCTGTGGTTTGTTTGTTTCCAGTGAACATGCTAGTGTACCGAGCACTGAAAAAAGGGCCTGTGTGACCCCTATTGACGAACGACTTTTGACTTCTCTAAACCTTTGGTGGCTAACTACATTAACCTGAATCAGGACAATCTGAAAAGGAATGTATTTGGCAGTGTTCTCTGAAGTGTTCCTGAGGCTAAAATAACACATTTTCCAGCTCTGTCTCTTAAGGAGAACAGTGGACTGCTGTTCAAATTGCAGTGCCAACAGGGAATGACTCACATCTCCGGCAACAAATGTGCCTCATTCCCTAGAGGCTGTTATTACAGAGACCTAGTACAACATGCCAGACCAAGGAAAGCTTTACCAATGCACCCAGACACTTCATTATCTATCTATTCCTAATCCATGATAGGGAATTATTATCTCATCCAAATGGTTGAACCCCAAACCTGGAATATGCATTACTGTTTGCAATGCTGTGTCTATTAGTATTGTGTACAGCCATTCAAATAACCAGAGACACGTATATATGAAACACATCCATAGAGAAGATACTCTATCTAATGATTTCACAAATTATAAGGTGGCACAGAACTGCATATATAGAGTGCTACTTAGCTACAGTTTAAGTTAGCGATTCAACTTTGCATGCAATTAATGAGCAATATGCAATCAAATTTGGTGTACTGCTAAACAATTATTGCTGTGCGGTTGTGTTCCATGTTAAGAAATAGCTTAAGGAATAAAATAGCTCATGCAAAACCACATTTTAGAATATAAAATAGTATTATTCATTTTAATTAAATGTTAAATTCAGCTTCAAATGCCGAATTCTGTGATTTCAGCCATCGGCTCTAGCCCCTGGACAACAGACTGCTTCCATCAATTCAGATATTTAGAATTTAGAAATTGCAATTTATTCTTTGATACAAGTCTTAGTCTTAAGTCTTAGGACTTAGTCTAAAAAAAGTTTGATGTACAGTGCATTTTTTCCACAAATAACTAATCAATGTATTTTCATAGTGGTAGTTGCTATAAATGTAGGCATTGTGCATAGTGCAAAACTACTCAAAATCCATAATTAAATGTAAGACCACTTATGTAATCTATTTATTAAATGTCCTTGAGGATGAATATGTGTAGGGATGACTAGAAGGCCCTGAGACAGATGATCAGTGAACTCACTTCCCCTGTAGTATTGAACAGAATCATGATGTATCTTCTCACGAACATAGGGGACAGAAAAATATACATGTGAAGAAAAAGGGAGGACACTGAAATGTGACACTTGAAGACAAACTTTTAGGATATCAATGGCGTAAATCTTTGAGAAATGGATTATGATGTTTTTCTACAACTTGTTTCCCAAATGGATGTCATAATCAGTTAAATATTGTACTAAGATTTGCCATAGGCATGAATACATTATGGGCAACTAGACACATATCTGAGAAAAAAGATAAGTGGAATTACCTGCTAGTAATGTAATTTCTGAAAATATAATTTCTTAGCAGATAAATTGCTGCCCAATATTTACATTAAAGTCCCTTAGATGGGTTTGCCACGGCTCCTCTATCTCATGCACAATAGTGATTTCTGAGCTTTCTGTGTCCGTAGTAGATGGTGCAGCAGTGATTTGAGAACTGTGTTTTTGAACAGTTTAAAAAAGCATATGAAATTATGGCAAAGATAGGGAGTTTGAGAACATGTGTTTGCTTAGTACTTTAATATTTAATAAACATTGTTTGAATTTATACAGCACTTTTGGACATGCTTTATATTTCTAATGTGCAGAGCGGAGTCTTACCAGAAGAATACCTGTAGGGATCCAGAGCCACTGGAAAACCTTGAGTGTCTGGGGAAACACCAGAGGTTCAACAACCCTGCGTGAAAAATAAATATATAAGAGAAACACAAACCATGTAAATATAATTTAACCAGCAAACACACACATTTTAGTGGTTAAATGAAAGGAAAAATACAAATATTCACAGAGGTCAGTGTTTTGAAGCTTCCCGCTCTTTCAAACATTTAGATCTCCAAAACAATCATTTATTTTGTGCTGAACATCTCAACCAACTTTATCCTAAAGGTTGTTGATATAGTCGAGGCAGGGTTTGTGCTGTTTTTTTTTTTTCATTTTCCATTTTCCAGTCGTGCAACATTGTGCTTTTGAGAAATGTTGAGAAAAACACAGTCTATACATATTTAAATGAGAATATATACATATATACACATATACATACATATACATATACATATGTATATACATATTCAATAGTTTATTGTGAGGCACTTTTTATTCTTATGAATTTAATAGTGGTTGTAGCACCTATTTCTGTCAGCACATAAAATGCACTATTTGCCTTTCATAAACCCCTCCATCTACCCTGCTTATTAATAACCTTCTTCATAAAGTAACTTTCTTGACAATATCTAAATCCTGTGTTTGCTGCCGCTTCTATATTTTATTTGCAGTGTATATTGAGTATTACCTCATTCAAGCAAGATAACTGTGGTACAGAGTGTGCTGGTAAACCATGACACAGGCTGTCTGTGTGAAAAGCAAAAAGCATGGAAAAGCAAAGCACATGCATTTGATGAGCACAAGGAACTTGCAGAATTACCAAAGTACTGAAAATGTACAGTGGGAAGCAATAATTGAAACTAAAGGAAAGAGTAGACAAGGAATGCTGGAGCTTATTTATTGCCATGTTTCCTTGGTGTTACTGACTCAAGTTTACAAAATGTGGAAGGAGATGAGTAATTGCCTGAGGTCTGCGAGGGGAGGCTGGCAGGTGCTCGCTCTGCGCTCAGGCCTGCTGACTCGAGGAGGTGGCGGCTCATAGGATGAAGAGCACCTGGCAATCTCGTCCTTAGCAACACAGCCTTTAATTGCTCCAGAGCAGCAGCTGCCAACCTTGTTAAATAAACAACAGGTTCTGCACCTGTTCTGGTGAAACCTGACCCCTCGTGTCTAGCCAATCAGGTAAGGGACAGGTACAATCTGCCGCCATTGCCCCCTAGCAGAGAGCAGCCTTAGGGATTAGCATTCATCTGTTAACTATGGCCATTATAAATGAGATGGTGAAGATTAAAGGCACACCAATTAGTTTTCCTCCTCAGAAGAGGTCACTACTACATTGTATGGGTACTAATACTTCACTGCATCTATTTTTATGTGAAAAGGAGGCAAAGGCTGTGTGAGTGATACAATGTTTTATTTTATTATTTTAACACTTTTAAATAAATAATGATTCGAGTTGCCAAAAGGAAGACAAATCTGGATGTTTTGTACTTTTTCCACTATCCAAGAAGTAATGACAGAATACATCCTGAAACTCTGAAAGAGCATTTAAGTGATTTAACCATAATATTATGAACTGAGCTGGTTTTCCTTTAAGGTAAAGGGCTTAAGAAAAACAGGCAAACACAGAAGCGATAACACTGTGGCTTCATGGTGTTTTACTGGTGCAAAAATAGCAGAAATTGCAAACACATAAGGTACACAATATAAAGAATCATGTTCTGTTGTGCAATGCCATACAACATCCACAAGAGGACAACTTGTGTGTGGAGGATTTGTGTGATAATCACCTAACAAACAGCCTAAATCACTGACATCAGAAGAAAACACAACTTTCTAGTGCCCTAAAATGTTATGGCATGATCAATCAGTATAAATATGCTCTAGGAGATTAATTGGACCAAATTAACATACACAAATGGCGCTACACTGCTTAGATTGTGTGACAGAATGCCTGGACAGGTGCGATTGCTAACTGGGTGCAGTCTGATGAGAAAACACACATTGTCCAAAACATAGTCGACAAAGCTACACTTCAAGTCCAGAATGCCTACAGTCCAGCTATAGCACCAGTTGACCCTGCAGCTTTCCAAGAAGACACAGGGAGATTTTAGTGTTTGGTGAACTGAGGATTACCCATCCATTTTCAGCTCATCCACCTTCTGGCGATGATTGCAACATTTTGAGACTAGTTATATCCAGTGTATAGGTGATGTATTGGGTGAAAGCTTTTACTGGATGCACTAAGTTGGAGCCTAGTTCTGTTTGTAAACTTCCAGGCAGAACAAAATTAAAACCTTCAGTGAGTTACTCACAAAAGAGATATTGGAAATGTCATTTTTCCCCCCCAATCCATGTGTACACGCAGATACCTCTGTCCGAGCTCCAGTTGTATTTGTGATTACTTTCCTGGCTTTACATTTTTAATATTATTAAAATATGATGTAGGAAGCACACCAGTTAAATAGATGTACGCTGGAAATTCTGATTATTGTATTTCAGTAATTTTTACTTTAATGGTAGAATAATAGCTATATTCTTTGTGGTTAAGTGTGAGCCATAATGTAGAAATGCTCAGCATGGTGCTTACAGTGTACAGACGGTGTTGGTGGTGGTTAGTCATGTGACGAGGAGGAGGTCGGTGATTGTAGGTGGGGAGGCAAGTATGAATAATACATTTATAAATTACTTTAACAAAGTTACATTAACATCTGACACAATACTTGACACGTCAACAGACCTACTATAAATTCATCTTTAATTTGCAGCATCTCACATGAGTGGTTTTTAAACTCTTACCAATACCATGTTATTAACGTATCTGCACTTACACTGTGTCAATACTTGAATGATTTCTTAGCAGAAGAATCTTTTAACCACTACACACACTCCAGAAGAGTCCTTCTCTCAGCCCAGCTCTCTGCTTAATATGTTATCTTCATTCAATTTGACAGACAATCTTCTAGTCAGGAAATTAATTTACTTGACTAAATATTTCTGAATGGATTAAAACCTTCTAAATATAGGACCAATACATTTTTCACTCATATATTATTATTATTATTATTATTATTATTATTATTATTATTATTATTATTATTATTATTATTATTATTATTACATTGGAATTTAAGTTTTACCTTTGTTCCATGATCATGAAAAGCAGAAGTAAATCAGTTCTCATTATGAGGATAATTAATACAAACAAAGCAATGTTTTTTTTAACATTAACTCAGTTGAATATGAAGTTCTGTATGTTGAACTACAGCATCTACTTATCCTTCATTATTGACAGAATAGTACGAAACCTGAATTTATATATATAGCTGAGATAGCTGAGTTACTGAAATTAAAAACAAAATAATGTTCTATACACACACATGACTCTGGCACCCCTGCATGTATTGAATGATGTTCCTTGTGTGTAAACATCTTTTATAAAGAAAACAAGGAATTAATCCCCTTTATCTGTTGAATTCTCATAAGTGAAAAGCCTGAAAAACACAATTATTCTATGTATTCTTAAATGTTTCTTAAATGTACAATATGGCAATGCCTCATAAGGCAGATAGAAGTGAAAAGAAAATGATTCTCATCCCTTTCCTTTTACTTTTAAGAATTCATGCTGTGACACAACCTTAAACTTCCAGGTTTCCAGCTGAAAAGCTGTCACTTGCTTTATTTTAAATAAACTAATAAGTTACCACATTAATTGTCCACCTTTTTAATTGCGTTACCAACTGTAAATGTGCTTAACGCTGATTGTTTAGACCTTTACACTATATCATGTATGAGAGAATTAGACTGATGTTGTACTTAAGTATAGCTATAACAATGCTGTTATATGTATGTCATTACTACAGAATGAAAACAGAAGCAAGTGCAGAATGAGGAAAGGCTATTCTGTCCTGGTACATGGCTATATGGTCCTGGCTATATGGTACAAAGGTAAGCGGTAAATTGCCAGAGGGAAAAAAAACAGTTTAGGTTATCTTTCAAGTCGGAAGCACTGCCCAAGGGGAAGGGGTTTCTGCGCACTTCCATAGGAACCCGATCGAAACGTCACTCTATCAAAGCTGCCATTGACCCCTGCGCTCGTCACTCAGAACAGGTCCCTTCCCACTTCCTGTTCTATAAAACATGACGTCAGTGCAGGTTCGTCCTCTTTTGCCATTTTGCTGGACCCAAGAACATGAGCTCTCTATGTCTTGTCTTTGCACTAGACTGTATTATTATTGCTTGTTGTTATTCACTGTTTTCTGGTTGGTTGGCTTCACGGCTGTGTTGTTCGCCACCATCTTACTAGTGTCAGTCTCTATTTGTTTATGTATTAGTTATTTGATAGCTGATCCATTTATGTTCCTTCCCAGCACCGGGGCTTCGCTTGCACACACCTTGCCCACCTGGAGTGGTGAGGTCCTCTGCTCAGTCTGTCTGGGCACCTACAAGCGGGTGCAAATTGGTTGTAACTTCCACTTCTGGTTCCACTACGGCGTGCCTGGAGCCCTGGCCTCCCACTGGGCACCACCGCAATCGCCACCGTGCCCGGCAATCTCCCACTCCAGTGAGTGAAGGTAGGGGCTCGGGGAGAGGCGGAGGTCCAGAGCCCATCTCCTCCTCCAGACATGCAGCTTTGGAGACAGCTGTGCCTCCCACGGCTGTTTCTCTGACTGCGTCTGCTCCCTCCGCGGCAGCCGCTCCCCCTCGCCTGACAAGCCCGCGGTACAGAATCTGCGCTCTGCTGGCCTTGCAGGCAGCACATGCAACACAACAGGTGTTGCCCCCCCGACACCATGACCCTCTACCGCCGGCCGGTTCACACCTCGCTGCTGGAGTCTGAGGGGAATCTGTCTGCGCCATCCCCAGATGAGGGCAGTAGACAGGCCACCTGGGAGGAGGACCGCCTGTCTCTGGGTCCGCACACGGACTCGGGGCTTGAGGCAGAGCTCATGGAGGAGAAGCTGGTCTTACCCACCCCTCCTACTCTGTTGAGCGAGGACATCCCTCCTGCTCTTGCGGGACATGAGTTCTGGGTGGTGATTCAGAGGGCCGTGGAGTGTCTCCAGCTCCCCTGGCCCTCTGATCCTGCCCCACCACGCTCCAGGTTTGAGAGAGGTCAGCGTTGGCAGTCTGCGGAGCCACGTGACCTGGCCTGCCTCAACAGGTAGTGTCGCATCGCAGAGATGCGGCTTGGAAGGGTGTATGAGGCAGGAGCCCAAGCAGCTTGCCCTGTATTTGGCACAGCTGGCTGAGCCCTCGGAACATGACGATGCATCACCAACCCTTCCCCCTATCTCGGAGATAGCGGCGGTGGCTGACCAGCGGGTGACAGTGATGCACCAAGGGGCAAGGGCGACTGGGCGATCCCTGGCAGCCATTGTGGCAGTGCGCCACCGGCTCTGGCTGTCCCAGGCACAACGGGTTCCTGAGGTAGACAGGACCTGCCTCATGGACGTCCCTATCTTGCCGGGCTTCACTTTTGGCCCCTCTGTGGAGGAGATGCTCTTGCGCACCCTCCAAGATAGACAGCAGTCCCTGCAGCTGGCCCAGGTTTACCCTGTTGCACCCCAGGCCCAGCAGCACAGGCAGCCTGTGGCAGCTCGCCGATGGGGAGGCCCCCCGATCGCGACTCCCAGGCTCCAGCCCAGGCCACAGCCCTGCCCTCCTGCCGACCTCTGCCAGCGTCTCTCTGGCAGGCAGGCACTCCCCAGGTTCACCCTGACCCCCGGCACCCTATGGCAGCTAGCGGTAGGAGGAGGCCTGGCCCAACCCCACCTCCCCCAGCACCTGAACCGCGACCCTGAGGCATTCCAGTCTCTGGCCCACCCTTACACCCCCCAGCAACTCTCAAATTGGCAACTCCGCACCCAAGACTCTTAGGTGCTCCAAATTATATCAGTTGGCTACTCCCTACAGTTTCAAACACGTTCACCCCCCTTCCGAGGCAGGGTGTGGATGAGATTGAGGGACCGCCGCTCTCCTGGAGAAGCAAGCAATCCGCAAAGTGAGCCCTCCAGGGAAGCACAAGGGATTCTATTCCCCATACTCCTGATTTCCTCTCCAAGTCTGCCCCTGTTAAGTGCATCCTGATGGAGCTATTGAACTATGACTTCCAGTTGAGCACCCATGCGTTGCTCCTGGACTTGCCGACAGCCTGTTGATGTGTTCCCAGGGTCTGTCATGCGGTCTACATGCAGTTGCCTTACAAGGCTGCCTTGTATATAGTTTGTTCATTATTGCATTGTGTTGCGGTGGTGCAGGTGTGTGGCTTGTACCCCGCTATGTATATATAACGTGTAAACAGCAAGACTGTGGCTCCACTCTAGCCTGTGTAGAATGGAGCTCACTGCCACTGATCTCTGCTGATGGCGCTCAAGTTGTTCATCTCGCTGTGTACATAGGTCCTTGTCCAGCAGGTCTATGGCCCGCTCTGGCTGTGTGCCATAGAGCAAGAGACCGCTGCTGCTGTCCTTGTTGCGCTGTGTACATAGTTCATTTGTCAGCACAGTAGAGCTAATGTTGCCCTGCATTAGCTGGTCTAATCCTGTGTTCCGTGGGTGGCACATGAGTCTCATTCAGACAGTCACAGTTTACTCAGTTTTGATCGGATTTCTTTGTAAATAGGCTTGTTTTGTTCAGAACAAAATTTATTTATATATATTTTAATGTTCTATCAAACACAGAGAAGGTAAGATCCAATTCTGTAAAATTGTTGTGTATTAGTACACTGTGAACAGAGTTTTCCATCTTGACATTTTGAGCTCTCTACGGGTGTGTGTTGCTTCCACCAAAACGTGGATGGTCTTGTTTTGATCAGTAGACTGACTGGTTCCAGAATATGTCATAGTTGTCAATATTTTCTGAGATTTTGTATTCCTACTCAAATCAAGTAACCCCCCGTCCCCCCATTTCAGAATGCGGAGGAGGGGCGTAATTGCGGGGGGCAGGGATTAAAACCACATTTTTCCCATCAGAGAATGCTTCACATCATTATGGGATACCAAACACTTGGCAAACACAACAGTGAAGATTACACATGGGATGAAAGAGAAGTAAATGGATTTGGTGACCTTTTAAGGGTTCCAGAGGGGTTTGCCAGCTTAAAGTGTTACATTGTTAAACAAAACGATTAAATTATTTATTTTTTTATCTCTAATTGTTTATTTGTTCTATGCTTTAATTTCAGAGTACATTGAGACATTAAATTGTGTAAACTTCAATAAAAACTGTTAAAATGTTGATGTTCTAAAACTCTATAGTGCATGTTGATGGGAGTTTAAATCTACCTGTAATGACTTTGAAACATATATAGCCATTCCCCTGTACCCAATATTTTCATTCATAAGTAATTTGTTGAAACTCCCAAGGGAACAATATTCGACAGAGTTGAAGCCTCCATATTGATGAGTAAATTAAGACCTGTGTTTTAAATTTAGTTTGGTAACTGTATGGACAAATAAAGTATGCATATTACTATATTATCAAAACTCTAAAGTACATTATACTGAATACAATTAAAGTCGACAATAGTTCTGATCAAATTAAGTCATATGTTTCCAGTTTTGGAGCTGCTAATCTACTTCTCTGAGTGCATAAGTATGTGATGGGAAAATCTGTGGATTCTGTACTTTATATAAAATTAGTGTGTTCAATATATTTAACACAGAATCTAATAAACAAAAGAGTGGCCCTCCAACTCAAGTGGGTCATCATAACTGGTTTTGAAGGCTTACACTGCTTAATACTCTAGTACAAGGATTCCATTAAATGAGAAAATAATAAGGATTTAAATTATAATTAAAACTTAATTAAGGCAAGCAATTTAAAATAGTTTTTTGAAATGTGCAGTTTTAATACTCCTTCCACAATTATTTAATTTTATATCTTCACTAAAAGAAAATGAAAAGCGGTCAGGTAGTATATCAACCTGTATACTTTACATTGCAACACACTATATATTGAGTTTCTGTCTTGGACAAACAGCCCTGGGAAATGAGAAAATAGATGTGATATATCATATGCTACCAGGGAAAAGATGGCAAAATAAATTATTAAAAGTGGAAAGAATAGTCTCTCAATGTTGCCTTAAACATAAAATATGGTCATGTACACCTAAAGCCCCTAGTTCTGTCACTGGACACTGGCTGTACATTCCCACACTCCCCGACCTCCTGTCCCTCATTGTCATGTCTCATTCCCACCCTGACCACTGACCACCTGACTGCACCTTCTTAAAAAAAAACATAATTTCACTGGCCTGTGGACTCACTCCGTATGATTAATTTCTCTGATTTACAAACCTATAAACTGCCTGTTTAGTGACACTGCGTACATCAGAAGATCAGATCACAAGCAGCACTGTGTAAATCAGACAATGCAGGCTAAAACAAGAAATGACAAGTTCGAAGAGGACATATTTGCATATTTATTAATCATTCACATTTGCACTCCACAACACAATATTAAAGACAACTGACACATGATTAAAAACACATATGGAAACATAATTTTGGCAAGGTAGCCATTACACATTTTGTTCTGAAAGAGTTGCTCAAGCAAGAAAGGAAAGGAATGTATCCTACAATTGAATTACTCCTCTGGTTAGGGTAAAAATGTTTGGTGAAAATACCTTCTTTAGCTTTGGGGATCTCAATAATCTCTTTCACTGATATGACATCTTCTATGGCTTCCAAAACATTTCTGTACAGTTCAACAATAGTGAGGCCCAGGAACTGGCAAACTAAACATTTCTATTGAAATAAATTACAGGAAATCATTCCAACCATACTTTATTCACATAACTAACTAGCTGAACCTTCTGTTGGAGATTGCTGACATAATTAATAATTAGTTGGAACAAGGATTTGAAATGAAGTAGAATGAAAGTATCAAGGTTGTCTGCTCCTATTCAATGAATTAATAATTCCCACCACTCCACAATGCCAGACCAAGGAACAGTCTGAAAGGGAATGGCTGCATTAAACAGAAAACTGCTCACATTAGTGGGACATTTTGTCAGGTATTGCATTATTACCTTCTTAGATGTTTTAGTCCTGCACTTTTACTTTAGAATGCAACCTGTATTGGTTAACACTGAAACAATACCTTAAGCTAGAGAGAAGGTCAAGCTTTAGGAGAATGTCAAATGAATCTGTAAATGTGCAATAGTCTTTCAGTCTAGTCAACATCATTCTCTCAACACGTTTAAATATGCTATACATTATGTCCAATCCTAAGGTTCTTCATAGCAGAGCATTTTTCTTAAGCCGGACTTTCATTTAAATAATAATTTAAAAAAACAGCACATGAACTAATCTTATGTATTTATCCTGACACTGACAGGCTTAAGAAAAGTAAATAAAAGAAATGCAGCTGTGCTTAACTGTACAATCCCATCTTGTATATGCAGATCAGAATAGCACTTTTACAGTCGCCTTGGTAACATATCCATGGCAACAAAAGTGCAATGTCGAACCTTGGAATCTAACGGACTGCTCCGATCTCTGGTGGGGTAATGTGTGCGAAACGCCAAGAGTAGCCTCACAGGGACCAATCAGTCCACATGAATTAGGTAACAAGGAGACTTGGTGTGGATTTGGATAGAACTCAGTCAAAATGCTGATGTAAATTTATATTACATTTTGTTCCTTATTCAGCGCAGACAAAATCATTGAAAAACACGGAGTCTCTGAAGATCCAGTTTATTAATATATATATAACCCTAACCCTGTCTTTAAATATAATTATTAATCAAAAGAATACACAAAAAATATCAACAAAAACTTTTGCTTATGGACCCCAGAGACTTGTAACCAAAAAGTAAAGAGGTTTAATACTACTTATACACAGATACATATTGGTCCTCTTTCTTCCCTACTAACAGAGTATTTTAAGTCAATATACCTGGTTTGAAGTAATGGTGCAAGATTGAGACTAATGTCTAGTTATCTTTCAAGTTGGAATCACGGCCCAAGGGGGAGGGGTTTCTGCGCACTTCCGTAGGAACCCGATCGAAAGCGTCACTCTATCAAAGCTGCCATTGACCCCTGCGCTCGTCACTCAGAACAGGTCCCTTCCCACATCATGTTCTATAAAACGTGACGTCAGCACAGGTTCGTCCTCTTATCCTCTTTTGTGAGCTCTCTGTGTCTGTGCTTTGCTTTTTCTTCCGTGTGCATGTATGTGTTACAGATCCCCTGGCCTTCTGACCCCAACCCCCCATGCTCCAGGTTCGAGAGGGAGCACCGGATGCAGCAGCCCACAAGGGCCCTCCCGCTACTGCTAGACCTCCTGGAATGAAGAGAGCCACCTGGGACCGTCCAGCAACGGCCCCCGCCCGAACCCATGGTGCCTGGTGGACTTCACACCATCACCACAATGGTCTCCTTAACCCCGCTGTCTGCGGAGTCAAGTGGCTTGGCCTGTCCCGACAGTCAATGTCGCATGACGGAGACCCTGCTCCAGAGGGACTATGAGGCTGGAGGCCAAGCGGCTTGCCTGCGTAACACTGAAAGCCTGCTGGCCTTTTACCTTGCCCAGCTGGCTGAGGCCCTGGACCCAGTCACTGCATCACAGGCCCTGCCCCCTATCAGAGATAGCGGTGGTGACCGTCCTGCTGGGCAATGTGATGCGTCACGACGCAAGGGCAACTGGACGTTCCTTGGCGCCGCCAACTCTGGCTGTCACAGGCAAGACGGGTGCCTGTCAGGGACAGGACCTGCCTCTTAGATGCACCCATATCGCTGGGCTTTACTTTCAGACCCTCCATGGAGGAAATGCTGACACGCACTCCCCAGGAGAGTGAACAGTCCCTGCAGCGAGCCGGGGTCTACCCGGTTACACTCTCGGCCCAGCCTCTCAGGCAGCCTTCAGGAGCTAAATGTCTCCCAACCTTGGCTCCCAGGCAGCAGCCCAGGCAGCAGTCCCGCCCCCCTGACGATCTTTGAACCGGCAGGCAGGGTCCGCCCATGGCAGCCCGGCGCCAGGCCTTATGTCCTGGCCCAGGAGGTCCGGCATGGCATGCATCAGGAGGATGGCTGGTGGACCTCCGCCCCCTTCCCCTCCTGCGCTTCGGCCCTGTGACATTCCAGCGGTCTCTGGCCCACCTGTACACCTCCCAGCAACTCCAAACTATAACAGCTGGCTACTCCCTGTAGTTTCAGTCCCATCCACCCCCCTTCTGAGGCATGGTGTGGATGCGAGTGAGGGACCTGTTGCAGTGTGTGGCACTTCACATAGAAATCGCTGCTCTCCTGAGTGTGACTGCGGTCCTTGCTCCTGGGCAGCCCAGGTTGACCCCAAGGGGCCTCTGTGGCTCCCATCTAGAGTTGTGTTGCTGAGGCCCCTAGCGGTCACCTCGGGGCAGGCTCCCTTATCAGCTCGATGCCTCCTCCCTTGTGATGATTTAGTTATACAGTAACCCCTGTTACACTGTCCAAGGGTTGCAAGGTCACGCGGGAGTCCTGGCTCCCGGCAAAAGAGGACGAACCTGCACAGACATCATGTTTTATGGAACAGGAAGTGGGACGGGACCCGTTCCGAGTGACGTGCGCAGGGGCCAATGGCAGCTTTGATAGAGTGACGTTTCGTTCAGGTTCCTAGATAAATGAAACTATTTTAAATAAAAGATCATTGAGTCCCCCCTATTTGATTTCCAAATAAATTAAAAAAAATTTAAATGAATACATCTATTTGTGTTTCATAGATGATACTGAAAACATCTTAATCGTGAAACAATCCTTTTCTTATCAATATCACAGCTCTCTACATCCCCCCCTGCATCTTCAACTGTCATAATGGCTACATTAGAACACAGAAAATGTTGTTAAACAAGTTATATTTTCATGCACACAATAAACTGACATTTAGATCTGCAACAAATGATTGATAAATACCTAGCAAGGTAAGACAACATTATAATGATTCTTTTTTCATTTTACATCAAACACTCAATACAATTGTTATATAGCAAAACAATGCAGAAACAGTGGCCCAGATGTTAGGTGTCAGCTACTTAGTTTTAAATGGCAAGTTTAGCTCTAACATTGTGGCGTTTAGTTTCTCTTTATTTATTTTTTTAAAGGGGTTAGGGGAGCCAGATCTATGGACATCTGAAGAAAGATATTGAAGTTTTGGTTTATTTAGATTTTGGTTATTCAGTGCAGACACAATATATTAAATGTCAACATGTGAACACCAACATTTTGTAAAAATGTATTTGTCATCCATTTACCATTGCACTGTAAATGGGTTTACTTTTGCACACCAGCAATGTATAACACAGCAACAATAAACAAAAACTATTTAGGTGCTTTTGACAGAAGACAACATGTGTATACTTTTCTTGCAAATAAACAGAACAGTACTAAATTGTAATACTGTTTTTGTCTTTAATATTAGATGATTACAGATTTCGTGAAATGGTATAAATGTGATATTTCGGTGGAAATACAGTGCAACATGCTGTGAAAATACACATACAGCTAGCAATATTTTAACACCATTTGACAAAGCTGGGAGTATAAGAATATTGTTCAGAACATGGTGTTAAAAACATTCAGTCGCACAGAAAGCATGTCGGGTACTGTCTGAACTAGAACAGTAAATCCGTACCAGAATGCAGAGACCAGTTTCTCTGTAATAGAAAGTGCACTAGAGGAGGAATCGCACAATATTCCTCTGTCCATTTACACAAAGCACTGCAGCAATCATCACTTTTGGTAAGGAGGGGTTATTTTTTTATTGATTTTACCGTGTTCTCACTGGGGATGCCATTGCATTCTTGTTTAATTGCACAGTATAATTTATGAAGTTACAAATCATCAGATATGAACCACCACTTTTCAGTGCGATACTTAGTAATTTTTTATGCACTTAAAAACTTGTGAATTAAAACATATGTTTGAAGGCTTTGTTAGTGTATTTATACATAAGTAATTATTGTCCTCCCACAGAAACAAATCTGAGAAACGCCTACACATCAGTGTTTCTGTATGGAAGCTGAAGCATTAGAAGTTAAACTTCATCCTGTCATATAGATGTGTTTTCTGGATGCAGTCCACTATGGCCACTGGGGGATGCTCTGCTATTTCAGATATCATCTTTTGACTTAGTAAGCAAGCTGATATGCTTGGTCATTTTAAAATGAGCACAATTACTCACACATCTCTTTTGCTAAGCATTAGAAAATTATCATACATTTATACAAATTAAGTCTAGTGGAAATGACTACAAATCTAAACATGTACAAATAAATATAAAGTGCAGGCTTGATGACAAATCTAATTTCTTTTCAGAAACAAAATAATGCAAATGACGCACAAAGCCACACTGTTTAATTTACTTGTTTTATTCTTATACATTAAGATCAGACTTTTTTCTTAACACAAATGTAAAATACAGCACCACTGAAGACATTATCCCTGAATTCTAATACAACACTAATTCTCTTCAGTTATGCCTGCAATGCACTTTTAATAACAAATCAAGGATAATGCAGTTTAAACAATTAAAACCTTTTGCAACTAGCAGATGGCTCCTGTTCTGACTTTTACATTTGTGTTTCTTGTGCCACTGGATGGAGCTTTTCTTCTTTGGTAGTATCTGAAGAAGTATTTCACGATGAATACTGGCGAATGGGTCTTACTTGAAATGGTTCCCCATTAAGATTCACGTTTCCTCAAACTGTTAAGCATAGGTTCATTTCACATCAATTACACTAATACATTTGATGTCAGCTGTAATTTTAAGAGCGCTTCTCTGAAAAAGGCATACAATGGCAAAATTGAAATGTGTGTAAACATTAAGAATTCTGACAAAAACAGTTTGTAACAAATCAGTCACTCTTTCTGTTAACAGAAAACAAAATCAAAATGTAATTGACACAGTTTTAAATCAGCAGTGGTAAAAAGGTAAGATGTACTTAATTAATAATACATTAAGGTTACATGTATATTACAGGTACATTTTATACCAAACAAGTATCTAATTGAATACTGTCTGCCCATAAATATTTCAGAGGGAAAGTCAAGTAACACATTGCTTGGTTATGCAGAAGTACTTTTCTTTTAAAGACAAGCTTCAGTACTGGTGATGATACCAGGTAAGACAGTATCAGATAATTATTGGCACAGCACAAGCCCTGATGTTTATTAATGAATACTTTGATAGAATGGGCTCCCATTCTTTACAGCTTAGGTGTGGAATGGATACAAATGTAACTGTTCCACTACAGAATAATTCTGTATTCAAAAAAAGCAAACATTTCACAACTTGCAATCATATAACTGATACAAATCATAGAATCTTACAGTTTACATGTATGTCATAATAAATAAATAAGTTACAAATTACGTGTACAGTGATTCACCACAGTACAACAGAGACATTATGGGCTGGAAGAAAGAATGAGAAAATAAAGACAAAACATTTTATAAGGCCTGATCAACATACTGTTTGATCTGTATTACTGCAGCTGCTCTGTGAAAAAAAAAAAAATCAACACAAATTCAAATCACTCAGATGCTTCACATTGAAAGAAGAATGACCAAAAAAGAACCCACTTTGCTTTTTGTTCCGTGTGCATGTACGTCAGAAATATCTTAAGAGATGTCTTTGCCTAATGTTTTGTGCAGTATCCTCATGTGGATGTTTTTAGTCGTAATTACTAAATTCCAGGTCTCAAAGAAATGTATGATGGTGAAACTTGATTAACATATAAAAAGTCCATAATGTTTTTCAAATTACAGGCACATTTTACAGTTCAGGCCATGCTAATTTGTAAGTGAGTTGTAGTGCATATTTTAATGGCTTTTTCTTCTATCCCACACGTTTTCAGACAGTGCTATACTTCAAATTCAATGATTCGGTTTCATAGGATAGCTTATTCACATTCCTCTGTTTTCATGTAAACATTGAAATACTTACAGTGTTGCTATGAAGTAGACACAAAGCTTAAAAAAAAGAAATAAGTTAAAAATGTATTTTTAAATACTTTAAATGGTGCAGGAATGAAACTAAATCCAAAAGTATATACAATTTAGTGTTCACAAGTTTTAAATCACTGGCTACCGAACTACTAAGCAGGCAACACATAGCTTTGATGGGCCTATGCAGTCATCATGGCAGAAGGCTCCACAGCCTTTACACACAATCATGGCTTTCAGCCGACATGAGCATTTTAGCTCCAGTTCATCTGCATTGCTGCCGTCAGCAAATTTCTGACCTGAAACAGGAGCGCTCTGATTAGACAAGCCACTGGCCCCACTTGTACTGTTGCCCAGAAAGTTTCCAATGGACTTTTCGATAACAGATGCGGTTCTGTTGAACTTAGTGTTGTTGAAATGTATTGTCGAGTAGTTACCATACACCTGCTGAGGCTGAGGTACATGTGGATTTTTTGGAGGGTTTAACTGTGCGAAACCCTTTTGTGGCTCAGGGGCCATGTAGGGTGGAAACTCTGGGCTTTTCATTTGAAAAACCTGCACATGATCTTTTCCTTCATTTTGCTCGTAAGATGTCTGTTTAATACTCATTTCACAGTTGTTGCCTAACCCCTCGTCAAAAGAAATGGGCTCTACTTTTATATTGCTACAGATGTTTGCCGAGGGAAGCCAATTGAGACCCTTGTTGGTCTCCATGGCAACAACTGTTTGCTTTTGATCAGATGGGACTTCTCCATTAGGTGGATGGACTAAAGATTTGTTCTGGGCAGCCTGTGAGACACTGCCAATGTCATCAGCCTGCTTAATTTGAAGATTAGGTGGAAAAACACTTCCTTTTCTCAATTGATCTGTTGCCACAGAAATATTGACCTCTCCTAGACCTTTTTGTTCCTGATTTCTGTTGAATGCTAATGTGTTTGGAGTGCTGCAGCCAGATGTGGCTTTAATGCTGGCTTGAAGCAAAGCAGTTGGAGGGCTAGAGTCTCTGACATCAGCTGGGGGAGGATAGAAAAGCCTTTGAGAGGCACTGGCTTCAGAAGAATAGCTGCCATTTTTATCAATACCCAATAACCCTTTTTGAAAGCTACAAGCAGGGAGAGTCCTCTTTGGTTGTTTAATTTCTGCACTGGGAGTAATTCTGCCATGTACCAGGTTTTTGTTCATCCACTCCTGTACAAACGGCTGCCCTGGGCCCACCTGGTTTATATGAGCACTAAGGTGGCAGGAAGCAATTTTAGATTCTGTCTTGCCCTGCTCACTCTTGATGTGAGCCAGCTCCCCCAGAGGCCTGGCCACTCTTCTATTTGCATGGATGTCCTGCTTTCTGATGTGGCCAGGCTCTGCTAGTCCTGAAACGTGTCCTTTGCCATCTGGGCTGAGGCAGCTCTGAGGGTTTTCCATGACATTTCTCTCGGCAACAGCTGCTTTGCATACTGAGGTATTCTGGAAAGGCAAGGGTAGTCGATTTATCTCTAGCCGAGTTCCTGACCGTGGTTGGGGTAGCACTTTCTCCAGGGGCAGGTTGCCCTGCAGTAGCTGGGTTACTAGAGGGTTATTGGCCTCCACTGACGACAGACGACAACTTGAGCTTCCAGCAAGGGGAACTCTCCTCTGGTTTTCCATGTTCAATGACACACTGCCCTCAGCTAGAGAAGACACAGCTGCAGTGGAGGTTTTGAGCAGTACGTGAGCGGCTGCATGTGGATTCATGGGTTCTTTGAAATCACCGGTGTCCATATCACTAGGTTCAGATTTGATGACTCTGGTTTCTGAAAAATGAGAGGAGTCTGGAGAAGTGATCATTCTGTCTGGGCCTGAAGTAGTTTCCACTTTGCTTTGTCGCACATGGTGATGTTTATGGATTACCAATGTATCCATACTGTGCTTGTCTTTCTCCTTTTTCCAGGTTTTAGGTTCATTGCCTTGCTCATTGATTACAGCCTTTTCAGCATGTTTGTACAGCAAGGAGCTGTATATGAGATTGGCTGCACTTTGCTCAGTAAGATCACCGTCCCTTCGTCCATCCTGCTGGGATACAGGCAGACCATGCAAGACATTGTAAGCCATCTGCAGTTTTTTATTGTTCAGTCTGGAGGCAGTGCTGAAGATAGCGTTCTGATCTTGTTTTTGGCGGAAGGGTTCGGCTCGACTCATTATGGACTCCTGTAGCCGGAGAACCGTTTCTGTTTTAACACCTTTGTTTGGTAGACTGCGCCGAACTTCAGGCATTGCTGAAGAGGGCATGCTTGAATATGAAGCAGAACAGTGATCCACTATAACTTTACATGGAATAGCTTTGTTACTGGCTGAATCTGCTGGAAGTAGCGGTCTACACCTCATGGTTTCATTTTCATTCACAGTATTCTTTGAATTCGGTGCACAAATTATATTATCTGGAGCCCTGTCAACATGGGGTTGACCTTTAATAGAGCCAGTTGCTACTTTGTCTCTGTAATGTTGAGTTTCCCTTCTCTCTGAACTGCTGTAGGCATGATGATCAGAGGCTAAGGACATGCATTTCCTATCAAAAGAGAAAGGTGTGCTGCTTCTTGGGGGGTATGTTCTCTGGGAAATATCTGCACTGTCTTGGATGCTATGAACACTGGAGTTGAGCTTCTCACTGCTGAAAGATGAGGCAGTGGAAGTGATATGACCAGTGTACCTCAGGCCAACATAACTTGCAGAGCGACAGGTGGCTGTGTTAGTCAAAGAGCATGTTGCTTCAGCGGGATTGGGAGCAGAAAGTCCATCACTGTACTTTGGCAAGACAGCTCTATGGGATGAGCTAGAGACAGTAGTTTTGGCACAGGGTTTAGATGTGGATACTTTGAAAAACGATTTCTGGATGTTAGGGCTGCTGACAGACACCAGAACGGAGGGGCTCTGAGGGGGACTGGTAAAGCCGTAGGCTGATACTGGTGGGTTACAAACAGGATTTGTGTTTGTCTTGCCATCTCCTGAACTTGTGTTTGTAATTCTGGGCTGAGACATGGTACTGGAAGGGTGGGGTATTGGAATACTGCGAGGAACAGAGTTTGGCACAGATATACTGACAACAGATTTTGCAACTGCAATTCTGTTCTCAAAAGTCTTCAAGGTAGGACAAGATCCTTGGGCAAGGGCAAAGGCCTTTTCAGGTGACTTCCTGTTGGGATTGGCCATAATAACACCAGTTGGACAGTCACTTTTTGAATGAACAGCAGTTTGAGAATCTGTAGAACACCTATCCTCCTTTGTACTGTGTAGCTTTGGACCCTTTACAACTTGATGGGAATGAGCTCTGGCTTGGTGTTTTGCAAAGAGTTTTGCCTTAGTTTGTTCTTTGATATGGGCAAGTGTCCTAGTCTTGCTCCCTTCAGATGGGGTTCCACCTTCTACAGATGTTATCCGTGCAGCTGCAGCCACAGCTGCGGCCGCCGCTGCCTCCCTTTGAGCTCTGGCTTGCTGAGCCCTGGCCTTGATATCTGCCAAAGTTCTGGCTCCAGTGTTCCTTCCTGCACTTTGAGAAGCAGTAGAAGAAACCTTAGGTTCAGGTTTTGACACTGGCTGTGTCTTGATAATGAATGGCAGACCAACTTTGGACAGTTGAATCTAAAGAGAGAAAAACATGATTTGCATTATCACCTGTAAACTATTTTCAGAATAATGTATTTATGATACTATTAATAATGCAAGCACAGAATATAAGATGCAAGTCAAGGGCCATTTAATACTCAACTATTAAAACAGTTTAGAATACGTATCTATAACAAAGTCACTTCATAAACTAAATGACAGAAAATTGAATAAAGATATAAATGAACACATACTGTCATTAAAATCAACAAAAGCAATGTTTTGTCAAAGATACTTCCTATCTAAAGTTGTAGTTCTAGAAAAACAAATGTTAAGGTGCCATATCCTTGTTAAAGGGCTTCTCAACAGGAATATACACAGATGATACATGACTTGTGGTCAATCAGGTCAATAAAGCAAAAAAAGGATAATTTAATTAATTTAATTGAATGAACTAATACAGTATTTGTTTAGAATAAAGAATAAGATACAGAACATTTTACATTTTGTAATACCAAACAACTATGCATTTCAAGGAGAAAGGATATAAAAATCACTCAGTGTTGTGAGTGTCTGAAAATGATAATCAAATGAAAAAGTAACCAAAAATGAATCCCTGTGTATAGAACTTAAATTAATATCCCTACCTAAGTTTGGATGTCTGCCACAATGGGTTTTATTTAATTAATTTTTGATTTAATGTACACTGGAATGTAATGTGAAGTATTTTGCAAGTGGTAAAATCACTATAAAAACACCACAAAATGTACAGGAGTTTTCTCAATTCAAAAGGGACTAGTAAAATTTAAAACATATTTAAAATTCATAAAATAACATAAGAAATGGTCACCTTCCAGTATCTTAAATGTGACCTTCCCATTTCAAAATCAACATCATGACAGCACAAGACATTTATTGCAAATACCTTGAGTGGTGGGACTCTGAGCTCCTCCTTTGGCAGAGACTCTCGCTCACGAGACTGGGCACTGGAGTGTCCAGAGCTGAGAGACTCATTCTCCTCCATCCTGGCCCTCTTCTCCTTGCAGATCCCCGTATACTGCTCACCTGTCTTCCTTTTAGGGTTCTCAATATCCCGGTTGTCTGTGCGGAACAGTTCTGGAGACTTGCTTGGCTCCATCTGCTTTAGGGAGTGTGGTTCATCTCCCCTGTGATGGTGATTCGTTTGGTGGGGTTTATGGTGCTTGGCCTTTAGCATTTCTGCCCATGAAGTGATTTCTAAAGCAGAAGACTTTTCAGCAATCTGGTGATATTTAGGCTGCTTTGAACTTTTGGCATTATTATGAGTCTCTGTCAAGGTTTTCTCTACTGGAAAGATATCACTCTCCTCTTTGGGCTCTTTTGTGATCGGTTTAGGCTGGGTATTTTCACTGGGAGACACCTCTGGTAATGTGGAGTCTTCCACTTCTGGGGCAGCTGATATTGTTTCAGGTAGAAGCTGGGCCGGTTTCTGCTCTTCAGGTTCTAACACAGGCTCAAAGATGCCTTCTAAGAGTGGAGCTGCTTTTGAGTCCAACTTCTCTGGGGAATGCTTCGGTTTAATTTCAGTATTTTCAAGCCTTTTGTTCGGAGCCCTTTGCACTATTGGTTTTTCAGCTGCGGGAGAGGCACAGGTTTCAGCTGGTACAAGCGAATTTGTGTCCAGTTCAGATTTAATACTGTCAGTTTCACATTCCTCTACTTCTTTGGGAGGTTCTGGAGATACTGATGCCGTTTCGTACTCTTGAGTTCGATATTCATTCACGTCAGTTGACCTGGGAGAAGGCACCGACATCAGCTCAAGGGAATCAGTTCTGGAGTTTTCACACAAATCCGCCATTTGCATTGATGATGATACTTGCTTGACTGGACTAGGTTCTTTTTCTTTTTCATTCTCCAAGGTAGAGCCACTTAGCTCTCGATTCCCAATGGGCTCTTCCTTCGGGACTGCTATTGTGTCTGATGGAGAACAAGTCAGAATCTCTTTTTGAGTCTTCTGATCGTTTTCTTCTGGCTGTGTGCTGACCTGCAACTGGCTCTCTGTGTCGTCCGCTGATGCAAGCTGTTCTAAGTTGCATTGGTCCTTCAAACTGTGTTCTTCTGGGCTTGAAAGGTCCACTTCAGAATCACTTTTGGAAAGCAGGGATTGCTCCACTGTCACCATGAGGGCGGTCTGCTCAGTTTGCAAGTGCTGCTCTTCTGAGGACAACTCCTCTTTAGCTGGAGGCATCGTCTCATTGCTGTCATTTCCCAAATCTACAGGAGGGGACAGAGTTTGGTCCAATGAATTTTGAGCTAACTGTGGGGTTGCATTTAGGGTTTCTGCTTCATTACTTGCTGGTTTATGATTGATTTCCTGTGCGGGTTGAACGGAGGTCCCTGAGGGGGGGTATTCTGTGAGGACATTTGCGTTCTCTGAATGCAAAGTTGCCGTTTCTTCTTCCTCATTTTTCGGGGTGCAGCTACTGATGTACTCTGAGGTCTCTGTCCCTGGTTTAACCTGCTCCTCCAGGTACTCGCAAGCAGTGGGATCCACTTCCTCTGCAATCTCCTCTTGCACCACCGATTCTTCTGTGGAAATATCAGGGAAACTAGATAGCAGAATATCCTCTGGCGGCTGTCCAGAAGCTTTAGAAGCTAGCTCCATGTTACACACTGTCTGATCCACATCTTCCTCACACACAAACAATTTCTCAGTAACTTCAGGTTCTTTATTCTTTGCGGGACATTGAGCAGACGTTCCTGGGGAAGCAGAAGCTTCCACTGCTGAACTGGAACTGTCTTTGGTAGACTTCTGCACCGTAGTAAGGACCATCGATTCTTCTTCTGTCATGCCCAATCTGAAAAGAAAAAGAGGAATTTGGAATAAAAACTAACAAATGAAAATAAATGGTATTAGTTTTGATTATTTATTTTCTGTTCTCATCATGTACTTATCTAAAGACCTTTCCAAAGTGATAAACTGGGCCTTTTATAGATTTAACGATGTAACATCTAATTATTTTGGGTGTGGAGAGGTTTTTAAATGCTTAGAAATGTTTGTAACATAATATTTTTCACCCTAAATCAGGCTTCTTGTTTCACACTTAATTTGGAATCTTTTCCAAAAAGTAATTAAAATATGTTTTACATTTTTCACCATATGAACACCAAATGAACTGTCTCCATATGTTGCTTTAATATATATTTTTCCAGCCGGGGACAATCGGGGCCCTGGTTTACAGCAGATTAGTATTTTGAATGAAAGACAAAATTAACACTTACTTTTCTCCATAATATGATTCATAAAATTTCTCTTTCCACAGCTCTATCTTCTTTTCTTTTTCCATTTCTTGTCTTATCCTCAGTTGCATTTCTGGGGTAAATTCTCCTATAATTGCAAAGATTATATATTATTGACCCAGACATTTAAAACAAATAGAAGTCAAAAGTGCAAGTAAAATTAAACAAAAAAAGAACAATAAAGGAAGGCACTCTCCAGTTCTCTTGTAAATACCTTTAATCTCTCCTTTCTGTACCACCTTTAAACCTGCACCCTTTTAGTTTCATCCCCAATTAGTTGACACTGCACTCAACCCTAGCCTTTTTGAGTGCAGACTTAAATGTCCCTGATTTCATTTAACTCGTAGATGAAAATAAGTTTGATGGTAAAACCAGTAAAAAAAAAAAAAGGGAAAACAAAAATGGTTCAGGTATCTCATCTTAGTATGTTAATCATTTTAATACTTGATTAGTAAAAAATAATACCTTAACTAACTACAGGCGGGCATATTAAACCAAAAATTCAAAATTTGAACTCAGACGGTTAAAGACATTTTCCATCCAATCAGATAAAATATCATCTCATTTTCACTTCAAGGTCCAGATAATTCAACTAGGTATATGTACATACATGTAATTATTACAAAATGAACCAGATTATTCTCTTCTCAGGAAATTATATCTAAGGATACAGTCACTAATGTGCAAAATACTTTGCATAGAGCAGAATTCCACTGCCACCTGGTGGATGTAAGGTAATGATTTTCAGAGGTACATTCTGCTCCGTGTTGTCTTAATGGTACAGCTCAAGTTTGAAATGGCAGGAATACAAAGAAGCCTAAACTATAATTAAATCTGCAGAAACTAAACAAAATAGTAACATTTCACAACCTTCAGCTAAACTAATTATGAATATAGAGTCTCAGTAAACAAACAAGTCAACAGAAAAAGTAACTTTTCCACAATTTAGAAAAGAAAAAAAAAAAATCACAGGAACATGTTTCATTAAAACAAACACACAAAAATTGTTTCTCACTACAAAATGTTTAAGAATATATTTTATTATTAATAATTTGATCTACACTGGCATCAGAATCATGGAGTCATCTAAAAACATCAATTAAAAATTCTAAGGAAGGAAAAAAATAATCTACTGTTTGGGAAGAAAATGCATTTACTTTTTCAAAAGAAAATGCAACAGAGTTTATACACATAGCTATCACTGATTTGACTGCAAACAATTCTTATCCAAATTCAATTTGAGAACATTTGAGGTAAGGATAGGCATGTGGGGAGACCAGTGCATCAATATCAACAACTTTTTTCCTTTGTTTTCATTTATTTAGATTCAGCATCAGTATCAGTCACCCTCCATTTACTTTGATAGGGGTGCTATATGATACATAAGTATATATCTTTTAAATTATTCTCATACATGGATTACTCTCAGACCCAAAAACACTGAAAATGTCTTCTTTCTTTCCATATAATTAAAATTCACATAGCTACCAATTTTTCTGTGTCTGATGACTGTGCTCTCTACTCCATTAAATAAAACAATGACTTTTATTGAAATGTCCCTCACAGAATCCTCTGTGGAAGGAAATTATTGATAAACCCTTATTATATTGTATCTCCTTATTTAAAGCCATAATAACTCACCATAAAGACATTATATATGTATATGTGTGTACATGTATCTTTAACTCAGTCATGTCTCCAATATAACAATGTTTAATAATTATATATCTCAAGTGAAACTGAAACAGAGTTTAGGCAAAATATCTTCCCTTAAAGCACATTCCATACTCATGTTTATTTTTTTTTTGCACTCTTGCACATTATGTTTAGTTGCTAAGCAACACCTTTCAGAAAAGTAAATAAAAAAACAAACTTTCAACATACCTTCTGCTAGCCTCTGTTTCCAACCCTGAGCAGCATAAGCAAAGAACTCATTATTCAGAGCTGAATTACTGAGACGCAGAACTCCATCACTTCCCATCTGAAAAATAAAGCAGGGGGCATAAAAGCAAGAAGCAATGGTCTCGGAAAACATTTGGCTCAGCACCAGGGATGTGACAGACACATTTAAGAGTAACAGGAAAAATCAGTACAGTTAGCCCCTCTCATAGACTACTAATTGGTAAGGCTACACAATCATTTTATTAATAATGAACTCTGTGGTAAGTTAATGAGCACTGTGGTACACAGTAACAGGAAATTCAATGATAATAATATGAGTTTAAAGACATTAATAAAACTAAGAGCTGTCAGAAAAAATTACATTAACTATTCACATTCCTCAGCATTGCAGCACAGCAATTAATTAGTGCCTAAAATAATTTCAATGAACACAATGGGTAAGTTATTAAATGTGTAACATTAGTAATACAATTACGGAGACATTGTAATAAAATCAAAGTTTTTAAACTTTGTATTTTTGGTTGTTTTTATTCGCAACAAATATTCTCCTTCTTCCTTCATACTTGTTATTACATTATCCAAAATCAGTGCAGAAAGCATATTACTGAATGTTAATGATTTACAAACAAAAACATTGAAACAAGATTTGATTATAACAGACCAGAAAATTCAAAAAGAAAACAACAGGGTCCATGACAGAATAAATATGTGTGCACGAGCCCAAGGAAAGTCAATAGGCAGTTGTGCATGCATAGCTTTAAAAATCAAGCCCTTTACACATAAATGAGTTTGAAGATCCCCTTTCAACAAAAGTCCCACAGGGCCTTCAGTCTGTTATGAAGAATTATAGTAATTACCGAGTACAAGCTGCCTGAATGTGTGAAACAAACAGGTGCTGAATATTAGATTAAGGGTTAAAGAAAAAAAAACATTTTTTTTTTTCCTGGTAGCATATTGATATACCAATGATGTGGAAAAACACTCTGTGGAATAAATCACAATACAATATCCAAAGTTATTTATTTACAAGCTTTGGGAATAAGTATCCTCTTTCATTAAAAAAGGGACAGAGTTGTGTTTGGCAGCTCATTTCAGACATGCTTTGTGAAGCAAACTTGAAGCTGCAAAGCTGGTTCCATACTGCTGAACATATCTTAAGAAAACATCATAACAAAAAGCAGATGCCATTGGGGTACTTACTGCATTAAAAGATTTATACAGTGCTGAGAAAAAGTTATAGAGCACAAACATTATTCTTGAAAAACTTAAATTAATTTTGATTTGATAAAATTCAGAAAAGCTACTTGGCTCACAGCAACATGTTAGTTTGAAATGCGATAGGCAGTGCTAACATAATGATCATTGTTTTCCCTATGTTTAGTGGAAAACTGCATAAATACCCAAAATAATATATATTTCGCCACAAAAAACATCTCTTCGGATATTCCTCCCGGGTTCATAAAAATATAATGTACAGTAACTTATGGACTGTGTCAAGGACAGTTTAATCAATTTTTTGTGCTCACGTGGACAGGACGGGCTGGTTTTAATTTTATTGATGACCCTTGTCTGGGCATGAAGAATACTTATACAAGGGATCACCTTGACAAAGGAAACTGTTCTGCAGCAATCCTGATAGGATTTTCTGCAAACAGCAACATTAGGTTATGGACTCTAAGAGAGGACACACTTCCCGAAGCACAAACGCATCAATGGCTAGAGAGCCCATACCTGTCTGTCCACCTCTGGCAGTAAAAGCAGGAGGTATTGTTGAAAGTGCTGAGGTAAGGATGCAAATGTGTGTTTGTTGATCAATGCTCGCAGATTTGTATTCACTAATATAGACCCTGGAGTTTCGATGTCAATATCTTCAGCCTTTGTCCACTTGATATGGCCTGCAAAAATAAAACACAATTTTTTTTTTTTTTTCCACAATACAATGTTTAAACAGAGTTTAAGCAGCTTCTATGATGCTGCACTGGGTATGCACTAGTACATGTAAAGGAAACAGCTGGAACATGTGGAACTCATCTTTTCTGGCTAAGAAGTCTAATTTGGAAAATTGGTTATATGCTGTTATGCAGATGTTTTGGAGTCATTATTATAACAATTATTATACAATTGTGACCAAATACATTCCGAACATCATGGTGGGATAATTTATGTTTTCATTTCTAATTTAGTGAAGATTTACTCTTTAAGACAACACTTATGATACTATATGTTTTTTATAATGAAGCACTGAATACTTAAAATGGTATAAAATGTCTTCAGACACTAGTTAGACAAATGTACACTTACTCTTTTGAACTTCAAGTAAATCTTTTGAAGTTTAAAATATATAAAGAGAGGGATGCATGAATGTGAAATATATGGTTTCTGATATTCACTAAGGTCATTGAATGTTCAGCATTATACTATGAATGTTCTAACAGGGTTTATAAGGCCATTTTCTATTGGATAGAAGGGGTGGCATAAATTCACTGTGACCAATCATGGTCTGGGGCTCACACACTGTTCTACGGAATAATGACTTGGACAACCATTGAAACAGCACTGTCTTTCTGTGGTGTAGTCATTAATAGATTTAGAATCACAGATGTATAATTACAAACAAAATTGTGTTCATATATCATGCTGAGTAAATTAAGTGAGTACATATAGGTGCTCTAAAATAAGTGGGTACTCAAGTATACCTTCAATTACATCCCTGGTCACTAGTGAAAATATAATTACCTGACAACCGTCGTCAGATAGTACTGAGTGACATATGAAGAACAATCATCTGCAACTGTATGTCATACTTGCAGAGTCTGTACTGACAGTCAAGAACTTTGGCCCCATCTTTGGGAGCTAGACATTTCATCAAGGTGTGCTGGGAACCATGTAAACTATATTTTAATTTGTATTGTGCATGGCTGGTTGTCATATAATACAATGATGAAAGAATTATGGTGGTGTGGAGCGGCAAACACATGAGATGAAAAATACAAAAACAGTATCAGTGAGAATGAATTTAATTTTTAAATATCCAAATATATAAAGGTAAAGATGATTGCTAAATATGTGGAAGGACTAAAAGAAATGTATGGCAATGGAAAAGGAAATATAAACCAAGGTTGATTATATAATGACAGCAACATCAAAGCGATCAGAAGCAAAGGGCTCCTTTATTGTTGATAGTCCAGACAAGGCATCTGTTAACAATTGTCCTTATCACATAGTCATTAATGTATCTTGTAAAATAGAAACCAAAATACATATATTCAATGTTTTGTCTTAGCTATGGTCATAACATTAATGTGAACACAAATAAGATTCTACTCACCCAAACCAGATTTCTTGAGTTTCTTAAGGTGCTGACTTATTTGCTTGCCAGTTGGAGATCTCTGACCATGCTTTAGCTCTTTTTCTGAGCTATCCCCATCGCCAAATCCATTTTTAGATTCTGATAATTGAAAAGAAAAGTATTTATGTATGTACATGTATTATTCATGCATGTGTATCTCTCTCTATCTGTGTGTGTGTACATATACACTTCCATATAAATTATTAAAGAAAGAAATAGTGAAACTATTGTTTCTGTGCCCATGGAAACATGGAACAGCTTTCTGTACAGTTGTTATTGTCTGCTCTATTTTCTGACTTTTCACACTGGTTTAATTTAAAACTGATTTGTAGAACATCTAAGTTTGTTTTAATTAAAATAACTGAACTTACTTTATTTTTGCCCAATAACAATAGTAATACATATTGAATTGTCTAATGTATCCTTCATTTTGCACTCATATATGTTTTGCATTGGTACCATTTGCATTGGTTGTTTAATATGACCACTAATATTTACAATTTAGTAACCCTTTTAACAGCCAAAGAGGAACAATGCATGAATCAAACTGTTCTTACATACACTTTTGATACTAAATTCTGAAATTGCAACACATTTGTGGAATTGTCACAGCATGAAAACCTGAATGTATATTTCCTACAATGTGTAATTTTAAATGGCAAATCCTCTACGTTTTTATCCCAGAGTCATGTGATGGAAATTCTCTTGGTTTATACTTTATGCCATCTTTGCAAACCGATTTAATTTACATCTTTTAATAAGCATCTGTAGTCCACAGCGATCGACATATGCTATTATCTGGAACTCATTCGTGTTAATTTCACCACTTATGTATTATAAACAGACTATTGTCAATCATTGTAAAGTTTGCTTGGCACCTGCATGATTCGGTGAAAAACAAAGTTATGCAATATTTTTAGCTTTGCACCCCACCATCTTGACTATCTTTTATCTCTTTAAACCTTGAAAAAGATTAGAATATCTGGTTCTCCATATGTGGGTGGTTTTTATATAATTAGTTATTGCTCATAGTGCATTTGTCGCACAAACATAGAGAAAGCTTTTAAAATGCAGTTTTCGCATATTTTAAAACAAATTTAGTGCTCTCGCGCTCTCTATTTTTTGTAATGCTCTAACATGCTCTTCTGTAGCACAAAGGTTAATGATCTATTTAGTTTCTTTGTTTCTTAGTGTGACAAATGAAACATCCAGTTAATTGTGTGAATTTAGGAAAACCTATGATCAGAAAGCTAATATGATGAAGGAAACATCGGTGCTTTCAAGTACCAATGTGTAATTATGTACTGTATACAAAAATCTTAATTCAATGGAGAGTAATTTTCATGGTTATGCTCACAGAGTGTCTGAGACTACAAGGGAAATAATCAATACATGTCTGGAGTATTCCAACAAACCTTAAACAGAACAAGGATGTAATATTGTATCATTAAAACAGACATTACGAAGAATAAGTCATTATACAATAACTTCACCATCTAAACAAATATTAAATACTAACAGACAGAGGCAATTGGGACAAAAAGCTCCGTCACTGCTGTCAGGTCATCTTCATCTTACCTGATGGAGAATCGGGCTGCTCATCAGAGACCTTCAAAGGAGTCAGCACAACGCGAGGGACAGCCTTGTTCACCATCATTGACACACCATTCCGGCGTTTATGTTGCTGCCTTAAAGCCTGAAAGAGTGAAAGTGAGATACAGCAAGGGGGTATTTAAAAGAAGAAAATAAACTTGAACACTGCAACATGCATATATACGAATATTGTTCTAATGTTACAAGAAAGAAAAAAGAAATATTGGAAGTATACAAGTTAAGGGGGAGAAAACATAAAGGCAACATCTTCTTATCAGTCCTAAGAATCACTATATCTTAATGTTCAATGCCCAGCAACCCAGAAATATAACCCCTCCCCCGCACACAAATGTTTCATACTCCTCTGCAAATTTGGACTAATGTGAAGAATGGTAAGAATCCTTCAGTTTGTTCTCTGGAGTCTATCATAACAATTACATACATTTGGTGCAGATCATTCAAATTATACACCTATATAGGGAAGGAAGTTGCTTTGCTCAAACTTTTCAGTTAGTAAAATTATCATGAATCAACTTAAAGAGAACTTAAAGGAGAACTCAAACTCAAACCAAAAAGTAAAAATCCTAGAGGAGAGCTCTTCTGTTTTTCAGAATATGACTTTTGAACACTTATTGGATGGCAGAAAAGACTACACGTAAAGAGCGTGGGATTTGTCTTCCCCACAGCAGCTACGTTCAGTGGTACTGTTAGCATATGGCTGTGTTTACCGGGACGCTTTGACATAGGACAGGATTCTAAAATAGCATTTAAAACGTAAAACCATTAACATTTTAATCAGGCATTTGTTTTCACTATAGCGTGACATCCAGACATATTATAATGTATTCATTATTAACAGGAGATAAACAGCAACTTTTCATATTAATAACGGCTAACAAATAAAGACAATGAATACAAATATATAAAATTACTTTGTTGTAAAAAATGCCTAATTCAAATGTTAATGTCTTTCTGTTTAAAATCCCGTCCCGCCTCTAAAATCACCGTGTCCTGGTGATCACACAGTCAAACAGTCACAGTTCCACTGAACATAGGTGCTTGGGGAAGACAAATCCCATGCTTTGTACATACAGGGCAGGATTAAATAAAAAATGTTCGCACTGCGAGTCGCTCGCAGAAGCATTATTGGCATGCAGTGGTGGCTGGTCAGAGGAGGCAAGGGAGGCTGAGCCTCCTTAAAAATTACTCAGAAATGATCGTAGGTAAAGCAATAAACAGTTGACTTTTATTTCAATCACTTTCTTACAATATTGTTCATACCTTGATGACGATGACCATAATATATATATATAGAGATTTTTTTTCTTTTTCATTTTCCAAGATACACAGACGATATCATACGCTCACATTCATTGATTGTATTGCACGCAGGCCAGAGTCTGAAAGCATAATGGCTCCTCTCATTACTAAATTGACCAATCAGAATGGATGTTCAAATATTGCAACGTCATTTGTTTCTGTCGAAAACGCTTTCAAAAAAGGCAGAAGGGAGGCAAACTGAATTGTGCCTCCTTCGGCATAAATAACCAATAAGCATTGATCTCCCATTCCTGAACCAATTAGCTTGCATTATCACATTGAAACAAGCCTGCCAATGGTTTTGAGAGAGAGCGGCAAAACCTCACTTCAGCCAACATGGCTGTAATCGCTAGTGTGGAATTTGTGTTACAAAATAATTTTGTATATACTTAAGAAACACTACAAGTGAAGAGCGACTGTCCTGTTTGGCCAAAATATCAATAGAATCCAAATTACTGAAGGACCTCAAAGCGAGTGGACGTTTGTATGACAGGGCCATTTATAAATTTGCGACAATGAAGGAGCGGAGGACGGAGTTCATCTACAAATAGGTGAGTAGAAATGTTAGACCGAATGTGACCCTCCATTCATGGAGTATGTTGTAAGTTTATGTTGATGTTGTAATTCGCCCTGGATAAGGGTGTCTGCCAAGAAATAATAATAATAATAATAATAATAATAATAATAATAATAATAATTCATACTTTAATAAATTATTGTATTGGATTGATAATAGTCTGTAGACAACACTGTGATTTGTTCTAATAATTTCCTACTTTCACAAGTGTTGGTGATGGGAAAGATTTAAGTTCAGTCAAGACACTCACATGATGATTTGACCATTTATTGATACCATAGATATTGAAATAGGTTTGACTTTGGCGGAGTGGATGTACATAGAGGGAGACACTCCCTGCCTCTAGCATTAGTGAGCACATACACAGAAAATGAGGCAGGGAGCAAATAGAGTACAAATCACCCTGATAGATAGCAAAATATGGACAACACGGGGGAGATGGGGATGGTGGAGGGTGGCAGCAGCACAGAATAATACAGCAAACGGGGGTGAGTGGACGCGTATCCGTGCGACTTTTATATTGCCGCCTTATTGGACACGAACCTCTGGGCTGAGTAGCTACACAGTGATGAGCGAGATGACGCGCTGCCCGAGTGCCAGGCCTGAACTAGGCTTCGCTCATGTGTTGTCAGTTATCAAATCTTTATATATTCAGACATCCCAAGTCTCCCGGAAGGTCACGGAGTCTGCCGCTTTTTAATAGCGGCTCCCTGACGCCCGCAAATTATATACAATATCCCGGAAATCAATTTTGTTTTGACAGCGAGCGAGAGAGAGTTCAATGCCATTACATAATTTACGGGCATCAGGGAGCTGCTATAAAAAAGTGGGAGACCTTCCGGGAGACTTGGGGATGTCTGTATATTATCTGTATATAGGAGCCTAGTTATCACACAAAAGGTTATACTCTAATGTTTTGTCATAGCTAATGATCAATTTCAATTTACACCTCAGCCTCCTCAGAAAATTCCCCCAAAAGCTGCCACTGGCTGCATTTCTGCGAATGGAAATCGCGCTGCTAAACTATCGCGGTATGAAATCTAACCCAACTTGCACCGCCAAACGACCTTCTCGCAGCTCCTTTCTTACACAACGCGAGGGAATAAAACAGAACTTTCACACAGCCGCTGCTAGAAAACTACACAACTGTACTCAGTCGTGGTTTCGTTTTTTAGTTAGATGCTACTTCAAAGTTTTAATGAAAACCCCATGTAGTACAGTTTTGTAGTTTACTGTTAACAGCTGGTTAAAGTTGTAGTTAATCCCGCCCAACAATACTGTGGGAGTGGTTACATTTTCGCTGTATCAAATCAAGCAAATATCTACGAGAAAACAACCTGAAAATGCTCTTGTAGGTACTCTAGTTTTAGACAACTTCAGAGTTGTCTAAAGCCTCTCGCAGTTAAGGCAAAGTGGAAAGGTTTGTGCAGGTGCCGCTCCAAGTTTATTCACAGCCTCCGCGGCTCTCTGTGTTCATTGGAAATAACGGTTTATTGCTACACTAACTACAATACAGGTGTACAGTGCGGGTAACAAATTACATGTTGCACCCCAACATCCACACAAACAAAATGTTGTCAATTGTTCATGCACAGAGAAAATGTGTTGTTATTGAATGTCATTTTATAATGTTTTGTTCAGCAATGTGTTAGTGTTTGTTTTAGTTAAGTATTTTTTCATGACTTATTTGTTTAATTCACTTGTTAGTTTATTCTTCTCTTGCTTTTGTTCGTTGTTTTGAAAACTTTTATGTCTTATAAATTGTTTCCTTCTTTACAGATCTTTTATGGGAGTAGTCCCTACTATCGAGTTAATATTATACCTCAGCCATACTCATTACACCGTTATGTATATTCAGCCTATATCATATATAAGGGAGGGGTTTCATGCATTATACATTTCACATTAGTTTAAAGTTTTACACAAAAAAGAAAAGGTGGGCTGTGTTCCTTTCAATTTTAAAATGAGAAAATGCACTAACCAGTGATCTTATTCCAGATGGTTATATCCAACAGGAGTGAAGGCAAATTTTAAGAGACGATCAGTGCATTGAGTGACACTGCTGTCAAAGCGACTGTAGCGTAAACATACAGTATAATTGCTATTATTCATATTTACAGGAATACGTAAAGCATGGAGATGTCTGGATGTTATTTATGGAATTTTGTTACCGGCATATATGGATGTGTAACTTGCAAGCCAACACATCCAGTGTATGAGGACTGTGTAATGCACATTGGGTGGATTAAATAACTAAATAAATAAATACATACATAAATGATACGTTAAAGGCAAATTTGCACAATGTAGTGGATACATTTAGGATTGGAAAAAAATATAATCTTAGAAAGATAAGAACTACCTGAACAGATAATCCTGTAGGGGGTGATCAACATTTTGCCTTTATCCCAGGCATATACAAAGTGGAAGTGATAACTATACATGTTACATTGACACACACACACACACACACACACACACACACAATACATGAAGCAGGCTTGGTGGGCGGTCAGATCGCTCGCGCGCGCGCGCGCACACGCACGCACGCACACACACACACACACACACACACACACACACACACACACACACACACACACACACACACCCGGTCATATTGTGAACTAGGTGTACTGCAGGAGTATTTACGTATGGAAATACAATTTAGACAATGGTACAAGTGTAAATATATCTGTGTAACACGATCATATATGTAACATGTATGGGTCTACTGCCAGTACTGCACCTTGAGACATCGAGCATCAAGTTTGTACTTATTGCCTCTTACAGTAGATGACATTGAGTGATATTAAAATTATGTAATTTTTACTGAAGTACACATCACTGTTCAGTTTCAAGTGATGATAATACAAATTGTAATAGGTGTTTATATCACAACACCACATCCAGCAGTGGCATATTAAGGGAGGGGGGTGGTTTTGGGGGCACTGTGCCATGGCCATTTTGAAAAATAAATGCAGACGGAGCCCCTGCGTGGGATTCGAACTGCACACCTTAGGCACCCAGAGCACTACAATACTGTGTTACACCTGCTAGACCAATCGAGTAGATATGCTGAAGCAGGCGGCTTAACACTGTACTTATTTATTCAGAGGGTTAGGTCACTTGTAATGTGTTAATATTACAAGTTATGTTCAGTGAGCTAAAACTACTCAAAACATATTTGCGCTCCACTATGACAGAAGAGAGTCTTTATGGGCAGCGCACCTGTACATAAGGACTCACACTGATGTCTGTTGATGTTATTGATGAATTAGGGCATCACAACAGGAGACTTGCATTCTCACAGAAACTCCAACATAGCGGCAGAAACAGCTGATTTCCAATGAACAGTTGTGGCTAGTTTCTTCCAATGATAAATTTAACCACTATGGGTAAATTGCAAGCAACTGAAAGCAGCATACTAACTGGAGATGATCCCATGGTTAGTACGCAGCTCTGTATTAAACTAGTACGCAAGTTAAATACCCATTGCAACGAACTAGGCGGCTGAAGTTGCGGACTCCATTGCAAAGAACCCCAAATTCACTGCTGCTGCCCTCTATAGGAGACTGAATACGGGACTAATTTAGGGCTGGATTAAATCAAAACATTGACCCACCCGCTAATAGAAAACTATAAATCTGTAATAGTAGTAGTTACATGTATGATTAGAAGAAAGTGGTATCTTGCTAAAATTGAAGATGCAACTGAGTACAGTCCTGTAGTTTTTTATTAACAGGTAGGTCAAAGTTTTGATTTAATCTGGCCCTTAGTCCGGAGTAACTATGGACAGTACTGTACTAAGTGGAACAAAATGGGAAAAATCACAATGTATTGACAACTTTTGTAACTGAACTACTCATAACTTGATTGATAAGCACAAATCTTTTTTTTTGTTTTGTTTTCCACATATAAAACACTTTTGTATTTGACATTGACCTTGTATTTGTAATTTATGAATAGCGGCAAATGCTCTGATGTACATGGACAAAACTGAAACCAAACCAAAAAAAAAAAGATCACCATTGTGCAAATTGTCGGTTAAAAGGTTATATTAAATACTATGAAATAACTGGTTATTGAAAGCTCTACAGGAATTACTCTGCAATTATACTGCAATATTATATAATAAAATGAAGTTATAGGCCTATATAATAGTGGGCTGTGTGTAGCCGACTTAGTATATTAGTATATGCCAATATAGTATATTAGTATACTATGCCGTGGCAGGGCTGTGGTTCAGCACTGAGAGCTCCAGCTCGGGACTGAAGCGCTGTACAGTAGAGTGGTGATGGCGTGGTGTGGCGGGTGGCGGGTCCGCCTGTGCATCACATTCGTTATTTTCTTTAATACAATTCAGAACAACCTCGTATTTAATTATTAGTCTGGATAATAGTTTTGTATAATAGGTTTGGAGAAAAAAGTGCAATGGGAAATGCAATTTAGACTTAGCTATGTATTTACAGTGAGGGAAAAAAGTATTTGATCCCCTGCTGATTTTGTACGTTTGCCCACTGACAAAGAAATGATCAGTCTATAATTTTAATGGTAGGTGTATTTTAACAGTGAGAGACAGAATAACAACAAAAATCCAGAAAAATGCATTTCAAAAAAGTTATAAATTGATTTGCATGTTAATGAGGGAAATAAGTATTTGATCCCCTATCAATCAGCAAAATTTCTGGCTCCCAGGTGTCTTTTATACAGGTAACGAGCTGAGATAAGGCAAAACCCTTGTTGGCAATCACAGAAGTCAGACGTTTCTTGTAGGTGGCCACCAGGTTTGCACACATCTCAGGAGGGATTTTGTCCCACTCCTCTTTGCAGATCCTCTCCAAGTCATTAAGGTTTCGAGGCTGACGTTTGGCAACTCGAACCTTCAGCTCCCTCCACAGATTTTCTATGGGATTAAGGTCTGGAGACTGGCTAGGCCACTCCAGGACCTTAATGTGCTTCTTCTTGAGCCACTCCTTTGTTGCCTTGGCTGTGTGTTTTGGGTCATTGTCATGCTGGAATCTCCATCCACGACCCATTGTCAATGCCCTGGCTGAGGGAAGGAGGTTCTCACCCAAGATTTGACGGTACATGGCCCCGTCCATCGTCCCTTTGATGCGGTGCAGTTGTCCTGTCCCCTTAGCAGAAATCACCCCCAAAGCATAATGTTTCCACCTCCATGTTTGACGGTGGGGATGGTGTTCTTGGGGTCATTCCTCCTCCTCCAAACACAGCGAGTTGAGTTGATGCCAAAGAGCTTGATTTTGGTCTCATCTGACCACAACACTTTCACCCAGTTCTCCTCGGAATCATTCAGATGTTCATTGGCAAACTTCAGACGGGCCTGTACATGTGCTTTCTTGAGCAGGGGGACCTTGCGGGTGCTGCAGGATTTCAGTCCTTCACAGCGTAGTGTGTTACCAATTGTTTTCTTGGTGACTATGGTCCCAGCTGCCTTGAGATCATTAACAAGATTCTCCCGTGTAGTTCTGGGCTGATTCCTCACCGTTCTCGTGATCATTGAAACTCCACGAGGCGAGATCTTGCATGGAGCCCCAGACCAAGGGAGACTGACAGTTATTTTGTGTTTCTTCCATTTGCGAATAATCGTACCAATGGTCTTCTAGCCCATTCCAGCCTACAATCTTGTCCCTGACATCCTTGGACAGCTCTTTGGTCTTGGTCATGGTGGAGAGTTTGGAATCTGATTGATTGAATGCTTCTGTGGACAGATTAAAGTGGACACCCTTAAAGTGCTCCTAATCTCCTAATCTCAGCTCGTTACCTGTATAAAAGACACCTGGGAGCCAGAAATCTTGCTGATTGATAGGGGATCAAATACTTATTTCACTCATTAACATGCAAATCAATTTATAACTTTTTTGAAATGCATTTTTTTTTTTTGTTGTTGTTATTCTGTCTCTCACTGTTAAAATACACCTACCATTAAAATTATAGACTGATCATTTCTTTGTCAGTGGGCAAACGTACAAAATCAGCAGGGGATCAAATACTTTTTTCCCTCACTGTATGTGCAAATTGTCTTGAGTTTAAATTATTTAAATTATAATGTCTACATTTATAATTTAGAAATTATAATTTCTTCTTCAGAATATTTTTTTTCGTGAACGTATAATTATCGACTATGCTACTAAAAATAAATGTTGAATTATATGGTGTTGTTATATGGCATTGGCATTTTAACACGATTAGCATTGCCATTTACATTAGCATGTCACCACTGGCGTTCTGTAAAAATGCTGCAAACAATCGCTCAGATGTTCTATACGTTCTATATGCCCCATAATTACAGAATCTAGTCATTCTGTGCCCGGCTCTCTTCACTGACTTCATCTCCTGTTTGGGATCATAATAACAAACTTAATCCTTAGTATGGTACTAAAGCTGGGGATCAGTTAGTCTCAGACTTTGCTCCATCTCTTTTTTCATTGCAATGGGTACTAACTTTAGTAAACAGCTGGGGATGATCCCGAGATAGTACCGTACTAGCTAGTTGTGTGTTAGCTTGGGAAGTGGATGCTAAATAAAATATTTAGATTGATCTGTTATTCACCCAACACACCATTGATCCACCCGCTAATAGATAACGCCTAGGTAAGGGCATCTGCTAATAATAATAATAAGAACAAGAATAAGAATAATAAGTATTATAATAATTATAATAATAATAATAATAATAACAACTACACAGCTTTCATCAATGGCAGCTTGGGTTTTTATTTTATTCTATTTTCTTCTACTCATATTTGTAACTGCTACGAAGTACAGGCTTGCAGTTTTGTGACAGCAGGGAAATTAATGCTGTGTATTTACAGCATGGAGCACCAGATCGCTGTGTTTCTCTGCTTTATTGACCCATCGCTGCTCCTCGCAGCCAGTCCTGCTCTTCCGCCTCTATTCAGTTTCAGTCTCTACGATTGGCTCACGGTGCCTCTCGCGCTGCCGGCCCATCCCGGAACTCACGCCCTCAAAACACGTCACATCCCCGTTCGCAGCTCCTCATATTTTAGATTTAATTCAGCGAGGAGCTGAGCTGCGAGATTCCATCCTGCGACTCTTCCGCAAACTTTTTGCGTTTGCACCTTGCAAACATTTTTGATTTAATCCTGCCCACAGTCTTTTCTGTTATCCAGAAAGTGTTGAAAAGTCATATTCTGAAAAACAGAAGAGCTCTCCTATTGGATTTTTACTGTAGTTATGACTGTAACATTTTTAAAGTTACTAAAATGATAGCATAGAACAGAACAATCATAGCTACTTACAATTATTTTTGTAGCACTACTTACGCTTTAAGTTGTTCATAATATTACTAGCCTCATGCTTTACTTTACCATGGCCCTTAGTTGTGCGATTGAATGGCCTGATGCACACTCTGTCGACTATTATTTACTTATCTCTTGCTTGCTTTATAAAATGAACCCAATCGTGCATCAACCCAAACACAGATCAGATCTTTATTATTTATATATTTTTATCATTGCAAGCCCAGTCCAGTTAAATCTGCATCAGATGACGGACTGACTCTAACAGATAAAACTGCAAGCTCACAGGCCCAGACACTGAATGAGAACATTTAATATTCAGAAGGAAGCTAAGATTTATCAATATCAGAAGGTACTACTGGTAGTGTAATTCTAATACAATATAAACTGAAACAGAGTTATGGTAAGATACTTAATTTTTAGTCTAAATATTTTTCCCTAAACAATATATTATAAAACAACTATTAAGGAATAATCTTTAAGAGTAATTACTTTTATGAACATTAATAATATGTTTGAGTACGAGATGTTCATTTTTGAATGTGTCTGTGACTGCATGCACTAGTCAAAAATACGTTTTCTTTTTCTTTTTCAAATTTATTTTCATGCAACACCAAATTTACAGATATGATTATGATTTCTGGTCATAAGATTCTAAAAAGTACAGGTGTGAAATTGGAAACAATGGTGGAAAGTACAAGGATTTGTTGCTCAGTGTATTAAAAAAATATTTTCTGATTGCAATCCATTTTTTGTAATCAGACACCATTAACTTAAATGCTTGCTAGGCCAATTTTAATACTGTATTTTATTTACAATATGTTTGAGATACCATCAGTGGGTTTAACACCAGAGAAATTATACCGATATGGATAATCTTTATTGCAGTTTAGTGTGCCAGGCAACTGCATGAAATGCGTATCAAAAGCCTTGAGAAAATCACTATCACTAGCCAACAGATCTGGAGCATATTTTCATAAAACTGACAGCGTCAGTGATTCGTGTAATTCTTTTTTTTTTTTCAATGAGCACAAATCCTCATTATAGAACATATTGTTTTGTAGACATTTAGATCATCTCCGTTGTTAGCATAAAAATATGGATCAGTACATTAGGACAAAATTGAGACAAAATGTATAAAGCTTTTTACATTCCATAGAGTGCTGTAGCAACTGCACTTGCTAATTAGAAAATATCAGTTTGCTTGTTGCTCTCTAGTGAACATGCTAATAACTTTGAAGATTATGGACTTTATTTAAGTGTGATGTTCAGCAATTAGGAGTTTGCAGCAAAGACTATTATCCCACAGTACATCTGTGATTTCAGCAATGAAGCACTTCAAGGCTATTCAAACAAATGCAACACAGAAAACTCTAAACACATTATGTGTTATTTAATATTTTTCTCAGGCTTCCCCCACACTGCTCTTTATGCAAATTCCAACTCAAACACAGAAAGTGGAAACCTTGGCAGAGCAGCTTAGTTCTGCCCCAGTGGGACTAAGCAGTAGGAATCTCACACTTAATAGCATGAAAAAAAAGGGAATCTAAAACATGAAGCCGACCCGCTATCTACCGCCGATCATTCTGAGAGAATGAAAATAAACAATGCTAACTCCTACACAAATCATTTATATAAATATGAACTAAAACACAAAACGCCAGGAGCCTGATGGAGGAATGCCTGGTGGAGACTATTATATATTGTTATAAATTTGGAAATGTATTAATTGCAGTTCAGTGTATTCATTACAGTTATTCAGATTTTAATTACATAACCTAAGGTTTGTTATAGAGTAAACCATTCTTATTATTATTATGGTAAAAGACTACATTTTAAAATGTGATATTATCAACAAATTAATATGCTGAAAAAGTATGATAAAAAGTTATACTACTGTTATAATTTAAGGTAGGAATTTAAAAAATGATGCATTCATTTAAATTCTATATTAAGCTATGGATACAAGTCATACATTTTGGAATATTCTGTTCAGGTTGAAAAAAAAAAAATCATGCCCATAGGAATGTCATAAAAAATATGGCAGAAGAAGTTGCAAACTCAAAGAAGTAGTAGAAGAAGTAGTAGTATTGTAAAGAAGTATCTACTATACATATATATATATATATATATATATATATATATATATACATATATATAATCAGAACATTTCTAAAACTTTTACATTTCAACACAATACAAACATGTTCTTGTAATGAAAGTATAAAATATAATATATATCATGAAAGCCAGCGTAAATTATTACATATCTACCTGCAAAGATATTTTGCTCCTACTAGGGGTGCTGTTGGATAACAAAAGAACAGGCTAATTGACTGCTGATGTTATATCTTACCTGTTTCAGAGCCTTTTTGGTGTGTTGCTGAGTGGAAGACACAGACTTGTTTTGTACTGCTGTAGTGGTGGTGTTTGAATCATGTTCGGAAGACACTTCATCAGGTGACTTCATGGCACACACTGAAATATAGGCAATGACAAAGAAGTATATCAAAAGGCATTGTGCATTTACAGCCAATGACCAAAGCCAATTCAGTTCCACAAAGCGCAAACACACACACACACACGCACACGCACACAGTGTCACTGTACTTGTCATTTATGTGATAGCAACAAAATAGATTAAATTAGAAGTCAAAGCTCTGAATTCCAGTCTTTGCATTACCAAAATTAATGAGGTATAATGGACTTTCTAAATTATGTGGAATGATTATAAGAGACATTGGCATTGCAAATAAACTAAGTTTTGTGATGTTGACCCTAGAAATACAAAACATGTGTCTGTATGCATATAAAATACCTGTCTAGTGCATCCATTACATTTTGGCCATAACCACTAGACTATTAACTCAAGTAAGCTTATAACTGGAAACTGGAAACAACACAAAGAAGAATGGAAAGATGCATGCTTGGAATAATAATAAGTGACAGGAAAACAAATAAATGGATCTGAGAACAAACAAAAGTGTGACATCATTGAAAGAGTGAAAATGTTAAAATGGGTCGGACACATTGCAAGAAAAACAGATCAAAGATGGACAAACAAAGCTATCGAATGGATCCCAAGAAATGAAAAAAGACAGAAGACCACACAAAAAATAGGAAGATGAAATAAGAATTTTTACTGGTGTGACCTGGAAAAGAGACGCTGTACACTCACCTAAAGGATTATTAGGAACACCATACTAATACTGTGTTTGACCCCCTTTCGCCTTCAGAACTGCCTTAATTCTACGTGGCATTGATTCAACAAGGTGCTGAAAGCATTCTTTAGAAATGTTGGCCCATATTGATAGGATAGCATCTTGCAGTTGATAGAGATTTGTGGGATGCACATCCAGGGCACGAAGCTCCCGTTCCACCACATCCCAAAGATGCTCTATTGGGTTGAGATCTGGTGACTGTGGGGGCCAGTTTACTACAGTGAACTCATTGTCATGTTCAAGAAACCAATTTGAAATGATTCGACCTTTGTGACATGGTGCATTATCCTGCTGGAAGTAGCCATCAGAGGATGGGTACATGGTGGTCATAAAGGGATGGACATGGTCAGAAACAATGCTCAGGTAGGCCGTGGCATTTAAACGATGCCCAATTGGCACTAAGGGGCCTAAAGTGTGCCAAGAAAACTTCCCCCACACCATTACACCACCTTCACCAGCCTGCACAGTGGTGACAAGGCATGATGGATCCATGTTCTCATTCTGTTTACGCCAAATTCTGACTCTACCATCAGACTCATCAGACCAGGCAACATTTTTCCAGTCTTCAACTGTCCAATTTTGGTGAGCTTGTGCAAATTGTAGCCTCTTTTTCCTATTTGTAGTGGAGATGAGTGGTACCCGGTGGGGTCTTCTGCTGTTGTAGCCCATCCGCCTCAAGGTTGTACGTGTTGTGGCTTCACAAATGCTTTGCTGCATACCTCGGTTGTAACGAGTGGTTATTTCAGTCAAAGTTGCTCTTCTATCAGCTTGAATCAGTCGGCCCATTCTCCTCTGACCTCTAGCATCAACAAGGCATTTTCGCCCACAGGACTGCCGCATACTGGATGTTTTTCCCTTTTCACACCATTCTTTGTAAACCCTAGAAATGGTTGTGCGTGAAAATCCCAGTAACTGAGCAGATTGTGAAATACTCAGACCAGCCCGTCTGGCACCAACAACCATGCCACGCTCAAAATTGCTTAAATCACTTTTCTTTCCCATTCAGACATTCAGTTTGGAGTTCAGGAGATTGTCTTGACCAGGACCACACCCCTAAATGCATTGAAGCAACTGCCATGTGATTGGTTGGTTAGATAATTGCATTAATGAGAAATTGAACAGGTGTTCCTAATAATCCTTTAGGTGAGTGTATATCGAAACAAGGGGAAACATCTCATAGAAACCTTTATCCAGCAGTGGATGGACAAAGGCTGATGATGATGATGATGATACATCTCTCTCTACAGTGAGGGAAAAAAGTATTTGATCCCCTGCTGATTTTGTACGTTTGCCCACTGACAAAGAAATGATCAGTCTATAATTTTAATGGTAAGTGTATTTTAACAGTGAGAGACAGAATAACAACAAAAAAATCCAGAAAAACGCATTTCAAAAAAGTTATAAATTGATTTGCATGTTAATGAGGGAAATAAGTATTTGATCCCCTATCAATCAGCAAGATTTCTGGCTCCCAGGTGTCTTTTATATAGGTAACGAGCTGAGATAAGGAATCTCAGCTCGTTACCTGTATAAAAGACACCTGTCCACAAAAGCAAATCAATCAATCAGATTCCAAACTCTCCACCATGGCCAAGACCAAAGAGCTGTCCAAGGATGTCAGGGACAAGATTGTAGACCTACACAAGGCTGGAATGGGCTACAAGACCATCGCCAAGCAGCTTGTTGAGAATTATTCCCAAAAGGAAGAAACACAAAATAACTGTCAGTCTCCCTCGGTCTGGGGCTCCATGCAAGATCTCACCTCGTGGAGCTTCAATGATCATGAGAACGGTGAGGAATCATCCCAGAACTACACGGGAGGATCTTGTTAATGATCTCAAGGCAGCTGGGACCATAGTCACCATGAAAACAATTGGTAACACACTACGCTGTGAAGGACTGAAATCCTGCAGCGCCCGCAAGGTCCCCCTGCTCAAGAAAGCACATGTGTACAGGCCCGTCTGAAGTTTGCCAATGAACATCTGAATGATTCAGAGGAGAACTGGGTGAAAGTGGTCAGATGAGACCAAAATCGAGCTCTTTGGCATCAACTCAACTCGCCGTGTTTGGAGGAGGAGGAATGACCCCAAGAACACCATCCCCACCGTCAAACATGGAGGTGGAAACATTATGCCTTGGGGGTGTTTTTCTGCTAAGGGGACAGGACAATTGCACCGCATCAAAGGGACGATGGACGGGGCCATGTACCGTCAAATCTTGGGTGAGAACCTCCTTCCCTCAGCCAGGGCAATGAAAATGGGTCGTGGATGGGTATTCCAGCATGACAATGACCCAAAACACACAGCCAAGGCAACAAAGGAGTGGCTCGAGAAGAAGCACATTAAGGTCCTGGAGTGGCCTAGCCAGTCTCCAGACCTTAATCCCACAGAAAATCTGTGGAGGGAGCTGAAGGTTCGAGTTGCCAAACGTCAGCCTCGAAACCTTAATGACTTGGAGAGGATCTGCAAAGAGGAGTGGGACAAAATCCCTCCTGAGATGTGTGCAAACCTGGTGGCCAACTACAAGAAACGTCTGACCTCTGTGATTGCCAACAAGGGTTTTGCCACCAAGTACTAAGTCGAAGGGGTCAAATACGTATTTCCCTCATTAACATGCAAATCAATGCATAACTTTTTTGAAATGTGTTTTTCTGGATTTTTTTGTTGTTATTCTGTCTCTCACTGTTAAAATACACCTACCATTAAAATGATAGACTGATCATTTCTTTGTCAGTGGGCAAACGTACAAAATCAGCAGGGGATCAAATACTTTTTCCCCCCACTGTATATATATATATATATATATATATATATATATATACACACACACATACACACATACATAGAGACATGTACAGACACATACTAATATATGCTTCCAAACTTCCTACAGCTGTTGGCCTTTCATCAATATATCTTAAGAGCTACAAGCTACTGTTGGCAGCCAAGTCTGAAAGCAGGATTTTTATGTGGTCTGCTTTTTCTTCATTAAAGCATCCAGTTAGTAAGGCCATCTGCCTAATCCCACCACAGAGGCCATACTTTATACTTTCAGAAAAACCCAGTTTAGTTACCAAAAGTCCCAGGATAATGACTTTCCAATCAGAGTCCCATTCCTCGTTATTATTCCCCTTCTACCCCGTCTCTCCCATAAGGAATAACCAGGCCCACTATTCTATCCAGTCACTATGGTTTTTCATTTTTCATGCAGCTGCAGCTGTATACGATCCTAATCAGACTGCACTATTAGTTGCACCCTGCGAGAGCAAACACATTTGGCTTGGCAACAGAAACGTTATTAGTGACCCTGAAAATAAAGACCACCTGTCTGTATTAATTCTGTTTTGAATGTATCCTCTAGCCCAACTCTGAGAACATTCTGAAATCCCACACGGTATGAAAACTAAATAAATAAAAATATCAGCCAAACAAACGAGTGCAAGACTGAATACAAATAGTGCACATTGCGAGAAATCAACATTTTACAAGTAGCTTCACAACTATACAAAATTCACAACACCACCACATTGAAAATATAGTCATTATTTAAACATGCTCTTAATTTAGTGTAATATAAATGTATATATATTTATGACATTTAAACACTAATGAAATCAAGCATTCTTTAACAACTTTAAGACAATAAGCTTATTGCGGTATTATTATTGAGTATTATTTTTATTATTATTATTATTATTAATAATAATAATAATAATAACAATAATAATAATAATAATAATAATACGTGATTATAAATAGCCTTGTAACTAACAAAGATGTATCCAAATTTGTCACATTTTGCAATACCAAGTACCAGGCTATACTGTGAACAACTGACAAAGTGCCAGCTATAGGATGAACGAAGGCAGTTATAGCTGTCTTCCTCGATTACTAGACTGAAATTACAAAAGAAGCTTTCAAATAGTTATAACATAATGCAAGAGATATTTTCAGACACATGACACAATGGTAAAGAATAAATGTTGTTTTAAAATACAATGATCAATAGAAAGGACTGTAATTCTTCATTAAGATCAATATGACAATCATAGCATGAAGTCCAAAGAATGAAGCTGGAAGTGAGCTGCATTTTAAAAGAGGCTTTAAAAAATAATCCACATTTTGTTGGATTGCCGATTGCTTAGAGGACCTGAAATGACATGACTGCAGCTTTCCAAACTACAATGAGATGCTGATGTCATTTAGAGAGATCATTTTAATTGGAACTTTAGCCTAATTAGGAATTGTGAGATATTTTCCTGGTGGAAATCTAAATTAAAATACTTTACTCACATGCAGCTATGTATGTTTTTATTGGTTATTTACATCATTTTAAATATAAGTGTATTATGATTTATGGGAAGGGGACTGACATTGTGTTAACAGGATCTGAAAGGACCCCTAACAGTACAAATATACTTATAGAATGTATATCGAAAGCATGGAATTTCTAGTTGATTATAATTTAATGTTTTACCAACACAATATTCACTCTTATTAAAAGTGACAGTGTAAGAATTACCTACCCATAAAATATACAAAGGCATCTCTTTCTAGTAAGCAGTTCTTATTGCTTTTAGAATTCCAGTAGATTACACATTTAGAAAATACTCCAGATTTAAATTGTCTAGTACCATCATTATAATAATAAAACTCTGAAAAATGAGCAAAATAAATACACAAATGTTCTATAAAATATACAGTATGACAACCTGAAACTAAATATTATATATTTACATGAATCAATCTTGCAATCATTATTTAATGGATGTTCACATAAATACAAAAACTTTATCCATACTAAAATTAAATCCAATATTTAACATGAATAAATAAATCAATAAATAATTCACTGGTAAAGTCTAGGCCTGTTTTTATTGTTCTATTATTATAATTTTACTTCCAATATAAATGTTTCAGTTTGTAAATAAAACAAGTTTTTACACACAGCCAGTGCATACAGATTAGTCCAAATATCTCACAGGAAAAACATGATCTTGATATTCATTACATTTTAATTCCAGCTCCCTGTAGTAGAATTTCCATTCATGCCTTCTAAAATTCAGCTGCATAATTAATGGTGTTCTGCTGCTTTAATTAGTGAAACTGGTGATGGCTGCAGGTTTGACAGAAGTTTTCAGTGAACATGTATGACTGACTGACTAGAACAAATAATATGTTTTCATTTTGGTATTATAACTATTGAAAATCAATACAACAACAACAACCTTGACGCATGGATTAAATTGACTAAGTGCCTTGCCTTAGTGTCTGTGTACTTAAACAGCTGTTAGAAAATTACATCTTTTAACATCAAAGTGAAGCTTCAATCACACATTTTTTTGGTAGCCACAGAAGACAAAACAGACATCAATGTCATTAACTCATTACCTGGAGGAAGCACAAATGCAAAACGGTGACTTATTAAAAGACACTGTCATTATTAATTATCTAACATAATTACATGTAGTCTCTTCTCTCATTCCTATTTTGAAAATCAAGAAACTTCTCAAATATAACTTGACGGCTGTTATTTATATCATATGTATTATTAAGATTTTAATTAACAGATGCCTTCATTCAAGGTGACGTCCAGTGTCTAACAATCACTAACACACAATGTTCTACATGCAAAACAAATATTACCATCACTGTAAAAACAAATCTATACATTGTCTTTAATAACATCAAGGTTTAGCAGAAGATTATAATCTCAATATGGGGCAAGAGAGGCATAACAGACCCTGGACACCCACACACCTGTGGGAAGGCATGACTAATCTACCTGTAGAATGTTTTTATTGGATTGCCATTCAATCAGTAAAAAATTAACTAAACAGGTTGGTATCCTTGTGAGAAACAAATCATTGTGACATCTCTAGAAAGAAGCTTTAAAAACTTGATTCTGTGACGCCAAGACTGTTGACAGGAAGCCAAGTATATTTTTATGGAATAGAATCTAAATAGTATTTTTATTAGCTCCTATCTGCATACTCAAAACACAACAAAACTTTTTTTGGTATATTTGATTAATATTGTAAAAGCTGTAAGCCCCTATGTATTCAGTATGTTCCACAGACTCCAGTGGTCCTTGAATTAAATGTCTTTAGTTTCACTGTGAAGCGGATGCTTACCAAACAAGAGTGAATTCTGGAGTTTGTTACTGCTTCAGTAAGTTACCTCTCATTACTTCTATACAGTTATTGATCCTGAGTCCATGTCTCCCTCAATCAGTATTTCCTTGTTTATCAAGCTGTGTTGCCTAGCCTGACTATGTTCCCTTATTCCCACAAGTAATATGGAAGAATGGATGGTTTCTTAAAATAAAATAACAAAAATAAATACATCATGTCAGCTAATGTATGTGTTCATCTTCACAAGAGAATTCTCCTTCAGCTCAGACAGACCTGTATTTAAACCTACAATCTAACCTTTTTTCAATTTGCTCTTCCATAAATGAAGTTACGTTTTAGTTTCACTAATGTTACAGAAAAAATGGGTTTAAAAAGCTTCACGAAATCTATCCTAAAATTATGTCAGTTTAGAAAAACTAGCCTGCTTCCTAAACCAAAACATTTAACTCTCCTCTGTATGGATGAATTTGATTTAGGGAGGCACATTTATTTACACACTCATGTAACAATAATATCTTTATAAAATTAACAAATTAATGATATATTTAAGGATGAAGTGAACCACAAAAATTACAAAATTTGACATACAGACATCGTAAACAGTCCAAAAACACCTGTCTGTGTTCCTAAGTAAAAACATTTCCATGAACAGGAACATGCCTCTGCTTTTTTAAAAACAGATGGGCTAATTTGTAAAGGTGATGTCGTGGGAGAATTAGGATTGAAGCTTTCTGTTGTGCATGATTTTTTTTTTCATTTGTTAATGGAGAGCCAAAAAAAATCTCCATAAAGTCCCTGCAGGGAAGCATATTAGCATTGGTTTAAAGTCAAGATACAAAAATATGCTGTTCTGGAACCAATTATAATGGAGGAAAAAAAAAAGATTTCTCATTTTACAGCACAGTTTTTATTATTCCTTTTTGTCGCATACCAAGAGATATAAAAGAGACAAATCCCCAATGTATTTGGAATAGTTTAAAGGATTTAAAGGATTTTATATGAAGAGAATTAATTGTATATATATATATATACACACACACACACATATATGTATGTATGTATATATATAAAAAATACATTTTACATTACAATTTGGTAAAACAAACAGACACACAAAAGGAGATTAATATAATTACTAAAACTAAAACTTTTCTTTCTCCAAACTTTGAGAATGATTCTGTAGTAGTCTATTGTACATTGATTTCAAATGTTTGAAAAGAACAAGTGTTTCCTTGATCTATATGTACTGGATAATTGTTCTACTAATTTCACAGCTTTACCTTCCAAATAAAAACACAGAAATAATCAATGGCGAGAGTAAATAAAAATAGAACATGCCATATACAGCTTTTTTTTTCCACTTATGTTTATCATTCAGGTAAACTCTTGCCTTTCCTTTAAGCCTCAAAATAAACATATGTATACTCATGAACATATAGCCTACACACACAAATATATATAATTGCAACTTCTGGTTCAAAGAACACTCTCTAGATGATTGTATAAGTATTACCCTTAGTAATATATCTTCAGCAATCCCACCACAGCCAATACTTTATTTGTGGATAAATGTAGCATTTGTACAATGGTGTTTAAAATCTCAAATAATACCCCGAACATGGTACTCAGCAACAGTAAATAATGAGGATGTGTTGTAGTGCTTACAATATTGATTCTTGTTGTAACATACAACTCAATTCAAATCAAAGGCAATGCACACAGCATAATGCAACTAATATCCTTGAGGGCCTTAAACAGAAGTTTCACTTTCATAATTTAATTCAGCAATGAAAATATTATTGGAGATCCTTAGGGGACTGCATCAGCACCAAATCATGTTTTACATGAAAAGTAAAGACATAGAAGTACATACACAAAAACACACAAACAACGTTTCAATCTCCTTGTAAGGCAAACATATGGTTAAACATGAAAGAAAGACCATTTAAAATTGTGAAGACACACTATTATGAAAATAAAACCTTTTCAATCATACACATTTGTTTTAAAAGGTCACTTAATGGTATAACAATTTAAAATCAACAAATATACACAGTTCTTTGTGAACACATCTCTGAGGCTAGATATATTTTAGGGTAAGATATTATAGGCATCTTGTAAATAAGTACAGTCAAATACCAATGTAATACTCTAGTGCATGATTGTGGAATACACATGCTGCTTGTTCCCATTTCATTTTCTTCAGAAAGCAGTAGACAATTTTAAAAGCCAATTAGTGGTAACATTCTAGCAGCTCAAACAGAAAAACAGACACAGCTGTCTTACTTTGTTATGTACTTACCTGTTTACAGATTGATAGCAGATATTGCTTTATACTGGGTAATAAAGCTGACTCTACCAGTGCCTTTGTGACCTTTTAAAACCCCCAGACCAGAATCATTTTAAATTACTTTGCGATAAGAGTACAGGTCTCAGAAATGTAATTCCAACCTCATTTCAGACAAGGCAACAATCAATAACTCTGCCGAGTCCTTTAAGGGCCTTTAAATATAACAATAGAGTTGGATTTTGGTTCAGGTAATGTGATATGTACAGCAATCAGTCTAAACCCCAGAAACTGACAAGAGCTGACATCCTCTCCTTCAAATGTTCACAACAACAAATAGACATTGTCTGCAAAAGGTCACGTGACAAATTAATATTGTTTCCATATGATCACATTAAAATAGAATAAAAGCCTCTTCAGAGGGATGAGAGATATAGAAGGGTTTGTGTAAAGGCATCTTATGTGCAGTTTAAGCACTTTTATTAAGACCACAATAGCTGCAGTTTGGAGAATTCATAACAATTTAATTTATTACTTTCACTTTAGGAAATCCAAGAAGGAAACTGAGTAATCTGTCACAGGAGCAAGTTCATGTGATCTTATTAGTTACATTCATTCTATCTGTACAAATGTAACACTCAACACCCTGGCTAATTAAAATAAGTAAATAAAAATCTAATTGAGCTTACCTCCATTTTCCTCGCTGGTGCTGTTATTTGTCTCCGTCATTTCAATACCCTCTATATCAGATTCACACACAGACTCAGTTGCCCCATCAGCAAGGCTTGGTGATTCTTCTTTCTACAGAGAACACAATAATAGAGAGCCTCATAGAATCTCATAGTGTGCATGCTTTTTTTCAGACGTACAAGTGCAAGTACCTCTCACATACACTGTTAAAAATCTGAGCACATTTACCTTGCTTTTTTATGACTAATAACACAAGGTTCAGATGCTGCTTTCTTCTTCCTGGAATGGCAACATACTTCCTTTCACTCTCAGCTGCCGACTTGCCTTGCAGCTTAAATTCCATCCAGCCAGTTCAGTGTTCAGACTACTGCTACAGAAACCTAAATCCTTTAATATTGCCTGTGTCTGCTTCCTGAATCTTGACCGTTACAACAACTGAGAGCACACAAACCATGGGAATGATTGGAGAAATCTGGAGTCTGGCCAAGCCTGCTTTTAAAGCACCCAACATTATATTATAAATACAATTATCAAAATTCAGCTAAAACTGTATTTATTCTTCTTCTTTTGGATAGCTCAGCTAAATCTGCATTTTTAAAAATTAAATAGACAAACAGAAAGATAGCTGAAGAAGAGTCTAATTGCAATGTTGTTTTAGCAACAGAAATTCCACTGCAGCCCTTTAAAAATATATATTCAGTCCAAATACCATGAGATCTGCTGCAGCAATTTCTGCAGCTTTTTTAAAGGCAATTAGGCTTCAATTTATGAAAATGTATTTCTCTTACTGTGCATCATATAAATTAAATTTAACATAGTGGATATCTGTTTACAATGGTAAATTAATAGTGTCAGCAAAGAGGACATTAAGCACTTACAACATTATTACATTACTTGTTTAACAAAGCATGCTATTCTGCATTTTGATGGTTAAAATTCTAACCTATTTTAAAAAGTCTTGACTGATGCATGGCTTTCATAGGACTCAAATTATTAATAGATTTTTCAACACTGAACTACATATCTGAGAAATAAATCACTACATTTTATTGAAATGATTAAACTCAGTAATAACAGATTAGAGTAGGCAACAACAACAATCAGACATGATTTGCTTTTGTAACCCCCCAAACATTGTACTTGGTCAAATAATGATTGGTCTGACTTTGGTAGAACATAATGTAATACACAATTATGCAAACAGACAAATCACTAGGGAACTTATCAAATCATACTTACTTTTAGGGCATAAAGTCCAGATTTTCCAGGGATTTTTAAGAAAGTTCCATCACCAACACGAGTGTTAGTATGAAGCATGGCATTCAGGCAAGCCAAAGGAGACGTTCCACTAGCATTGGAGAAATGAAATAGATTGAGTGCTCTGAGCAATAACAGCATACACTTTCTACTGGGGCTTTATAAAAATTCCCCCAACCCTGAAACATCTACATTACAATAACAGACTGGTAACACCAAGTTTAATCATATGCATCTGTCACACAAGCTTCAGGCAAAAAAAAAAAACATTCATTGCAGATCAAAGACATAATTATACATTTCTGTATATCAAACAATTACTTTATTGTATAAGGGTTTGTGTCAAAAATCATTTTTGCAAAGCAGAATTTCTAGGAGAAAAAGTGTGGTGATATTTGTTTAATTTATGTAGCAGACTGTCTGATATACATGAATGATCAAAAAAGCCCTACGTTCAAGAGCATCTGTATCCAATAGGATGAAAGGCGACAAAAGAAGGAAATCCTATGAAAAGGTCCGGTAGTTGCCTGAACAAAGTCCAAATGCTCACAAGTAACTTACCTACTTAAGGGGGTAGGATTCTATTTTGATTGCATTAAAGTGAACGTACTGTAATTATTCAAACAGAATATTTAGGTCAAGGTAAAGAAAGGTTATATAATACTATTATTTCTCAATATTCATGTCACCAATCTCAAGCCCACCTGGGATTTGGCATATTAAGTCAAACAGAAAGAGAGATATCTGCTTAGAATTTAAGTTTTGATTGTCAATTAATAAAATGAAAATATGTTAAAAAGATCTGATGACAGACCTTCATGAGGCTTATTTAAATGAAAACTAAACTAAGATACATAAACATGTATATAAATTAAGACAAACGTATGAAGAATACAATTGTTTTGGTCTTGAATCATCAAGAATGTTAACTGGAAACAATATGATTCATATCTGCCAATATAAATTCATATCATGGGCAAATTACTTTCAAATTAAATATGCTATAATGCATTAAAAAAAAAAAAAAAAGTAAGTCACAGACTTGTTCTGACATAACTAATTACATCAGTATAGCAACAAGTGGAAACAGAAGTTTATTGACTTAAAAGTCATCACACTTTGGTGAAGCACAATAGCAATGAGTGTAAACTGGCTAGAGGAGTGCATTGCATGGCAAATCATTTTTGTATACAGTGTATCAGAGTTTTATTGTTATTATTGCTATTTCATACAGTGATTCTGACGGATTGTATTAGGAATACAATGCCAAATCTTGGCAGGACTGATTAGGCACCTTACTTCCCTGCCCCAGTAATGATCAATAGGCAAAGGGCAATGGGCTAACATAGCCAATAGTAAAGTGCTGATGTTTTTGCAGACATACTACTAATACAATAGTATACTAATAATAACAATTATATATATATATATATATATATATATATATATATATATATATATATATATATATATATATATTCTTCTTCTTCTTCCTTATTGTGGTCATAAATTCTAGGACCTATGAAACTGTTTTAACTGCAAGCCTTCCTTATCCAGAAAACAGATGGAGAGACTCATCTTTGTCCAGCGTAACACCTCATGCAAATCCCTGTTCTTATTTAAGCAATATAACCAGCTTCAGCGTGTTCTGTGATATTCACATAAACCCTCCCATGTTATTATTACTGAGTCAATTTGCAATTGGAAAGCTAATAACTCACTCTATAATAAACTTACATGTAAACGGGGGTGCAGTGCTGTCATGACTAGAAAGGCATTTGAGATGTGTTTTCACACTTTTCACTTGTGTTTTTTTAAATGTATAATATATTATCACAATCACCATCAGCCTATATCGGTCCACTGTTGGAAGAAGGCCTCCCCAAGTTGTTTCCACTGGATCTACAGCTTCTCTTTTCCATGTCACTCCTGCAACGGTTTTGATTTCATCTTCCCATATTGTGGTTGTTTGTTTATTTTTTTCTCTTGTTAGCCATTCAATAGCCTCCTTGGTCCAACTCTTGCAATTTGTCCGGCCCATTGCCAGTTTAACATTTTCACTCTCAATTATGTCACATATTTTGGTTTATTCTCAGATCAATTTATTTATTTTTATATCTCTTCTGCAGTTTCTGTATCATATTTGCATTATGTGACCAGATTTCAGAGCCAAAAGTAAAAACTGATAGTATGCATTGTTCACATACTTTTCTCTTCGGGCAAGTGGGTAGATTTCCTTTCAACAGTGTGCCGTTTCTCAAATGCCAAATGCACTCCATCCCACTTTTACTTTTCTCTTGTTTCCTTTCATAATTTCTCTGTCTGCGTAGATTGTTGTCCAAGGTAGACATAACTTTTGACTTCTTTGAGTATCTATTGATCTACTAAAATTTTCTTTCTAAAATTGTTAAACATGACTTTTGTTTTACTCTGGTTGATTTGAAGTTCAGTTTTCTTGTTACATCTGAGAGTTATTGAAAATGAAGCTGTAGGTCCTCAGGTGTTTTTGCAAATATGACAAATATTTGCAAAGTCATCAGCAAATAGTAAGTTTTTCAGACAAGCTCTGTTTAACTTGATTCAGTTTTCTTTCCCGGTGCGAAGTCTTGAGCACTTCTTCAAGAATTGCTGCAAAGAGTTTTGAAGAGATTGTGCCTCCTTGACATACTCCTCTACACATCTTGATCTTGATATATATACACTCACCTAAAGGATTTTTAGATACACCATACTAATACTGTGTTTGACCCCCTTTCGCCTTCAGAACTGCCTTAATTCTACGTGGCATTGATTCAACAAGGTGCTGAAAGCATTCTTTAGAAATGTTGGCCCATATTGATAGGATAGCATCTTGCAGTTGATGGAGATTTGTGGGATGCACATCCAGGGCACGAAGCTCCCGTTCCACCACATCCCAAAGATGCTCTATTGGGTTGAGATCTGGTGACTGTGGGGGCCAGTTTAGTACAGTGAACTCATTGTCATGTTCAAGAAACCAATTTGAAATGATTCGACCTTTGTGACATGGTGCATTATCCTGCTGGAAGTAGCCATCAGAGGACCGTCTGGCACCAACAACCATGCCACGCTCAAAATTGCTTAAATCACCTTTCTTTCCCATTCAGACATTCAGTTTGGAGTTCAGGAGATTGTCTTGACCAGGACCACACCCCTAAATGCATTGAAGCAACTGCCATGTGATTGGTTGGTTAGATAATTGCATTAATGAGAAATTGAACAGGTGTTCCTAATAATCCTTTAGGTGAGTGTATATAAGCTGAATTATAGCATTATTAGAGAAGCAATCAGTTTTATGTAAGAATGAAAGAGAATGAAATGGAATAATACATTCGATTGCAAAACATGAATAATTAGAACAAATAAGAACAAAAAAATAAAACATTTCAATTTTGAATCTCTCACTACTGGAGGTTTGATTTTAATATCAATAATTTGGATTGGATTATCACTTTCAAATTTCAGTTTTACAATATTATAAATACTTACACCTAAACTTAAAATTATGTTAAAATGCCCTTTCTAAACCTATTACCATATGCGATTACCACAGTCTCTCTGTATTCAATGGGATATCTGGGAAGTCATTTCCTATTAAAACAGTTAATTTTGGCACAGTGATTTTTGCTGCAGGCAAGATGATGGACATCTTTGAGAATACTGATGTATGAAACAGAAGTGGATGGACTTTTTTTCAAATCACCAGCTGTGACTGATATATATTGAACTGCATCATACAGCAAGACAGAACAGATATTTTAACACAGCCCACGTTTCTATTTGTTAAATCTGTTGATTCTGACATTAAAAAAGAAAAAAAAAAAAATATATATATATATATATATCATCATAGGGTTATTGTATGTGCTTGTAGGTCCATTCCGATGCATCATCAATTAATTTAATTTATCAATGCATAAGATTAAGTGTATTTAATTTTAATCTTACATACCATCAATACAACAGTAAACTCAGTATTCAACAAATAATAAATTGCCTAAAGTTTCCAGCCTATATTCCCTATAGCAATCAGTTTTTCATAGGCACTAGTACTGTGGGAAAAATTGTTATTGTGATCGACTGTATGAAAAAACAAATTACCATTGTGTTAGGAATAACTGCTACCAACAGTGCTGCATTGCAAAGGTGCTACGAAACATACATTTGGAATTCGTGTACATCCCTTGGTATACAGATTCCTTTTAAGATAAGCACTTAATCAGATAAACTCCTAATCAGGAAGACATAGAGCAGATACAGCTTTTTAATGAATATACACACTTTCAAATCCAATGAAGTACACAAAGAATATCTAATAGCCTCCAGTGGGATATAATATCAATACCACTCACGAAGAAGACCTTTCACAGCTCATTTGTGCCTGTGGCACTTATGAATTATTAGGTCGCCCTTGCACATGTGATATGATGGTATTCCTTAGAGGCAAGTTTATATTGCAGCATGCATTTTAAAGGAATATCACAAGTGATCTACAGAATTGTAGATTGATCCTCTAATATTATGGTGAAACATGGACATATTATAGAGAGCATTCTTGCAGGCTGCAGATTTATAATCATCATGACAGTTCAGAGACACTCAGCCGAAAATTGAAAGAACAGAATTATTACAAGGCTGATATAAGAAAAAACACTGATCTTGGCAATCAGGCTGCTAGATGTGTCCATTCCTTTCCATTTAATAAAAGCTATCACTACATGTTTTACAGTTTAGGTTAGTCATAAATTATGTGCTTTCTTTTCAATAGAGACAAAGCATGCAGTGTTCATAAAAATCGGGGTCTGGCTTCATAAAAGATGACAGAATTTAAGCCATGTATTATTTTTTTAACAGCACTTAGTCAAGGTATAATATATTGTACATAAATGTTATAGAGGAAGGAAATGTCAGGCACTTAATGAGAGAAAAACACATACACTAGGCATCATATTTTTCAGTGCTTGCATTGGGTTTTCATATTCATGGTAGTTGACCAACTTGAAACTATTCATGCTTCTTAATGAAGAAAAATACACTTCTTTATTTTAAATAGGTCTAACCTGTGTTTTTCTTCTATTCTAGCTACATAAACAACCAATAGCTTCTTTACTTATGCAAAAGGTAGCAATGGAGAATGCAAAATGTTTTTGTAAGAATATTTTCAGTCTGAAAATAAGAAATGGATATTCATAATTTTCTCTCATCTAAATTGTACTTTGAAGCACTGCAGAACATACAGAGCTTGTTAAAGTTTACATAGCTTGTAAATGATGGTTAGACATAACCAAGAAAAACCTCCAATAGGTTACAGGCTTCTAATTTGCAATTTTAGAGTAGGTCAAAGTTTGCAATACTTGCAAAAGTATTCCACTGTACAAAGTAAATGTTTAGTCTTTGCACACTGTGCATATTACCAACTGAAGTATGAATCATGATTCTGGTTTTGTGGATCACTTTAAACCAGGACAGCACAACATCCAACTCCAGACACCTTGTGTTGTTCTATACAGTGAAAACCTTGTACATTTGTGAAATCTACAACACACGTCTGGCACAATGACTCCTTTAGATCTTCAGGAGGATAAAAGGATTCAGTCCATTTGATTTCATGAGAAAGCAAAATTGAGGCTTAGGCAGCTAAACCATGTATGAACTGTGTCAAAGAGCCTGACATATAAAGAGAGGATTTGCCTTCTTTCCTATGTAGGTGAATTGCTCCCCAGTTTAGGAGATTTTTAAAATATTGTATCTCCAGTTTTGTTCCAAATACAGAATTTATATTCTTCCTAATTTTCATGATTGCATCTAATCGTGTACAGCTACTACACTCCAGTATTGCACCTATAATTACATTTGTGTCATTTTGTAAATCGATAATAGTATTTTGTATTATGAGTCATGTTCCTTATCATCATGTTTAAGGCTATGGCCATTTTTCTTGCAAAAGTCACCATAACATCTTGTATATTTTGTGATTTTTATTAATTTGATGGTGAGGACTCATAATTCTCCCAATAGTATACCATGCCATGGCACACAGCTGAAAAGGTACCACAAAGTTTCAAGGAGAAACTATTCAAAACTATTTAATGGCCTATTCAAAGCCCTGACCATCGATCCCACAGAACACCCTGAAATGATCTTGCATAACAAATCAGCAAAGCCCTGGGAACATGGAACAACTCTGTGGCTTGGAACATAGTTGCAGGAGACTAGATTTAAAGCTACTACACAGCATGCCAGGGGAGATGTGGGAAGAATTGTGGTGACATTATTACCAACTGCAAGACAGTTTTAAAGGATGTGAAGCACATTTTGATTGGATAAGGACAACATTTATTGCCTTTCATTTGAGACTTAACTCTTTATGGTTGTGTCAACAAAATTGAGCCTGAAACTTCAGTTGTAATTCCTTCCTTGTTTGCTGTTGCTGGTGCATTGTTCTAAGCCCAACAGAAAAAAAGAGAGAAAATAGGTAACACAATGTCTATTGCACAGAATACCATCATAGTCCTTGGAAAAAGAGCTGTCTGAGGAGGAACTACTTGGCTATAAAAGCTGGTTTACAATGTAACAAACCTAGACCAACCTTGATGGCAAGTACATAATAATTGAACCACCAACAGATCTTGTGTTATTCTTTTAAGAATGGGTATAAAGGCTTCCAATATTTGGTGTTAATAGCACATGCTGATGCTGCTAATCTTAATATATGTGGATGAGGACACAAATGGTAACATTAAAAGTTGAGACTTAAAGGACTCCTAGGTCAGTTAGGACCACATTTTGTGGGCAGATAAAACAGAAATAGAAACGTATGGATGCATTCTCCAGTGATATGTTCTGACTCACAAAAGCAGACACCCATGTTGAGGCGAATGCCATTCCCTGTATGAAGTATAGAGGTGGATCTCTTCTGCGTTAGAATTAGTATAACAAAGTATACCAGGATATTTTACACCTGAAAATGTGGGTTCAAAACACAAATCCATAATCTATGACCAAATGATTAAATGTTGCACCCTGGAGAGGGTCTAGATGAAGTAGTGTTCATAAATCCTTTCTAGAAATAGGCCTACCTAAACTTATTACAAGGCTACAGGAAGCTCCTAACACAGCCACAAAATACTGACACCAGAGGTATGCGAACATTACAAACATATGCCATTAAGACATTAAATGTTGGTACAATTATCGTACTTGCATTTTCTTGGTAATCAACTTTCACATTAGATAACTGTATATCTAGGTTGCATGTATATGTACAGTTATTTTGATACAACATATGATTTAACATGTAAATTAAGTTTTCTATACAAATAAATTGATTACGTACATAAAGATTATAAAGATTTTATGCATCAATAGGTTATCTGTTAAAAATAGTTTCTATATTTCTAAATACATTATATTTAGTCCTACTCCTGCAATCAGTACTTTGTACATCCTCCTTTGGCATTGAAAAGAAAGGTGGCACATGCTCTAGGCTTTTAATAGGTTTATCAACTTCTTAGGAGGAATATTCAACCCCTACTCTACGCAGCACCTCTGAAACTCCTAAAGTTGTCACGGCTTATACTTGTGGACTGCTTTTTTCTGTACAGATCATACATAAGGAGGTTCGGCATGAAGGAGTGGTCAAATACCTTTCACTAGAAGCTGACAAACCATTTAAAAAGCTACAGTAAGCGTTTTATCTATGTTATCAAATTGGATTCATAATATTCTGATTGCTGGTGTCTGGATACGTCTAAACACATATGTCATTGAAACATACTATATTAACAGTGAGATGAGTCTTTACTTCTTGATGGGAGTTTTATCGAAGCATGATTTTGTACACCTGCATGTTCTTGATAATTCGGCTTTTTGCAGCACTTGATCATGGGTCTGACGAAATGAGGGGGATTCTGTAGATATAGTACCACAGTGTGCGTCTTCATATTTCCTTTGTTAAGAATAAGTATAGATTTTTTTTCTGAATACTGGCTTTCTAAAAATGAAAATATTCTTTCCCTCCAGTGACAGTTTCACTGAACACTTATCACGAAACTGCTAACATGAACAGGGATTAAATTTGAGGAGCTTTAGGAGGCTTTCTTTTTTAATAGCTACAAGCATATTCTACCATGCTGAAGTCCTCTAATAAAAGGACTACTTGCCAGCAGTTTTATTTCAGATTTCCTTCCTGTAGTACCCTGCTCTGATTACCTCTTTCAGTCTTACATGCTCATGTTTATCTCCTGAAAATATTTTTTGGAACACATATTGTAATTTCATTTTCTAATCCTTTTCAGGAATAGAAATGCATACGAATCAATCTTTTGCTACATCAGCACGACATTGACAGTGCAATGTTTATCCATGTGCTGGGAGAGATAATGTCAATGAATGTAAAATCCACTGAAAAATAAGTTATTCAAATTCATTTTTTTGATCTCAGAGCTTTTGCTACATTTTATTTTGCAGAGTAAGCACTTCATAAATTCCACTTAAAGCAGCTGTGATTTGACAATTTGCCATACAAATTTAAGAGCTCATCATATTCTTGGAACAACAGAATGACTGGAATAATCCAGTGGTTGTAATGCCCAATGTCCAAGACCTGGAAAATGCACTGACAGAGGGTGACAAAATCTCTTGTTGTAACTGCTGATGAGTCAGGTGTAGCCCACCTTGCATAAATAACCAAGAAGAATACAATATGTGCTGTAAGTGAGGTGTGTCCAGCAGTTTACTGACAGTTTCTACTTCTCTGGTCAGCAAAAAATACATCGAAGGCCTGAGGGCAACCCTCTGGGAAAGTGAAGGATTACCAAGTAAGTGAGTGTTGTACACATGAACATCTGTCGATTATGATGTCCCCCCAACACTATACACAAACACCAGAAATGCTGTGAGAAGCAGCTGAATAAAGTGGAATTGAAGTTCATAAATAAACAGATCAGCCATAACATTATGACCACTGACAGGTGAACTGAATAACACTGATAATCTCGTTATCATAGCACCTGTCATTGGGTGGGATATATTAGGCAGCATTCTGTCCTCAAAGTTGATGTGTTAGAAGCAGGAAAAATGGGCAAGCGTAAGGATCTGAGCGACTTTGACAAGGGCCAAATTGTGATGGCTAGACGACTGGGTCAGAGCATCTCCAAAACTGCAGCTTTTTTGGGGTGTTCCCAGTCTGCATTGGCCAGTACCTATCAAAAGTGGTCCAAGGAAGGAAAAGCGGTGAACCGGCGACAGGGTCATGGGCGGCCAAGGCTCATTGATGCACGTGGGGAGTGAAGGCTGGCCCGTGTGGTCCGATCCAACAGACGAGCTACTGTAGCTCAAATTGCTGAAAATGTCAATGCTGGTTCTGATAGAAAGGTGTCAGAACATCACAGTTTGTTGCGTATGGGGCTGCGTAGCCGCAGACCAGTCAGGGTGCCCATGCTGACCCCTGTCCACTGCCGAAAGCGCCTACAATGGGCACGTGAGCATCAGAACTGGACCACGGAGCAATGGAAGAAGGTGGCCTGGTCTTATGAATCATGAGTTCAAGGTGTTGACTTGGCCTCCAAATTCCCCAGATCTCAATCCAATCGATCATCTGTGGGATGTGCTGCAATCGATCATCTGTGGGATGTGCTGGCCAAAAAAGTCCGATCCATGGAGGCCCCACCTTACAACTTACAGGACTTAAAGGATCTGCTGCTAACGTCTTGCTGCCAGATACAACAGCACACCTTCAGAGGTCTAGTGGAGTCCATGCCTCGATGGGTCAGGGCTGTTTTGGCAGCAAAAGGGGGACCTATATAACTATATTAGGTAGGTGGTCATAATGTTATGGCTGATCAGTGTATATCCCATTCAAAATGGTTTAATTTAAATGTCATGACCACAGCAAATTTGCTTTTAGCTGATTTGCCTACACATGCCAACATCCAATCACATGCCAGCTTTTGTTAAACTTCTATGGTCATATGCATTGGATTTAATGAAAATGTGGTACCAACTGCTCAAGACCTGAACACTATTTTCTAATGGTAACCAATCAAGACAGATTCTCAACTGAATTAAGCATCTGCAATGCACAGATTTCCAGGAGTCCCACAAGGCATCCTTGGTGAGTCAATGGTAGTTCTTTGTGGACGTCTTTTCAAAAATGAAACTCAAAGAGTCATTGATTGTCCATCTGGTTACCTCCCCCTTTTAAGTGGCACATTCTGCTCTAAGGGCTGCAGTTCCATTTTAGTTTAAAGTAATTAAGTGTTCATTTATTGTGTGAGAACTCAAATCATTAACATGATCTTTAATAAAGCAGTTACATTATTTTAATTTCAATTTAATTTAAAGTTGCATTTACCTTACATAACTCAGTCTATAAATCTAAATAAGCAGAAATGTATTATTATTATTATTATTATTATTATTATTATTATTATTAAGATTGTTAGATTATAAATTGATAAAGAACACCAAGACATAAGCTGTACTCTTTATTTTGAGACTTCAAATGGTACTCTACTATCCATTTCTTGTCATGGGATTTATATAACTTCCCAAAATACAATCTGCATGTGATTTCTTCATTTTAATTTCAAGGAACTAATGTACTTATTTACACATCCATATAATAATTACTGTCTAAAAGATATACATCAAGTCAAGATGCCAGATATGTTAAAACCAAAATAAAATGTGAATAATTTCCAATAACATGACTCCTGTCCTAGTACAATTCACATGTCAAGGTATATTCAGAAGTACAGCAGTATCATCATCTGTCATTCAGATTGCCTGACCTCAATAGAAACACCTTTGGGACACATGTGACAGATGGGTACACCAACGACTAGAAAAGCCACTAACTGCCATTGGCACAGAAAGAAGAATGGATCAATGCCTCTTGACTGTTGTAAAAATGTTTAAATATTCATCTGCCTTTAATTCTAGGCTGTGAAAGTGATCAAGATTGGTCAAACATAGTATTGCCTATATAGAAAATGAGATGGTTTTCACAATAGAAATCACAATACAAATTGTAGCAGGATGAATGTTGGTATTTTATGACATTACATTAATGCATTATACATTTTTTCCCCAGATATTTGTGTCATTATTAAACTCAAGAAATAGCTCTCTACGCATTTCCTATCCTAGAATATTTGTCTCCCCATTCTTGTTTTTTACCACTGTTTTAATTAATATAAATTAAAACATTTATACCTGTATTTTTTAATAACTTTCTTTCTGCATCTACATTTGTTTTTCACTGCTTTCAAAATATTTATAAATTTTACATTTCATTAAATTACACTTTACAATTGTCAACCCAATCTTTGCACCTTTTTTATCGACAGACAAAGTGACAGGTTTCTATGTGTGCTTAACATTAATTTATACTTGTGTGTATCTATCTATCTAGAGAGAGAGAGAAAGAGAGACTGTATATTTCCTTTTTATATTATAGTAAGGTGATCCTTGTGGTCTCATATATGTGACCGTTAATGTACATGCTGTTGTGTACGCAAAAATATGTATATACAGTACTGTGCAAAAGTTTTAGTTTTTTCAGTTGTGAAAGAATGCTATAAAGTAAGAATGCTTTCAAAAATAGACGTGTTAATAGATTAACAAAATGCAAAGTGAGTGAACAGAAGAAAAATCTACATCAAATCAATATTTGGTGTGACCACCCTTTGCCTTCAAAACAGCATAAATTTTTCTAGGTACACTTGCACACAGTTTTTGAAGGAACTCGGCAGGTAGGTTGGCCCAAATATCTTGGAGAACTAACCACAGTTCTTCTGTGGATTTAGGCAGCCTCGGTTGCTTCTCTCTCTTCATGTAATCCCAGACAGACTCGCTGATGTTGAGATCAGGGCTATGTGGGGGCCATACCATGACATCCAGGACTCCTTGTTCTTCTTTATGCTGAAGATAGTTCTTAATGACTGTCGCTGTATGTTTGGGGTCATTGTCATGCTGCGGAATTAATTTGGGGCCAATCAGATGCCTCTCTGATGGTATTGCATGATGGATAAGTATCTGCCTGTACTTCTCAGCACTGAGGAGACCATTCATTCTGACCAAATCCCCAACTCCATTTGCAGAAATGCAGCCCCAAACTTGCTAGGAACGTCCACCATGCTTCACTGTTGCCTGCAGACACTCATTCGTGTACCGCTCTCCAGCCCTTCGGCAAACAAACTGCCTTCTGCTACAGCCAAATATTTCAAATAATCGGTCCAGAGCACCTGCTGCCATCTTTCCTGTGTTTTCATGCATAGTTGAGTCACTTGGCCTTGTTACCACATCAGTGGTATGGCTTTTTGGCCGGAAGTCTTCCATGAAGGCTACTTCTGACCAGACTTCTCCTTGGACAGCACATCTGGAAACCCCTGACTGCCTGGGAGAGACCTTGCTGATGCAGTATAACTACCTTGTGTCTTGTTGCTGTGCTCAGTCTTGCCATGGTGTATGTCTTTTGACAGTAAACTGTCTTCAGCAACCTCACCTTGTTAGCGGAGTTTGGTTGTTCCTCAGCCAGTTTTATTCCTCCTACACAGCTGTTTCTGTTTCAGTTAATGATTGTGTTTCAACCTACGAATTGATGATCATTAGCACCTGTTTGATATAATTGTTTAATCATACACCTGACTATATGCCTATAAAATCCTAGAAGTGTACCTAGAAGAATTGATGCTGTTTTGAAGGCTCACACCAAATATGGATTTGATTTAGATTTTTCTTCTGTTCACTCACTTTGCATTTTGTTAATTGATAAATATAATCTACTAACATGTCTATTTTTGAAAGCATTCTTACTTTACAGCATTTTTTCACACCTGCCTAAAACTTTTGCACAGTACTGTATAAAAACATAATATATTATAAGATATAACATTTAATTTTGTTCATATTAAAATGGGGGCGTGGGAATTATGGAGTATATAAATATAATAAATCACATACTTGATATCATTAATAGACAGCCACAGCAGACAAACCTACAGCTTGAAAATACAATATGCTATGGCTAAGGGGCTTACAGGTAAGTTAATTGCTAAGGGAACTTTAAACATTAAATGTAATGATAACATCCAATTTACTCACCTGGTTTCCTTTAGTCCTTCTTTCTGAATCACTTCTAATATTTGCTTTGCTGTCATTGGAGTATTGGGATGTTTCTCTAGAGCCTAAAAGAAAATGTGAAAATTACTATGGAGCTTGTTTCTACGTTGCAAAAAAAAAAAAAAAAAAAAAAGATACAAATTGCTCAATTTACATAAGCAGTACTGTGCACCATACAAGCCTACTTTTAAGTCCGTTTGTAGCTATTTTTTCATTTTATAAGCCAGAATCCTTAAACTAAACCTGGCTTAGAGCCTAATTATGTTAAGAAGGGCCATGATGACGCTTTGTGTTGACATTTTTGGGGCGGCTTAGATTTGCTGAATTCATCAAGTGAAGCCACATTAGACTCTAGAGGCTAAAACAAGCTTTGAGGTAAAGCTAAAGTTGAAATCATTATTTTTTCATTATAAAGGCAAGATACCTGATTTCCAACCCTACGTAAGCCTAGAATAGACATATTTTTCCTTTTCAATTTGAAAACATTATGTCTTCCCACAGGGAATGTTCAATTTTGTAACCTCTTGGATGTCATAGTTGCTTCATGGTTGCAATACTAGGCACAATGCTTATAATACTATATCTTTTATTAAAAACCCAAGGCTAGCTACAGGTTTCTGTACAATGACTTTAGCTAGAATTACTGTAGGTAACATTGACTATTTTTTAAAATATATTTTTTAAGCATTTCATATGCCTCTTCCCCGCCTTCTGCCATGTGTTCCCAGGATAGGTCCTGGCTTCATCACACTCCCTGCCAGGATAAGTGGCTTTCTGATCATAAGCCATCATGCTTTTCTGTTACACTAATCAATGTTAGATTTGTTCATTGTGTACATTAATGCAAATCTTGCTTTAAAAAGGAACAGTTTGTGGTCAAATGTAATACAAAATAACAATAAATTACACTATATATGTATTTATATATTGTATATTATATAAATATAAAATAAATGAGACATAAAATGCTACTTCTACTATCTGTATTAGGTTAATATATGTGTGTATTAGTTCAAATGTAAAGGGATTATACCAATTACCATAAAGCACCACAAAGTGTGAAGATAGTTTTCCAGTGAGATCAAGTAATATTATATTCTTCTGACAAATTTCAGTTTGAGTACCAAGGATAGCAAATTAATTTGTTACAAGCTACAGAGTAATGATCCAGAAGGGATTTCTTTTCATTTATGTTTTACTTCAACCACTCACAATCTGTTGACAGTTATTTTGGTAACTCAAGTACAAAAGTCACAACAGGACTACTTCACTGCAGTAGCGTCATAACATCATCACACTATTAGCATATACATTTTATTTAAATAACCTTTTATGATCCATAATGGTGATTTATGGAACTAAAAATAAACTGCAGTTCTTCTGGAGACTGTTTAAGTAATAAAGCCCATTGATGCGGGTGCTCACGTTTGATAGATGACCATGTCTGGAGTTATGTGAGCTGAAGGCAAGGGCGCTAACGGAAGTCAAGGTCATCTATCAAACATTAGAGCCCATGTCGAGAGGGCTGTATTTCTATTAGTATGTGTTTATTTTTTAATTTAATCAACTTAAAACCCTATATTTACCTTGATATTCTGTTAGTTTGTCCATTAGCCTTCAGCTGAGAAAATGTTTTTCCAATGTAATTCGAATCAAACAAATCGACATACACATACAGAAAATTAATATTAATATTTGACTAAAATACATACTTATACATTTTAATTACTATTGTTTTGTTAGTCTTTCTTATAGTAGATCTGGACATTGCCAGAGAAAGTAACGTGAAAGTTACTGAACAGTCCCTGTAGTATTCTGTTAGAACTTGTTGCTGGAGGCAGGGCATAATTCGAGCTGGCAGGGGGAGGATTGGCTGGAGCTGATACAGTGCTTGCCTTTTCAGTCAGAGACTTATGGATCCTGCTGAAGTTAAAACCGTGTACCAATTGCATCTTGTGGATCCTGCGGATTTGCTGTCCAGTAGTTGCAAATTGAGCTTTCATTACGGTGTCCGGTCACTGACATTTCCCCCTGTCTACAGACCATCATCAGAAAGTAGACCTCCGAGACAGGATTGTATCGAGGCACAGATCTGGGGAAGGGTACAGAAAAATTTCTGCAGCATTGAAGGTCCCAATGAGCACAGTGGCCTCCATCATCCGTAAATGGAAGAAGTTTGGAACCACCAGGATTCTTTCTAGAGTTGGCCGCCCGGCCAAACTGAGCGATCGGGGGAGAAGGGCCTTAGTCAGAGAGGTGACCAAGAACCCGATGGTCACTCTGACAGAGCTCCAGCGTGTCTCTGTGGAGAGAGGAGAACCTTCCAGAAGAACAACCATCTCTGCAGCACTCCACCAATCAGGCCTGTATGGTAGAGTGGCCAGACGGAAGCCACTCCTCAGTAAAAGGCACCTGACGGCCCGCCTGGAGGACTCTCAGACCATGAGAAACAAAATTCTCTGGTCTGATGAAACAAAGATTGAACTCTTTGGCCTGAATGGCAAGCGTCATGTCTGGAGGAAACCAGGCACCGCTCATCACCTGGCCAATACCATCCCTACAGTGAAGCATGGTGGTGGCAGCATCATGCTGTGGGGATGTTTTTCAGCGGCAGAAACTGGGAGACTAGTCAGGATCGAGGGAAAGATTAATGCAGCAATGTACAGAGACATCCTTGATTAAAACCTGCTCCAGAGCGCTCTGGACCTCAGACTGGGGCAAAGGTTCATCTTCCAACAGGACAATGACCCTAAGCACACAGTCAAGATAACATAGGAGTGGCTACAGGACAGCTCTGTGAATGTCCTTGAGTGGCCCAGCCAGAGCCCAGACTTGAACCTGATTGAACATCTCTGGAGAGATCTGAAAATGGCTGTGCACCGACGCTCCCCATCCAACCTGATGGAGCTTGAGAGGTCCTGCAAAGAAGAATGAGAGAAACTGCCCAAAAATAGGTGTACCAAGCTTGTAGCATCATACTCAAAAAGACTTGAGGCTGTAATTGGTGCCAAAGGTGCTTCAACAAAGTACTGAGCAAAGGCTGTGGCTTTTTTTGTTTTTTATTTTTAATACATTTGCAAGATTTCAAACAAACTTCTTTCATATTGTCATTATGGGGTATTGTTTGTAGAAGTTTGAGGAAAATAATGAATTTAATCCATTTTGGAATAAGGCTGTAACATAACAAAATGTGGAAAAAGTGAAGCGCCATTTCTAAAATCAGTTTGTATTTTTATAGTACGTAAGATACATACTACTTTTTCAGAATGAGTCTATCATATAAGCAACCATAAAAAATTTAAAATTAAAAACTGACCGAATAATTGCAGATGTCAAATTTCAGCATGTACAATCTCTCGGTTCGTCTGGATGTCTCAAGTCATAACAATGTGTCCAGGCCAATGCAGTTTTAACATTTTCACTCTTTCAATGATGTCACAGATTTGTATTTGTTTTCGGATCCATTCATTTATTTATCTCTTCTGGTTCTTCCAAGCATGCATCTTTGTGTTATCTGCAGTTTCTATCAAATTTGTGCATGTAGTGACCAGGTTTCACAACCATTAGTATGGGTAGTTCTCGTCGCCGGGCTAAACTCGATCTGCAAGCACCCCCCACCCCCGCTAATTTAGACTGATATCATTTGTATAAAATTAATAATAACGTTTGTTTGCATTTTAATAAATTGGAAAGCAATGCAAACACATGCAGAAAGTATCATATTCTTTTTATTAAGATGGTGAAGTGGTTCAACAGTTGTGTTATTATTATTATTATTATTATTAATAATAATAATATAACAATTTTGTATTAACAACGTGCTGTGCTGGTAAGCAGAATTGAAACGCGACAGTCAGAAAGAAATGTCTCTGTCTAGCAGTTGTTAAATGCACCACTATAAACCCGGATGTGGTAAATCTTCCTGAATCTATATAGCGCATGTGTTGCGCGATTACTATTACTTGTGTTATTGTTGTTATGTGACAGTAAATCATGCTGTGTATATGTATATATGTGCTCTGCAGAAGATAAGTCGAAACACGTAAGCAATATAATGTTCACTTTTTCTCTAATAAATAATTTTTGAGACATCGGTGAATATGGACTGTTTTTAGACGGGAGCTACTGTCCATCCTTCCTTGACCGGATAATTGTTCTATATAAAATCCCTGGGATAAGTCACCCTGCATTTAAGATTTATTAAAACTATTGTAATGCCAGCTATTTTTAAACTTATGTGTGTGTGTGTGTGTATATATATATATATATATATATATATATATATATACACACACACACACACACTCACCTAAAGGATTATTAGGAACACCATACTAATACTGTGTTTGACCCCATTTCGCCTTCAGAACTGCCTTAATTCTACGTGGCATTGATTCAACAAGGTGCTGAAAGCATTCTTTAGAAATGTTGGCCCATATTGATAGGATAGCATCTTGCAGTTGATGGAGATTTGTGGGATGCACATCCAGGGCACGAAGCTCCCGTTCCACCACATCCCAAAGATGCTCTATTGGGTTGAGATCTGGTGACTGTGGGGGCCAGTTTAGTACAGTGAACTCATTGTCATGTTCAAGAAACCATTGTGACATGGTGCATTATCCTGCTGGAAGTAGCCATCAGAGGATGGGTACATGGTGGTCATAAAGGGATGGACATGGTCAGAAACAATTCTCAGGTAGGCCGTGGCATTTAAACGATGCCCAATTGGCACTAAGGGGCCTAAAGTGTGCCAAGAAAACATCCCCCACACCATTACACCACCACCACCTATTTGTAGTGGAGATGAGTGGTACCCGGTGGGGTCTTCTGCTGTTGTAGCCCATCCGCCTCAAGGTTGTACGTGTTGTGGATTCACAAATGCTTTGCTGCATACCTCGGTTGTAACGAGTGGTTATTTCAGTCAAAGTTGCTCTTCTATCAGCTTGAATCAGTCGGCCCATTCTCCTCTGACCTCTAGCATCAACAAGGCATTTTCGCCCACAGGACTGCCGCATACTGGATGTTTTTCCCTTTTCACACCATTCTTTGTAAACCCTAGAAATGGTTGTGCGTGAAAATCCCAGTAACTGAGCAGATTGTGAAATACTCAGACCGGCCCGTCTGGCACCAACAACCATGCCACGCTCAAAATTGCTTAAATCACCTTTCTTTCCCATTCAGACATTCAGTTTGGAGTTCAGGAGATTGTCTTGACCAGGACCACACCCCTAAATGCATTGAAGCAACTGCCATGTGATTGGTTGGTTAGATAATTGCATTAATGAGAAATTGAACAGGTTTTCCTAATAATCCTTTAGGTGAGTGTATATAACATAACAACATAACACCCGTAATAGTAGTCATACAACACTTGCCCTGTAATGTGTTGCATTCTGCATATATTTACCATGACAGCCTGCACGTAGTATTTGTTAGTTTTGCTTATTGAAGGATTAACGAAATACTTGTAGTTTGAATGTCTTTGGTCTTATGGTGTGGCTTGATTGGATAAAAACAAGAAATACCGAGATGTATATCGTATATCGCCCACATTTCTAAAAATATCGAGATATTATTTTTAAGTCATATCGCCCAGCCCTAATTGAGACCTCCTGTTCGTCTTGCTGTCATCACTACGATATAGGTTTTTGTCTGCTGTGCCATCACCATTTTACAGGGCAATGATTTGATTCTTTCCTATTTGGAGGGATTGTTTTGCATTTTTTATGTGGCCATTATTTTAATAGTTTCTTTACCTGTTGCTGTTAAGGTACTGTTACATTTTCTCATATCTTCAATAATATGTTTCCTTACTGTTTAAACACACTCAGTGGTGGAAAAAAACGTTTTTGAACAAGGTATTGTTTCCTACTTCCCTTTTTTAAGGTTTAGACTATATGTTACATGGGTATTTTCATATACACCATGTTATTGCGAAAGACAAAACAAATGAGAGTGTAGATTGTACTGGAATGTAAAGTTACTATTTACCTTGCAAACATGAACATGAACAGGAACATGAGCACACACGCAGTAACATACATTACTGTGCATTAGTCAATTCATACAAAACAGCATTGGCGATCAAAGTGATCGCTGCAGATTTACTCGTTTCCATTTTTGAATGTTGAATTGCTTACTTGTAACCTCCCCTGTGGATTAATCTCCTCTGTTGTTGGAAAGTAAAAATGAATAACGCCATCTTTACTTTTTTCCCCAAAGCCATGGACGTAGGAATACATGTGGTCTATAGAACTATAATTACTTTCAAGGAGTAAGACCGTGAAACACTAACATTAGTCTTTTGCTGCAGAGAAGACATTTTGCAGTTTTTCCACTACATTTCTGCTATCCAGCAAGTCATGACACATCTTGAAACACTAAAAGAGATAGGAATACATCCTCCATTATTTGGCAAGTTTTAAAACATTTAAAAGTTGTTTATATGAAATCTGGAAAAGTGCTATACATCTCATACACCATAGCAACATATAAAGATGCATTAAACCATAATCTTTAGGCACCTTGCTATTTCCCTTTTAAATCTAAAAGTAACACTGATAATATAATCTGCAACTTCCAAAACATACAAAATGAATAGAATACCCCCATTACTAACACAGATCTTTCAGCACTTAAAGTAAAGCAGCATTGCAGGAGAGACATCGGAGAAATGTATACAGGTGAGAACAAAGAGCTTACATCAAATTAAACTTCAATGGCCTAATGCTTCTGTCTCACAGCCATGCACATTCTTTATTATTTGCAACGCCAATTAATGTATTTTGTTAAATCAGTGCACTTCATGCTACATATTTTACAGATGCCACCCTCCCCTTGCAGAAACAAAGTACATGTATTGAATTCTATCATGTATAAACAATATCTTATTTAATCTTTAATGGAAATTTTCTGAGGAATGACTGCCTTGGCCTTAGATCATCCTCCCTCAGGCCAGGTGTGTGGGCTGTAAAATAATACATTCCCTACAGTATGCCTTGCAAAAGAGTGAGATCTATGGGTAATATTGCAGGCAAACAAAATGGTAACCTTGTTTTTCTAAAGGTCACAGACAACCCTTTGTGTATAGCATATGGGCTTTTCATTTTACTTCTCTGGTCACAAGTAACATGCCTATTTTTTTCATTCTTCATTTGACTGCTCCTATTCAGGGTAAGCATTAGAGCTCTCTCTGTGTCATTAACAATGAAACACTGTGGCCTTTCTCTGATGGGGCTCAGAAGCTACAGCATATGGACCAGGTTATCTCTAAACCCTAATTATTTATTTATTGGCTGATTGATTGATTGATTGATTTTCACCAGTCTTCCCCAAAACCATTGAATCTTTCTTTCAAAATCTCATAATACAAATTTCTAGAGGTTAATTTACATAATACCACAGGGGCATCTGTTTGTGGCCATGTCTGATAACATGGAAACACTGTGAAAACTCTCAAAGCCATTTTTGAGCAAATATTTTTAATTTTAAGCTGCTCCAAATGTTTATATTTTTTAACTCAATAAAAATAAAAACAAGAACATTAGTTTGAAAATGTGTTTGCAATTCTAAGCTACAGACTTATCTCCTGTAAAGTGTGCCTGTGGATGATATAAAGGGATGGCAACAGATCATGGTCCCTGCATTCAATAACCATGCTAATATGAAACTGCCAAGCATTGCAGAATAAAAAAAAAAACTGCTTCAGTGCATGCATACCAAAGCAACCCACACATTTACTTTGTGCTTTTAAAGGGACAGTCAGAGGGGTTTATCTTGTAACAATATACAGCAAATTTTGGTGTGCATTTCTCGTATTACTTCTCAGAATCCTAAGAGACAACATTAAAGAGTAATTTATGCACCAGACTACTTATATGTTCCATTTTCTCTTATCGGTTCTGGAAGACTTTGCATTCTGCAGTTTTAAATAAGTCTTACAAAATTCAGCTCTAGCCTTCTAAAATGATAAGGCATAGTACAAGACTAGTACTTATCTGGGTCTATGAATCCATCCCTATATGACCCGACGCAAGCACTACAAAGTTACAGCACAGAAGTGATCTGCTGTAGGGGTGTCATAATTAAACTGCACCACATTGTATACATTGGTAATGGTTATTGATAAGATTTTGGAGTTAACATTTTTCAAGAAATTATAGATATTTCTGTAGATTACTGTACTGTACATTGTACTGTATACAGCTGGATATTACACAAAATTGTCAGCAGATCAGTGCAGTGGTGCAACATTGAAAAGTAATGATTGAGACAGATGCATTTGCATTTTAATACTTCCACATTTCTCTCCAGTGCATTTTAAACAAATTAACAACTTGGAAGTCTATTACATATGTTATTGTGTTAGCAAGTACTTTCTAGGTGACCATAGGCCCTCTAATTCTGTTCAATAACATTTCCTCATGTCATTTTATTTTAAATTGCTCCACTGCTATCAAAGAATTAATGTTGAAGTGAAAACATTACCTTTAAGTGCTCCCTTTAATCACTTACTGTACTATTTAATCAGCTTGGCTCATTTTAAATACTGTAGTACAGATACATTTTCATATAGGCTTAGTAAGTTTACAACATTTATTTGACATTATATTGGAATAAAGCAAGAGCTAATAATAAATGTTTTAGAAAGCTTCAGAGCAATGAAACAAACATACTATCTAAAAAAATACTTGCACAGTCGGACTGAAGGATATGAACCTCCTTAATCAGGACGTGAAGTGAGAGAACCTTTGAAAAGGTCTGTCTTTTATTTTTTATCAGTCATTTCTGTATCAAAATCGTGATAAGAACTGATCCCTCGAAACCAGTTTTCATTTTTATGTTTATATGCTGCATTTGGGTCACTCTGTGCATGGTTAATATAACTTGTACTAGAACATCATCTCTGCAAAAAAGACCCAATTCCTTTTTATGAAGTACATAGACATCTATTAGTCCTGCAGTTAATAAAAGCTCAGAACACAGTGAGATAGTAACATGAAATAAAGGATTCTATGTCAACTCAATTTGTCTTATTCCTTCAATAACATTTCAAGGACAACACACACGTCATTAATTCTTTAAAAGGTCCTGCAATAAGAAAATATTCAAGTAGCAGGAGGAATGCAGCAGCAATATCTAGATTATCTTCAAATGAAAAACTCCATGGACCTCGAATACAATTCAGATATTACGTAAAACAAGTAATGTTTGCAATACTGCCTAACCAAAATAGGCTATATTTGTGCATTAATTCAAATGAAAATCATTAGTTTTTTAAGAAATCAAATTCATCAATAGATACTATGATTTAAAACAATCCCAGAAGTGGAAATATGGTTAAAATAATCTAGTGCAAGATTTAAGATACCTGATCAGCAGAATAAAAATAATACAAATAAAAAAGTCCAGTCAGATCCATCCCTCATTTGTCAGAGGCAAATCACATCAACAGAATCTTAAATAAATATCAGAAATGCAAACAATATATAAGATAATGAAATATGACCTACATTACAATAATGGATTGAAACCATCCTTCGAATCAACATCAGCGCTTGAATGATTTTAGTTCAAACTGTATTTCTTCAAAATCACTATTAATTAAAAACACAATTTTCTTAATAATATTGCAATTATGTAGCATGTGTTTGCTTTATTGCCTTCTGGAGCTGTATCATTAACGATTAATATATTTAAAAATGTCCACAGAAAGAAACGTTAATAAAGACATGCCTAGCTCACTGTCTGAACTCTGCTCTTGTTATGGCAGAGCATTAACCCACCCCCTTGACATAACTCTCTCCCTCTCTCTTTATATGCACAGTACAAAAGTGAGAAAATGCCTCATTTACTACTTGAGGCACAAATTATACCTATCTGTATATGCATCTATTGTCATTTTATTTTCCTCAAAAAGGGGACCATGTAATCCTGTACTATGGATGGAGAGTGAGAGGTGGAGAAAGCTATTTCAGGAGGCGGGAAAATGGCCTGCTCCCTGTGTGTGATGTAACACAAGCAGAGTTCAGGCAGTGATTTTCACATTGTCTTGAGCTTCAGATAATGTATCCCTACTGAATAAAAAAATACCATGGATCCAAGACTAGAAAATGTAATTCCTGTGCTACATTTCACAATATTTTTTTTTTGTTTGTTTGTTTGTTTTTTTCACTTACCATACCGTCCCGTAATTTAGACATTACAAACTTATAAGGCTTCAATTACATATTTTAATAAATCAAGTGACTTATTTAAATATGTACAAACGTAGTTTAAATATATTTCTAAAGAATGATTAAACACCACATAAATAAAGGATAAGTTAACAACGAACAAAACCATCTTTGAATAAAAGTTTTATTTAAAAAAAGATAACATAATAAAAAGCTTATACAAATAGTGCATTGGATACTGGAAAAAGTTAAAGACATACATTAATCTATGCTGATGAGTGGATCTGCTTTATAACAATCCATCGCATTGCTCATCACAGTCAGACAGCACTTGACCCAAGGTTTAAGAATCTCAAATCTCTTCCTGAACATAAGAGGGCTGAGATTTAGAACTCAATTATTACCTTGTTTTCTGAAGTTCCAACAATCTAATACCCAAACTAAACAACTTTAAACAACAACAAAAATAAATCTCCTATTAGTGGCACGTGACTCATGATGAAACGTTTAGTTTTTTATTTTTGTTTCAGATGCTGGCTAATTGCTCTTACTGAATAAAATGTAATCATTAAAACTATGGTACACGGTAAAGTATGATGTCAAAATGAGTGCAAAAAGTAGTTTATTGCAACTTTGCATGTGTATGTGCGTGTGTGTGTGTGTACGTACACTAGACTCTTTGGACTGATCAGAAATTAGACACTATATAATCTCCTATCCTAATAATTTTCTTATTTACTCCAAATAACTATTTTACGTGGTCACTGTAAAGATACACTGCACAAAAAGCTTTTTTTTTTTTTAAATAAACCCACTAATGTATGTATATGGGTAAACATAGGGAAAATATTTGTATTAAATAATAATTTAGTTTTCTCTAAAATATTTCATTCATTCAAGTATGTGAGTCCAATACATTCTTGAGAAATCAAATCACATTTGTCAGAATGATTTCTTGCAAAATTATGTCGCCAAAAGCAACATCTGGAGCAAGGTAAAAATGTAACTCAACCAAAGGTCTGTTTTTCAACTCCTCGAGCTCTGCAACTTGATATCCCAGAAATGTACAACCTCAACAGTTTATGCTTGGGACAGTGCAAAAAGCAAAATGTTCTTTTTGGTTTTGCCAAACATAGTTTTAACATTTGTATACAGGAGGTTAACTATAACTAAATGATATGCAGGCTTATTAACAGCATGACTTGCAAAGTAGAAAATGTGTTGAGTAGAAATGCATATCTTCAGTAATTTTGTATTAGGCTATATATTATATATTTTGTGCCTCATATCCAGTTATGTGTGTTCTTTAAGATTCTTTACTGCCTGTTCTACTTATTAAGGGCTTGTTCACACTAGAGGTTTGTTTCGTATTCAGTATGGTTCAGTTCGTTTGGAGAAGAGTGTGAACAACCAATTTGCGATGGGTAAACAAACCAAAACTAAATTAAACAAATGGAGACCACCAAAAAGAGGTGGTTTAGGTCCGTTTGGCAAAATAACTGAGTTCGGTTCGCTTGAAGAATAATAATAATAAATAATAAATAAACTGACAAAATTGACAGTTGATAAATTTAGAAGGGTTACTACGCGTCAGGAGTGGAACGAGTGATTTTGTTTTAGGTGTCTCATTTGTAATCCAGGTTACGACAGAGACTTCCGTCAAGCAAAACTAAATTAACTTTAAGGTAATTTAAGTTGGTCATATTGAATAAAATAAAATATAAAATTACAATGAAAAGGTTTTTGTTTCTGAACTTATTTTATATTTGTTGCATTAACAAACTCTGTTACAATAAAGGTTGTGTTCTTATAGTGCAGATTTTCACAGTTCTGCACAATCAACAGATCCCATTAGTGGAGCAGCACAGATCTGTGCAGAATTGTGGAAATCTGCATTACACAAATGCAACCAGAGATCTTGAGCCCTGTACTACTTAGTTAACAAATTCACTGTTCTCTGTGACTCCTTTTTGTGCAAGTCTACAGCAGCAAAACATCAGAAAGAAATTATAAATAACCCAAATAGGTAGTAAAATGTTATGTTGGGTGCGCCAGAGATTGAAACACACACACAAACATGGCCGCAGCATGCACCTTTTTAAAAATGTGACCCACCCATTCAGACTCTCATGAACACCCTCAGACGCATACATTGTTGTTATGTTAAAATGAACATATCAGACAACCAAGAACACAAGATAATATTTGTTTATATGCTTTTTGTACACCTGTTTTGTGTCTTTGTTCCAATCAAGACTCTAGGGGGTGGTGGTAAAAACATGCTACTAGCACAAAAGTAGCTGTCTGCTTATCTTTGTATTCATACAGATGTCTTTAGATAAGGCATTCATTAAAAAAACCACAAGAATATAATAGAGAATGACGTGTTCAATTTGTGTAACTTGTAACTCTTGTATAACACCTAGTGGTACATGTTTTTGGAGAATGAACCACGTGTTTAGAGAGGAAAATGTTGCACATGTAAGTTAGACTCGAAGAGGAGCTAGGTTTTTATTTTGTTAAACCACGAGCACCAAATACTAGCCACCATCCACATATCCAGCCTTTGCATTTCCTAAACCCTGGTTTAGTTGTCCAGGATGCTGTGTACATCCCCACATGATACAATATATACAGCATAATTAAATTTCCTCTGTAATAGAAACAGTCATTAAGATAATTATCCATGTATTGAGATTTTATAATTTTATACAGAAATATTTTCGTAAGCCCAATTAAGTAACACATAGTTTATTTTCTTTTGACATCCAAGTGAGAAAGTCACCTTCTGTACATCAGCAACCACAGCCTAATTAATGGACAGGCCAACTCTTTTCTTCTTTATATAAAAAGGTGTTTTTAACAATATGGACAAACTGAGATCCATGAACCATTAAAATATTCAAAGATCTTCTTCCTCATGGTAAAATGTTTTCAAGATACACATTCCAGATGGCTCTGCCTCCTTCATAATATTGAACCTTGTCAACTATGAGAGCTATAGAGTTGTTCAAATGCTCAAAAAAAGTAATTGAAGTTAATGTGAGAAATATGTTGTGATTTTATAATAATATATAATTTTATTCAGACTACCATTCAACTGCACAAAAAATAAATCAGAAACAGGATATAACCCCATTACAACTGAATAATTATGTAGGATTAATTATGTTATATTGGTGTTTAAGAGTTTTTATGGATTGGAGGTCACTTTTAACCAACAGGGAGATGTTTTGTGGATTTAAATCTGATCACTTCTAGTCTTTACACAGGTGTAGGACACAAGTTAACAGATGGGCATCCACTTGTCCTTGTGTCCTTGAGCCTTGTCTTACATGCAGAAATACTCAAAACCTGAACTAAAATACAAGTAACTCCTCATTCCTAATTTTTCCTCCAACTAGGTTGTTCCTCAAAGCAGATTAGAATTTGCCTCATCTGTCTCACCAACCATGTTTCCTTGACATTACACACTACTTGCAGAATTCAACCCTGACCCTTCCTCATAGGAAAACATTACCCGTTTCATTAGGCATATCCAACAACTATTCTGCCTTCCATGTTAGCTACACAGAAATAAGTTTTGAAAAATACTTTACCAATAGCTAAGGATGCCTCTAAATAATAATATTCAGCAATTGCCATGGAATGTCTTCCCTTGTAAGCACATCTGGGTGACCATTGATTACACTGGACCCAGGCTGGGATTAAATCAAAACTTTGACACACCCGCTAAGAAACCTACAGAACTGTACTCAGTTGCGGCTTCATTTTTAGAAAGATGACACTTTCTTCTAATCATAAATGTAACCGCTATAATGTACAGGTTTGTAGTTTGCTATTAGTGGGTGGGTCAAAGTTTTGATTTAATCTGGCCCCCAGTCTCCAAACTTATGCTGCACAGTTGTCTTTCGCTGCCCCATCCACAACTAAGACCCTGTGTTTCCAAGTTTCCAATATATAGTTATAGATGTGTCATATTAGTGCTGTCTCATCTTTGCCCCACAAGCTGGGTCACTACCTGTATATCTGTTCTTTAAATTTCAATGCAATTTAAATTGCCCCCTTTTATTTGGGAGACATCTTTTCCCTTCATTACTGAGCTCGCTATGCCTGTACTCCATATATCAACATCTAGGTCAGTTACAATGCAGGGCTGGTATCTTCCTGCCTTCAATGTCTTCAATGGACTAATTCTCTCGCACTCCTTTTGGATATGTCATTAGTAGTGTTCCACATTTTCGGTTTTAACCGAACGTCACCTTTTTTTTAAATGGAAATCATTAGTTTTTTCATGGATTTACACACATTTACACATTTGCCTGGTGTTTATTTTTATGAAATACCCCCCAACAAAATGTTTTGTATTTCAGCAACGAAGATGAAGCAATTCCTATGTTTGTCTCACTCCAGACAAACGATGGACCCAGGCAGATTAGACTATGAATATCGAGCTCAGATTGGCTTACATTTTCATAACTTCTGTTTAATGTGGAGCTGATTAAAAACATACACGGAAAAAGGTAAAAGAATGATATAAAGCACAAATCTGTACTTGAATATGTCAGTCACAATTTGTGTTTAGAAGCTTTTCAAAAAGACAAAACAAGAGGGTGAAGAGGATGCACTGCGGTGCAAATACTGTAAGTTAGTTGGCGTGCCAACAGGATAAAAGAACATATGGAAAGCAAGAGGCACATTAAAATGATAAAATGCACTATATCTGTTGGAGGGACCAATTGGCGACTTTGTACAACAATACTGTCCAGCTGGAAAAACTCTTCCAATTTCACTCATAAGTACATGAGTTTCTACCAGGCTGCATGTCATGTAAATAAAGCAGGGACAGTGCTGATGAGTCTTTGAGATCACCTTTAATTTGTTGTTGCTACAGTAGAAAGTCTGAAGGAACAGGCAAATAACTTCACTGATTGCCAGGTCATGTTGATTGTTGAAAATTTGGATTACCTGTCTGAAACACAAAAAGCAGTGGAATTCTCCCCTGTGACAACACCACAATGTCCAATACAGATGTTTACCGCATGTTGACAATGATATCATCAACAGAACACAAATGCTGCAACAGAAACATACGTCTAGTAAACATAACTGCTTCTTGAAATCCTTCCAACACAGGAAGAAGAAAAAACTAAGAAGTCTTTTAAGTACTTCCACAACGTTCTCTGCGAAAAATGGTAGGTGACTGTAACATGTAATTTGAATGTGTCCAGGTATTGAATCCTTTCTTCAAGATAGATTTACAAGATACAAGTATTTCAACCCTTAGCCACCAAAAATGAAACTCCCCATCCTGCAAGTGAATACACTACTTACACAAGTACGCCTATCCCTCATAATGTGGACCTGGATGTACTGAATTATTGGAACACCCACGAAGACACCCTTCCCAGCTTCAGTAAAGTTACACGATGAGCTTTGAGTGTAGCCCCCGGATCAGTGGATGCAGAACGACTGTTTTCAAAACTGGAATACATCCAAGACAGAAAGAGGCTTAACATGAGTGTGGATACACTTTAGAAAACCATGCATGCCAATGCAAACCAGGATTTCCTGGAAAACCATTTGTTTTGACACAACTGATTCTGTGTAAAAAGTTTAGACTAACATTAAAGTTTTTCATTATCTATTTTCTAAGTCAAAATCATTTCACGAGTACCTGAGATTTTAAACACTAACAAATTGTACAAACTTAGACATTTAAATCCTTGTTCGGGAATAATGCCAGCAGGATGATGTATGCCAGACGATGGTACTTCTGGTAAGTACAACTATTTCTTCCTCTATTTTTACCATTTTATTAATCTTATCGCAGTTTTAACATGTTTATAAGTCTGTGAGATATACCCTGACAAATAACTGGATTTTAACAAAAATAATATAAACTGAAAATGCAGAAGCAAGGGTGGGCTATGTTGCATGATGAACTATACCCTTAAGACTTGAAGCTAAGGAGCTTCTCTGTGTATTGACCCATTCATTCATCAATTTAGTCCCCTTCATTATTAAATAAACAGAATGTTTACTAAAATGAATAAATGTATATTAAAAATAGTTATTTTAACTGAGCCCAGTGAAGAATCACATACACAACTGCATATGTCTTGTTTGTATGGTAAAAACTATGTGAAAGTTATTGAATTTGCAACAAATATTATACTAACAAAGAACATGAGTCAGATTATTATTATTTTTTTACTAATTGAAAGGTGACATTTAGTGCATATAAAAGACCAGCTCATAATAAAAACACTGCTATTGCAAGTATAGTTTATTGATAACCTCTTTTCCTGTGGACAAGGGCTGGCAGAAATTGCTACAGGATCTTAAATTAAAAATCCAAGTGAACTTCATGTAGCCTGATAAATTGCTTTATTATCTGAAATAGTTATACAAATTACAAACTGGAATATGATTCTTGCTAGCTTGAACAAATCAGTGGCAGTTCAAATAGAAACAATTTGTCACCAAGCATAAAGCATAACCTAAAACACAGAGGTCATATTGTCAATCTGCTCTTACTATGACTAGTTTTTCACAACTTTCTTAGGCTATCTGTGTCCATCCATACATTTTTACATTGAAACATTGACAGCATCACGACAGACAGATGAAGGAACACTAGTCACAAAACAACTGCTTTTTTGTCCCTCTGTGTTTACCAAATCATAAACCAAAGAACTGCTTAACTGATTTGTGGATCCGTTGTTTTGTTATGTTTTTTAAAGGTGTGCGCTTTACATTCCTTTGATTTTATATACCCAGGGGAAGTTCTTCTGAGTCTTGTTATTAAATCAAGTTGAAGTGTTTGAGATGTGTCAGCCCCAGATACCAAATAAAAAACACTAACTGAAGTGTACAGAGCCTCTAGTCAGATTGAAAGGATCTGGGCCTGCTGGATGGTATAAACATAGGAGAGCAATTTAGATTCAATATTCAGTGGAATCTAAAAACTTGCCTTGAAGGAATATTAGATTTTTAATCAAATCGTATGACAGTGGACAATGATAGCTTGGATTTATATATATAAGGTTCAAGTACTTGGCAGTTTGTGGTCTTATGGATGCAATTTAATTTTAAATAACTCCAAGAGGATGTGTGTGTGTTTGTATATAATATATATATATATATATATATATATATATATAAAATAATTCCCTTGAACCTTCTTTGAAATGTCTGCTTCCACATGATCTTAAAAGTTTGCATTATACCCTATGACAAGCTTAAGCCTTAACTGTTTTGAAGTATGAATTACAATTATGTGTGTATGCATTTGTTTTGGGGGGGTTTGCCACAGATTTGATTAGGAAAGACAACTGACTTCTCTGAAGGGATTTGACTTAAATGAAATGCATGGAGTGCATGTAAAATACTGTGGTACAAAAATGTACATTGGAAACAGAAAATCTTTCAAACTTAAGGGTATTCAAAAACATAAACAATCCACGTCACTTTGCCCACACAATTAGGCTGAGTTGCAAAAGTTCCCAAGCATCCTTGAGGATTAAATGGGTATGAGAATAAATGACAGATTTGCCTAGGGGATCAACTACTTTCCAAATTAAATGCATAACATCACACACAAAGCGTACAGCATATTTCATTAACTACTATCTTAGGCCTGACTCTTCAGATAGCAGCTTTTTAAGCCCTTGTGACATTCAACAATGTTATAGATCTTATGTCATTATTTGACCATGGAAATGGGAAAGGTCACATACCTATCAATGGATTGAAGAATATTTTCCTTCAATCTCAAATAATGTAGTGCTATCAATGATTCTCTTTAAGAAAAATTATACTGACAGAGAATCTGCTACACACACACACACACATAAACACACATACATATATATATATATATATATATATATATATATATATATGTTTAAGGCATCATATAATCATGTATATATTATATAATGTATATATTATGATAGCCTTCATGTTTTGTTTTGAGGGATACTCCATTTGATGAACGTTAAAATGTCACATGGAACATGTAACACTTTCACCAATAATATTAATTTATCTTGCAGAATTAGCTAGGTTACGTCAAACATAAATGTTTTTTGTTTGTTTGTTTTTTAACACATGCATTAAACATGTTATTAAACAAAATGTAAAAATGCGTGTGTGTTTATGGCTATCTATATAATACATTTAATTTAATAATTTACATCAAACAAATGGGTTTACAGTATTGTGATTAAACTATCATTAGTAAAATTAATATATATATATATATATATATATATATATTACGTAATTAATACAGTATAAGAAGCATTAATCGTTTCCATGTCCTTCATTTATTCATAATTTACGTTGTTAGTATTGCTGGCCCCTTGGTTAAGTAAAGCAGAACACATGGAATTGCACAAAGCTGAGTTTGCAGAAAAGTGAAGATGAAAAGTGCTGAACTCCACTCCCAAGTGCAGCAGGAAGGGTCGAATAAAGTCATCCCTGCACTAGTGCTACAAACGCTGTATGACTCTGTAAACCGCTTTGTTTGCAAACCGGCGAAGTGCTTTTCTTTTTTAAAAGATGCAACATTTGCATACAGCCTAAATAGAAATTCGTTTCATTGTACTAACGTGTAGCACATAGTCTCGCCGACCACAACAAAACCGCAAGCTCTTTGATAGCTCCTTCCTCCTCTGTGTAATGTGGGCAACGCTGACCTGACTTTTTGATACTAAAGCATCATCATCTTGCACACGCTGACACGCTCCCGAAAGGCAAATGCTTACCAAACGGGCTGCCTCTGCCCAGGTGCGATCCTTTTTCTTCCGTTTGTCCTTCATTTCTGTATTTCATGGAGAGAGCGGCGGAGTGGATGAGGTTTTTAGATGGTAGGGAGACGAAGACAATGACACACTGACATACTGACACACACAATACCGTCCCCGGGATCTCACTGCAGCAGCTGACAGCTGGGAACAACAATACACACTGACGTCACCGGGGACAGAGGCAACATTCTCACTACACACTCGCACACTCTCGCGAGGCTGGCGTGCCCCAACAACGCGAGAAAACACCTAAAAAGCGATCTCGTCTTTAAAGCGCCAGCATCTTCTCACAGCTCCTGGACTCTGCACTTTTGGGATGTATTAGCGCTGAAACCAGGCTTAGAATAGGCATATCAACTGCACAGCATATCATTGTATTCATTTAACTGCAGTGATCATGTGGAAACTTGCTTAAAAATGCGAATTACAAAATAACAAATACATATGGAGTTTGAGCTCCTTTGACAAATGTAATGTAGAACATCAAGTTCTACCATGTGTCACGAAGGTCTGATTCACAAGTACTGCAATGAAAGCTTATATTTTCAATTTCCTGTTGGGAAAACAAACAACAGTGGTTTGTGATGTGAGCTAAATTAGCCTATACTGTAAATGTTAAGAACAAAACAACAAAGCAACCTAGTTAATCATATGATCAAGAGATTACGTTGTGAGGTAGTGTTTTGGAGAGTTTGCTCAACAAGCATGAAGTCGGATGAATAGGGTTGATTTCAGCAATAATATGCAAATGAAACAGAAATGGAAGCTTAAAGAAGTACAGAATCAGAATTGGTACAAAGAAACACTGCATTTTTCAATATAGTGTTGATTGGTGTTAAAACTTAATATATAAAACATAAACAATAGTGTCCTTGCTCTTAAATCATTTATTTTAAGCCAGGAATCTAAACCCACTGGTTTGCAAGAAGGGCTGTCCTTTACTTGGAATAATAATAATAATAATAATAATAATAATAATAATAATAATAATAATAATAATAATGCAGTGCATTTCGTGCGGGCTGTAACTGTAACTTGTTTCCCTGCAGTAAGCTGGGCTTGTTGCCTGGACACCAGCCGACACAGTGCACCGGCCGTGCATCGCAGGGAATACACCAATGCGTGCACCAAGCCAGAAGTGCATGATTGCATGAAAATATACTTTAAACAAATAATACAAAGAGCGGAAACTTGTAAGTATTTAACAAATCTTTATAATTTAATCGAACTGTTGGAGTTGCAGTTTTAATTAATCGTGGAACTGGCTTATCACCGTGTGAAATACCTGAGAACTTTGATCCTGCATTGTTAAACTTGATTTCTCATGAACTAAGCCGATACATATATCCGACGTTTTTAGATTGTTCTTAAACTCGCTTTTCCATAACTGTCGCAAATAAGTTACCGTTTACTTCATTCTCTGCCAAAGGCGAGGCGGGTTTCCAGTTTACTGCAGCATACCAACATAGTATCGTACCTGTGTATTTTGTGTTGAGAAAGAAAGTACTACACAGTTTTGTTTTCCATTCGACCTAGCTATTTTAGTGAAGAACAAGATTGTATTTCACTGTATATCGTTATTGGAATACAACTGTATTGGAATGCATGGAAATTTAAATAGATAGGCCTAAGTAATCATTTGAATTGCCCAAACACACAGTTCATTTAATATTGCAAAATGCAGTGCATAAATTGCATATGGATAATATTGTAATTCAAATATATCAAAATTATATCACAATTTTGCTTGGAGGCTTTATCTCCCAGCATAAATTATTATTTTTAGTTTCCCAGGCTTGATTGTGATTTAATTATGTTTAATTAGTGCATCAGCCTGCATTTTGTTTTTGAATAGGTCACTCTTTTCATGTTCAGCTATTCCTAAAATACTTGTACATGTACTGAAGTATATTCAGTTTGATGTAATGGCAAACTGAGCATAGGTTTAATAAAGGAATTGTGTAAATTAACCAAAGCAAGTACCTGGGTGTAATGATAACTTAAATCTACTTTCCAATTCCATAGCTATCACTTGATGATGGATCTCCATTGAGAAAACATAAGACGCTTCTGGCCTAGAGAAAGCTGCCATCAAGTGTGGCATGTAGAATTTGCAGTTGTCAAGAGGGATCAAGTTTTTATTTAATCCAGGCCAAGGTCTATTAGACAAAGGTAGTCTGTTTTTGTACTAATAGGGCTGTTTTCACAGACCTAAATAACACTAGTCAAGGACTATCCAATGTTATTTTAGGTAACATAGCGTGTTCTACATGAGTTGCTATCAATAATTTACATAATAGTCCCTGTACTATGGATTCTGTGTTTGTAGTATTTTGCATGAACCCATTATAGTACACAATTTACAGAGAAAAATGATTAATGTTTGCATATTTTAAAGCACTTATTATGAGAGGGTAAACAAGTATAAGAAAAATAAACAGAAATGATGAAGATGATTATATGGCCCCTGAAATAAGTTGTTAACAATATTTCTGGGTTGTCCCTGAACTTCAATATGTTGTCTACCGCCACAAAATGTTATGGTAAATTATGGTTAACATTTATTGACTATATCCATGAATGTTTTCTCTTCAATAAAGCTTGGCATAAAGAATAGTTCCACTTGAAATCCTTAATCCTATATAATACTAAAAAGCTTTTCTTTCAGTCTAGTTGCTGAATACATTACATGACGGAAAATGCCTGAAGTTGAACTGCTCAGATTTTCTTCAAAGGAAGGTGACCCTCAATTTCAAGGTTGGTTATATGGAGTACACTGTATAGCTAAATTACTATAGACCTATATGTTTTGTATGGTCTGTTTTTAATGTGCTTTTTCATTTGAATTCTTAAGCTAAACAACCATTTCAATTTGTGTTGTTGCCATTATTTTTGCTCAATGAACATAATGTAAAAAATAGCATGCATGGCAGGGTTGAATACAGCAGTTGCCTTAGCAACAAGAATTGCAGCAATATGATTTTTTTCACCATGGTAACCTTATTGTTTACACACTATATTTAGGGTATTTATGGCCTATGTGACCAGTTTTAAAAGATGTTCACTTAATCTTTCAACCTGAAAACACTTTTGCAGACCTTAAGTGTTTGTGAAAAACAGCAGTGTCAAATATATGAGAAGGCTGTCATTGTGCCTATAAGTAGGGTTTGAAGTTTTATTGATGTTTTTTCCCCTCCCCTGTAACTTTAATCAATAGAGTATACTATAATTCCAATTTTTTTTTAATAGATAACATTTAATTACTATTTAGGCGTAAGATATTGTTTTCCAAATGGAGATTTTCAATTATGAACTCTTGGAATTCTATCAGATTGTGCACAATAATTTATTTGAAGAATTATGTTGAAAGACAGGAGAGATTGAAGCCTAGCATACTGAAGACTGCATGTGAACAACTGCAATAATGCCATGACAGTAGGTTTCCCATGTACAGTGGCTCTCAAAAGTATTCACCCCCTGTCACTTACCAGTGGCCAAGAGAAGGAACTCAGGTGCAGAGCATCAGAGGAGTCCAGGAACAGGCAATGGTTGTGGGTTGGAAAACAGGGCAATAGGTACAGTCCAGTACTCGGCGTTGATAAGGATGGTGAAGGGTCTGATGAAGCGAGGGCTGAGCTTTCTGCAGGGAAGCCTGAGACAGATGTCCCTCGTGGACAACCATTACTTTTTGTCCAGGAAGGTACTGAGGTGCCGGCAATCGGCGGTGATTAGCTTGCGCCTGGTGACATCTGATGGCTTGCTGGAGATGGACATGGGCTGCCTGCCAAACCTCATCACTGCGCCTGAACCAGTCATCCACTGCCGGCACCTCAGAGTGCTTGTCAGAACAGGGAAACAGAGGAGGTTGGTAACCGAGGATGCACTGAAAGGGGGTGAGACCTGTGGAAAGGCTGATGAGGATGTTTTGTGCATGTTCAGCCCATGGCAGGAAATGGCTCCACTCAGATTTGGATGAGCTGCAGTATGACCACAAAAAACGGCCAATCTCCTGATTCAGCCGCTCCGTCTGACCATTTGACTGGGGGTGGTAACCGGAGGTGAGGTTGATGTTTATATTGAGGGCTTTCATGAATGCTGTCCATACTCATGACGTAAACTGCGGACCTTGATTGGACAATATGTCCTCCGGCATTCCATAAACATGAAAGACGTGCGTAAAAAGAACTCTGCAGTCTTGAGGGCGGAAGGAATGCCCTTCAGGGGAATCACTCTGCACGCCTTGCAAAATTGGTCCACTGCCACGTTGCCCTGTGACTTGGGGAGATCCGTGACAAAATCAATGGAGATGTGAGACCATGGCCTGAGAGGCATTACCGATGTCGTAATTTTGTTCAGTGGAGGAAAGCTTCCTGGAAAAGAAGGCACGGGGAAGAGCTTGGCAGCCTGACCGTGACATTGGGATAACACAGCCCCCACTCCAGTCTCCGAGGCAGGATCCGGATGCTTCAGTATGGGAGCCGTGGTAAACAGGGTTTTCAACCCGGCAAAGGCGTCAGACGCTGAGCAGTGCAGTTGAAGGGGAGGTGATGGAACTGAAGTTGCGTATAAAATGCCTGTAAAAATTGGCAAAGCCTAGAAAGCGCTGTAAATCCTTAACAGTTCTGGGCTGCGGCCATTCAGCCACCGCTTTTACCATGTTTTGATCCATGTGGACCCCCGTTTCATTGATGATGTACCTGAGGAAGCTGATGCGTTCACAGTGAAATTCACAATTCTCCGCCTTGACAAAGAGGCCATTCATCAGCAAGCTTCGCAGGACCTGGCAAACATGGGAAATGTGAGTGGTTAGATCGGGGGAAAAAATTAAAATGTCATCTATGTACACGATAGCAAAGCAATCTCAGAGCATTGTTAAAAAAATACTGGAATACTGAAGGGGCATTAGCCAGACCAAAGGACATAACCAGATACTCATAGTGACCACTGTTGGTAAAGAACACTGTCTTCCACTCATCTCCCACACGGATCGGGATCAAATTGTATGCCCTGCAGAGGTCGAGCTTGGTGAAGAAGCAAGCTCCATGAACTTGCTCCAGTGCAGCAGGCACTAACGGCAAAGGGTAGCGGTATTTGACTGTGATATCGTTTAGCCCCCAATAGTCAATACACGGCCAAAGTCCTCCATCCTTTTTGGTCATGAAAAAGAAACTGGCAGCAGCAGGAGATGGACGAATGATCCCGAGCTCCAAAGCCTCCTGTATGTATGCCTCCATAGCCTGGGACTCGGGAATGGAAAGTGGATAGACACGTCATCTGGGAGGCAATGTACCAGAGAGTAGCTCGATGGCACAATCCCCTGGGCGATGCAGAGGCAGGCGGGAGGCCCGGGTTTTACTGAATATTGCTGACAGGGCTGTGTATTCCAGTGGGACCTCTGGTGTGGTGGAAAGGAGAGGGCTCTCTATGTGTGTAGCTCGACAGGGCAGGGAGAGACATCGCGAAAAGCACTGTGGACCCATTGAGAGAATATCATCATCCCTTCAGGATATATTCGGCTCACGATGGGAAAGACAAGGGAAGCCCAAGGATGACGTCTGCGCCGGGAGAGTCAATGACGAACAGAGAGAGTTCCACTGTGTAAAGGAGTCTGATCTGCAGGGTGATGGGAACTGTTCTTCGGGTGATGGTTTCAGTGCCAATGGGTTGATGGTTCACAGCAGTGATATGGAGAGGAGGGAGACCGGGAATGAGGGGGATCCCAAGACATTCTATGGTGACGCTGTGTATGAAGATCCCCGCTGACACTGAGTCCAACAAAGCAGATACAAAGAGACTTTTAGTACCCCGTGTGACCTGAGCTCATATGTGACACATATGTGTCAGTAAGGGACATGATCCTGTACTTACAGCGGAATCCTGGGAAGAGCTGGGATGAACTGAACAGGAATCACGGAAATGACCTGCCTGACCGCAGTACAGGCAGAGGTGCTGTTGCATCCTCCGCTGTCTTTCCTCCATGGTCAAGCGTGTGCAACTGAGTTGCATGGGTTCCGGATCAGAGACAGGAAGGGATCGTGGAAAGAACCTGGTCGCTTGCCGGGAAAAGTCAGTGGAGGGAGGCCTTCGTCTGGCTTTTCATAGGTGATCCAGACAGACCGCTAATTGAATTAGTTCCTCCAAATTGAGATCCTCAACCTGACATGCCAGTTAGGACTGCAGGTCGGATCTAACCTCGGTCGCAGGAGCACCGACAGAGGCCAATATGGGAGGGCTGCCTGTTGTTGGAATCTAATGGAGGAGTTGATCCAGTGTAAAGGTGATTTGGTCCAACTTTGCCTCGTGTTCACCTAGGCGAGCATCCTGCATAGTCTTCGCTGTTTGCAGGGCGGTCAGCTCTGCTGGGTCCAAAGTCAGGCTGTGTCTTCTGTCACGTACCGGTGGCCAAGGGAAGGAACCCAATCAGACACGCCCCTGTCGCCCTGGTTTCGTATTTATTAATAAAAAGAAAATCTACAATCAAAGTTTTGCAATTAGGTTAGTTTTATGAATTTGTGTTTTCCTGCAATTGGGCATCTCTGCTCTGAAGGGGATAGTGGTTCGAGTGAACCAGGGAATTCACCACCTGGGACAATGCTCTATTTTTACCCATCTGATATGATGTCATATTATCTAAATTTGAAATTAGTTGTACAGAGAATCTAATGTGAAAGAGTATTACATAATTATTTTAAATCAGATATAACTGATCATATCATAGACTATTACACTAGTCCTTTTAGCATATAAATCTTGGAGACTTCTAAATAGTCTAAATATATTAATCTTTACCCAAAATAAAATAAGGCGTTTAAAATAGTTTTCCATGTTTATTATTAAATATCACACTTTGCTGTTGGAGGCTGGGAGTTAGTGAGAAAACAACACACCGGCTTTCTTGTTTATCTCTGTAGCATTGTTTTTCAAACATATATCCAACAGCTCAAATTGCTGAAAAAGTTAATGCTGGTTCTGATAGAAAGGTGTCAGAACACACAGTGCATTGCAGTTTGTTGCATATGGGGCTGCGTAGCCGCAGACCAGTCAGGGTGCCCATGCTGTCCACTGCCGAAAGCGCCTACAATGGGCACGTGAGCATCAGAACTGGACCACGGAGCAATGGAAAAAGGTGGCCTGGTCTTATGAATCACGAGTTCAAGGTGTTGACTTGGCCTCCAAATTCCCCAGATCTCAATCCAATCGAGCATCTGTGGGATGTGCTGGCCAAACGAGTCCGATCCATGGAGGCCCCACCTCGCAACTTACAGGACTTAAAGGATCTGCTGCTAACGTCTTGGTGCCAGATCCACAGCACACCTTCAGAGGTCTAGTGGAGTCCATGCCTCGATGGGTCAGGGCTGTTTTGGGACCTACACAATATTATGCAGGTGGTCATAATGTTATGGCTGATCGGTGTATATATATTGCACATGCATTGAGCTATGAAACTTAATCGCAAACTTCTGATACATTGTGTGCTAGCCTAAATGCTACATGGTAAATAGTTAACCAGAGGCGGTCCGTGGCCTAGAGATTGTCAGAATCATAAAATTATATTTTTATAATTTAATATATATTTTCATTAATGCTATATGTATTATACAAAGTTCATTCCCATCAGTCTATTAACGTCATTTCATTGCTACTCTCTCTCTCATTTGTGCTGCTTCCAGTGAAACTCATGTATATTAGAGCTTTAATCCAATCAGATTTTCTGCCTCTGAAGCAAATGGGGACGATGTTCATATTCTTTAAATAATCAGATTTTGAGTTTGCCATTTTGGGCGTATTCTTTGACAGAGCCTTCTAGCTGGCCTAGCCGCCTACGTCAGCATTTTTCGTGATTTATTTAAACTTTCTTTTGTGACGTTTAGATTTTTAGATGTAGTGCTTTAGATTTTTTGTTTCGATTTTTACTTAGCCCTGTTGTTTTTTAAAGCACGATAGCTGTAGGAGGAGAAGAAATGGATTTGGTGGTGGATTTACTGGCAAAACCTTTTTTGAGAAGGACCTTTCAAGAAAAGCTGGACATTGTGAGGAAGGGTCGACCAACCCCGCAGCTAGCAGCCCTGTCCTAGCCAGGGAAAGGATTTGTGCGGCACTTTCGAACATAAGAACATAAGAAAGTTTACAAACGAGAGGAGGCCATTCGACCCATCGTGCTCATTTGGTGTCCATTAATAACTGAGTGATCCAAGGATCCTATCCAGTCTGACTTTAAATGTTCCCAAATTTTCAGCTTCTACCACATCGCTGGGGAGTTTGTTCCAGATTGTGACTACTCTCTGTGAAAAAGTGTCTCCTGTTTTCTGTTTTGAATGCCTTGAAGCCCAATTTCCAGTTGTGTCCCTGAGTGTGTTTGTCCCAATCGAGCAACTACAAAAGGTACACCTGGCTTACAGTGTTGAAGGAACATTGTAAATTGTATTGCTGGGAATGCCTGTTATTTGCATCGACCGATATGGTGTTTAGAGCAACGCTGGGTTTGCAAACCTGAATTGCCTAACCAAGGCAGCAATGAGACACCAAAGCACGGCAGGGCACTTGCAAGCAACCGTGCTATTGAAAGCATTCTGAGACACCCGAGTGGATCTACAACTCAGCGAACAAATGTGAAGGGAAACGGGGCTCCACAACGAAAAAGTCAAGAAAAATAGGGAAATACTGAAAAGACTGATCGATTGTGTCTTCTTTCTGGGTAAACAAGAGCTCTCATTTAGGGGACACGATGAAAGCAAGGAGTCCACAAATAGGGGTAACTATGTCAAGCTTATTTGCTTTCTGGCCAAGTACGACAAAGACTTGCGTTACCACCTTTCCACTAACAAAGTGTTTACTGGGACTTCAGGCAAAATACAAAACGACCTGATTAGTGCTATAGCTGAAGTGATGGAAGAGGAGATAAAAAGGGAGATCAATAAAGCACCTTTTGTCACAGTTGTGGTGGATGAAACTACAGATGTGAGTACTGCAGCCCAACTGGCACTGGTGCTCCGTTATGTGACAGACACTGGTGTTAAGGAGAGGTTCGTCAGATTTCACGATGTTACGAGTGGCAAGCGGGCTGATGACATTGCTGCTCTCATTATCCGATTCCTGGAGGAACACGAATTCCTGGATAAAGTTGTGGCACAGTGCTTTGATGGCGCTGCCATCATGGCATCTGGACTAAATGGGGTGCAGGCTAAAGTTAAGGTGAGGGCTCATATGTCTTTATTTATGCATTGATATGCACATCAACTTAATTTAGTACTGACTCAAGGGGCATCGAAGCTTAGAGAATTGAAGAGTCGTAGAAATCCAGAGAGAGATATATGTTTCCAAACAAAGGTTTTTATTACATGCAGTTGCAAGGAAGAGGTTCAAGAGGCAATCTCAAGAACAGTCTTAGAGGAGTTACAAACTACAGGCACTTTTATGCAGACCGGACAGGAGAGAAAGATAACAGTACCCCCGTGATGAGTGCAAGTTCGGTTTCTGCCTGACAACTCATTAGGAAAACCCATTTATGGTTAAACCGGGGAAAATGTAAGGCATACCTAATGTTTAATATAAGGGGGGTTTGTACGATGGTTCTTAGCAGACTCTGTTCCTCTTGGTATCAGGGTTGCACTATGGCACAGTACCATAGCACAGCAAGGCCGCGAGACAGTGACCTTGTTTACACAGACACACAGGGTAGGAAATGTAGTTCATCAAGAATGTAGGATCTTTTTCGTGCATCTCAATGGTCTAGCTCCATTTTTTCCCAGATCCCCTAAGCGCACGCAGCTGCTTGACGATATCTGCCAGCGGCGTCTTCCTTCTGTGGCATCAACAAGGTGGCACTGTAGTTCTAGATTGGTTAGCACAGTCTTTGAGAAGAGAGTTGCCCTAAAGGAGCTATTTGAGCACATATTAGAACACCATGATGAGTACGACAAGGATTCTGTGCACAAATACAATGCACATCTGGATGATTTTTAGTTTTGTTTTTTGCTTTCCACATTTCATGTGATTTTTGAGTATTTGGATATGCTTTTTGGAATACTGCAGAACAAAACACTCGATGTACAATTCTGTCTAGCAAGAATGGACAAGTTTGAGAGGGAGAGAGGGCAATTTGGTGAGATTTATGAATCTACTGTGCAAAAAAACAGGTGCGCCAAGCACATGGAGAGGCCAAGCGCAGGGGGACATTCATGCACGGTACCAGAAACTCCACAACAACATTTTGGACAACATCCTTGCCCAGATACGGAACCGGTTTAAAGACCATGAGAAAGTCATGTTTCTCTCCGTCCTCGATCCTCAGCAGTTTCACACATACCGGAAAAAATTCACGGATGCCGTATTCTCCAGCTTTACGCAAAGCCACGGAACTCTCTTCAACCTGCCCCGGCTTAAAACAGAACTGACTGTAATGTATGCCATGACTGATTTTGAAGGAAAAAGCCCTGCTGACCTCCTTGCTATCCTTCAGCAGAAAGATCTGTGCGGGAGCATGCGTCTACTTTATGCATTGACATGTTTGGCTATGACCATCCCAGTATCTACTGCCTCTGTCGAGCGGACATTTTCAGCCCTAAAACACATTAAAACGTATTCAAGAAATAAGACTGAGCAGGCTAGACTGTCAGCTCTGGCCTCCATGGCAATTGAGAAGGACCTTTTATTGGAACTGAAATGCACCGATGTACTGTAAAACCATGTCACTGAATTATTTTTAAAGAAAGAGAGGAGAATGGACTTTGTCTTCAAATGATGAGCAGCTTTGGTAAGTTTCATGGATTTCTATGTTTCTTTGGTAATGACATTGATTGGGGCTATGTGATGTCTATTTGTGATGCAGCATCCTGTCATACTATGTAATAGTCGTACATCCTTGATGGTTTCAGTCACCATGTATTCATGTCTCTGCAATTAGTGTATTGTAACTCTCATAAGTGTTGAGTCTCGTGTTAAATCACTTTATTTCACTCAATAAAGGTTACTGTCACTGTGAATATGGGGTGGTTATGTTGAATGACAATAACCTATAGCCCTAGTGTCATGGTGAGGTTATTCAAAGGCGGTTTAATTGCGGGAGGATAGCACTGAAGGCCTAGGTGTAATAAACACAGCCCGCCACTGCAGTTAACACTTCCACTTAGAATGAGGTTAACATACCCATTAGTTGATTGCATTCTTGCTCAGCAATTGAAACCCATGCATTATTTTTTATCTGGGCTTTGTAATTTGCTCTGAAATGTATATAAATGCAGGGATACAAGGTTATTAAATTGAGCAGCTTCACAACAATCTGTCATCCATTTTAGTGTTCTGGTAACCACAGCAACACAGTCACCAATTAGGTGAAAGTTCACCTTATTTCAGCTCTCAACAACGAAACTAGCGACGGTTGTTCTCCGGCTGGGCAACCGTAGTTAGGACCTATTATTATTATTTATTTATTTTTATTTCTTGGCAGATGCCCTTATCCGGGGCAACTTACAACATAAGTGCAAAATAAAGTACAAAAATACAGTTAAGTAAAAGGCATCAATCATTACAAATTCAATTTAACTAAAACATAGTAATTAAAAATATAATACATTTTACAAATTCCAATTTACAATTTACACAGGCAAGTACAGTAAGTGAGGTCCTACATCCTGGATGGTAAAAGCTAAGTGCTGTCAAGATGTAGGGTCACAGTAAAGGGCTACAGGAAAGGGAGCAAGGAGGAAAAAAAAAAAAAAACAAGAAGCATAGTACTGTTGGAAAAGATGTGTCTTGAGTAAGCACCGGAATGAGGTCAAGGACTCTGCTGTTTTGACTTTGGTGGGCAGGTCGTTCCACCATTTAGGGGCCAGAGATGAGAAGGAGCAGGCTCGGGAGGAAGGAGAGTGGAGAGGAGGTAGAGTTAGTCTTCTGGCACCGGAAGACTGCAGTGGTCTGGAGGGGATGTATAGAGAGACGAGTGTCTGAAGGTAACTTGGTGCAGTGTGGTCGAGACAGCGGTAGGTGAGGGTCAATGTCTTGAACTGAATGCGTGCCGGTATCAGGAGCCAGTGGAAAGAGCGGAGCACTGGAGTAGCGTGTGCGAATCGGGGCAGAGAGAATAGCAGACGAGCCGCAGAGTTCTGGATGAGCTGGAGCGGGCGTGTAGTAGATGCAGGCAGGCCGGCCAGGAGGGAGTTGCAGTAGTCCAGGCGGGAGAGGACCAGTGACTGGACGAGCAGCTGAGTCGAGTATTCGGTGAGGAAGGGACGGATCCGGCGTATGTTGCTCAGGAAGAATCTACAGGTGCGTGTCAGCGTGGTGATGTGCTGGGTGTAGGAGAGCGCAGGATCAAGGGTGACTCCTAGATTTTTAGCAGAAGGAGAAGGAGAGAGTGTGGTGGAGAGATGGAGAGATCAGCAGAAGGTGAAGAAGAGTGGGGGAAAAACAGGAGATCCGATTTAGAGAGGTTGAGCTGGATGTGGTGTGAGTGCATCCAGGTGGAAATAGCAGACAAGCAGGAAGAGATGCGAGAGGGGGTGAGAGGGTCGGAAGAGGGAAAAGACAGGAAGATCTGGGCATCATCAGCATAGAAGTGGTAGGAGAAACCATGGGATGCGATGAGGGGGCCCAGGGAGCGAGTGTAGAACAGAGAGAACAGGAGCGGGCCCAGGACAGAGCCTTGGGGAACGCCTGTGAGGAGAGGTTGGGGGGTGGATGAGGAGCCTCGCCATGTCACTTGATAGGACCGGTCACTGAGGTAGGAGGAGAACCAGGTGAGAGCAGTCCCAGAGATTCCAAGGTCAGTGAGGCAGGAGAGGAGGATGGAGTGATCAACGGTGTCAAATGCTACGGAGAGGTCAAGGAGGATGAGGACTGAGGAGAGGGAGGTGCCCGAGCACAGCTGAAGGAGTCAGTGACAGCCAGGAGAGCCGTCTCAGTGGAGTGACCTGTGCAGAAGCCGGATTGCAGAGGATCAAAGAGTGAGTGTTGGGACAGAATGTGAAAGAGCTGACAGTGGACCGCCCGCTCCAGAGTCTTTGAGAGGAAGGGGAGTAGGGAGACAGGGCAGTAGTTCTGAGGAGAGGTGGCGTCAAGGGTTGGTTTCTTGAGCAGTGGGATGACAGCAGCTTGTTTAAATGCAGAGGGGAAACAGCCAGAGAGGAGTGAGGAGTTGAGGAGGGAGGAGATGAAGGGGAGAAGATCAGGAGCAATGGTTGCAAGTCGATTTGCCCTTCAATGACGGTCATGCAAGGGAATTTAACTCAACCTTTAAACAGTGTTCAGCAAGCTCTGACTATAACTCATAAGTATAGATTAATTTTCAAAATTTGAATTACAAAATAGCATTGTTTCTTCAATTGAATGATGTAAATACTTTGAGCTACAACTATATGTGAGTGTATTTATCTCTGTTAACTGCTTAACATCTGCATGAAATGCTTTTGTAAAACAATCTAGTATCAGCCTATGTTGAGGAAATTTCAAAACAAAACATTCTCTTCCCTGAGGTGTTGTTAGAGCAGCATCTATTATGGAGATAACTATCAAACTGTGCAGCAAGTGCCAACCCATCCAAGTCTGCTATAAAGTGCACAGTGATACTGTATATTTGGCTTTGGCTATTGACAACTTTCATGGAGAGAAAACAACATTTAAATTGGAAAAGCCTCAAATTTGTATACATTTGTCACAGGCATTGTGTGTAGCAATACTTGATGTGATTAAATAATGTGTCACTGACATTAAACCATGAAGACTGGTGCATAATTGGGATGTATTGCAAAATATGTATGGTAATAATTTTTCAGCATCATGATATAATGTCAAGAAATACGATGCTAAAGTGTTTGATTTTCAGCATAAAAATTAACCTAAATCTAAATCAGGATACACTAATAAGGATAAATACATTAATGCACATGTTCCCCAAGTCGCGTGTCCTTAACCCCACCGAAATATTATGGAATTATGTCTTTAGAATGGAATTGCGTCTTTTCGTCATGAACTTTACATCACCAGCGTCAGTTCATCACCATTTTGCATATTCATCAGGATATATGCATATTCAGTTACAAATGAAAAAACAGACTTTTAAACCGGCAGTTGTAGTCAGTTTTTCAAAGTACATATTCAATTCAGTAAATGAAAACGGAGGGTAATTTGTGGAAACATAAATACATACATACATAAAAAATGAAACCGATTTTATATATATATATAATATATATATATATATATATATATATATATATATATATATATATATATATATATATATATATATACACTCACCTAAAGGATTATTAGGAACACCTGTTCAATTTCTCATTAATGCAATTATCTAATCAACCAATCACATGGCAGTTGTTTCAATGCATTTAGGGGTGTGGTCCTGGTCAAGACAATCTCCTGAACTCCAAACTGAATGTCTGAATGGGAAAGAAAGGTGATTTAAGCAATTTTGAGCGTGGCATGGTTGTTGGTGCCAGACGGGCCGGTCTGAGTATTTCACAATCTGCTCAGTTACTGGGATTTTCACGCACAACCATTTCTAGGGTTTACAAAGAATGGTGTGAAAAGGGAAAAACATCCAGTATGCGGCAGTCCTGTGGGCGAAAATGCCTTGTTGATGCTAGAGGTCAGAGGAGAATGGGCCGACTGATTCAAGCTGATAGAAGAGCAACTTTGACTGAAATAACCACTCGTTACAACCGAGGTATGCAGCAAAGCATTTGTGAAGCCATAACACATACAACCTTGAGGCGGATGGGCTACAACAGCAGAAGACCCCACCGGGTACCACTCATCTCCACTACAAATAGGAAAAAGAGGCTACAATTTGCACAAGCTCACCAAAATTGGACAGTTGAAGACTGGAAAAATGTTGCCTGGTCTGATGAGTCTCGATTTCTGTTGAGACATTCAGATGGTAGAGTCAGAATTTGGCGTAAACAGAATGAGAACATGGATCCATCATGCCTTGTTACCACTGTGCAGGCTGGTGGTGGTGGTGTAATGGTGTGGGGGATGTTTTCTTGGCACACTTTAGGCCCCTTAGTGCCAATTGGGCATCGTTTAAATGCCACGGCCTACCTGAGCATGTCCATCCCTTTATGACCACCATGTACCCATCCTATGATGGCTACTTCCAGCAGGATAATGCACCATGTCACAAAGGTCGAATCATTTCAAATTGATTTCTTGAACATGACAATGAGTTCACTGTACTAAACTGGCCCCCACAGTCACCAGATCTCAACCCAATAGAGCATCTTTGGGATGTGGTGGAACGGGAGCTTCGTGCTCTGGATGTGCATCCCACAAATCTCCATCAACTGCAAGATGCTATCCTATCAATATGGGCCAACATTTCTAAAGAATGCTTTCAGCACCTTGTTGAATCAATGCCACGTAGAATTAAGGCAGTTCTGAAGGCGAAAGGGGGTCAAACACAGTATTAGTATGGTGTTCCTAATAATCCTTTAGGTGAGTGTATATATATATATATATATATATATATATATATATATTTAAAACTGAACATTTGTTGACAGAGTGTGTAGTGTCTTCTGTATTATTACTTGAATGTATTTTTATTTAATTTTATTTCTCTGAAAAACATAATAAACAGAGAAGGAGACAAGTTCAGGAAACAATCAGTGAATGATTGACTGATTTTTTTTAACAATGGGCAATACACCAGAAGACAAGCCTGTTTCATTTTAAAAGTGCAAGATGCTGGATTAAGTATTTAGCAGAAGAAGAAATGTATCTTGTCCATCTCCCTTCACTTACACTGGCTGAATGCAGATAACTTGTGTTGCCATGGTAATCAGAATTTTTCTTAACTTGCTTATGTCCAAGGTTGTGTTTTACTGATCTCTTCTATCAGGATCATGGCCTTGAGTATGTGATGCTCCTAATGTGTAATGTGAAACCTAGGATAGTATTCCATTCCATAATACAGTCCTGCACAGAATGTTTAAAAATAATGTGTTCATTAATAAATATTGCTCCATAAATAATATCCATGTATCAATGATTGTAAAATTGTTATATTATCAAAATATATATACTGTGAACTGCATGCAAAAATAGAGGGTTAATCGATAATGGTAGCACACACAAGGTATTATTTGGTCCAGAATGAGGGGGGAGAGTCCACTTGGATTAACAGATACAATTAGATAGCTTGTTTTTCTCTCCATTTTGATCATATTTAGTCGAGAGCTAGCTTTTGTAGTGTAGTTTTGCAGTGTTTGTTGTAATGTGTAAAAAGACCTGAATTAAATCTTATAAACAAGCAAGGTCCGGTTTTATTGTTGAAATCTGCATCAAGGGTGTAGTTTCTATTATAAAAGATTTTAAAAAGATATTGAAGTATGTAAACCATGGTATGCCACTGACAGGCCAACCTGTTTTAGAAATAAAACAAAGAAAAGAAGAATAAGCATCAACTCTTGAGCTGAATTAAAATATATTTCTCAAAAGAAAGTTGAGAAATTATGTCATCGGCATTTGACTGCAAGGTATTCTAAAGGGGTGTACGTCTTTTCATCACGCACTTTTCATAATGCACAATTCATCACGGGGTACATTTCATCACCAGTGTTAGTTAATCACCAGTTTGGATATTCATCAGCACTTTGCATATTCAGTTACAAACTACACACAAAAGTCTCTTTTGAATGAGATTGAATATTCTTTAATGACCTACGATCCAAAGACTTGTCAAATCCTACAGTTATGGCAATTGTAGTCTGTTTTTCAATTATGTAATTTCACCCGCCCTTAGTTCTAACACTTTAAATAATTTCTCCCCTTTTTATCGGTTAATGCATCAATCAGTTGGCTTGTTTACAGGGGTGCGTTCAAGTCCTGCAGATTTTCTACAGTCAGTGTGAGGGAAGTATGACTTAATATACCAGTAATACATATTGGGAGGAATACTGACATATGAATCAGCATGAATACATAATTCAGTACACCAGGTGAATATCGTTGCATTTATTTTTACTTTTAGTTAATGTTATTTTTTATTACAAAAAAAAAATATATATTATTAAATAATAATAATAACAATTAGTCACAAGAGAGACGGGGAGGGGGAATAATAATTGTATAATTATTATTATTATTATTATTATTATTATTATTATTATTATTATTATTATTAACTAGTCGAGAGAGAGAGAGAGACAGGGAGGAGGGGGGTGTTTAAAATAAGGCACGATTATTGACGCGTTATATTTTACAACATAAAACAGTTTATACATGTTATTTTATTAACTCGAAATATGAAATACATATTTTACTTTTTACTTTATACAACGTGAAGCACCTTGACATGGATCTATTACAGCAGTGTACATAAATGCAGAATATGCGCTTTCAACAGGGCTGTTTGTGTTGCATTTAGTAATGTGGCAGTGTCTTTATTCTATGTACCCGGGCAGCTGAAGGCGAGAGGCTCCTTCAGTCCTGTATAGAGCTGCTGAAGCCAACAGCAGTCTAGACATTACACCAGCAAGCCTGTCGCCTGCCCTGCACCAATACAAAATATTAAATTCAAAAGGAAAATTAGAAACCTGCTGAGCCAATCAGAGGACAGAGATGAGCTAGATCACCTGCGATTCTTCAATTGTTTATCAAAATGTGCACATATAGGTTACATAAACAAGAAAAAATAAACAAATAATAAAATTAAGTTTTAACAATAAACTATGTATACTGGTGTATACATAGGTATGCACACATCTTAGCAGACTTATATAATTAAAAAACATAAATAACCAGTTATACAAATAGCATAAAATGAATGTGCTTTGAAATGGCTTTGTCTTACAGCTGCGTATCAATGCAGAAAACGCGCTTTTCAACACTACAGTGTCTTAAACTAATACAAAATAATTCGCATTCATGATCAAACAGGTGACTGATTAAGGCATTGATCCAGAGACCCGGGTTTGCAACGAGATCAAGAGTGAATTCCAAAGGAAAGTTAGAATCTTGCTGAGCCGATCAAGACAGGCTGAAGAGAGATATCAGGTGCAAATCTGCTAATACATATAATAATAATAATAATAATAATAATAATAATAACAACATATGAATGATGTGTAGAAAATAATGTGTTTCAGGAATCGACACGATTATAATTCTTTCACAATGAGTAATGTAATTACAAAGCCCAGATTGTCGGCTACATTATATTCAGTAGGCTATAGCCTACCGGATAAACTGCATGTCTGGTGGTTGGAGGAGAAAGTATAACTTATACATTTTTAGGTGTTTACAGCTGAAATGCATTATATGTATTTAATTCCAATATGTATAACATATAAGAATGGATATGAGGGAGAAAATCACATATGCAGAGATATTTACTTTTAAATTGCAAAAGCCGCACAGTGGCTATATCCACCAGCTAGTGTTAAACTGTTTTTAATGTTATTGTCTGCTCCTTTTATCTGACCTTTTATTTAATGTATTAGAACATAAGAACATAAGAAAGTTTACAAATGAGAGGAGGCCATTCCACCCATCATGCTCGTTTGGTGTCCATTAATAACTGAGTGATCCAATGATCCTATCCAGTCTATTTTTAAATGTTCCCAAACTTTCAGCTTGTTTGTTCAGCTTGTTCCAGATTGTGACAACTCTCTATGCAAAGAAGTGTCTCCTGTTTTCTGTTTTGAATGCCTTGAAGCCCAATTTCCATTTGTGTCCCCGGGTGCGTATGTCCCTGCTGATCTGGAAAAACTCCTCTGGTTTGATGTGGTCGATGCCTTTCATGATTTTGAAGACTTGAATCAAGTCCCCACTTAGTTTCCTCTGAGCAGCGATATCTTTCTTGAAGTGTGGAGCCCAGAACTGCACACAGTATCCAGATGAGCTCTAACTAGTGCATTGTACAGTCTGAACATCACTGCCCTTGTTCTCAATTCTACACTTTTGACAATATACCCTAACATTCTGTTTGCCTTTTTTATTGCTTCCCCACATTGTTTGGATGGAGAAAGTGAGGAGTCCACATTGTCATGCATTACTTCATCTAGTTCTATTCCTCCCATAGTGTAATTATAGTGGACAATTTTGTTACCTGCATGTAATACCTTGCACTTGTCCACATTGAACTGAATATTATCTAAGTCCCTTTGAATAGCCTGTGCTGCCAAGATTGTATCTGCTGAGCCACCTATTTTAGTATCATCTGCAAATTTAACAAGTTTGCTAACTATCCCAGAGTCCAGATTATTAATATAGATTAGAAAAGCAAAATCCCAAGTACTGATCCCTGTGGAACTCCACTAACAACCTCACTCCAGTTAGAAGCAACTCCTCTAATTAACACCCTGTTTCCTATACATCAACCAGTTCATAATCCATCTACTTACATTACCCTGAATGCCTACAGCTTCCAATTTGAGGATCAGTCTTTGGTGTGGAACCTTATCAAAAGCTTTTTGGGAATCTAGGTATATCATAAAATATGCTTTCATGTGATTTACAGCTGCAGCTGCATGTTCAAAAAATTCTAATAAATTAGTAAGACATGATCTGACTCATCTAAACCCATGTTGACACTTCAATATTCTTCCTTTAACTGAAGGAGAGCTGTGTGGGGTGGTTTCAGTATTGTTAGAAACTCTGTAAACATCATTGTGCCAAATTAAATAAAAATAAAAATACATAGATGAATAAAAAATGAAAATGAAATCAATCGAAATATATAAATATATATATATATATATATATATATATATATATACACACTCAAAGGATTATTAGGAACACCATACTAATACTGTGTTTGACCCCCTTTCGCCTTCAGAACTGCCTTAATTCTACGTGGCATTGATTCAACAAGGTGCTGAAAGCATTCTTTAGAAATGTTGGCCCATATTGATAGGATAGCATCTTGCAGTTGATGGAGATTTGTGGGATGCACATCCAGGGCACGAAGCTCCCGTTCCACCACATCCCAAAGATGCTCTATTGGGTTGAGATCTGGTGACTGTGGGGGCCAGTTTAGTACAGTGAACTCATTGTCATGTTCAAGAAATCAATTTGAAATGATTCGACCTTTGTGACATGGTGCATTATCCTGCTGGAAGTAGCCATCATAGGATGGGTACATGGTGGTCATAAAGGGATGGACATGCTCAGGTAGGCCGTGGCATTTAAACGATGCCCAATTGGCACTAAGGGGCCTAAAGTGTGCCAAGAAAACATCCCCCACACCATTACACCACCACCACCAGCCTGCACAGTGGTAACAAGGCATGATGGATCCATGTTCTCATTCTGTTTACGCCAAATTCTGACTCTACCATCTGAATGTCTCAACAGAAATCGAGACTCATCAGACCAGGCAACATTTTTCCAGTCTTCAACTGTCCAATTTTGGTGAGCTTGTGCAAATTGTAGCCTCTTTTTCCTATTTGTAGTGGAGATGAGTGGTACCCGGTGGGGTCTTCTGCTGTTGTAGCCCATCCGCCTCAAGGTTGTATGTGTTATGGCTTCACAAATGCTTTGCTGCATACCTCGGTTGTAACGAGTGGTTATTTCAGTCAAAGTTGCTCTTCTATCAGCTTGAATCAGTCGGCCCATTCTCCTCTGACCTCTAGCATCAACAAGGCATTTTCGCCCACAGGACTGCCGCATACTGGATGTTTTTCCCTTTTCACACCATTCTTTGTAAACCCTAGAAATGGTTGTGCGTGATAATCCCAGTAACTGAGCAGATTGTGAAATACTCAGACCGGCCCGTCTGGCACCAACAACCATGCCACGCTCAAAATTGCTTAAATCACCTTTCTTTCCCATTCAGACATTCAGTTTGGAGTTCAGGAGATTGTCTTGACCAGGACCACACCCCTAAATGCATTGAAGCAACTGCCATGTGATTGGTTGATTAGATAATTGCATTAATGAGAAATTGAACAGGTGTTCCTAATAATCCTTTAGGTGAGTGTATATATATATATATATATATATATATATATATATACTTGTATATGTCTGTCAGATTATTGTTTTGGGGGGTGGGGCAGATCGTTTGGTGATCTAAGGTTAACCCCACGTGGGAAAAGGGTGTCGCTGTTGTGGGAGAACAATCATCTTCAATCAGGTTGGAGCATTAGTTGCAATGCCTGTAATACACGCAGCGTGGAGAGGAACAGTGAATCAAGAAGATCCCAAAGTCGCTCTGCCTTCATTTTAAAAGTCAGAGGCTTTTATACACAAAAAACAAAGATCTGGTTACAATCACAAAGTCATTACTATATTATCTTAGAGAGTTAGCTAAGCAGAATATATATCATTATAAGACAGAGTTCATAGGTCAACACATGGATTAGGGAGCAGGCACTTCAATCATACTGTTTGACATTGTCTCCAAGATTCTCATTGTAAATAACAATCAGAAATCAAACTACCTTCTGTCCTGACCTTCTAGCTTGATCTTATCTATCTTAAGTATACAAGAGAGAACAACAGGTATGAGAGAGAATTTTTAACTTTCCTTCCACACTGTGATTGGGGAGATGCTCATGGGGGGCAAGGAGATCTATAGGGGTGCCCCGGTTCCTGCCAGATAGAAATAGTGAAACCGAGTTCTGTGTGGTTGCTTTACAGTTTATGTATATATTATCAAATAAGAGGAATGAAACCTAAGCATTAGGACATTTTATATGCATGGCACACATGGTTTCCAAAACCGGGAGAAAATTCCAGCCCCGGGTTTTTGGAGTTTAAAATTAAAATTAATAAACCCGGGGTCCCCGGGGCACCCGGGCTTGAAGCCAGATTATTTCATAGGCATATAAATGGAAAAAATAATCAATATGGAAACAAAATTAAATAAATAAAAACACTAAGCTCACTCTAAACTTTTCCGCCTCTCTCTCTCAAATGTCATTATACAACTCTTTCAGCACAGCGTGCGCGGCACGGTACCTTGCAGGCGCACACCTCACTCTGTCACACACTGTTAGACACATCAAACGTATGTCTGAACTCCTCACATTTTAGTTTCCCCCTTATTTTATTAATTAAACTAGAACCCCTGGCCATATCAACAAGGTAATACTAAATAAGTAAAATAATAAATGCCATTTTTGTGTATTTTATGTGGAGCTGAAATTAAACACAAACTGAGTTATACTGCATTAATATTATTTATTAATTCACATAGTTATTATGTATTGATCATTTGTATAAACTGAAGCGACCTTGTAGAGCCTCCAGCTGTTTGCAGTACCTTGATTACATACTTTTCGCATTTGGCTGATAGGCCGTGTACTTCTTGTAGGAAGTAGAACTAAACTGAGCTTGGATCATTTTTCTTGAACTCGTATTTTGCAATAGTGCTCAATTATATTGTAGGTTTTGCCGACAGGTTACTGAATTAACATGAATCTTCTCACCGAATGAAAAAATACACAAAAGTTCGCTGTTGCACTGTGAATGCAAGTATGTTTTTTTTTTTTCCGTCAACCCTGGTTCTATACCTATGCCAAACCTGGGCTTGCGGGGTTGAGAAATCGTCCTGGTTGCCCAGGTTTTCAGTGCCCAGGGTCCCCAGAGTGGAAACACTCAAAAAATATTCAGTATATTACATTAAATGTGCAAGCTTGTCACAGATGGTTCTTTGAGGCTAAAGCAACTTTCCATCTCTCTGAGCTTACTTAAGATGACATTTTAAGTAGTTTTGATGTAGAAGAAAATATGAAATTCTAGACTTGTTTGTATACTTTGATGTTTGGGATAGGGTACAGTGTGTTTTGATGTATTATTATTTTTTTCTATGATGTTGCTCATTACCCAAACACATATTCAAACATGAAATGATAGTGCAGTTTAACACATCAGGTACATATTTAGGTTTATACAGAACATATTTCATCTTTTGAAGTTATTTTATAATTCAAAATATCTTCAGTGAAAAAATGCACTTCACTTCATCCCCAAGTGCCTCACTATGGTATCTTTATTTTTTTAACCCTTGTCTATTAAGGCTGTGACTGCTCTCTCTACTGGGACTCTACAGCAGTGTTAAGTAGATGCCATTAAAGCTCAGTTGAACCTTTCAAGGTAGCTCACAGCTGTCTGGGATTACTAGAAGAAAACACTGCTACTGTACCTTGGCATGGCATCAGGGTACCCCCTTTATTTCGAGGGTAATTTAATTGTCTGTATTACAGTGCACTGATATTACCAAATCCCATATACTTGTTTAGCCTTAATTTTTTTCATTAAAGGGTTCATATTTTAAACTTATCAATGTAATATGGAATACCTTTGCTTTATTGTCAGGACAGTAAATGATTCGATACAATTTAATTGCATTCTGGGGGACAGTTTTGAATGATTTATAAATGCAAAAATGAACCTGTTTTTTCCCAGGCTACTGAGACGTGTTCTTCATGAATGTGTCAAGAGTACCAAAGGAAGTTTGTGACCTCTATCACAGATGCAACAGTTGTTTAAATTGTAAATCTTTGTTAAAATGTCCTTCAGCGTCAATGTTATTGAATTACTATGAACATAGTATTGGTATTAGTAATAATAATATGAATACTATTATTATTAATATTATTAATTATTATAAGAAGCAGAAGTAAAAGAAGAATAGCATATATTTTCCTAAGGGGCTGAATGGTTGCATCTCCACTAGGTGTTCTATGATACTTTCTTTACATGTGTGTTAACATTTATACCCCATTTATAATTGTCCTTCAGATTGTAACTTTTTTTTTCAATGTTTTTGCCACAGGTGACAACATATCAAAGGCACTGGTACCCACATTTCCAAATATCTTGGTCGTGTCTGAGAATACTCTCAATTCACAACAGAACTCCGGTAATGGTAAGTGAAGTTCAGTTGAATTATGAATCAGGACAATTAAGTAATTGCAGACTCTATGATTTGCAGAGTCTTTCCTATACATATACATGATAAATAATAATTCAATAAACACCTGGACTTTGCTCTGCTTTCCCAAAACCAAAGCAAGAAAAAAAGGAAAATGTCTTATTCCCCTGCCCCATCCAAACCCAAGTCTATTGTTAAATGGCCAATTACTCAAATATCAACTAATCACTTTAATTTAATCTTTTAATTACCTAAATGACTAAACAAAAAACTCAGAAATATACTGTGACCATATTAATGATCTAATTTAGACCTAATTATTCTATTTTCTGGGTAAAAAACATCCTACACCCTTCAAACACTCATTTAAGTTTAATTTAGTATCTTTCATATCCACTGCTTCACATTGATTTTTATAAATATAGTAACATGGCACGGGCCAGTGTTAGAGGCCCACATTCTCCACCACTGTAACACAGGGAAGGGCACTGTCATCTTAAAGGGCAGGCTTTCATACAACGGGAGTTGTATTTGATTTGGACTTGGCAGAAAACACTATAAACAAACAAATTCCTAGCTCCTTGTTAAGCCTACCTAAACTGGATAATAGATCCCTCTCTGAATATAAACTGCTAAGCAAAACACAGACAAAAAGACAAACAGCATCCAATCCAAATTGTAATCCAAAGATCTTCACAGTTCACAGAAGAGAGTTTTACTGGAGTCGGGTTCTCACACAGTCAGGGTCAAGGTCACAATCAGGGTCAAAGTCATTGTCAGGGGTCTTACCCAAAGCAGGGGATCGTAAGCCGGTGGATTAGTTTTCCTTTCTTTTTTTTCTCTCTTCTTCGCTCTTCTGGTCCTTTCTCCAGAGGACACTGAGATGCTCTGGTGGGTTTGCATGGAGGTTTATATAAGGTGCTGTCCTGGTTTATTCTGTTAAATTTAAGATGTATGGCAATATGGCATAATTTCTTTATATCTTCTGTATTGCAGGTGGAGAGAATGCATTACAATTGGACTATCCCTCTAGGCGTCGTCGTAGCTGTGCCTTGGTAAACACTCCATCACCCTGTGTTAACAAAGCTATTCAACACATTCAAGAGCTTGAGAAAAAAATTGAGGACTGGTTTCAACAGGTAAGATTTACAAGAAGCAAACGTACTTAGGTAAGTCCAACACTGTATATTAGTGTATTCAAATAGTCAAATACTGTTTGAGGTTTTTATGGTATATTACTGTAAATTGGACAGTAGGCTACTTGAGGGTGGATTCACATTAGGTAGAGGGATGAATCCTTTTTCGAACACAATGCCAACATAAAGTATTGTAATTTGCGATTGCCAGATGTCTCAAAGTTTTGATTTCGTTATCAACTGGTTATCATTCCTTTCCATATCTACATTGTTTCTTGTTAGATGTGTTCCTTTAATCATTTAAGAAAATGATAAGCAAACTATGACCAAACTTGGCTTTGCAAATCATCCTTATGATGGATTTCCCATAGATAAAAACACAAATCCACATCCTGTACTGTATTAGTTATAGCAGTTTACCCCCTGGACCTTAACCTCTTTGAGAAAATGTATTTCATTTCCCTTGTGTTTGGCTCAGGGCCAGTTTTAAAATTGTATGCACACTATAAAGACCACTCTGTTAAAAAAATTCCATCAACCTTTGAGCAATAATGATAATGTATCCATTTTGATACTACTTCAGGGCTGTACTTCCGGAATGATCATGCTAATGTTCTTATTGAAGTATGAAAATTAATTGTGCCAATTATTTAGATTTATTCTGATATTGTCTCTATGTGCTGATTTGTAAGCTGAAAGCTTGCTTTAAACAAATAAAGCACATATTATTTATAAACAACATGATGCAATAATGTTTGTCGACATTATTTACATTTTAGGTCAGACATTCCCTGATGTAAGCACGTAGATCTGTTTATGTGGTCTAGTGACTAAGATTTGTTTTTTATACTTGTCTAGTTTCGCAGTGCATATTTTATATACTATAACTTATATAGAAAAAGCAATTAATCACTGTTTAATGTGGCCAATTTATGATGAAACTAAATATTTTAACATTTAGCTGGAAAATGCCCCCTTTCGAACTCCTACAGAGAAGAATCACACTGACAAAGTTGTAAGGTAGGTAATTTTCAGTTAATGTTGTAATGAAGTGAAATAAATCACAGATCATTTGTTTATACATTACTGTGGTGTTGCTTCCAATAGATGCCAGTTAAACAATCCCATTTAAGTATGTTTCCCCTGTGTAAAATGTACATTTCCAACCATTCTAAAATAATGACTATTTATAACCCGTATGTTATGATTATTTATTGATATTTTATAGTTAAAGCACTACATACTTTAAAGGCCCCTATATTTGTTTATACACACATATAGTAAGATGCACTGATTAGACCAGGGGTAGTCAATAGGTGGACCACGGCCAAATCCGGACTGCGAGAATAATTTAAATTAACTTATTATCATGATAGATTTTTTTTTAAATGCATTGTTATGGAGGTTTGTTGCACTCAGTGCTTGTTATTGTGTGGAACCTAGTAGCTTCCTGGTTATTAGCCAATAGAATGTTACGTATTAATATGGGATGTCCTATATAGAGCTTGTGTTCACGTTAGTTGATTGCTCGCAGATCTTCTCTATACACGTTCTGGACTGTGGCAAGAGCGGCAGTTTGTACTTGTCAAAAACACAGGTATTCGATTTGTTTTCCTGATTTCTATAAAAAAAACGGCTAAACTGTGGATTGTTTGACGTGTGGAAATATTTCAACCTCGCCTCCAAAATATATAAGTGCATACACATGACCAGGGAGTGGGGGGCTCACAGTGCCATAGCTTGTATTCACCTAGAAACTCCTACATCAGTGGTGGAAACAGCTTATTTCCAATGAAGACGCATATTTCTGGCTGGTGCACAAATAGAAAATTGTGCATCCTCACCCATTACAATTACAGAGCTCCACTGAAATAGCTATGTGATTGACAAGCACCTGAAACTGCGTCTAGTTTGCATGTATAATCTCAGTTGATATGTGAATTTTCACTGGTCATATGCGGTTGTGAAGCAAAGATATGTTTGAGTCCAAATCTGCCTGATTTCGTGGATTTCATTGAGATTTTGAACTAAGATTTTCGACTTCCTCTATGCTTCAAAGTTTCTATTATGTTCATCTATATGCCTACGTTTAAATACTGTTTTTCCATAAATTTACTTTTTCATATTAAGGGTGAATATATGCATGACTTTCAAAATGTATTTTAAAACGTCTTTATTTGTGTCAGCATAACTAGCTTACTCCTTCTTTTAGGTTTCCGTCCATGAGCTCCAATATTGCTAAACCTCCTGTCACCTCTTTAATGTCAAATTGCCTGTGCATTGAAGGGATGGGTCTTTACACAACAGGTATTGCACTTTTCTAATATATCTGCATTGGCTGAAGAACAAAAAATACATAAAAAATTAATGAAGATATATATTGACCTTAAGTAATATAATACAATCTTAAATAATGTAAGAAATTATTAAGGGACTTTAGATTTGATCCAGTTTTGCTTCTTGTCTAACTTTGCCTCAGGGCAAATTAAACACAATGCATAATAAGAATAATATCATCAATTAGTGTAAATTACAGATAATGAAAAGTAATATTTAAATGTACTTAAATGTAGTTTCATGAAGACTGCAGTATTCTATATTATTTCAAAGATACCACAGTGCTGTGTTGTTTTGTTAATTACATCTCTCCAGCTCATGATAGGGATTCAGATGTCTGTTTTCTTATGCCTCCTCAAAAAGCTCTGCTTATACTACTAAATTAAGCTGTCATTGAATGTGCAGTTCAACAAATCAACAAGGCACAGCAGAAGAACACTTACACAGACAGCAAGAATCTCTGGTCTAAATACTGATTTTAAATGCCACTTTCTCTCCTGCCTATTTCAGTGATGTGTACCACTTAGTTTTACCTGCTGGGTGCTCTTTTCCATTTTTTTTTACAAATGGGCCAACACTCATTAATACTTGTCTGTGATCAGGAGGTTTTTCTTAATTGTTGTTTATATCCTCTCTTGCACTGATGCAGAGAAAGGCACATCGACCCCTCTCAGAGAGGAGACTGGAGCCGTGCTATCAGAGGTTATTGACCTGATCGGCCGTCTTGAAGCTGACCGCCAAGAGGCAGAAGAAGCTTTGAAGTTGGAGAAGAAGCGTAGAAAAACATTAGGGGAGAAAATCGACCGCCTGTCACTATGGAGGCTTCAGCAGTTCCCAGTTGCTGTGCAGAAAGGTACCGCAACTAATGCCACAGCACCATTGTTTGTGTTGTTACCAGGAACCAAGAGAGGGAGAAAACAATCAATGCCTACATAAAACACAGTCACATTTGCTTTAAGTACTACAGCACACTTTATTGACCAACTGATTTCTGGGAGAGTGAAAAAAAAGGAAAGCGGGGCTAATAATTGAGGAAAGGATTAGGAAACAAGAACAGACAATTTAAAACAGTAAAGATAACCTCTCAGCTATATATATATATATATATATATATATATATATATATATATATATAGCTCTGGAAAAAATTAAGAGACCACTGCAAAATTATCAGTTTCTCTGGTTTTACTATTTATAGGTATGTGTTTAAAACAAAAATGTAAATTTTACCCAAACACATACCTATAAATAGTAAAACCAGAGAAACTGATAATTTTGCCGTGGTCTCTTAATTTTTTTCCAGAGCTGTATACAGTGAGGGAAAAAAGTATTTGATCCCCTGCTGATTTTGTACGTTTGCCCACTGACAAAGAAATGATCAGTCTATAATTTTAATGGTAGGTGTATTTTAATAGTCAGAGACAGAATAACAACAAAAAAATCCAGAAAAACTCATTTCAAAAAAGTTATAAATTGATTTGCATGTTAATGAGTGAAATAAGTATTTGATCCCCTATAAATCAGCAAGATTTCTGGCTCCCAGGTGTCTTTTATACAGGTAACGATCTGAGATTAGGAGCACTCTCTTAAAGGGACTGCTCCTAATCTCAGCTCGTTACCTGTATAAAAGACACCTGTCCACAGAAGCAATCAATCAATCAGATTCCAAACTCTCCACCATGGCCAAGACCAAAGAGCTGTCCAAGGATGTCAGGGACAAGATTGTAGACCTACACAAGGCTGGAATGGGCTACAAGACCATCGCCAAGCAGCTTGGTGAGAAGGTGACAACAGTTGGTGCGATTATTCGCAAATAACACAAAATAACTGTTAGTCTCCCTTGGTCTGGGGCTCCATGCAAGATCTCACCTCGTGGAGTTTCAATGATCATGAGAACGGTGAGGAATCAGCCCAGAACTACACGGGAGGATCTTGTTAATGATCTCAAGGCAGCTGGGACCATAGTCACCAAGAAAACAATTGGTAACACACTACGCCGTGAAGGACTGAAATCCTGCAGCGCCCACAAGGTCCCCCTGCTCAAGAAAGCACATGTACAGGCCCGTCTGAAGTTTGCCAATGAACATCTGAATGATTCAGAGGAGAACTGGGTGAAAGTGTTGTGGTCAGATGAGACCAAAATCGAACTCTTTGGCATCAACTCAACTCGCCGTGTTTGGAGGAGGAGGAATGACCCCAAGAACACCATCCCCACCGTCAAACATGGAGGTGGAAACATTATGCTTTGGGGGTGTTTTTCTCCTAAGGGGACAGGACAACTGCACCGCATCAAAGGGACGATGGACGGGGCCATGTACCGTCAAATCTTGGGTGAGAACCTCCTTCCCTTAGCCAGGGCATTAAAAATGGGTCGTGGTTGTGTATTCCAGCATGACAATGACCCAAAACACACAGCCAAGGCAACAAAGGAGTGGCTCGAGAAGAAGCACATTAAAGTCCTGGAGTGGCCTAGCCAGTCTCCAGACCTTAATCCCATAGAAAATCTGTGCAGGGAGCTGAAGGTTCGAGTTGCCAAACGTCAGCCTCGAAACTTTAATGACTTGGAGAGGATCTGCAAAGAGGAGTGGGACAAAATCCCTCCTGAGATGTGTGCAAACCTGGTGGCCAACTACAAGAAACGTCTGACCTCTGTGATTGCCAACAAGGGTTTTGCCACCAAGTACTAAGTCGAAGGGGTCAAATACTTATTTCCCTCATTAACATGCAAATCAATTGATAACTTTTTTGAAATGCGTTTTTCTGGATTTTTTTGTTGTTATTCTGTCTCTCAGTGTTAAAATACACCTACCATTAAAATTATAGACTGATCATTTCTTTGTCAGTGGGCAAACGTACAAAATCAGCAGGGGATCAAATACTATGTATGTATTACTGAATGAAAACAGGAGAGTAAAATATAAAATGAAGTACTAAAATCTGTGGTTAAAGATACAATAGTGTTTTTATACATTACTTGCTTCAATTATTTAAATAATATTGCTGTAATTTTTGTTGTTTTTACACCTGATGATTTTTAAAACTTATAACAAGTTATAAGTAATATGAGGGCTGTGTACTCAAGGCTGCAGTCTGATGTTGCTCACAGCTGTTAGCCAAACAATTTTCTCCAAATTATGATGGGATGAAAGTGCCTGTAGTGTCAAGCAACAGCAAGAGAGTGATTGCTTTAGACTTTTGAGTTTAAAATTTCATCAGGGCGTGAACGTGGAAAAAGATTTTGTGCACATTTTCTAAACAGTTGAAGAGACATGTGCTGATGTATAATGCAATACATTTTTTACCTCACTTTTTGCTCTTTAGTAGTGGATCTGATTCTCTGGGACACTTAGCCTTAGGCCAGTTCAAAACCCTTATCACTCCCACAAAGCAAAAGGCAGCCAAGTCATCGCAGGTTCCTTGTTAACAACTTCTAATTTACGCTACCAGAACAAAACCTCTCTGTACTGCAAAAGGAGCAGAGAAACATATTGTTTAAATGGCAGGAAAGTAAAAATGTAAAATTGAACACCTGTGGACCAATCCACAGTTAATATTTTGGTCCCTTTAAATTGGATGGGAACCAGCAGGCAAAATACAGAAAGAGATGCTTTGTGTCTTTCTCTGCATTCTACCTCTATTTATTTTATTCCCCATCTCCTATAGTTTTATTTTTAGTAATACGAATTAATACCCTCATAGAAATCAGTAATATGTACAAAATAATATTGAAAAGTGCTTTAATGTTAAATAATGTGTATGTGGTCATCAGTTTTCAGTGTCCCTTACAAACCCTTAGCTAACTCACCCCTTCATTCAATTCAGATTAATTTTACAGGAGACAAGCTGCAAATTCCTCATACAGAATCTGTACATCAGCACATTTATAATTATTCACAATCTACATATCAAGTATATAACAAATAAATAAACACAATATTTGTTTTACCTCCCATGAACAACATTATGAAGGAAATTTAACCAATCAATTCATTTATTGACATTAGACCAACTCTTTCTCTGCCTAATGAATGCCACTTACCTGATGATCTTAATGTCAATGTTAGATAATTGAACTAGGAATCCTGTGTCCGCTGGGAATTTAGGCCACCAGCTGATAATAATAAACCCACACCATAACACCACTTGGTGACATAACTAACATCACTGAGGATGTGGGTTGTGTTATGCTGACTCTGGTGTTAACAAAGAGCAAAGGATAGTTTAATATCATTAAAATGTGGTATGATTCAGAACTCCTGCCATCTCTGCGGTACAATAAATACCACTCCTGCAAGAAACAAACCACACTACAGTGAATTGCATTTAGGAATAAACACAAGGGAAACATACCCTGCAGTTTCAAAAGTATACCCTGCATTCTTGACTATCGAAGTTACAGTATGTTTGGTAATTTGTCATGTGTATGCTGTCTGATTTCTGTCCCTACCTACTTGTGACTTAATAGTGATTTTATGATTTCTTGTTCAGGTGACAGATCACCTAACATGTAACAATGTAGGCTGGTAAATGTGGTATATTGCAGGTAAGTTATCTTGTGTATTTGTTTCTGAATAACAGAGCATGAAGCATGCATGCGAGACATCAGTGAATTGCAATGGCATCTCAAATTCAAAAAGGAAAGACTGACACAAGTGAAAAACCGACTGATGCAGACAGAAGTATTGAACCAAAGGCTGAAAGAAGACATTGATTTTGTGAAGAAACATGGCCCGCTTGTGAAGGAGAAATTAGAACTGGAGAGCAGTGTTATGAATCAAATTAACAATGCTCAAATGGAGGTATTTCTTCTGGATTATTTTATTTTTTTTGCATTTTCTTTACTGAAAATACAATGGAAAAATATGTGTATAGCTATTGACAAATAGACACTTTGCTAATGTTTGCTGTCAAAACAGTCTCTTCATATGTATAAATGGTCAAAACGCAGGTCTTGCCATTTCTGTAGTGCCATTCTGGAGACAGAGTTCCCGTTGAGATGCGGCTTAATTTCAGTTGTGCTGTACTTTTTGTTTGTGCTGTAATTTTTGTTTGTGCTGTGGATATGATTTGGATAGGTAAGCAGGTGAAATCAGGCTTGATTTTTTTTTGCATCGTCATGACCCAGCCACCTTCCACACACCAAAAGCATAGCCCCCCAGCTTTGGGTCTACGCTGTGTGTGAGTTTGTGGGTTCTAGTATGCTCTATCACTCCCCATTGTAGGCAGTGCATCTTGCGTGTGTGCATGCTTTTTGTGTATTGTACAACCCCGAGCTAGTGCCCATGCAACTGTACAGCGCTTTGGTCTAAAATAAACAGCGTCCCTTGAGTGCCCAGTCACGGGAGCAGGTGGCAGCGCATACGAGGCTGGTCCTTGTGCACCTCCAGAGACTGGGCCTTCAGAGTCGAGTCAACAGCTACAATTTCTGGGATTGCGTCTGGACTGCTGGGATTGATGGGATTGCTGTGCCCGTGATAGCATCCCTAACAGCTGTTCTCTAACAGCTGCCAGGATGGGTCAGTTTTTCCCTGCTCTCTGTGTGTGTATATATATTTGGCACACTGGACTCGGCTCCATCTTTTGTGTTGCCTGATTTGACTCTATTGACCATCAGAGCAGGTCGAGTGTATTCCTGCTCTTTATGTCCCGATGCCTAAAATGAGTACCCTGGCGGCGGTCTTCCACTGTTTCACTGTGTTCTCTTGTCGGTGTCTCTGCCGATATGTCCTGTATGATGACAAAGTTGGTAGACAGTCTCCCAACACCCTCTGAGGTACTGTTTTAAAATTGGAAGTTAACATTGCATTGCAGATGTAACCTTGTTTATCTGAAATGAAGAAACAGTTTCCTAATTTACAGGGTCACTCTTTCAGCCTTGGGCAAAACAGTTGCAAATAGGGTGTTTTTCCTCTGTGTAATGCACTTGGACTGAAGCAGGGGGTGGGTCAAGTGACTGTCTGCACACAGGGGCCTGTTAATGATTTTGAAATAAGGCTTATTCAAGTGTTTGCGAGGTGAAAGCTAACTTCCCAGCTCTCTCTGGGGAACTGTTTCTTCATTTCAGATACCCAACACTTCCGCAACCCAATAGTAAATATTTGTTAGCACACATACATAAATAGAAATGTTAGTTAATAACCTTAATTTTATTTTTAACTTAAAACATAACATAAGAAACATTTGTAATACGCGATTCGGAGTCATTTTGAAGTCGAAAAACAGCTCAAAATCTCCATGAAATCAGGCAGATTTGGACTCAGACATATCTTTGCTTCACAACCACATATCACCAGCGAAAAATCTCACATCAACCGACATTGTGCAGCAAACTAGACGCGGTTCTGGTGAATCACAGATATATGTCGGTGGGTCTCTGTAATTGTAACAGATGAGGATGCACAATTCTCGATTTGTGCGCTGCTAGAAATACGCGTCTGCATTGGAAATCAGGTGTTTCCGCCGCTGATGTAGGAGTTTCTAGGTGAATGGCACCGTGAGCCCCCCCTCCCCGATCATGCCGCTATTGCCCCAGTCCAGACCGTGTACTGAGCCGCCCGAAGCGGGAATCTGCGCGCAATCAACAACTACCTCATCAACAACCTCATTCCTGTGGTTACTCAAGACGCATCTTTTCAGACAGTACTTATAATATTAGTCCTTTTAACCCCTGTCAGATAGCACTTCACAGATTGTTATTATGCTTCTTGTGTTTTAAATTTGTTTCCTCCTTGCTCCCTTTCCCGTAGCCCCTGACTGTGACCCTACATCTTGACAGCACTTAGCTTTTACCATCCAGGATGTAGGACCTCACTTACTGTACTTGCCTGTGTAAATTGTAAATTAGAAGTTGTAAAATGTATTATATTTTGAATTGTTATGTTTTATGTCAATTTAATTTGTAATGATTGATGCCTTTATTGAACTGTATTTTTGCACTTTGTTTTGCACTTATGATGTAAGTCACCCTGGATAAGGGCATCTGCCAAGAAATAAAAATAATAATAATAATAACTGAACACAGGCTCTATATAGGACATCCCATATTAATACGTCACATCCTGTCGGCTAATAACCAGGAAAGGCTACTACTAGGTTCCACACAATAACAAGCACTGAGTGCAACAAATCTCGGTAACAATACATACAAAAAAAAAAAAAAAGATCATGATAAGTTAATTAAAATAATTCTTGCAGTCCATTCAAAAGTGTCTGGCAGTCCGGATTTGGCCCGCGGGCTGCCTATTGACTACCCCTGCACTATACAAACTTCCCTTGCTTAACCCACTATTCCTACACTGCCACAAGTACTGGGAAAGGTAAATATGTAGAGATATTAATCTTATTGATAATATTTATTTAAGTATCTTCAACATACTGTACATGAACATTCTCAACATGTTTTACGGCATAAAAGGCATACACTGTATATGCAAATAACAAAACCTCCCTCAATTCTAACTGGCGTGCCCACACTGGCCTCTGTGCGCTGCAGCGGCTATTGTCTTTTCAGTTAAACTGCATTGCTTTTACAAGCGTTGATTGGGTTACTGCATTGCATTAAGATCCATTTCTTTTTCTGAGATTATCAATCTAAATGAATGCACTGACAAATAAAGTAAATTGTTAAAACTCAAACTTGAGATTTTACTGGGGCACAGCAGATTTATACAGCGGGTCTAGCGACGCCCATGGAGTCCACGTAGTCTCCTAGGTCTTTCTCATGCGTTACTTCATCTAGTTCTATTCCTCCCATAGTGTAATTATAGTGGACATTTTTGTTACCTGCATGTAATACCTTGCACAATTTCATCTGCCAGGTGTCGGCCCACAACTGAATATTATCTGAGTCCCTTTGAATAGCCTGTACTGCCGAGATTGTATCTGCTGAGCCACCTATTTTAGTATCATCTGCAAATTTGACAAGATTGCAAACTATCCCTGAGTCCAGATCTTTAATATAGATTACAAAAAGCAAAGGCCCTAGTACTGATCCCTGTGGAACTCCACTAACAACCTCACTCCAGTTAGAAGAGACTCCTCTAATCGACACCCTCTGTTTCCTATACATCAACCAGTTCATAATCCATCTACTTACATTACCCTGAATGCCTACAGCTTCCAATTTTAGGATCAATCATTGGTGTAGAACCTTGTCAAAAGCTTTCTGGAAATCTAAGTATATCATATCATATGTTTTTACATGATCTACAGCTGCAGTTCCATGTTCAAAAAACTCTAATAAATTAGTTACACTTGATCTGCCTCATCTAAACCCATGTTGACTATCTCCAAGGAAATGTTTTTCATTAAGATGCTCCTCTATTTTCTGTCTAATGATTTAATCAAAAATTTACAAGTAATGCAGGTGAGACTGATTGGTCTGTAATTTCCTGGCTCATTTTGTAACATTCTGTGAGAGTTTACATACATTTTTTTCATTGTTCATTTAGGCAAGTGATACATTTTCAAAGATCTCTGTTGATCTCAAAAAGGCAGAGCAACAGTTTGAAGGTGAACAGATTAAAGCAACTAAAGAAAGATGTGAAATGGCTAATGAACTTGAAGGCATTGCTGATCATTTAAAAGAGCTTTTGTGAGTATACTGATACTGGTACTCTGCATATTCAAAACCATTTTCTACAGGGAGCCATGCTTTCAGTATTTTTCTATATTGTTCTCAATCGGACAGTTTACAGTAAATTGTGCCTAAGGATTAATTATGGTGCAAAGTCATAGTATCAGTTTAACTTAAGTATGAATGTGTAGTGCTGCAAATTGTTTAATCATTTATGGAAAAGTCTTGTCTCCAGACAAACAAGGCATGGAAACTCTGAATAGTGTCAGTGTGATCCTGGGCCTGATGGTAGCATACATTTATAGCTATTTTAAATAAGTAACAAAGTAGGAATTACTATTGAAAATATAATTAATTTAGATATGGTACTATTAGTTGGTCTGCATGCATGGTAAATACAGTAGCCTATAGTAAACAGCAAAAGATCTGTGCATAATTATCCCAGTGTACTGCAAAACAATCTCTTAATCACAGATAATTAATTAGCTTTTTAATTTTTAATTACCAGAATTTATTTTGTTTAGTTTTCAGTAGGGGCATGTTTAAACAACTAAGTAGATGCCCATTCTAATACAAACTTTTTTGATTGAAGTAATCTCCTCTAAAAGGCAAAGACATTTATGACAGATGTACTGTGTCGATGGTATGTTATTTCTGTTTAAAATGATGGTAATATAAGCTAATACTCAGTTTAACCAAAGGTGTACAATATGTGTTCATTAATGAAAGCTTAATTTGAGGATTGTTCCTTTCATGTTGGCAGACAAGACTTTCAGCAGTCGAAGGCTCAGTGGAATGCCTATTGCAGCAAAGTGACAGACACTGAGGAAAAGTTGGCACTTATAAACAAATTGTGCAGAGCGCTACTGGAACAAATTCCTCATCTTCAAAAACAGGAAACAACAATGAATGATGAAGCAAGTATTGCCTAAAGTAGCGAAGGGATTTTCTAGTATTTGCATATTTATAAATTATTTTTTTCAGTAAAATAATTACATATGCTGAGACAAATATATTGTATATTTCTGGCAGCTTGTTATATATTGTTTATGTGCATGTTTAAAAAAACCATAACATGAGTTTGTAGCCCAAACTAAATTATTTCTAAAAGTTAGATAAGTTTTAGAAAGGATGAAAATATGTAATTGTATTACTGCATCTTTATCTTGTGGGATGTAGACTATTGTCGTGCATAATTTGGCTTGAGATAAATTAAGCTAAATAATTATATATATATATTTGAAACAAAAACACAATACATTTAGAAAATCTAGAAACTCGGTTTAGTGATGTTTAGAGAAAGTACCTTTCAATGTTCACGAAAAAGTATCTGATAATGATGAAGAGAATACAACAGCTCACATATAAACATAATAAAAAGACTAACAAGATTAATCGGGGCTAGTTTTGGTTTCAGTTCATATTTTGATACTCGATAAAGTTGTTCTCACAGCTCATATCACAAAGATGGGTTTATCTTTTTCATTTTTATATGAGCTGTAAGAACAACTTACATAATATATATACACTCACCTAAAGGATTATTAGGAACACCATACTAATACTGTGTTTGACCCCCTTTCGCCTTCAGAACTGCCTTAATTCTACGTGGCATTGATTCAACAAGGTGCTGAAAGCATTCTTTACAAATGTTGGCCCATATTGATAGGATAGCATCTTGCAGTTGATGGAGATTTGTGGGATGCACATCCAGGGCACGAAGCTCCCGTTCCACCACATCCCAAAGATGCTCTATTGGGTTGAGATCTGGTGACTGTGGGGGCCAGTTTAGTACAGTGAACTCATTGTCATGTTCAAGAAACCAATTTGAAATTATTCGACCTTTGTGACATGGTGCATTATCCTGCTGGAAGTAGCCATCAGAGGATGGGTACATGGTGGTCATAAAGGGATGGACATGATCAGAAACAATGCTCAGGTAGGCCGTGGCATTTAAACGATGCCCAATTGGCACTAAGGGGCCTAAAGTGTGCCAAGAAAACACACCATTACACCACCACCACCAGCCTGCACAGTGGTAACAAGGCATGATGGATCCATGTTCTCATTCTGTTTACGCCAAATTCTGACTCTACCATCTGAATGTCTCAACAGAAATCGAGACTCATCAGACCAGGCAACATTTTTCCAGTCTTCAACTGTCCAATTTTGGTGAGCTTGTGCAAATTGTAGCCTCTTTTTCCTATTTGTAGTGGAGATGAGTGGTACCCGGTGGGGTCTTCTGCTGTTGTAGCCCATCCGCCTCAAGGTTGTACGTGTTGTGGCTTCACAAATTCTTTGCTGCATACCTCGGTTGTAACGAGTGGTTATTTCAGTCAAAGTTGCTCTTCAATCAGCTTGAATCAGTCGGCCCATTCTCCTCTGACCTCTAGCATCAACAAGGCATTTTCACCCACAGGACTGCCGCATACTGGATGTTTTTCCCTTTTCACACCATTCTTTGTAAACCCTAGAAATGGTTGTGCGTGAAAATCCCAGTAACTGAGCAGATTGTGAAATACTCAGACCGGCCCGTCTGGCACCAACAACCATGCCACGCTCAAAATTGCTTAAATCACCTTTCTTTCCCATTCAGACATTCAGTTTGGAGTTCAGGAGATTGTCTTGACCAGGACCACACCCCTAAATGCATTGAAGCAACTGCCATGTGATTGGTTGGTTAGATAATTGCATTAATGAGAAATTGAACAGGTGTTCCTAATAATCCTTTAGGTGAGTGTATATATATATATATATAATACTATACATTTCTACACAATATAGACAATACTATACATTTCTATCATTTTGTAGACTAAATTCAATGTATCATATAATTTAGTTTAAAACTGTATTATTAAAGAGAATAATCAAATCTATTGAAATCATAAAACCAGTGACATTGTAGAGTTAGGAATACCAATATACTGTGAGAGGAAATTTAACTTAAGTTTCTACAGCCTAAGACTGTTATAGATTGCAACATTCATTACATAAGTGATTGGAGTTTGCAAGTTTCACATTTTCTTATGAATGTTTGGATGAAAAACACATAGAATTGTGGCATTATTATTACATTTTGTTTATTTTAGGTAATAGAATTAAAATTGAAAATAGAAGCTCAAATAAAGAAATTCCAACAGTTAACAGAAGATACCTCAGAGCTTCAGAGACAAATTGAAATGACAGTGAGTGCTTATTTATTTGTTTGTTTGTTAATGTATGTATCAATTTCTGCAATAATTTATTTATATTATAATCTGAATAAACCTTCTACAATCTAAGCATGTATTTGTAAATCTTGGACACCACTTGTGTTTCAATAAGTGCAGCATAATTTCAGGTCATATAATGCATATATACTTTGTAATATGAATTCCTTTTAATGCCAAGAATGATATTATATACCATACATATTTTAAATGAACATTTATTTTGATAAATATAATACAAATAAAACATAAATACACATATACTTTATTTTATAGAAATCTGGAGGTGAAATTGAGACTTCTCAATTACAACAAGAATGCAATAATAAACGCCAAGCTCTCCTGGCTCTACATGATAAAAACAAAGAGTGTGAGCTGGAGATTGAAGACTTAATTATTAAAATTCAGGAGAGGTTTGTTTCTTTCTATTTCACAGTATTTAATGGAAAAGTACATAAATATTAAAGTTTATGTCTTTTCATAATGTAATTTATTATAGTTATGGCAATGTGTTTTGCCTGGTTGAAATTCATGTCAATACATGTCATGTAAAATGCAGGTCTCTATAGCATTACTGCAACTGATTTCTATAACTGTTACTACTGCTACTATTATTTGTGTTGTCTTGTTTTTGTAATGCTTATTTTAACTATTACGTGTATTATGTATTTCAATATATAATTTTGCTAGGTTGGAAAAACATGAACACACAAAATGAAATGCAACATAGAAAATATGGATTATCCTTTTTTTTCTTTGTGTGTGCATGTATGAATAGATGAATGGGTATAATACTGAAGTTATGCTTTTATCTCCATTTTTAATTGAAAGTGTTAGATTTATAATGGTTTTTGTTAAGTTTCTCTTTCCTATCATGCCTCTTCCCACACACTGTTTGCGGTACCACAGTGAGCACTCAGCTGTGCAGCTGGAGAAAGACAGGCAGAAGATGCTGCAGAAAATCAGCCAGAATGAGGAACACAGACACAGGGCGACGGAAGAGCTCTCCCAAGTGGCTGCGGTTCACAGTGCAACCAAGGAAAAGCTGGAGGACCTGGAACAGCAGACGTTTATGGAGGAGCAGAGGATGAGGGTCAGTGAGAGAAACCGAACAGGCATCACCAATTATAATTTATACCTTCATGAATTATACTGTGTATAATCTATATATCATTTTGTATCTCCTTAGGAAATTTCAGAAAACATGAAAAAACAGATAATGAGTGAAATGAAAGCACTTGCAATTATCAAGGTAAATACCTATTCTTTTAATTTCAGCTTCTGTTCTTAATGTCACAAGACAGGTAAATCAATTCATAATTAACTATATATAGATAGATAATTGATAATGATACATGGGTTTATTTCCACAAAGAACTTATGTTAATGGGTGACATGTTTGACAGACCTACCCTGACTTTACTTTAAATGTGTTTTACTTAAGGAGAATTAGTTAATATTTAAATACATGTATGTATCTAGTTACAATATATATTTATAGATGTTGTTTTTTATGTATAGAAAGTTACTGTAGTATGTAGATACTTAATGTATGCAGACATGATTTAGGAAATGTCTGATTATGCATTTGATTGTAAAGTGTTTAAATTAAGTGTAAGTGTAAATTCATGGTATAATATTTTAGTTCGAAAAAAAATGAATTGTATTTTTTGTTATATCAACATTGTATAATTTCAGGGAAAAATAGCATCCAATAAGACAGAATTACTGCAAAGTCAAACAAACACAGACCAAGAGAAAAAAAGTAAGCTGAAGGAGCTTGAAGATGCAGCTTCTGTCACCTTGAAACTTGAAAATGAAATGGAAGAGTTTAGAAAGCGATACCATGAAACAAAAGAGGTATTTAAAGAAACTGGTTTAATAAAAACATGTATGGGTGGTCATTTCTTAAAGATTACTGTATGTGATGTTATTTTCTCCTGAAAGTGTGATATTGATGACTTTTGCTGTGAGGTTACATTAACAAAATAAGTTTTGTTTAAAGAAAAACTATTGCAGTTTCTAAAGAAAAAATGTTTACAATGTCCTCATGTGTTGCTAGGAGTGTATATGTTTTTAGCAAATGTTACCACTTTGAATACTTGTGGAGTTGTTACTTCTATCTTACAATCTCTCTTGTATTATTACAATTTCTGTTATATTGCATTATGTAGCCTACAGCTTGCATGTTTCTTTCATATGCAACACTTGTCTTTCCTTGTTCTTTCCCGGAACTTGAAGAAGACTTGTTTACCAGAATTTTCCTTATTTTCCTCATTCACATTGCTGTTGTTGACATAGTACTGTACAGCAGTTTACATAATGTAGGAAACAAGGGAGTACAATTTCAATCAATGTAGTGTAACAAAGACATGCACAATACAATATCTGTGCAGTGAAGTCTTGTCACCTGATGTATCTCAGCCACTGGTACTCAAAAGACTGTGATATACTAAGTGGATTTACTCATATTCAATCAGAAAATATGAGCCTTCTATCAAGCCACGTTTTATTTTTCTTTGCAAGCTGTTTGCATGTCATTTTGTAAATATTCTGTGATTATTACTGTTTAAATCGCTTCATATTCCCTGAGAATGTGATCTTATTTCCACATTGCTTGGACTCTTACGTCCCCTCTAGAAAAGCTGACTGTTTCTCCTAACTCTTTTGTCAATTTATCTTTAACTTAAAGCAAACCTTATTGAAATTATATTTGAAATAATGGAAACACATAAAGGCGATTCTGAGCTCATTATTGATGGTGTTTTTTTCCACAACAGATAAATGTCAGTGAGTAATGTGGCAAACCCTTCCCTTCCCTTTAAAGTATAGCTGAAAGTATAAAATGAGACCAGCATCCTATAATTTGTCTTTTTGATAGTTTGAAGGTGTGTCCTATACTGTACATCATGGATGTTTCAGCCCCCAGATATATTTATGAGGTTTTAAGGAGGGGTGGACTTCTAAAATTAAACTATTTATTTTTTTAAGATTAGGAAACAAAACAGTCATAGCATGACTAAAACTTTAAACAATAACATTTCATCAAACTTAGAAACATTGCTCTTACAAGGATTATTTTTTAGCTTCTACGATGTTTGGGGAAAGAGGTGTGATTTTTGTCAATACTGATGACAGTGCTGTAAGGGGGAATAAATGCTTAAACTCATGTTAGACTCAGTACCTCAGATCAACAGGCCAGTGTAAAGAGACATTTGATCTCAAAATGTATTTAATTTGATCTTAAAATGTGAATTTGTGTCAGTTATTACATAACGTTATTATTTAAAGTTTTAGTCATGTTATGACTGTTTTGTTTCCTAATCTTAAAAAAATAAATAGTTTATTGATCCACCCCTCCTTAAAAGCTTATAATGTACAAATAGAACTAGGTTAGAAAAATAAATCAAGTCATCTGTTCTGAAATCTGCTTGGCGCAAAGTTTGGTTTTGGTGTTTTAATTCCACCTCATGGAAGATGTTGCTTTATAGCTGTTCACTCCCTTTAACTTTCAGTGTAAATGTGCTCTCGAGATGCAGCAACATTTGAAATTAAGTTAGTATTTGAAAGTATTTTTTAAGACTCCGTTAGTCATTCTTGGCTTCACTAACATATAGTACATAATTCCAAAATGACTTTAACTGCATAGTTTAGTGAGTACAGGTTCACAATCCCTTATCTGAAACCCTTGGGGCTAGATGTGTTTCAGAATTCAGAATTCATCGGATTTCAGAAAGGTAGTATAGTATATGTACTGTATATTACAGTAACACCCCAGCATGGTCTGTGGCAGAACCCCGTATGCAAACACATTCATATTTTTTGCAGCGGATATTAAATAAAACTTAAAACATATACAGTCAATAAAACATATACATTAAATGAGACATCAAACTTAAAACATAAAAGCAAACAATATTGGAGAGCACCTGATGCACATGTGACTGCTAGGAGCACTGACACACAACTGACACCACACACCTTCTGTGTTCAGTGCTTTTCAAATTTTGGAAATATGGATAAGCGATTGTGGACCTGTACTAGAAAGACTTTTTTACTTTACAAGCTGTACATATTTAAAGCATTAATAATAAAATAATACTAAAGTATAAAAAGTGAGATTTTAAAACTCCAGTTGCTTTTAATGAAGAATATACATAATGCAATATTAGAAAATGATATATATAATCTGTTATATAATCATGAATTTTCTGTTAATACAGAATATTGAGAATTTAATGTTGAATCTCCAAGAAGTTGAGATGATGCATAAAGTGACAGCTGAAAGACTGGGACAGGAGAAAGCTACTCTCCTCACTCATTTAAGTATTGTAGAGGTAAGATAATGATTAGTATCCATGTCTGCTTTGTACAGAGCAGAGTTCAATCGGTTTGTGTGTGTGTGTGTCATATTTTTAGTTCAATTTATTGAATCAAAATACAATACAATTTGTTAATCAATCATTCTATGATGAAAGGGATATTAAAAAAAAACTGAAACTCAACTGGAATCTTAATAGTTATCTCTAGCCTGATTCTGTGTTCAACAAACCCTGAAAATATATCATTGATAAATAATTATAATTTAATGAACAATATTTATTTTAAATGATAAACTAAATGAATCACTGAATAACATTGTTTCTAATGGATGTGATTACTTGTGACTGCATCAGTAGTGTGTATATATAATAAATAAATAATAATAGTATGTATGTATGTAAGTAGGCTAACATATGTTTTCATACAAGGAACAATATCTCCAACATATGATACACATCGGATATTGCAAACGAAATTGAGTGACCATGTGCCACTTTTACACAAAATAATTGTTTAAGTGATTCAAGTTATTCAAGTGCCTTTCATGTGTAGATGTTTGTCTGATACGGCTATAGCGTCTTATTAAAATAAAATCTGAGGGAATATAAGGTGGTCTCTAGCTCTTGTGATTAGCTGCTGATTGCACTGTTGCACAGTAGATGGCATCTTGTTAATGGTGTATCAAGAGCACTGCAGATCTAGAGCAAAAAGGACAAGGTTTTCATGCTTTCTCAAAAATATATTTATATTCTTTAACAAGGCTTTTTGTGTCTGTATTTAAAGCCATTAGTATAATTTTTTGGTTCTCATGGTATTACTATATACCTGGTAATGAGAACTGTATTTTCAGCTTAATTAGAAGAAGATAGGATTTTATGGGAGAAAATTAATAAGATAGGGGTATTGTAGCTTTATTGTATAAGATATTTTAAAATAATACATACATACAATTTGGTACATACATACTTATTCATATACCTATGCACACACACACACACATATATATATATATATATATATATATATATATATATATATATATATATAATAATTATTATTAGTAGTAGTATTTATTTTCTTCTTTTGTAAATATATTTTAGAGCACATTTTATGACAGCTCATACAATTGTACATGCAGAAACAAAAGTTCGGACCTAATCACATTTGATAGTATACATTCTCAAATGTATATACCAGCTTACTATACATTTCTCATGGACATTAATACTGCTTTATATGCATACAGGTTTAAAGCTGCTACACTTCCCAAAACATTATTGATACTTCTTCATGGTGGCAAGCATTGATCTAAGGCCTGTCTTTAGACATGAACTTTCCCATCTAAGTCAAACAACATAAAATTCTGTAATTAAATCCAAACTTTGACCCACTTGAGTACCAAACTACAAGTCTGGTGTCAGTGGTAGCTTTATTTATTCTTCAATGCTTCTTCTTATTATATTTTTAAGTCGCCCTGGATAAGGGCGTCTGCTAAGAAATATAATAATAATTATAAATATATCAAGTACAGGTTTGTAGTCTGCTGTTAGTGGGTGGGTCAAAGTTTTAATTTAATCTGACCCCAGATCAAAACTTTGACCTAATCTGCAAATTGCAAACCAGTACCCAAAGTTTTGTGTTTGTTTGTTTGTTTGTTTTGTTTGTTTAATCAGTAGTGCAGTCTGGCTTCTGACAATATCATAAACTACTACAAAGCACAGGATTTTAATTTGTGATTCCTGGATAAATCAAAGTTTTGATTTGGTCAAGCCCTTAGTTTGATCTATCAAAATGGTAAAAACATATTTTCACTTATAATGTTGTTTGTGGTCATTGTTCCTGAGAATAGGTAACTAAAGAAAACCAGAATTAGTGGAGAAATGGAATACATACACACATTATTAAAATTCTAACATAAAGTTAAAAATCCAAATAACTACTGTCATATTGAGCTGTACTCATATGACATGACAAGGGTAAATTAACTCTAAATTATTTTTTTCTGAATACAAGGATATACCCATTTTGTAAAGTTGGGCCAAAGCTTTAATTAGTTTAGGAAATTATCAGTATTGTACTTAAACAGACAGTAAGGCTCATTTCATCATTTTATGTAGTGCTAGAAAGTTGGGAGATAAGGATGTTGGGATTGCACAGGCCATTAAAGCCCACTGCTGACAGACCATATGTTTTTATATGTTAATACTGGTAAAATATATGTTTAATCTGACCCTTATTTGATATCATATTGTATGTTTGTATAACAGGAAAGGCATGCAGCAGTTTCAAAGGAACTGAATCATGTTTTAAGCAGGACTGAGGACCTCAGAAAGAAGTCTGCGGATTATAAAATCTCAGCGGATTTAATGGAAAAAGCAGGCAAAGCAATACCAGATGCCATTGATAAACTGCAGTAAGTTTTGGATTACTGGCATTTTTTTTACCGTTCTTTGTATACTGACATTGCAGCTGTTGTTTACTACTAAAAGTCATGACATGTCAGCATCCTAGTTAAAATAGAACAAAGTAGTGAAAGCCACTGTTGCCCCCCAAATTAATAAGTATAGTTAATTATCATTGCAACGGTTGCTATGAATCCTTCATTACAATGGGCAGCTGCTGTAAAATTGATTTATAACTTTTTAATGAAGAAACGGATAAGGTGACTTATTTCCTATATGACTTTTTGTTTTACAGAAATAATATTTGCCCTTCAAAAAAATCTCCAGATATCAAAACTGCTTACACCACCATACAATTAATTATTTTTCTGTCGATAGGCTATTTTCTCAGATTTTCCATTTCCACAGCAATATATATTTTGTTAGGAATCTAATTTTGCTAATAACATCACCCAAGATCCTGTGAGAGAATGTATTGCTTTTAACTACAAGAAAAAAACTTTCTGTACTAAATATCTGTAGGCATGTTTACATGTTTACCTTTTCATCCATAAACTGGCACAGGAAATGTAAATAGTATTTTAGAAACTTTGACAGTAACATTTCAGGAAGTATTATATTTTTTAATATCTTATAAAGTATTTCTGGGCCAGACTAAATATATGAAATAAAATGGTTGTAGTTACAGGGCTAGGTAAGCATGTGACAGTCTAACTTAGTCCATAATATTCATTTTAAGGATTCCTCTGTGAATGTAAATTTCCAATACATATTTAAACTTTCTTTCAGACTTGATTTTGATGACATGGAATTCAAACACAAAAGCGCTACCTATATCATTAACAACCTTCAGGATGAGATCTCAAACTGCAAAGACAGAATAAAACTGTCTGAGGAGACAAATACATCTCTGTATAAAAACAGACAAAAAACAATGGAAGAGACAAAGGTAAGGAAAGGCTTTTCAAGTTCATTTCAATACTTTACAGTACTAATTCTAATAGTATATTACCAAGTGCAGCCCCCTGCTGTCTTTTATTGACATGGAACTGACTTTCTCTTCAGACAACAATGGCGTGTAATAGTTTGTAGTATAAATATTCTGATTGTGAAGATTTTGTACTACAGGCTAAAGGTAAATAGTAGAGTTATTATAAGGGGTGTAAACAAGGATTATTACATAATTTCCTAATCACCAGAGTAACACATTAAGACGAACGTTTAGGTACAAGTGTAGTATTTTTATGTGCCTCTTTTCATTATCTTATTTGTTTTGATTTTCATTTTATTTTATAGCTCCCCTTCATGTAAAAGTAGTAATTTAAAAGTTTTTACAAACAAACTAAATCTGTTACACTTTAATTCACTTCTGTATTTACCTCCTTAATAGTATATGTTATATGTGAATGAATATACAGTAGGTTTTAGACTCTTCAAAACAGTAACCCTAAAACGTTGCTACAGCGACTCAAATGCCTTTATTTTATTCACTGTCCTTATCTTATTTTCCCTGTTTTCACCAGTTGCGCTTACTCCTACTTCTCTTCTAAGTCAAGTTTACTGTCACATCTGTAGACCATTCTGATCTTCTCTTCTACCTTCTGATTCTTGTTAAGTTTAATGCATAGATATTGATTTAAAGGGATGGTTGTAGCCCTTGTATTGTGAATATGTACATTTACATATAGTTGGTACATTATGAAGACAGAAATGTTGAAGAGTTTTGAAGTTAAATGCTAGAGAAGTAGTGGGCAAGGATTACCCTGGACATGAAGCACTGAAGCTGCACCTCAGACAGCAGGCAGAGGGACCCGAAGTTTTGTGTCTATTGGTGCAGTACAGTATTTATTAGCATTGTGTGGTAGCTGTGGACCATTGGAAGACTGCTTTCTTTTGTGCAAACTTAATAATGGCAGTTGCCAGTGAGCCATGTGAGTTGTCTCCCTGGGCTGTAAATTGGATCCCCTCAGTGACCAGTTAATGTTTTCTGTATTTATTGTGGATCGTCTGTTTTCCTCGGCTACCAAGGCACTTCCGAATTGTAAAAATGTAGAAATATATGTATTTTTTTCATCCCTTTTTTTTTTAAGCAATCCTACCGTGCCAATTTTTTTATAGTTAAAAGGGCTCATTTAAATTGGAAAACCTGCTAGTCTGAAATTTTCATCTGAAGGATTACCACCAGCCAGAGCCACTTGCCTGATGAGGGTTTCACATGGCTTATCTAATGTGAAATCTCCATGTGGTATATAGTTTCATTAAACGGTGATCAAGAATACATTAGTTCAAAACAAGAAAAGGCAATGGAGCTTAATCCGCCAGGCATCCTGGCGCAACAACTTTAAAAGAGTTATTGAAGTGAAACAATTTGAGAATTAAAAGTCTTCCACTTAGACAGAACTCCCATCAGCAGCATAAGAGTCAGCCTTGCAAAAATGTTTATGCCATCCTTATCTTGAGGAAGACAAAACAACAAAACAAGTGAGAAAATGACATGAATTGTTCTGATTTATTGTTATTTACAGAAATTTTCATATGGCTTTATCAAAACACAGCACACTTCTGAAAAGTCACAGAAGAACATTTTTAAAACCTTTCCTGTCCCGAAAGACTTTGAATACTGTGGTAGATATGTGTTTTAAATACAAGTCCAACATTTGGGAAGAATTAATTGACTAATGTTTTTCAGTCATGCAAGTACTCTACTGATACATCCAACGACCTTAAGAGTTACTAAGAGACGGACAAATTATTAGGAACCAACTTTAACTACTAAAACGTTAACAAAGGAGATCCTGCATTGGTGACCCAAAAAAGCACAAATCAAGTTTAATAATCATATTAAAGTTTAATAAATAAATCTAAAATGAAGATACAATGTAATGATTAAAAGCTTTTAGTGATTTAACCTGGAAAACATAAATAAATTGTTTTGTAGTGGTAACATTTTCAATGTGTTTTCTTTTACAATGAACAACAGGAACTCCTCTGCTAAACCAAACAAATATAAACAAACAAACAGTAAATTTGATATAACATTTGACAAAAAATTATTATTTTCTCTATAATCCTAATCTCTAAAAGTAAATTCTAAATCACTGATTTATGTATAACTGATGCTTTACAGAATCAAAGACAGTGTACTGGTTTGGTGAAAGACCAAATGTATACCTAGCCATTATAAAGTGTAAATAATACTTAATTTAGCAAATCAAATACAAGATTACATTTAATCATTTTTTGACAAATCAAAAGCTGAGAAACTATATGACAATTAATTATTATCAATAGTAAACCGTTTATACCCAGTATATATATTGGAAATCAAAAAATGTAAAGGTAATCCTGCACTGCCTTTTGGTCATCTTGTTCCTCTAGAAGCTAATGGCTTTTGGAAACTACTTTGAATTCCATTATATCCATTAGATATAAATTTTGTAGAAGCAAACCAGTCAATACCATTTGTCATAAAGGGAAAAGTCATGATAAAAAATCATAAGATGAACATCTCAGTTTCAACCATAGTGTCTTTCAAGACTTTCAAAGGTTAGTGGGGCAGGCATTGCAATACCAGGAGGAGGATACTAAAAAGTTGTATCCAAAGCAGGTAGAAAAGTGTTTCACTTTCAGTAGGGTGGAAATTTTGATCTTTCAGGAAGTGTAGAGGAGTGGAGGGCTTCTGCGTGTAGAAGTGATCAAAAACCATGTCTCAGAAGCACTGAGAACTATTGCCTGGCAAAAGGAAGCATCCTTCTAAAGCTTAACAAAGTCAAAGGTGGAACTATGAAATACTGATCGCAGTGGTGAGAATAAATGCAGATTTAAGTGTTTATATATTAGAGCTTTAAATAAATAACTATTGTGAAGGGTGCCTCTCACCATCTGCCATAGAACCAGACCAAGGGCCAGATGAAATCAAAACTGTGACCCACCCGCTAATAGAAAACTATAGAAATGTACTCAGTTGCGGCTTAAATTCTAGCAAGATAGCACTTTATTCTAATCATAAATGTAACCGCTATGATGTACAGGTTTGTAGTTTGCTATTAGCGGGTGGGTAAAAGTTTTGATTTAATCCGGCCCCAAATCACAAAAACCTGCTGTTGGCAGTTGGTGTATTTAATGCTGGCATTTGGTTGACAGCAGATTCATTATCCTACATTCTTCTACCCAACATCAAACTAAATTGCAGTAAGTGGGTTGGAGTTTTGATTAGGGCCAGCCCAATGTGTGACCCTGACGACCTCAAAGAGAAAATGAGTAGTTCTGGTAGCACAAACTGCAAAATGGCATCTATTTTACATCAGGAGAAACACTTCACACAACACTTAATCGTATTACTACTTAGGCTAATAAGAAACAAATAAAAGCTTCTTTAAATTCCACTCCTTTAACTTTCTGATTAAGGACTTGTGAAAAGTAAACAAACAAACCAAAAGAAAACTTTGGACACAAATATGAAGAATCTAGCTCTGTGCACAATTAATCATGAATTAATCATGACCATGAACACGGCCGGTTAAGATACCACTATCAAGTATTTCTGGTATTTGTCTGGGGGTGATGTCAGATCACTGTTAAACACCTGGTGTTAAGGGACTTATGACAATAATGAAATTAAGCAAATTATATACCTCTGATATGCATTGATGCTTATATTAACAATATTATCTTAGCATTACCATATGTGGAAGCTATTTGTGGTTGATAGCTGTGATTGTTGATTGATGTGGGGTTGTAAGACAAGACACTTCATCAGTTATACTTTTACAATGCACTGTAAGTAAGTAGGGCTTTTAAATAGTGTTATTTTTCAGGACAGAATGCCTTTGAGGCTTCTGTAAAGACTTGTTACAGATCTGTGATGTGTCTGAATGCCCCGAAACCTCTTTAACCTGCTGTATTATGTGATTTTCAAAACTGAAGTAACATTTTTATACACAAAGCTGTCAATCCTAAGTTGGGGAAAGCTGACCTTTGACTTGAAGCTTGAATCATCTCTGCTTGCACACGGTCCAGAAAACACTATGCAGTGTGTGATGCACTGACTTTCAACTCTGTAAAAATCAAGGCAGAAAATACATCTTGTGCCTTTGAAAGCACACAAAGGAAAGGACAGTGAAATTCAGTGTTTAACTGAAAGTGTTTTCAAGTAACATCTAACCGTTCTTCAAATGTAAATAATTAATACACAGTGTCACATTCATTTTACATTGAAGTGTACAGTATAAAGAAAGTGTTAGTCAAGTTGCAAAGACCTACCACAGAAATACATTATTGCACCCCTGTTCATCCCAGTAAACCAAAAGTCTGTAAAACATTGTCCTGTATGCTTCACTTTTAATAAAACAACACCTAAAGACTTTAGCTGCCCTTTATACCTGAACAAATATGGTATATTAAAACCTTATTAGTGAGTGAGTAAGTTTCATGTGCACTGGTTTTCATCCAGCTCCAATTAAATGTATTTGTCAGGGCGTATTGGAGTGTATTAATACAAATTGGTAGTATACATTTTTATGCACAGAATATCCTTGGAAATAAAGGATGTCTTCTCCATGTCTAGTTCATATGTTATGTAACATATGAATGATACATTCATGGGATGGGATGATTATCTAAATCTAGAGCAGTCATATTTTATTTGAATTATTCCAACATTTTAATTTATTCAGCTTAACAAAACACACACACACGTAAAAAATAATTATACTATTTTGTTTTTTAATAAAACAAAATGCTATTCCATACCAACAAATCAATCAACTGTATATGTTGGTTTATATGGGATTATAGCTGGTGCAGTTTTTAACATCATAGTTGTTTTTTTGTTTTGTTTTTTCACTCAATATATAATAGAATGAATGCATCTAAAAGTTGGTGGTATTTCCTGGTCTGCAGAAGAGAGGTTCATAGTCAAACACTACTGTTATGCATTCAGTGACAAATAGCAATCATGTTGTCATTTATCTTATGACAAATAGCAGATTCAGCCACAAACTGCTGTCCGTGGCAAAGTTACAGGATGAAGTTCTTTATTGTTTATGGTTTGTGGTTTGATATATTCATGCCTTGTTTATTTGTGAAATGAACGAAAATCAGTAAGCAACCATGACAAAAAAAATGTAGCTGTGCAATCAATTGTAATGTTTTTGGATTTCACATTTTGCTTTTAAAATTTATGGAATTAGCACTCTAGTCCTTTATTGTGTAAAAAAAAAGCACTAGGCAGACAATTGTCTTGAATTGTGTCTTTCAATATAATACAAACACTGCATAGTGTAACAGTATTGTCATCTAAATAACATCAACAATAAGCTACCATACTGTAATATTCTGCACTACCTTTGCCTGTGCTGTCTTTAGAGAGAAGGAGGTCCAATACATATTTTGGTTGGTATTGTGAAAGTTGTAGCAGATAAAACTGCAATCTTGGCTCTATCCATGGCTTTGTAGTGTCCTTCAGTAACATCTAAACCATTAACATTGTTTTTGCCATTCAAATGAGTGAAATTACACAAACTCATCCATGTAGGTGCTATATAAAGCCCCATCACACTGAAATGCCGCCAAATTGCTGCCAACGTTTGCCTGTTTTTTTTTTTCCTGTTGCCCCGCATTCAAACCATTCACACTGGGTTTGAATGGGGGAAAATTGCCGGCAAGGACGCATTCACACAGAAAACAGAGACTGCCGGCAAGAGCGCTGTGGCCCTGGGGCCGAGCCGCTACAGAAGCCTGTGGATCCGGAGAGCAGAGCCGGCCGGCACTCTGGACTGTCCGTATAAGTGTGACCATCTCCCCGTCTAAAGATAAGCCAGTAACAGTAAAATACTCCAAGATGGATATTTAGGAGATGTCACACTACTGTGTTATTGTATTTTTAATATAGGCAAAACAATCACCATTCGCTGATTATAATATTCACAAATATAGTAGTTTATTGTTGTGATCTGTATAACTGCATACAGTGTGTTTAAATAGACAAGCCGATGCGTCTCTATTCACACTGTTGTCACACAATTATGACAATGAATTGCTTTGCTGGTCAGATCTGCGCACATGTGCACAATGTGAACGCACCGGTGTATTATTTGGTTATATCAGAAGTAGTCAAATGTGTTAGACTACATGTAGTATTGCCATTTTTATTATTATTTATTTATTTATTGGCAGACGCCCTTATCCAGGGCGACTTACAAATAAGAGCAATACAAAGCGCAAAACTACAGTAGGGTTCAAAGCATAATGCAGTTTACAAAATCAAATTTACACACGTGTATAGGAAATATACAGTAAACAATAGTGTAGTCATATGTATTTGTTATTGTACACGTTATGCTGCCATTTCTTATATGCACTAATCATGTAAAATGGAAATATCCAGTGTTTTAATACAAAAGGAACTGAGCTCACTTGATTATTGCAATATGATCGGAGTCCTGAGAAAACACGGAAGTGAATCATGAAAATGACCCTGAGTTACGAGCGCGTTTGTACACAAGACAGTGAACAGCAGCGCACGGACTGATACATTGTTTCACAGCAAACGAAGTTTGAAACGAACCCAGTGTGCCTGTATAGAGATTATATATTTTATATTATTTATTGGTACATAACTTCTGACGTGTGACAATAGTTAGCATTACATATGCCAACCTGTTGGTTCATCAATAACACTCAGAATTGCAACTATATTATTTTCAACCTCCGCCATTCCTCACAACCCGGTCCGTTTCTCGTTAGGGTCAGAAGTTCTTGTTCAAAGGTGGCTTAACCTTGATGTGTTGTGGTGGCAAAAATGCGCCTCTATTCTGATTGGTTGCGTCAGTCAGCTGACGCACTGAGTCGACACGCAAGGACTTGACACTGAATTTGCCGGCAATCATTTTCCTGCACCATTCACACAGACACGTTGCCGGCAATTAGACTGGACCCTTTCCGGAAAATTGCAGGGAAATTGCCGGCAATTGTTTCAGTACGAATGGGGTTTAAGATAGACCAATGATGTTATCCTGATGATGAATGATTATTGCATGGTCATCTGAGTCCAGAGCTGTATCTATGTCCTATAGGATCCAGGAGAGTGAGGATCGAGGAGATGATGTTGAACAACAGATTATTGACAGTTTTCCTGAGGGCAGTTTCAGTGTTGTGATTAGCCTGATTGACCAGCCTCTAGGGAGGATATGATGGTGTATCAGCTGACTTGGTGACTTTTTGAAAATCCAGAAAAGTAATATAAGAGATGGGTTTGCTGGAGTTACAGTCACCCCTTTTAGGCCATGGGAACTCATCCTGAAAATAAAAACTGATAAATAGTTAGAAACACATGATTCAGCTCCAAACTGTAATCTTAAACTGGGAAGGTTGAAGGTCATGACTTTTGTAATAGGGCGAGGACACCATGGGATGTTATGGGTGAGATGAGGAGAGAACTGGTGGCAGAACTGCACATAGATCCAAAGTATGTTATGGTGATAGTGTTTGTAGAGAAGTAATAATGTCCTGGCACATAAGTGAGGAGATACATTGTTGGAGCTTGATTCAGCTTATGGGATGAAGGATCTTGTCAAATGTTCTGAAAAGAACCAGTGGATTGCTCTGGTCTTTAATATTGCATCCTAAAAGCAATGAGAACCTGTTGGTAAAATCTGATCATAATTATCCAGGTTTCACAAAGAGTTTTAAGTCACTTTCATTCCAGCCTCTATGGCATCAGTTGAATTCAGAAGAATTCCACAACACTTAGAGTTTGGCAGTAGGCTATCCCTTGAGTACTCATAAAGATAATATAATCAATGAGGAGAGTTCTGCAGAAGCTCTCCAGGGGGTTTAAGGTTATAAATGGTAAATCATTTTTCACAAGGTTGGTCCATCATTATCAGTGAAGCAGGCTCTCTAAAGATTTCACCAACTATACCAGGGGGACCATGTAATTGTGGGAAAGTGTAGCTAAACTCCTGTAAAGATGTCCTGAATATGTCCTACATGTGATAGGTCCATGGACAATTCTTAGGAATCTAATATGTACATAGTATTCAACTTGGGGTGGTTAATAAATTACATGTACAGTAAAGCCTGTGCATTGTCATCTTATAATAATAATAAGTGCAGCCGTAGAAAGCAGTTCAGATTAAACACGGGACCTATATGTCACAGATGGCAAAGTATACTAATATATGTGTGTGTGTGTGTGTGTGTGTTTAATAAGAAATACAGCATTGTTGCATACATTATTTTGGTGTCAATCCATATTTAAAACTCTATTATGGGCCTAAAATCCTTTCAAAGACATGTGTTTTTCAGAAAGTCTGATTTTGTAGATGACCATGGGTACAGTAGAACAGTAGGGTGATTACTGTTCCATTAGGATATTATACTGGTTAAGCCACAGTATCTCTTACTTCACAAATATATGCAATGGTTTTAAAATAACCCTAGATATCTCTGTAGTTATCTATGAGTAGGCTTACCTGGATTGAACATTTGGAAATGTGTTGGATTTAAATCATTTATCTCAGGAGTGTGAGACAGCTGCTTTAGTTTTCAAACTAACACAGGGCTTCTTTAAAAGACTTGGCAGCCAACCATGTTAAGCCTTGTGATACTGTTACAGTCTAAAGAACCCATCCTTCAAATACATTTTCCCCAAAGCTAAATATTAGAAAAGTAACATTCCTTCCATATTGTCTGTTCTTCTAGTAATCCTGACACAGAATTGACATCAAAGATTTAGAGTTAGATGCATTGAATTAAATATTAAAGAATGAGCCAGTCAACTTGCATACTACAAAAATCTAATGTTATAGAATTTCCACATAATTCTTCTTCTATTTCTTCTTCTTAGTAGTAGTAGTAGTAGTAGTACTAGTAGTAGTAGTAGTAGTAGTAGTAGTAGTACTAGTAGTAGTAGTAGTAGTAGTAGTAGTAGTAGAAGTAGTATTAAATATAGATAGATAAAGTAGATCAAATTGCTTAGTAAAGCAACCTGAAATGCCTGCTTTATTTACATTGGATTTGAAATGAAATAATGACTATGAGGTTAAAGTGCAGACTGTCAGCTTTAATTTGAGTGTATTTACATCCATAAACCATGAAACCTGTAGGAATTACAGTCCTTTTTATACATAGCCCCCCCCTCCTCATTTTAGGGGATCAAAAGTAATAAGTTATTTGGACAAATTAACATAATCTTAAAGTCATCATACAGTATTTAGTACTTGGTTGCAAATCCTTTGCCTTCGATGACTGCCTGAAGTCTGCGACCCATAGACATCACCAGACGATGGGTATCTTCCCTTGTGATGCTCAGCCAGGTCTGTACTGCAGCAATCTTCAGTTCCTGTTTGTTTCGGGGCGTTTTTGCCTTCAGTCTTGTCTTCAGCAAATGAAACGCATGCTTAATTGGATTCAGGCCAGGTGATTGACCAGTCAAGAACATTCCACTTTTTGGCCCTGAAAAACTCCTTGGTTGCTTTAACAGTATGTTTAGGGTCATTGTCCTGCTGCAAGATGAAGTGCTGTCCAATGAGTTTTGAGGCATTTGATTGGATCTGAGCAGATAAGATGTTTTTGTACACTTCAGAATTCAGCATCAATAAAGACAAGTGAGCCAGTTCCAGTGGCAGCCATACATGTCCAAGCCATAACACTGCCTGCACCATGTTTCACAGATGAGGTGGTATGCTTTGGATCATGAGCAGTTCCTTTCTTTCTCCACACTTTCCTGTTACCATCACTTTGGTACAGGTTAATCTTCGTCTCATGATCTGTTTGACAGTTGAAAATGTTTTATTTTCACATCTGAAAGCATTCTTCGGTCGTCCATGGTCTTCCAGGTTTTTTGCTGTTGCTGAGCTTACCAGTGCATTCTTGCTTCTTAACAATGTGTCAAACAATTGATTTGGACACACCTAATGTTTTGGCTATGTCTCTGATTGATTTATTCAGATTCTTCAGCCTCGTGATGGTCTGCTTTACTGGCATTGACACTTGCAGCAGCAGACTCCAAATGCAGATGTCACACCTAGAATCATCTCTAGACCTTTTGTTAGCTCTCTTGTGCATGAACCTACGATACAATGAAACACACCTGGCCAAGAAAAAGCTGAGCAGCCACTTGTCCAATTACTTTTGATCCCCTAAAATGGGGGGGTGTATAAAAAGGGCTAAACAGTTCACGGTTTATGGATGTTAATACCCTCAAATTAAAGCTGACAGTTGTTTAATTTGAAATCTAATGTGCTGGAGTACAGAGTAGAACAACAAAATGCATGTCACTGTCCAAATACTTATGGACTGCACTGTATATTAAATAACTGCATTTTATGCAGTGCTTAAAGATTGTAAATTCTTCATCAAATACTTTTTATATTTAAAAAGAGCAAAGATTTACTTAACACATGGCAGTTGCTTCGTGGTATATAGCCCCATTCACACTGAAATGCCAGCAAAATGCAGGCTACAATTGCCTGCTTTTTTCCTGTTACACCCCCATTCACACTGGGTTTGAGTCCCGGAAATATTCAGGATGTACCCATTCACACAGAGAACAGAGAATGCCAGCAATAGCGTTGTAGCCTTGGGAACGAGACATCTTTTCAGACAGTACTTGTAATATTAGTCCTTTTAATCCCCTGTAAGATAGCACTTCACAAAATTTTACCATGCTTCTTGTGTTACTAATACCTGTATTATTGATTGATTTCCTCCTTGCTCCCTTTCCCGTATCCCTTGACTGTGACTTTACATCTTAACGGCACTTAGCTTTACTTTCCAGGATGTATGTCCGCACTTACTGTACTTAACTGTATAAATTGGAAGTTGTAAAATGTATTAAATTAAATGTATTGAATTGCTTTGTTTAATGTAAATTTGAATTTGTAATGTTTGATGCCTTGTACTTAACTGTATTCTTGCACTTTGTATTTCACTTATGTTGTAAGTCGCCCTGGATAAGGGTGTCTCCCAAGAAATAAAAATAAAAATAATAATAATAATAATAATAATAATAATAACGAGACGCTACAGAAGCACGTGCATTCAGGAGAGGAGACATGGACCGATACTCTTGTAAAACTTCGATCATGTCCCCGTTTTGCCAGTTTCCTTCCATTGTGTTTACCTGGTTCTAACCAGGACGGCAGTTCAGTTCGGACTCACTACGAAGAACAAATAGTCAAGAGGGAAAAGCAAACAATATGTCAATCTAAGGTGTATATTTGCACTATGGTCACAAGTTCTTGTTCAAAGATGGCTTAACCTGGTTGTGTTGTGTTGGTGAAAATGTTCCCCTATTCCGATTGGTTACGTCAGTTAGCTGACACACTGCATCGACAACGCAGGGACGTGCCGGAATTTGTTTTCCTGTTCCATTCACACAGACACGTTGCCGGAAAATTGACGGCAATTAGACTAGGACCCTTGCTGGAAAATTGCTGGGATCTAAATGCCGACAATAACCCATTCACACAGACCTTGCTGGCAACAAAATGACACCAAAAAGCTGGCAATTGTTTCAGTGTGAATGTGGTATATGAAACTCCCTTACATTAGATTTGTCAAAAAAATAGATATTGTAACATATCACGACATTGGAATATAGCATTATTTTCCTGTGCCTCGCAAATCTGTTTGTGCTTTGTAAACCCTCCTGCACACATTACAGTGGACTGTTTTCCCACAACAGATACTCACAGGGCTCCTTCCATATTGGAGACAAAATATCAAATATCCATATCTGGATGTCTTATTATTATTATTATTATTATTATTATTATTATTATTATTATTATTATTATTATTGATTTCTTACATTTAGCTGAATTTGATTAATTACCTTGCTTTGTCTTACAAATGCTACTAGTTCACATTCCCTGAACCATGTTATTGAAACACAATTCTGATTAAGAGAAGCTGTGTAAAAGCCTTATTAATCACCTTATAACTGTTTATTCTACCCTTATACTGTGTAACTTCAGGAAATTATACAAACATAAAAAAACATAAGAAATAATACCCCCACATCTGGAATCAAACTCAGAACGCCCAGCTCCTAGCAGTGTTACTTGACTACTATGCCAACGGAGATGCATGCTTTGATGTCAGACCAGTTTTAATTAAATAGCCGGCAGCCCTGGATTAGTGTGGATTTAAAAGAATAAACAAGACACACCTGAACTACAATTCACAATCAAAGCACTTTGTGTATGCATGCACACCACAGAGGAAACATTACTTCAATCTGTCAGCTGAAAATCAAACAAGTGGTACTGCAGTCAGGTAAGTGACACCTAACAAAGGCAGTCAAAAAGGTTTGGAATTTCAAAGCATTCAATAAATGACTAGGCTACGTAAACCGGAAATTACAGAAAATTTAATAGAATTTGTTGTGAAAGATGTACATCCAGTTTCAGTAAGTCATGAGCAGCGATTTGAACCCGAGTATACAATTTCATCCCGCGTTTCATCTAATCTGGAAACGATCCAATGCTAGTATGACAATCTCAGGACATTGGTGATTTATATTATTGTCTCAGCCCACTGCACGCTTGTCCACCTTATTTACTTTAATTAGATGTACGTTTTATACATTTGCACTTAATTTGTGTTCTCCCTCTCCAGTCCCTGTGCAGCTTTAATTATAATGGAAGAAATATTTGTTTAAAACCCTCACTGCCTCCTATCGCCTGTACTGCTCACTGGTTCTGTGTATTTCTGTGTTTGTGATTTTATGTATTTTAAACCTTTTAAATTCTTTGTATTTTAATTGATAAAAACCCACGAAAATAATCAATTTCCATGTGAACGGTCTGGCTGCCCACCTCCCCTCATTCTCATTCCGTAGAAGCCCCACCGAGGTCCCGAGTGCTACATATGGTAACTGCACACTGGGGCATTGATGTTTTGTGTGTGGTTCATGACAATGCCAGCAATATATTATTGTGTTTCTTATATTAAAGACTTTGATTTGTTACCCAAGTAAAAAATTACTTATGATGGTAATTTATTAATGTATTTTATTATGTTCCATGGCGAGCTATGCAATTGCACATGCACATTTGTTGTTTTGTGTAAGGCATGAGCATATTGTTTGAACTAATGATTTTTTAATTTTTTTAAGTAAATCAGTAGCGTGAATATGAATAATGAATTATCATCATAGGCTAAATAACCGTTTAGTTTTCTTTTTATGTTTTGTATTTATTGCTTTTCACTACGCCAATGCAGCACTTCAGCCGGTTGGTTATACTATGAAGCAGAAATTAATTTGTTATAAAACTGCATGATTCAGTTTTCACCGAAGTTCCACACTTCCCATTTGTTGGCTGTGTGTTGGAATGTCACTGTCCACTGGACTGGTGCTGTGTGCGCAGTTAACACCATCCTTTTCTAAGCGTCATTTTGCGTGTCTCAAAACTGTGTTTTGCATGGTGCATTCCTAGGAATATTGCAAGAATCATGCATCATTTCAGCCACTCCCCCCTTGCTCATGCATACAATTAATTGGTGAACAGCGCAGAATGGATTGCCCCAAGCAAAACAGGGTTTTGAATATGGCAAATAATGTGCATTTTTGCGTGATAGTCATACCCCATACACACATACCCCTGCACAGTGCACAAACCCTACGAATATTGGGCCTGTTATTTAAGAGGTATACGGGTGAAATCGTCCCCCCCCCACTCATGTTCTTATTTTGTCAAAGTGTATACAATTACATTTTTATATATATATTGTTTTTCATAGAGCGCAGTTAATTTTAACATAGTATTTTTGTCAACATGGATACCATTCCTCTAACTATCTTACTAGTAACAGGTTTGACTTGAAAAGTAATTGAATTTTTTTGGTCTGATACCACAATTGTATTGCCTGTACAAGCTGCATCTTCACTGTATTCTCTGTAAGAGTTATGTACAGTATTCTGAGACTGGCAATAATTTTTTCAGATAAAATAAAATACACAGATAATTACAAAATATTAAGAAAATAATGAAGTATTCGTAAAGACCTCTTTCCTGCTTTGCAAATCTATTTAGATTAGATTTAAAAGCTTTTCTCAAGAACCAGATAACTTTCACTTTCACCATTTTTTTTTCTTGTTCTATTTTTCATTGATTTAATAAAATGGTTGCTGGATACCTTTTTAATCTGTAAACCAGTGGTTGAACATTATATTCTCTGCATCCTGTATATATCTGGATAACAATAAAAGCACTGTCTATATCTCAATTTTGATTCCTTTATACTATAGCAATTACCATACTTTGTTTGTGGCATCAGTTATTTTATGTTCATTATAATTATTTGGTCGACCAGTTCCTTGTCAATTTCAGAGGATGAGCTGGTGCATGCAATGCAGTTGTCTACCCTAGCTGTAAAAGTTAGAATCTTATCACGACCATGAAGCTTTCACATACTTGAAGTGCTCTGTTTTAATTAGCTGACAGTAATGTCATGATTCATACTGGATTTATTTCTTCAATGTTTTATTTTTTATTTTTTCTCTAATAGCATTAAAAGCCCTATGACCTTCGCTGTTGGTGGGTATCTTTTACAGAGACAATGCATATAAAATATTATTAAGATAAATATTTACAATTAACAAAACACACAGATAATACATTTAATAAACAATGGACGCTTCACTATTATAATAAGCTTGAATGTATATTCGTTATATATTTTATTATTTTTCTTTTAAAATAATTTGAATCAGATGCTTTTGATGGGAATCATCAACCAAAGTTTGTTTTGGTATGTATGTTTGAAGTAAATTAAACCTCATTATCTTTGCCAGATCTTTTGCATCTCTGTACAACTGCAGTTTCATTGCATGCAGTTTGATATGCTCTTAAGTTAATTAAATATGACCTGTCAGATTAATTAGTCTTGAATTGCCATTTAGTAATAATTTCTTCTCATCTGTTCTTTACCAAGGACTTTGTGTAGCCAGGATACTAAACCTTAAATTATACTAAATATTAAATTGCATTGAAATCTGCTGATCAGCTGATCTTTTAAATTTCTGAGCCGTTTGGGTTTCATTTTATGGTATATGAAAACAAGAAAACAATCAATGTTGATGCCAAAAAGTATATATCTGATTTTTCTTACAATAAATGGGCAAGAGGACTAATGTTTTTGGCATTCAGAAGACTAAGACATTTTGATTTAGGTTAGTGAAGACTGAAGCTGCACAAATTAGGCTACATGTTGAAGGAAACCAGAGCCTCCTGATTTCACTCAGCTTAAGGACGGAGAGCTTGTCCAAGATCTTATAATTCTATTAACTTTACATGGAAATGCATTTTCCCTTGTATAGTTTTAAAAAATTGCTGCAGGGACAAGGAAAATTTGTCTTCAGCTCAACAGAAATGTAAATAGCTGGCAGATTATTTGTAATTCTATTCAGTTTCTAAACTGTTGGCCTTCATTACACGGCCCACAGGCTGCATGTGGCCCACAACATGTAGATCTGTAACCCACCATAAATTACTAATATGGCCTCAATAATTTAGAATTGTTGAAGATTCAGATCATCATAAAAGTAAATACAGTACACTGAACTGATTAACATAGTGTATGGTTTTTATTCATTCATTACCCATCTACCATTTAGCTATATTTATTTCATTCCGATACAAGAAAATAACATATTTCATAAGTTATCATCCTCATCCATTTTATTGAAACTAAAACTAAACTAGCCATACATTTCAAAGTGCTCCAGAAACAAAAAGAAACAAAGCTACAGCTTCACGGTACAAACAGGGATAATAGGCAATACCCAATTATTTCAAATATTTACTGTTAACAAATATTTATTACATGTAAAAGCAGTATTTGTGTGAATGCAATACATGCTGGGTTACAATAACTGAATTGTCCATCATAAGGACATGGAGTATGCCTAATGCCACACTGGAAACACTGACATAACCAAGTCAACATTTCTTTGTGTATATACATGTGAAAAATAAATGGATATGGAACACAAAAGGCTATGATTTAACCATAAATGTATATTCTTACTCGACATGTAGTCTGACTAGACTTTGCAGGCTAACATGGAAAAACACCACAGGGAAGTTAGACAGTTGATAATTCACTCCTCCCAACAAATTTCTATCATCTGATAGGTGTCCTTAGGAATGTTACGATAATGAAAAAGCATGGGTCTCTGTTCTTAATCATTGAACCCAAGACAAATAGATAAATTACTTAAACCTTGATTTAAAGCCCATCTGTTCTTATATAAATTCTAGTGATTCATTTGAACTGTAACTAGTAGATTTTGGAACATGTTGTGATTTTTCAATCAGCTACAGACAAGTGAGCTAGGAACTTTTTCAGTCTGGATGTTGACCTTTGAACAGTAAAGACATTGCTTTGATTAGTGCTGTAAATACGTTTTTGTTGGTTCATGATTTCATTTATTTATCACGTTTTGTTCTTTTGGACCTCGGTGCTGCTTTAGTTAATCACGATTCCGTTCTTTGAAGCCTTTGATTAAGTATTTCATACACTGCTCTTAACTTCAAATCCATTTTATGTAATAGAAAGCAGCTGGTCTATATGGCCCATTTTGTGTCTCCAAACTCTAGAGGGAATGATGTCACTGCCTACTTTTACACACTATGACCCTTGTTATACTAACAAACAGCATCTGACGTTGTATTAAGCTTAAGAAATCCCAAGATAAAAAACACTTTAAAGTTACACAAGGGACATTAAAATTAAATATCATAAACTGCTGTAAAATTTGGTTTCCTATCACCTATCAATCTCTTTTCCTTTGTGCTCTGGATTCACTTGTCTTAACAGCAAAAAAAAATCTAAACTCACTGTATTGTAGGTATGACCAATACCTTTATGTATGTTTTATAGTCCAAATGGTAAATGATTCAGCTGTCACATATTTTTATTGTAACTGAACCTGTTATTCAGACCTGGCAACTAAGTTAAAAGTAGCTGTGTACACTGACATTCACTCATGGTATGCACGAATATCTCAATTACTCCAGGAGGAGAAAATTAAATTTCATTTAATGGCTTGTCTGACATTGATGCTAGTTACTTGATTAATAATCAGGATGCTGGATTAATAAACTGCTGTTTGTACTTACAAGTATTAATTGTGAGGTTTATTGTGTTTGTCCTCTATTATTGCCATTTGTAATTAAATTCTTCATAATTGCCTTAATCTTTTTTAAACTAGCATTTGAAGGTCACTCTGAAAATATACATTATAGGCAGAATTATGATACTTGCAACTTCAAGTAGGAAAATAAATGTGAGAATGTGATTTTATCCTGTAAGTATGATGTTACATGTCCAGTATGGGATATGTTCATATGTTCTCTAGAACCCTATGAAAATATGTTCCTATTGTGTTGTACCACACTGAGCAGCAGTTGGTTCCTTTAGCAGACAATCTATGGACTCAACAAGTCTGTAAATTACAGCATGAACCACATTTTGTTATAATGTTTTATATAGCCTCTCTAGGGGGTCTAATTTTCTGGATATGGACGTGTGAATACAGTTCCTGACCATGGCGTTTTTGTATGGGCTCTATAGAGTTAATGTCTGCACTCTTGAAAGTTGAATGCCCTTTTCTTGCTTTCAGCCAGTCACTATTCTGTAGCGATGGCAGGTGGCACCCTCTTCTTGTAGATCATTTGTTTAAATTCAACAGCATCTTGAAACAATGGTAAGAGATTGTATCCATATGAATTAAGGCGTCCTTAGATGAATACCAAATAGGTCTTCTGATTGTTACAGAATAATGAGTAACTGCTTGTTTTGTCCATGGGGTTATTGTTGATGGCCTTTGGCAGCATGGGGCCATTGTTGATGCTTCAATAGTGTTAGACTGACTGCACAATAATATTATGCAAAAAAGCAATTGATATCCCAAGAGCTCAAGGAACCAGATCCTTTGTCCATAGCCTGTAAATGTAAATGAACAAATATAACAGAAATAATTTGTCCTCTGCGTGTTTCATACTAAAATCAAAATAGAAATGTCATAACATGTCAGCATTATTGTGGCTATGGCTCCAGTGGTCTGTGGTTACATGGGGTGATTCTGCCACAGAGCCCAGTCATGCTGAAATGGAAACTCCATAGTAGAATTGTCTCATTTTCCCACAACACTTCCATGTCTGGTTTAAGCTACCAGGGCATGCGACGAGGTACTTATTCAGTTTTGTACTTACATCACACCAATGTAATGTTTATTTTATTATGGTAGGGCTCCATATTTTTGGGTGTTCATTTAATTTTGCATTTGCACTGAATCCATTAGATCATTACACAACAGTGATTTTAATAAAATAAAAAAAGCTTATTTTATTGGCATGACCAAAATTGATATGTGTTTCTATCCTAATTACACATAAATACATTTGTTTTTGTTCATGTTAAAAAAAAAAGAAACTGCAGATATTTTGTACTATCAACCAGAAGCATACGGTAATAAGAAGCTCACAAATACTGGAAAAGTATTTCACAATTGTAAAACTGAACTAAAATGTTAAAAAGTGTGAAATTTGGATGCGATTAAAATCAACCAATTTTCACATTGGATGCTGATGAAGTTCAAGTCCCAGAGTTTAAGGGTTATAACAGAGCACTGCTACTTATGATACTGACAAATGCTACATACTTTCAGGTTGAAGGAGAAGCAGAGAAATCATACATTTAAACACTCTGCATTTGGAGAGCTGAAACCTTTTTTTTAGTATGCCCTCAGGTTCTGACATATACTTCTATAGAGTTAATGCATTACTGTCAATTAATCCATTAAAGTCTTTTAGTATTAAGAGCATGTGTAGCTGTATGGCATTAACTGTTGGCTGTGTTCAGCGGCTTTATCGCAGTTTATGATACTGCTTAGGGCATTAGCAAACAGCTGTTTGTATTAACTGCACAGTTGAAAACCTTCTTCATTAGCACATTTCTGCTTCTTAAAAAAATAGACTTTTAGTATATGTACATGTATATAACCTACAGTAAAAAAAAAGAAAAACATACAAAAAAAAAAAAAAAACGAATTGCTTGTTGTTGTTTTATTCCTACCATTCCATATTACTTTATTTCTACCGCTGGATAAAAAAATGTACCTTTAATGACAGAACTCTTTGACTGTTTTCAAATCAAATTGCTTAATTTTAGCAAAATATTTGTACTCTCAACACTTTTGTCTCTTGTCTCATTATCTCAATTTACCTCGTTTTGTGATTGATATATAAATAATTTAAATCTACTCTATTTGTTGGACATGCCATCTGTCTCAGCGGCCACACAGTTTACATGTTGACCATGTGGATTATTTCACATATTCCATAATGATGATAATATTAATAATAATTAGTAATGATAACAGTTCCATTGTCCCTGCTGTCCTAATGCACTGGCAGCCCTGCCTCTGTTGAACTTGTAAAAATATAGCATGTCGTTGGTGTATGTTCGGTTTCCTTCATACTGAGCAAAACTGAAGCCAGTTTCACATATTGAACCTTGCTGTTCCAGCACTTTTCTCATAAGAAGAAAGTATGCAGTATTGGTAAAGACTGTCAGTAAGGGCCTGCAGGTAGCTCTTAACCATGAATGAAACTATTACTATTGAACTAATTACTGCAGAACAGCATTTTCTTGTTTGAGAAACAGATTTGTTAACAGATTGCTAACTATTATTTTTAATAGCCTTTGGGTTCACCGCTGAGTAAATGAAGGAAATATTTATTCATAATTAAGGGAATGGTCAATTGAAAAATGGCAAAGGCTTGATGTTTTTTAAGATTTTGCAGCATGATATATGTCCACCTTCTATATAAGTGATTTTAGATCAGCAACATTCTCTCATTGCTCTGTCTAAATTGGTAAAGATCTAGATCTCACTGTTAGCTTAGCTGAAGCATTGATGTGAAGTGCATCAAGAAGCCTTATATCTTGTGAATGGTGCTATACAAATACAAGATAACTATGAATAGAAAAAAGTCAGCAAGATATATCTGCAGGGGCAGTTTGTTGCTCTAGATCTAGTGTACCTGACTGTCTTACTTAGAATTTAATGTGACTTATGTTTTTAAACAGTTTAATGCAAATAGAAGTTTTCTTTATTGCTCCTTGTCTCCAGTGGAATAGGGAACATTTACGTAATTATGACCCATGAAGGTGACCTTCACAGTTGCTAATTTGGTGGTAAACATAAAGGACTTTGCTGCTGGCTTCAGTGTTTGAGGCTATTTGTCTAAAATAGGAATCGTTCTCAGTCTGACATGACTGCAAAGAGTTTACTTAGCACACTGTGATTAAGGGAACAGAAAACCGATGGTGATTTCTACTTTAATTTAATTTTAATTGATTAGCTTTACAATGAACAGTTCATCTTAATTAAAAAGTAAAGGAAGATATTAATTCAGAAAAAGGTTTCAGGTGTGCTTTTTGCTGAATACTGGCATGGTTTAGATTTTTGGTCTTATGTTTTTCAAAATAGTTTAATGTACTTTGCAGACCTGCCAACCTATACGCATTTTGACATCAAAATACGCTAGTACGAATTGGTACCAAAATATGCAAAAATAGGGCGGAAGTTCTGCACACTTGCCGTTATTAACAGGATTGATTAAAACATTGAGCAGAGCCAATCCAGGCTCGAAATATGGAAGATTGACAATTTCACACCGTCACTCTCCCAGGCTGGGAGTCGAGATCCTGCCTGACATCAGTCTCAATGCGAGCAGGACAGCCTTGCGCAAAGTTACGGTGCTGGGAAGCAAGTCGAGAACTAACAGTCTTAAGAACATGAGAACAAACAATTAAATTTACAATCGTGCTCTTGGCTATATGTATATTCATTACACGTGAATAAAGCATATCAATGTTTATGCATTATGAAGCACTTAATCACTTGCAGTAAATTTGGCAAGTGATTAAAAAAATTGGAATGGGGGGTCGATGAAGACCAAGAATCTCTCATGTGTACATGTATGTATACCTGTATGTGAAGAGCATTGTAGGCACAGTCACAACAATGCAGAAAGTGGATACATACACATACACAGTCCTCCCCCAAAGTTATGTCCTAATTGGTTCCGAGACCAGCGACATGAGTCGATACCACGTAAGTCGAGACACATGTTGAAGCAGAAGCGTCTACTCGAAACCATGGTGACAATTCGAGTAAACTGCAAACACTGCAAAAGTTTTAGGTAGGTGTGAAAAACTGCTATAAAGTAAGAATGTTTTCAAAAATGGACATGTCCATAGATTATATTTATCAATTAACTAAATGCAAAGTGAGTGAACAGAAGAAAAATCTTAATCAAATTCATATTTGGTGTGACCACCCTTTGCCTTCAAAACAGCATCAATTCTTCACTTTGCATTTAATTAAATATGCTCATGTCTGAGGGTTGGAAACAAAACCAACGTGTGCGATGCCTTCTTGCAGCCATGTGCGGCTTAGCTAGGTTAGCTAGAACAAATTGCACTATTATTTTAGGTATTATTCATTGACTGTGCTGCTGTTCAATGTATTTAGTCATTAAATCTTGTCTTTTTGTATTGAAAGCTAAAGTAAACAGCAATGGGCTACATATACTTATGTTTTCAGGTAGCTACAAAGGCTCTGTTTCTATTTATTAATAATTGACTTGCACTTTATATTGAGAAAAAGCCTATCAGGACACCAGGTTAACGTAAAAACAAAGTAATAAAGGAGTTTTTATTTGAAGTATATGCACAATGTATTGTTTTCTGGTGGACAGGTTGAGGAATGTTGCACATATGCGCACAACAATTTTAAGTGTCTTTATTAATTAATTATTAATATTAATTTCCAAGTAGTCCAAGTAGGTCCCCAAAAAAAAAAATATTGCTATTTTTCTTTGATAGAACGATAGGTTGCAAATGCAACCCTGATTATCTGAGAAAGAGGATACTATCCAAAAGGGCCTAAGACGTTTCTATGGGATCTGTGAATGCAAGTTGTCTAACAGCTGCCTATAGGCTACTGCATGTTATCACTTCCCGCTATCACAGCACGCTATATATACTGTGACATACAGTCAGTCTCTTTTTTGCCAGAATCATTTTTTGCCAGGCTCACACGCCACCTTGCTCCCTTTGGATTATATCCTCTTTCTCAGATATCTAGGGTTGCATTTACCACCTCTTGTTATCTTTATAATTGAGGCTACTACCCAAAGGGGGAGGGGTTACCATATACCCAAGCTGTCTAAATGGACGCCATAACAGACCAGGAGAAGGGGCCACAGGCCCAGCTCTACTGGATAGAAAAAACAACAACTGTCAACAGGGATCAACTCAAAGCAGGAATAAAAAAATCCCTTCTACTAAAGAAAATGAGAGGAGGCAATTATACCGAGACTTGTCCTGAACCCCAAACAGAAAACCAGGAGCAAGGGCAAAACAGCTAATGATAAGAAATTAACTAAAAAGGGAGCAGGAACCAACACGGACCTGCACACCACCCATAACAGGGCCAGGAGCAGGGACGAAGGTCACACTCAACTGGAAGTCAACCCAGAGCAGGAGCCAGGACCAAAGGTCATGGCCAACTGCCCAGGGAACAGTAGAAGAGGGAAATGGTTGCAAAGTGATATCCAAGGCCAATAGCCTACCAGGTTTGCGAAGGCAGAAACTGACAGACAGGTAGAAAACATTTATGGAGCAGAGCCAGGGCTGCCCCCAAAACAGAAGATGGTGCGCCATTCAATTATTTAATAAGAAGTTTTACAATCTGAATTTGTATAATAGTAACACAGGGAAATCCTTTCACCCAACCGCAAAAAAGAGACCTACCTGCTGTGCGTCACAGTGTATTTAGCAAGCAGGGGAGGGCTGCTTGAGTGACAACATCCACTAGCCCGTAGGCAGCTATGATTCACAACTTCTATTCACAGATTCCTTGGTAACGGCATAGCCCCCCCCCCCTTTGGGTAGTATCTTTTATTAAAAATATAGCTATTAATTAAAATACCTACATTTAAAAAATACATACAATAAATGCTTTCCTGCAACATAAATATGCTCACATAAACAGGTTTACTGTGCAACTCTTTGAATTCAAGCTGAATGGGAGCTTGATGACATAATCACCTCTCATTGACTCTTTAATAAGGAATTTATAATTCTTTATACTTCCATTTCTTATGGAATTTCTATAATTAGTAAGAATGAGCTAACCATAAAATTTTACTAAATATATTCTTTAAAATCAGTTAATTTCAGCTCAGAGTGCTACCTCAGTGAGGATTGTTGGTACAGTGATGACCTGGATTTAACCTCTGATACATTATTCTAAACTATCAGTTGCATTTTAACATTTTGTATCCCTTATTATGTCACAGTGAATTCCAAAATGAATTTCCCCACCCCCAAAACAAAAATATTGTTCCTGTTTCAGGCAGCATGTTTTGACAGCATACTTTTCAAAGACTAGAGGAATGGTATGAGTAAAAATGTTATGAGTTATCAATGAGTTATCATATGGCCCCATTAAACAGTGTTCAATGCATAAACCCTAGCATAATTAGTTGAATATGGGTGATTGAATTTGCACAGTGTTTGAGAGAATTTGAACAACCAACTAACCTGGTTAAATTCAAGCTGTCAACAAATGTACACCAAGGAAACACAACTAAAGGATAAAAGAAAACTGAACATGTGAGCTCCTGGCTAATTATAAAATATCCCCTAATAGCCATGACTGAATCTCAAAATGATGGGATTGTTCATGCTAAAATCATATTAAGAAAGGAAAACAATAGTTTGTGCTCCATTTCTAAAGAAGATATAAAGGTTGATAGAGTCTTCTGGTATTTTACCTCAGTATCCTTTTTTACAAAGTGTGCTTTCCTTTCTCATCGATCTCTAAAGAGAAGCAGACATAGGTATCTGTATCCCATAGCTTTACCCATTTCAGACAACAGTAATATTTACCTAGGATAAATTTACTCACTAGGATTAAAGAGTATTCAGTATTTCAAACATATATCTTTTATAAATGCACATAGTGTAATAATCAATTTGCATTCAACAAAATAAATTATTGAATAGATTTGTTTCAAATGAAGTGTACTAATACAATTGCCTGTGACTGTGTATCTACACCAAAAGAATAGGGTGTTCATAATTGACTATTTCTGATCTAAAAATATGCATGTAAATAAAGCTGAATACAATTTTGAAATGTCAGTTCCATCATGAAATTGAAAATATTAGTCTATAGTAACTGTTTAAAAATGCATTGTGTTCACTGGAATAACAATTCAGATCAGTCAGTTTCCGCTATGTGTGAAAAATTGGCACCTGACATTGTGTGGCTTAATTTTCTGCAAAGTAATGTAATCATTGTGAAAAGAATGCAACAGTGTTTTTGAGAACTACTTGTTTTCTACTGCCAGTGATTGCGGTTTGCAGAAATTAAGCCAAATTGGTAGTGTGTACAAATGTATTTTCTCATCTGGAGAGAACTGATCTGAATCAATGTTATTACTGGAAATTTAATGCATTTTTAAATAGCTACAATAGCTATCTGTTTGTAAAATGAATATTTACCATCATTTTTGCATTACATAATTCCAGTCTTTCCAAAGTAGCTTTACAATAATATAGGTAGAAATGCACTGAAACCAAATACTGAAGCTACTGTATTTTGTGCTTAAAACATATCCATTTGTGTACAGAAATGCCTGGTTATCATAATGAATGTAGTGTGTATGAATGCTTGTGGCAAGTATTGCCTACACCACAGGTAGTGAGAAATACTGGGTATAGGAATTGTGTGGACAACCTAAAAATGGTAAATGTGTGTGTTTTTTTTTTTTTTTTAATTTTTACATACCAGTGGGTGGCAGCAAAGGAAGTTTGACAAAGTATATTAAAAACATCTCATGAAAAGAGAACAACACCTTTCCTAATTGAATAAGGGTCTCCTTTCCTAAATTAATCAATTTAATAAATATGTGTTTGGTCCAATTCTAAGTCCCTTATTAATAAAACATTAACTTCAGATTTCATTTACCTTTTTTATAAAGAAGGAAAAACAACATCCAATAGTACAAAATCAAAAAAAAAAAAAAACATTTAATTTATTTGTCTTAATTTAAATGAGTATTCTGAAACTTCCCTACTTCATGCATGTTTTTTCCTCATTAGGAAAAACAAGTATAAACATTGCACAGCTGTAAATGTATTATGAATATGGCCCTAAATGTGGCAAATTCAAGGTCATATGGACACATGACAACTGAACAACAATGTATTAGGTATCCTAAAAGCTTTAGGATTATATTATTATTATTATTATTATTATTATTATTATTATTATTATTATTTCTTAGCAGACACCCTTATGCAGGGTGACTTACAAAATACAAGAGCAATACAAAGTGCAAATATACACTACAGTTCCAAGCATTTACACATTCCAATTTATATGAGTTTATAGGAAATATACAGTATATGATCCTGTGAACTTTGTAGGCTTACATCTTTATCTCAGTATTGGATGGTTTATAAATATGTAAATGCATGACTCAATCAGAGACCTTCACATTTTCTTCCAGCATCAGTTGGATTGCATCCCTGACCTCTAGCAATCCTGTATGTTTCTTCTGTTGTGGTATGAAGCCACATCTACAAATAAAATAGGTGGATGTGAAAATACATTTTCACTCAATTATAATCATAATAATTACAAATATATGGAAATAGATCAACTAAGATCACTGATTTCAATGTAGAGAAATGTATATTATCAACAAAGACAAGAATGTTGTGTACTGGACATATGTCAGTGACATAATTTGCCACAATTTGTCTGAAAACAATTTGTGATCTCTCTGGTACATTCTTGCATTTGTATATTAATCACTCAAACTTAGTTTCAGAATGTGAAAAATGCATAATGTCAATGGCAGCTAATAGATTAGTAATATTTAAAGTTTGTTTTGTTAAAGTGGCAATAAGACCTAGGCTATTCATATTTAAATACAGATGAATATTTAGTCCGCAGTATATGAACCCAACCAATGTACAGTATTCATTAAAGCTTGTATTTTTATCCTAGAACATTTGCTGTTCATTCTCAGAAACATGTTTTTGATTACACACATATTGAAATATATTTATACAATATATGGTGATTACTTAAAGTAAAGAATAAGAATAGATAAGAATTAAAAAATTAAACATAAATACAGAAATATGGAATTTTGCAGTAATTATTATTATAATTGTTATTATTAACATTAATATAACTACATTAAACTGAAGGAAATTCTCTGTATTGTAACATCAAATTCAGCATACTGCTAATCTATTTCTGGTACTCGATGCACAATCACCACAGATTGTATGACATTGTTACACACTGTACTTCTTCATGAAGCATCAGTTACAAAGGATTGTAGCTTTTGCCTGGCCTCCTAATGTGTAGTGATGTATTTAGTTTCTATAATCTAGTTGTCGTAATTTTTTTAACAATAGAAGGTAACCAGCACTTGTTAATTTGATCAAGGCTGAAGTTTGGAGAGGATAAAGTAAACAATGCAAACTGCAGACACCATCAGTTTCCTATGGGCAGTGAAGTGTAGTTTGTTCCATTTACACTTCACAACAACATCTGATGGGCTTTGTCAGTGCTGCACAGAGTAATTAAACCTGAAATCAATAGCAGGCATTTGTCATGTTTACAGCCGCTCTTTCTGCTGGGTTAAACTCATCAGTTTAGTGCCGTTCTGTTTTACTGCAGAGACACGCTCCATTATTTCTTCAGGTACAGTTGAGATATTCAGTTACATGTCCAATAGTTGGAATACGACAGTAAGATGAAAAGGGGCAGGCAGAACGGACAGTTACTTATTGTAATTTATTCACTGGCTTGTGATTTGCATTGTCTGTCCAGGTCCTTTTTTTTGGTACCAGATAACACACACAACTAGAGCAACTCGCTGTTTAGTGGCATCTGATTTTAAGAAGCAAGACAAGCTTGATTACAATCAGCTATACCTTATATAGATAAACCTGCACATCAACAGTCAGTGAAACAGTTGTATAGGCAAACTGCACCTGTCTGTATACCCAGAAATGTAGGTGTGGACTAGGATTCCTGCTATGCCTGATGTCTGTAGCATTGCACTCTACTGCAAATTGCAATATCTGTTTTAAAAGCCTGAATCTGCAGGGATGTAACAGTGTACAAAATGTTGCAGACCATCAATGGATGTGTTTGCACACTATCACTGCTGAGTGCAGCTCTTCATTTTCACTGACAGACATGATGCTTCCAACTGTAATCTGAGCAAGACCATATTGCTCAATAAAACTTGTTCTTCTTAATAGGCAGCACTGGATAAAGGCCTACAAGAAAATGCGGAGCTAGCCCAGGAGTACAGAGTTTTGCAGAAAGCATTGCTGGTTGCTAAAGGCCAGGCTGTGAGTGTATATGAGGAAAAGAATCGAATGGAAGCATCGTTTCAGGATCACAAACAGGTATGATTTTATATTTCAAGCCAATCAATGTTAATATCACAAGAGCTTCCAACAAATCTCTTTTTAAATCATGTAAAATGAAAGTTGAATGTTTTACAGACTTTAAGAATAGCATACAAAGTAAAGGAGTGACATCGGCATGAATTATTATGTTGTAGTATTACCTGGAAAATTATCTATTATGTTTTTACAGTGTTGCCATATATACAAATGTGTAGTGCAGGTCCCAAATAATGAAAAACAAATTTACAAATGTATCAGAATTGAGAAGTTCTTGGGTGTTATTTAAGTGTTCAACATACTTTTAATTTACTTATTTTTTTCTTATCTACTTAAAATATTTGCTCTTCTGTCTGAGTCAAAGACATTAATGTTATTATTTATTTATTTATTTATTAGCAAACGCCCTTATCCAGGATGACTTACAAAATATAAGCGCAATACAAAGTGCAAAAATGCAGTGCAGTTCAAGGCATAAACATTACAAATTCCAATTTACATATTACAGTGCAATTCAAAGCATAATACATTTTACAAATTCCAATTTACACAAGTGTATACAATATATGAAGTCTTACATCCTGGATTGTAAAAGCTGAGTGCAGACAAGATGTTAGGTCACAGTCAAGGGCCAAGGGGAAGGGAGCATAGGGGAAATCAAAATAACAATATGAGTACTAGTAATGCAAGGCAAGTAGTATGATAAAACGTTGTAAAGTGCAATCTTACAGGAGAGTAAAGGACTAAATTACAAGTAGAGTCTGAAAAGATTTGTCTTGAGTAATTGCCAGAAGGAGGACAGGGACTCTGCTGATTTGACTTCAGTGTGAATGGTCGGTCCACCATTTAAGGGCCAGGGATGAGAAGGAGCAGCTCTGGAGGAAGGAGAGTGGAGAGGAGGCAGAGTTAGTCTTCTGGCACTGGAAGATCGCAGCGGTCTGGAGTGAATGTATGTAGAGATGAGGGTCTGCAGGTAACTATGTAGTCTGTTTGACACAGTGGTAGGTGAGGGTCAGTATCTGAACTGAATGCGTGCCCGTATCGGGAGCCAGTAAAGGGAGTGGAGCAGTGGAGTAGCGTGTGTGAATCGTGGCAGAGAGAATACCGGATGAGCCACAGAGTTCTGGATGAGCTGGAGCGGCGGGTAGTAGTTGCAGGCAGGCCAGCCAGGAAGGAGTTGCAGTAGTCCAGGCAGGAGAGGACCAGTGACCAGAGTTGAGTAGTTGGTGAGCAAGGGTCGGATTCGATGTATGTTGCTCAGGAAGAATCTGCAGGTGCGTGTCAGCGTGGTGATGTGCTGATTGTAGGAGAGCGCAGGATCGAGGGTGACTCCTAGGTTCTTAGCGGAAGAAGAGGGAGAGAGTGTCGTAGATTCCAAGGGGATTGAGATGGAGAGGTCAGCAGAAGGTGAGGAAGAGGGGGGAAAAAAGAGGAGATGAGATTGGAGAGGTTGAGCTTGAGGTGGTGTGAGTGCATCCAGGCGGAGATAGCAGACAAACAGGAAGAAATGTGAGAGGGGATGAGGGTGTCAGAAGAGGGAAAAGACAGGAAGATCTGGGCATCATCTGTGTAAAAATGGTAAGAGAAACCATAGGATGCGATGAGGGGGCCCAGGGAGCGAGTGTAGAGAGAGAACAGGAGGGGGCCCAGGACGGAGCCTTGGGGTACGCCTGTAAGGAAAGGTTGGAGGGTGGATTAGGAACCTTGCCATGTCACTTGATAGGTCCGGTCGCTGAGGTAGGAGGAGAACCCGGTGAGAGCAGTTCCAGAGATTCCAAGGTCAGCGAAGGAGGAGAGGAGGATGAGGACTGAGGAGAGGGAGGCGCCCGAGCACAGCTGAGGGAGTCAGTGACTGCCAGGAGAGCCGTATCAGTGGAGTGAGCTGTACGGAAGCCGGATTGCAGAGGATCCAGGAGTGAGCGATGGGAAATAAATGCAGAGAGCTGATGGTGAACAGCACGCTCAAGGGTCTTCGAGAGGAAGGGGATTAGGGAGACAGGGCGGTAGTTCTGAGGAGAGGTGGGGTCAAGGGTAGGTTTCTTGAGGAGTGGGATGACAGCAGTTTGTTTAAATGCAGATGGGAAACAGTGAGGAGTTGAGGAGGGAGGAGATGAATTGGAGTAGGAGCAGTCGCTTGGAGGAGGCCAGTGGGGAGAGGGTCCAGGGCACACGTTGTAGGTTTGTGACTTAGGAGGAGAGAGGTGAGAATGAAGAAAAGGAAGGTTGGTTGGTGGGAGACTTCGGCATGATGGGAGTGGAGACGGGACTGTTGAAGAGCTTGCGGATGTCTGTGATCTTGGAGGAGAAGAAGGAGGCAAAATCATCTACAGTGAGAGACCAAGGAGGAGGAGGGGGAGTGGGGGCAAAGAGGGAGGAGTGGGACAGGACAAACAGCAAGGATAGGGCAGCTGGGGTGGTTGAGTTCTCAGGGGAGATCCATGTCTCTGTGAGAGCGAGGAAATCCAGAGAGTGGTGGGAGGCGAAGACGGAGATGAAGTCGGCCTTGTTGGAAGCTGAGTGGCAGTTCCACAGACCTCCAGAGAGGGGCATAGAGGGAAGGGAGGAGGAGGGGAGAGGCAGGGAGATGAGGTTAGAGGGATTAGGGAGGCAATGGCAAAGGAGAGATTGTCATGGCTGCCTGCTGTTGCTGTGCGGCGTCTCCTCGCAGTCTTCTCCTCGCTGGAGTCCCACAGCTAGAGTCCCTGCCCGTGTAAGTGTGGCCCTTCGGAAGGGGGGCACTGAGGCTGCTGGCGCTGACTGCTGGCGCGGAGGACTGGGGGAGCTGTTAAATAGCTGACCTATAACTAATTAGCAGAGAGCACACCTGAATTGCATTGGATTACACTGCTCTGTCCAGATCCCACAAGTCGCGCCCTAGTACAGCGTTGGCCAAACTAAGTGCTTTGAATGTCTGAAATGCTAAACTCTGCGTAATTGCCTGTTCTGATTGCAGAAAAGCCGAAGCTAAGCGCACAACAACACTGTACAATCTCTCTCTACAATAGTATATGCAATGCAGCTGTTTCTGATTACAGAAACTGCATCAATATATAGTTCAAACTGCACTAAGTAAGACAGTAACTAACAAACAGTAGCAGCCCTTATGAGCATAGGTGCAGTATAAATGCAATTAAATAACGTAAACAAAGTAAACAGCCAGTACTTGGCAGCGCTCAGTTGTAACGTCCGCGGGTCCGTGTCCACCTGCTGGGGAGAACGAGTCAACAACACAAGTTCAAAACAAGGAGAGCAGGCACTCAATTTAAATGAGACATTTAAAACACTGCTCTGAGACAAATGTTAGCCTGTATATACAAATCAACATGCAGCCTTTCAACATTGTCTCTCTGGCCTTCTATTTATGGTATTGCCCCCCGTGAGGTCTATCTGTGCCTGCATATAAATTAAGTTAAAGGTCTAATATATAGCTTTTTCTGAAATAAAAGTGCTTTTAAGTTCCATTATATTTGAACATAATAGTTTTTGTGAAATTCTTGACAGAGATATTCATATTTCAAAATACAGGGACATTTTCCATATACTAATGTCTATGGTACCATGTACCATGTATCTTAGTGTATGTACCACACTTTAAGAAACACGTATTTGCTGAAATTAGTCCAGATACGAAAATAGTTCACCAGTGTTGTGTCAGTACTTGCAAACAAAAAACAGTTAGTTGTTTATTTAATTTCTGTCAGATGAACAAAACGTCATATTGGAAAAAATATGTGTGGATGAGATCCAGCAAACAGGCATTTTTATAAACAAAATGCAGCAATGGGTATAACAAAATGAACACAAAGTATCCTCCTCACAGAGGAGTCTTCGAGCTCTTGTGGGGGAGTTCAAAAATAATAAATGAACAAAAATATCTAACAAAAGAAAGGCAAATGAAAGTAAACAGGTGCAGAGTTTTAAGACGTTTCAGTGGCACTCCAAAGCTGTCTGGTTTGTAGTGTGTTCTGCTGTCTCGCTGTCTCTCTGTCTCTGTCTGTCTGTCTGTCTGTCTGTCACTCTCTCCAAAAGAACAGAACAGCAGGGTTCAATAAGGTGAGGCACAGCTGTGGAGAAAGCGCTGATTGCAACCGGCCGCGGCGCTACAGCTGCATTTCATTAAGTGTTGCGCACCAAAGTGACAGGCGGCTGTCAGCGCTGATGGGAAGCAACCCGCCCCACCAACAGCTGTGCCATGACAAGGCTGACCTGACAGGCTGACCTGTCACTACTGTATGAACCCTACTGCTGCCATCTATTGCACTTTATGGGAAACACTTTCTGCAATCATAAGTTTCCTGCTGTAGAATCTGTTTTGTTACGAGTTATTTTCTCTATATCTCTAGGGTTGTTCTACTCATAAACAAAATAATGTATGTAGTATATTAAGATGTAACTCTGGGTATGTTTCTTTATGTAATTAGACATGACTATGACATTTGACCTTTAAATAACTCAATTTACAGGTTCAAATAACTTGTTTAATGTGTTGTATGTCAGTGGTTCCCAAACTTTCTGGGTGGTGCCCCCCAAAAACATTTAGGTCACAGCTCGTGGGTTCAATTCACCAGCACCGAAATCAATGCAATTAGGGCGTTATATTTAAGTATCAACAAGTGAGGAATGTTATGCATCTTGTTTATGCAATTAACACATTATTGACGTCTTACCTTCTTTTAAGTGAATCTATCTATTGGTTTGTAAAAGTTCACAGGTTTGACCTGTGAGGATCCCCTGAAGGCACAGTCTGTAAAGTGCACCGCACGGCACGGGTCAGGAGTTTATTCAGTCTGTGCGATTTGTTTTGTTTTAGACTATAAACATGTTGTATGTTGTTATTTTGGTATTATATTAAGTTTTTCAATGTTAAAATCACAGAACCAGTTAGGATGCACAGGAAGTATTTTTGTAATGTACATGGATGTATATTAAGATAGGATAGCTTATTACTGCAAATACAAACTATCAATGACGTTTTTGGTTACACTATTTCTGTGCTGCCGTTTTGCTTATTATGCTTTCATAAAAATATGTAATTATGAAATCGTATTTATTATAATTGTGATTAAAATTCGTATTTTCTACTCGCATGTCAAGTATAATTGTATTACAGTTGCACACATTTAAAAAATAAAATCTTACCTTTTTTTTAATTATTATAATTTTAAGTTTAGTCCTTGGAAGCAGACATTGTCCGTGGTCGGCACATCTTTTGCATTTTGTATTGCACTTTAATATTTGCTCTATTTTCTTTCTTTGGAAGTTATCAATTACCTGTACTTCCACAAGTTAAATCCCTGCTCACACACAGTGTTGCCACAGTGGCCCCAGTGCAGAGCTGCGTGTTACTGGCTGGGACATCGCTGACTATATAGCAGCTCCATTCTGCGGCTTGTTGTACAATGGCGCCGAATCAGCCACTTTGGCTAGAGACCGTAAATAAAAATAATGTTGCAAAAATACTACACGCGGGCCCGTTCAGATTCCCTTACACTTGTACACTTCAACTTAATGTAAATTAAGTATAAGTAATCCGTAATCTCTTACTCTTTTTAAAAAGTATCGGTAATCAGAGTACTTGTCTGACAGGAGGAACATAACGGGAATACAAGTATCAAAATTATGTAATCTGATTACGTAACGCTACGTAATATTTACGTTACGTACGTTACGTAAATATTAAAGTGCAATACATTGCTACTTGTATTCCGTTACTCCCCAACCCTGATAGGATATATATATATATATATATATATATATATATATATATTAAGGATGAGAAGGAAGAGTCGAAAATTCAGCTATTCGTTAAACATGGCCACTATCGACAAGTGAATCTAACATTTGATCATTGAAATAATAATAATAATAAAATAGATTTTATTTTAAAGCCTGTACGGTTGATTGGCTCTCTATGCAGCTGGAATGAAGATTGACGGGAGGGTGGGATTTGTTATTTCTCGTCTGTGATTGGCTGACAGTGACAGATCTGCGCAACTCCACCAATGGGATCGGTGGAATTGTGCAGATCTGCTCAAATCTGCAGCGCTACAAGAGCGCCAATGGCTTCCACTCAGAGAATTTCTGCGACAAAGTAAATTAAAACTCTGTTAAGTGTATAATATGTGCAGTGCAATTAATATACCACAAATCTACAGCTTGTTTCCCACCACTCAATGACATTTTGGAGCTGCAAGATATTCTTATGTATTTATTTTACCGTAATTATCACCTCTGAAACTACCAATTAGCGGCTTTCACAGATGCTGCTCCCTGACAATCCTCTGTTCTGATTGGCCAGGACTGGATATGGAAGAATCCAATAACCGAGACCCAGTTTCCAGTGAGTCGGACAGTACAGTTTGTTTAATGTGTGTAAGTGTAGAAAAAGTTGTTTCACAGAGATAGGTAGATGCAAAAGATATCAGTTTATCCAATGCGATTTCAGCGGGGCGGCAATCAACAGTTGTCAGATGCCCTCTGGGATTTCTTGTGTCTCGTCTTGACTTTTTACCCGTTCAGCTCTTTCTCCGCGCCCCCTTATAAAGGGTCTTGCGTCCCCTAGGGGGGCGCGCCCCACAGTTTGGGAACCTCTGTTGTATGTGACTGTATTGTGATATTTATAACTTCCCTCCCCCACATTTTTCAAGCAAGAAGAATGCAGTACAATGGTATTCAATTAGATTTCTGACACTAAATTGTAAACTGGTACTTATTTACCACAATTTCACATCTATAAGTTCCTTTAACTACAAAAGTTAATTAGCAAAGTCATAACTTACATGTAGCAACAGCAACTAATAATAATAATAATATCAGTAATGATATACAATATTAATAAATAACATAAAACTGAGAAGTGAGAAGCATAAAAATGTATGTCATAAATGAGTCCATTAAAGAGCACCTGGGAAACATAACATAGGGTGTACATATAGTTTACATATAGTTTAAAAACATGTTGAGGTGGACAGTCCAATTAAACCTTCATGACACAAAGCCAGTAGGGATCTGTATTTGATTAATCTGGAATTGTCTTGATTATCTAGGTAGTGCTGTAGAGTATTGTGGTATTTTCTTGGTATAAGTGCAGTATGGTAGTCATTTGATTGCATATTGAAATTGACTAAAGGGTCATTGATCTAATGCAGTACATGTAGGACTATGATAATGTTGCATAAAATTTAGAGTCAGCTTTATGTAGCAGGGAAATGACCTCAGATGATAGTTTCTCTCCAGTGTATAACAGCATAAACATATACTCTCGCTCCCTCTCTGTTAATTTTAAAAACACTTCAGATGGTCATGTAAGCTCTGTCAGATTTAGTGATTCTAAAAGTAGATCTGCAATTTGTATTTTCCTGTGAGACGACAGCATATTGTGAAATATATTTTTATTTTTACTGTATATTTACAGTGCCTTGCAAAAGTATTCAGACCCTTCCTATGGTGTCCTAGTTTGTGAACTTTACTAATTCAAGAAAATACTGAAATATATCTACAGTTGTCATTTTCATAAGTAGTAAAATGTCACAATGCTGTTACAATATCTGCAAACAGATAAAATGTAAAAGGTGGCAGTTAAAACAATGTAGTCTTATGGTACTTATAGCAAATGTTTTTCTTCACCACAACCAAGTGAATCTTAATATCAGATTCAATTTTATAAATAACAGACTTCAATGTATATTTCACACTTCAATCTAAAAATATGCAACAAACTCCCCAGCAATGTGGTTGAAGCTGAAAACTTGGTAACATTTAAAAATAGACTGGATAGGATCCTTGGATCACTTAGTTATTAATGGACACCAGACAAGCACGATGGGTGGATTGGCCTCCTCTCATTTGTAAACTTTCTTATGTTCTATATTGAGTTTCATTGTATACATACCAAATTTCAATATACAGTGAGGGAAAAAAGTATTTGATCCCCTGCTGATTTTGTACGTTTGCCCACTGACAAAGAAATGATCAGTCTATAATTTTAATGGTAGGTGTATTTTAACAGTGAGAGACAGAATAACAACAGAAAAATTGATTTGCATGTTAATGAGGGAAATAAGTATTTGATCCCCTATCAATCAGCAAGATTTCTGGCTCCCAGGTGTCTTTTATACAGGTAACGAGCTGAGATTAGGAGCACTCTCTTAAAGGGAGGTTTCAATGATCATGAGAACGGTGAGGAATCAGCCCAGAACTACACGGGAGGATCTTGTTAATGATCTCAAGGCAGCTGGGACCATAGTCACCATGAAAACAATTGGTAACACACTACGCCGTGAAGGACTGAAATCCTGCAGCGCCCGCAAGGTCCCCCTGCTCAAGAAAGCACATGTACAGGCCCGTCTGAAGTTTGCCAATGAACATCTGAATAATTCAAAGGAGAACTGGGTGAAAGTGTTGTGGTCAGATGAGACCAAAATCAAGCTCTTTGGCATCAACTCAACTCGCCGTGTTTGGAGGAGGAGGAATGACCCCAAGAACACCATCCCCACCGTCAAACATGGAGGTGGAAACATTATGCTTTGGGGGTGATTTCTGCTAAGGGGACAGGACAACTGCACCGCATCAAAGGGACGATGGACGGGGCCATGTACCGTCAAATCTTGGGTGAGAACCTCCTTCCCTCAGCCAGGGCATTGAAAATGGGTCGTGGATGGGTATTCCAGCATGACAATGACCCAAAACACACAGCCAAGGCAACAAAGGAGTGGCTCAAGAAGAAGCACATTAAGGTCCTGGAGTGGCCTAGCCAGTCTCCAGACCTTAATCCCATAGAAAATCTGTGGAGGGGGCTGAAGGTTCGAGTTGCCAAACGTCAGCCTCGAAACCTTAATGACTTGGAGAGGATCTGCAAAGAGGAGTGGGACAAAATCCCTCCTGAGATGTGTGCAAACCTGGTGGCCAACTACAAGAAACGTGTGACCTCTGTGATTGCCAACAAGGGTTTTTCCACCAAGTACTAAGTCGAAGGGGTCAAATACTTATTTCCCTCATTAACATGCAAATCAATTTATAACTTTTTTGAAATGCGTTTTTCTGGATTTTTTTGTTGTTATTCTGTCTCTCACTGTTAAAATACACCTACCATTAAAATTATAGACTGATCATTTCTTTGTCAGTGGGCAAACGTACAAAATCAGCAGGGGATCAAATACATTTTTCCCTCACTGTATACACAGTAGAGATCTGATTGTCCAACCTAATCAGGGCCGATAAGTGGTCGGATTACCTACGGAAATGGGTGTGGGGGCCAGCAAACAAAATGGAAATTAAAAAGTGCAGTATATGTATGAAATCAGGTTTATTAATAATTATTTTACAGTACACCTAACATCATAGAGTACAGAACTGGTATTTGAAGAAATACATTGCAATTCATTAAATATTTAAAATATGTTGCAGTGTATATACTATGTTATATACTTCAGCATGACAGAGACAATGTATTCAAAACACATTTAGCAGTTGTATATTGAATAGATACTGTTTAATATATGTAAACTATATTAGGAGAAATGTACTGTAACACTGCTGTGCACTCAGCAGGTTCTAGCAAGCAGACTCAGTAGAATTTACTCTTTTGCTCTTTTTATTTGAAATCTGTGTAGTTACAGAAAGACCATCTCCAGCTTCAGTGCCTTTAAGACAAAAGTAAGCAACAGCAGACGGGACAGAATGATTCCCCCACTAACAGCAACTGGAATCTGTACCGTTCTCTCAAGCTGAATCTATTCTACTAACTCTGAACACATATCAGAGTATATAAATATAGTTTAATTAACTTTTTTTGTACTAAATGAATCAACAAATGACATTGGACCAGTTTATTAGTGTTTTTTGTAAGTGTTTGTTTTCTCTCATGTGAATTGGCAGGGCACGTGCAGGTTGGCAGGAAAAGCTTGTGGAAGGTGCCCAAAAAAACAGTCCAAGTATTTTACTGTGAATGTTACATTTCATAATATATTCAAGGACATTCTCATTAGATCAATGGCTACTTTTCTAATGGAACCACCAATTCTGAATGAAATATGTATAAGCTCATTCAACAGCCTTACTTAAAGCTGCGCTGAAAGTCACATGGGAAAATGCAGGCTTTCACAGTCCAGAGATGGCAAGTGTTACATTATTTTTTGTTTGCGGTATTTTCCTTATCATACTGATGTTGTGGATAACCCCAAACCTTGAAAACGCAAACACTGTTGAACCCATCTTACCTTATACATGCAAAATGCCCTAGCAAAATCTCCTAGGTGTTCAGCTCCTTCCTGTAGGTTTTTGTTGCTCCAGTGATGAAGGAAATAAAATGCTGTCACACTACAGGCATATAAAAACACATATACATGCCCACTGACACACCTATGCACACTCTCTGTACAGTTCCCTGCCAAGTATTCAGAACTTGGTGGTAAGTTGTTGTGATATATTTAAAGTGTTAGGAATGTTTTTATGATTTATTTATTTTTACATATAAGGTCTCTCAATGCACGTTGAATCTATAAGTGGTACTCCTTATTTGACAAGCAGATTTGTATGTGTTTGTGCATAATGGTAATGTCCCATACAAATGATCTTAAAACACAGATTAGGTTGTTGATTGTAGAAACAAATACAAACTTTCACTAGTTTTACTGTTATTATGCAGCCTTTATTTTTCATCCTTGTTGGTTTTTAAGAGTACTTGGACAAAATGTATGTGTTAAAAAAATAAGTATATAACTGCACCTTCTCAATTTAAACTGACCGGATACGCAGTTTAAAAAGCTTTGAGGTCTGTCTTAATACCTGACAGTTTGTATGATATGCATCTGATATGTGTACCTTGTGGTGCATTTCCTGCTCAGTAAAACAAAATGCTATGTTTTAAATACTGTATAATACTTAATAGTGCATATTACTATTAGTTATTTTTTATTAATATTAAGAAACTAAATTATGTCACTTTAAAGTAATACATTATTCATTATAATGCTTGAATTCCAAAGGCATGATTTGTAAAAAAAAAAGTATCATATGCTCCAAATTGTATATATATTTATCCATAGTAATCAGAAGGGAAAAGCCATTAGTATCTTCACTCTGTCATTCACCACAGCTGTTTTTAAAAATAGTATGTTGTACTCCTTTGTCTTTACACTTTCATGTAGACTACAATTACAAAGAAAGGAAAAAAACACTCCCCCAGGTAAAGACAATTGAACTGCACAGATAAGTATTGGGGCAAAGCTGATGATTTCCTTTCAGTGTTAATATTGCTTTTCCTGAGTTCCATATGCAGGTTTTAAGACCTGGGCTTTCAACCAAAAACCTACTTTTTTGAACAGATGTTGCATAGGTGTTGATCAAGTGAGGGAGTCTCACTCTTCATGCTATTTCTTGCATTAGATGAAGTCAAGTACAGCACTGTATCAGCCTGGAAACAGCACACATTCCGGCTGTTTTACTTTGTTGTCACTTTTTTTCTCTGCAGGTTTTACACATGAACAGCATTAATGTATCATATATGCTTCTGACCTGTAGTTCCTGTCTCCACACAGTCCTATCACATATACACTCACCTAAAGGATTATTAGGAACACCTGTTCAATTTCTCATTAATGCAATTATCTAACCAACCAATCACATGGCAGTTGCTTCAATGCATTTAGGGGTGTGGTCCTGGTCAAGACAATCTCCTGAACTCCAAACTGAATGTCTGAATGGGAAAGAAAGGTGATTTAAGCAAGTTTGAGCGTGGCATGGTTGTTGGTGCCAGACGGGCCGGTCTGAGTATTTCACAATCTGCTCAGTTACTGGGATTTTCACGCACAACCATTTCTAGGGTTTACAAAGAATGGTGTGAAAAGGGAAAAACATCCAGTATGCGGCAGTCCTGTGGGCGAAAATGCCTTGTTGATGCTAGAGGTCAGAGGAGAATGGGCCGACTGATTCAAGCTGATAGAAGAGCAACTTTGACTGAAATAACCACTCGTTACAACCGAGGTATGCAGCAAAGCATTTGTGAAGCCACAACACGGTACAACCTTGAGGCGGATGGGCTACAACAGCAGAAGACCCCACCGGGTACCACTCATCTCCACTACAAATAGGAAAAAGAGGCTACAATTTGCACAAGCTCACCAAAATTGGACAGTTGAAGACTGGAAAAATGTTGCCTGGTCTGATGAGTCTCGATTTCTGTTGAGACATTCAGATGGTAGAGTCAGAATTTGGCGTAAACAGAATGAGAACATGGATCCATCATGCCTTGTTACCACTGTGCAGGCTGGTGGTGGTGGTGTAATGGTGTGGGGGATGTTTTCTTGGCACACTTTAGGCCCCTTATAGTGCCAATTGGGCATCGTTTAAATGCCACGGCCTACCTGAGCATTGTTTCTGACCATGTCCATCCCTTTATGACCACCATGTACCCATCCTCTGATGGCTACTTCCAGCAGGATAATGCACCATGTCACAAAGGTCGAATCATTTCAAATTGGTTTCTTGAACATGACAATGAGTTCACTGTACTAAACTGGCCCCCACAGTCACCAGATCTCAACCCAATAGAGCATCTTTGGGATGTGGTGGAACGGGAGCTTCGTGCCCTGGATGTGCATCCCACAAATCTCCATCAACTGCAAGATGCTATCCTATCAATATGGGCCAACATTTCTAAAGAATGCTTTCAGCACCTTGTTGAATCAATGCCACGTAGAATTAAGGCAGTTCTGAAGGCGAAAGGGGGTCAAACACAGTATTAGTATGGTGTTCCTAATAAACCTTTAGGTGAGTGTAGTTTACACATCATAGCATGCAGGTCTTGATCAAACGAACACATCTGATCCCCCCCCCACACACACACAGATCCTTCTTGAAGATTTGAAGTTGATTTATCTTGCTGAGGATGTCCTTCCTGGCTTTTTATATAGTGTTTTGAGCAGTGCTCAAAGACAACTTTCTTTGTACATCTTTCTGAATAATTCCTTCAAAACATGCAGAAATATGACAAATATCAATCCTCTCTGTTTATTTCCATATCACCATAAACTGGGCATATGACTGTCAATAGCCCCTGCACTGCAGACTCTCTTACCTATTGTAAGAAAAAAAAAAAAGTTAAAAAAAAAAAGAAATCATCTGGTATAGTGTCCTTCCCTTGGGCCTTTGCATTTTTCATCTGTCCCTCCATGGTCTAATTAATAGCTTCTTCTTCACCCATTGTTTCCTCTCCATCTGCCGGCAGGTCCCTGTTCAGCAGCATCGTGAAACATTCCTTCCATCAAAGTATCAACTCAACCTTCTTTGTGACAAGCCTTGATTTGTCCGTGTTCTTTATGGGATCCACTGTAGCCATGTTTCTTTTTCTGCTGGCTTTCCTTAACTCAAAGTTTTAAAACTTAGTAAGTTGGGACAGGAATAACTAAGATGGAAAGAATGATCGTTACAAATTATGTTATTGTTCCATGAATATAAATCATCCAATTCAATGCATGAACACATCCATCCATCAATTACCTTTAATAGTTATGCTGCTGTATATATATATATATATATATATATATATATATATATATGTAAATATAAATTAATATCTTAAGCTAACCCATCTTGAAATACTGTATCCCATCCGTTTCAATAAATATTCCAATAAAAGCTCTACTTAAATTGTATCTGTGGGGTACATGACTGCAGTCCCTTACAAAGTACCTTGCCTTTTCAGTTCCTTTTTGCATTTTTCTTATGTTTGCCATGCTACTACCATCCACCAACAACAAGAGCTTGTTTTAGCATTGATGTTTTTACCTTTTCAATTAAATACATTTCTTTTAAAATATTAGAATATGATTTTTCTGCAATAGCTTTTAAAAGTGTTGAAGGAATTTACTAAGATCCGTAAACTGTGTCTGAAGATTTTGTGTTCATCTGTGTACTTGTCAGTCCTGGGTGATTTACGGTACAGTAAGGTGAGAAGGCTACAGAGTCTGGGCATCGTGGTTATGGAGGAGTCCTTCACCGTGCTTGGCTGACAAGATTCACAGCTTTTAGAGGTCATTCAACGTTGCTGTGGCAATAGTTTCTAGCCTTTTTTTAGTATTTTCACAGCAGTGAGTTGAAAATGTATCATTATGGAGGGAACATTGTAGATTGCATAAAATACAGAACAAGTACATTTACCTTCAATTTAATAAAATTAAACGTTTGTGTTATAGACATAAATGAGGCTAATTGATCTCAGTTTCATCCACCTGTTTTTTGAAGGAACTCAAAGGTCAGTTTCAGCTGAATGGCTGGGTGGTTTGTTTCAGATTCCTGTATTCGTTAAAGTAAAAGCCCCAACGCACCTGCATTTAATTTGTAATCGTAACTGTAGATTGCATTGTCAGGTCCCTTCTCTCAGTACAGTGGATTTCCAGAGGCTCTGGTAGAATGGCTTGAAAGATAATGTGATTGTTTTCAACAAGATTGACATTTGTATTTAGTAAACTTGCTTTATGATGTGTCACATATATTACATCTGCAAATACTTTTCATGCATGCATTATATGATCTTTTGCTTTAAGTCTCTATACAATTAAGACAACGCTGTCCCCTATTGACATTATAGTATTCTACATTTAATGAAACCATGCAGTTAGTTTAATTAGATAACAAACAATTCTTTAGAGATATCAACAGCACAAATGTGATTTTAAATTGCAAGTATATACAGTGCATCCAATATTTTATTAGCAGTTAAAACACACACACACACACCTCCCCAGGGGAAAGCAATGATACCTTAATTTGCCAATGCATCTTTATATTTAGTCAACTAAGAAAATTTGAATTTCAAAATGACAGTTTTTAAGGGTTAAATTATATCATGAGCTTTTTCCTCTTCCTTTCCTGTTTTATTCATTCACTGATTTGTCTCTTTCCGAATGCTCTCTGTTATTTCTATTTTGAAGTGCCATTCTAAGGGTTCCCAATATTTTGATTTGTATTGTTTTGTAATTATAACTAGTATCAGTGTCATCATATTTAGTTTATATTGATTTGCTATGGCAGTTCAGTTTCAGTTAAAACGTGTTTTATAACCACCACAATTCATTCAGTGCATTTTTTATTGTAGTTTAACTTTTTTCCATCCTCCTGTTGTTTATTTTGTTAGTCCATTTTGAAATATTGTGATTTGTTCCAACCTAGAAATTATATTATTTTACCATGCCCATAAATTATATATCTTTCAGCTCTGGGATACAATTGAGTTTGGTTACCATAATTCAGTATACACCTTACAAAAGAGCATTCCACAGATTTAGCACCTTCCTTATTGATATCTGTGTCAGATAGCATGTGTGTGCGTTTCCCGCTGAGGAGTTTCTCCGCAGCTTCACTGAGGGCACCTGACATGCTGAAGAGCACACTGCATTTTAGGAGGCATCCTCTATGACGACTATACCCCTGCCACAGGGACAGGAAATAAGTCAGGCATTTCCATAAACTATTCAGAAGCAATTTATTTTGATTAATGAAAATCATTAAATTAGTATAGACTATACACCCAAAATAAAAACTACCAGTAACAGTTATAACTCATTTATTTATTGTTATTCTTTCATTCAGTATAACATTTTTGAGTACTTTAATACATTAATGAGTCAAACTTTCTACAGATACATTTTTTTTTCCATTATATGCTAAAACTCTGAAGCATAGCCTGTAATGAATCTGACCTTCTGTTTTATTATATTTCTTAATATAATAAACTTACAATATGTCACGTTTTTACATACCATTACCCATTCATACAGCTGTGTTTCTACTGGAGCAGTCTAGGTAAAGATAAATCTAGGTTGCTCAAGGGCACCACAGTGTCCACCACATGGGATTGTACCCACAATCCTCTGCTTCAAAGTCCAAAGACGTAACTACTACTCCACAATACTACATGTCTAGAATATACAAATCTTAGAACCATATGTTGTTTTTGTTTTTATTAAATAAATGTCTTCCTTTTAATTACAATAGATTAAAAAATTACATTTTAAGTAGTGTATATATATATATGTATACACCACAGTTGATCTTGTTAGTACAAGAAAAATAAAATGACCCCACTTCCTTTCAAGGCTAAAATGAACTACCTGTGATGGTACTAGTTAAATTTGTTAAGACCACAACAACTGAAATTGTCATTAACTCGCAAGATATATTCAAAGAATACTTTCTCACTAATACCTTTTATTTTATGTTAACTATAAATGTTTCTAACTTTCACCTGATACATTTTCTGATACACCATGGACTTTGCCTGGGGCAACACTAGCAGCCCATGTTCATATTTTCACCAACAATTTGTAGTCCTTTCCTAGCCTGTGGCATTGCCTATCATACAAATGGTGTGTGGTAATATTTGTGAAATTAAATTAATTTTTAACCGCGATACTGTACTGTAGTTTGACATTATAATTTTTTTGTGATCACATATTTTGTATTTATTTGAATGGAGGAACAAACAAAGTAACATCACAGAAGCAACATATTAAAAACACCCACCTATTCCCACCTCCTCCCTCCCCACCCCAGTAGTTTGATATTTTATTTCTCTCAGGATTGCGGATCTGTGATATTTTGTGGGAATGAAACACATTTCTTCATGATCAGTAAATTAACTAAAATTAGCATTTTTAATTAGTACAGTTTGCTCATGAGTTCAGTGCAAAACAGCAAAACCAGCTTTGAGGAAGACAACATATTTAACGGACATTATCATTTTTGTGAATGTCGGGGACAGTATCAGTAAAATAACTTAATGATGAAAGTTTTATCGCAGACAAATAAAGGTCTGATCGAACACACAGTAAGTAAGTAAGGAAAATTGAAACCTTGCTGAACAACGTGTAAAATACAATCACTCTATTACTCATTTTACATTTAATATGTTTTCTAATAAGTCTGTGATTCTGAGGACAAGGTGTGCTACAAATATGGATGTGCAGGTGTAATTTATCTATACGCTATTAATATGTCTATCTTTTCTTATATTGCCTATATGTGCAAACATCAGGAAATAATATAAACAGAGGTGTGTGTGCCCACCCACCCCTATTTCTTTGTAAAAAGCCAGTCCTTACAAATGAGAGGTCTAAGACATTACATTTAGCCTACATGTATGAAATATTTGGATTAGGATTTAGATCTTAGCAGCTGTTTTAGAGGCTGTTGAATTTGCATTTTTATTGATAATTCCTCTGCTTCACTTTATTCAGAATGTGAGGATTAATTTGTATAATCCAATGATCTCACTTCTTAACTTGAATCTCTGACCAAAATGCCTAAGCGGTTTTCATTTTATAATAATATTTGTTTTTTTCCATCCACTATCCTACCTTTCTCCCACAGCCATCAAGCACGATGAGCCTAAAGTTTGCGAGAAACATTTGCCATTAGCTTCATGTGAAGGGAAAAGATTAAATTTGAGGATAATCCTACCTATAGAGCTTATTCTGTTCCTAGCCATCGACTGTGACAGTGAAACGCTCATCTGAAGGCACCGAAGCATCACATCTAAAAGCATAAAACATATTATATTGCAGGGGGAAAAAAACAAATTCAGATTGTTTCATTCCGGTAATATTGCCTTTGTCACCTTGCAAATAAAAAAAAACCTCAGCCATTTCATTATTAGAAACAAAGAATTCAAATAGCTTTATAAAAACCCATTTGTACACAAAGCAGGCATAGGTCGCATGCTAATTCAAATTAAAACTAGCCCTTAAGGTTTTCTTAAGTACAAGGTGAAGGGGGATCGGTCAGTAGGGAGTTGTTATTGCCTTTTTGTTGTGTTTGCCAGGGTGAATGATGGCAGTAATAAGTTGCATGGTGGACAGCACCCCTGACAAAGGAGCCAGGGGATGCGGTGGTGGTAATGGAAGGTGCTAAAGCACCAGTCTCGCTCTGTTTGCTTGCTCACTGCTTTGGGCACTGCGCCAACCTCATTGCAAATAACTGCATTAGTCAAGTGTATCAGAATTATTACAACACGAAAGCCATCTCATTTACTGGCTGTTGGAACATTTTCGGAATACTTAGAGAACAGTTTTTTTTTACTATATTTATTTATATAAACAGTGACCTTCGCAAATGTATTGAGTCTCCTAATGTATTCTTCACCTTTTTCTGCACTGACAGTAAGTCAAACAACACATTTCTAAATTTGGTGTTAATGGTGCCTTATAATTTAAATATACCCCATATACAGAAAAGACATATATGTGTAAAATGTGTATGTGTTCAAATGGACTGTTTTTTTTAATTTAACTTCATATTTATATGTTCATTTATATTTACACCACTTCAGTGACTACAAAGTAAACATTTACAATGTTGTTATATTCTGAAATTATTTTGGAATGTATTTTAAGAAATTAGGGTTCCTAATGTCAACTTGCTTGCTTGAATGTCATACGCCAGGTACTAAACAATGCTCATGTGCAATGTGTGAAAGTTTATGGTGCATGCCCAAAACAAATATATATATATAACATTTTTATTAATTTAATTCTGCAAACAATAGTTAACTCTCCACAAAATGTTGTTTGTCATTTTCATTAGTGAACTTCTTAAAAGTGGAGTTTACTCTGCTATGTGCATGACAGTGATCATGTTACTATTAACCTAGATGGTTAGTACACCTTTCATTATTTTATCATTTATTTGAATATAGGGCTAATTGAAAATGCTTAAAACTCAGGCAGTGAATAAGATTAATAGGCCACAAGCTCTTATCACAGTTACCTTAGTTTAATTGTAAGTTGTTCATGCTAGCGGTGCATGCATAACATAGTCCTGCAGATCATTAGCAATAATGCTGTATCTTGTACTGTGTTTTGTCTTTCTGTAACTCTTTGAATTATCTATTGTATTGTATATTAGGTTGCAGGATTAATAAAGGGTTACCCCGATACAAAGTTAAAGCCTTAAAGCACAATCTATTGAAAATTGAAAATAAAACCTCTATTTAAGTTAAGCCTTTACACAACTCTTGTACTTTATGAATTGTAAGTGATACCAGCATAGAATATGTTCCAAAAAACATAAAAGCCCTGATCCAAATATACATAGAAAATTTTCAAATTCTGTTTGCTGTTACTGAACTGTACAAGATCAAGTCTCTGAGCCTATACCCTTATACAGTGCATCTTTTGTGTGGACAGGGTTTTGCCTTCTCCTAATGTAAACTGTAAGTTCAATCCACCTGCTAGAGTGGGCATGGGGGGACAAAAAGAAAAAGAGTCAAGCATCTAGTGATGTGTGGAAGGAGGAAGTTTCTGAAAAACTAGTATTCAGCTTGTAGTGTGCAATTGGCAGGCAGATCAAATTATTTATTTAATCTGGTCCTTTGTTTGATCATGCCTTCTGTAATATAATTGATCCTGGGTGTACTAAGGTCATGTAAAACATTGCATCCTGTAAGGATTTATCAATAATTAAGTTAAATCATTTTGAGGAATACACAACATTTGCAAAATTGAATGTTTTTGATGGATCGTGTTGGGCCCACATTCAAGGGGTTAAAATTTAATAATAATAAAAAAACACAGCAGCAACAACCTTATAAACTGGGGAAGACTAAATTAATCCATGCTGATACATTATTGCTACATGATGAACAAGGAAAAACAAATCACACAGATTTTCCTAGTATAATTATTGTGCTTAGAAATTAGAGTGTAATAACATTGACCTCTTTGGTCATGGCTAAGTTAATCATGTTTGAACCATTCCCAGTAGGGGCTGAATTTGTTCACCTCTTGTTGTGCAGGAAAATCAATTGGAAGTCAATCATATGTGCCTTAGCACTGATAGCTCTAGCCCACCTTAAATGCATTTCTCCAGCAGTGAGGCTGCAATCACGAGAACATTTCCAAAGAGGACAGGTGTCATTCCTGGGGCTCTCTCAGGGTTGTTGTTTATGCTCCATTCAATCATTTACCACATTAATTGATACTGAACCTACATACGAAGACCCCTCCCCCCCACCCTTCTGTTTGCAAGGAAATGTTTTGTTATACTGAAATGAAGTTTATGTGCAGTAACAGCCTAATAAGCTAGTAGCTTTAGTCGCTTATTAAAGTCAAGCATGTGTCTTTGTTTCATGTTGCTAATGATGTGGAACCAGAGAGGCCCGAGTATATTTTGCCTGGACGATGTGGGAGCGAGTGCTGAGAGCTCATTACTTGGCTCCCTATTGGAATCCTGCAGGCTTCTGCTCATTGAGGAGACTGTGGGGGCTTTGACAGAATTATTATACTGAATATTTTTAGACTCATTAACTATATTACCAAAGCAAAACATCTCTTCACCAAGATGCAAATGGTTGCAGCTACTATGGGTTTGCTTTAGTTATTGCAGTATCAAGATCATGGTGTGAATGGAGGTAAAAGAAGAAGAAAAAAAGCATATGTTTACTAAATATAATTTTAATGTCTGTATTTGCGTATATATATATATATATATATATACAGCCCAGCAGCATGTATTTGTATTAAGCTTTAAGCTAGACATTTGTATATTTTCTGTTTAACTGTTTACATTAAAATTCATGAGAACTCAGTCAAAACACATGATCAAATAATGTTGTTGATTTAAGCAAAATATGTAATTTAGCTTTTAGTAATAATTGCTTCAATATTTTAATTTTAGTAAAGTTAATTTAATTTTTTTTTTATTTAATCTGCTTCAACTGCATTATATTAGATAAAACAGTAAAGCTTCACATGCAGTGAAAACATTGAACACTGTGCAACTCCAGAAGTTTGTAAGCATTTCAGAAGTTCAGGTGGAGACTGCATGCATTGAAAACACAAGACTTGCACACCTATGGAATACAACTGAGTTTGTTTTCTTGCACAGACATGCTGCAGGAAATGTTATTGTGCATATTGGGTATATGGAGTCAGTGATGGTGGGATGTTGAAATATTGTCAATAACATCAGTGGTAGATATGTGGTGCGAAATATTTATCACGTCCCCTTTGTATTTCTTTGAAAAAAATGGTCATGTTGTGTGTGTAAGCAGATACCTTCAGTCTGACCTATAGTTACATAACAACATGCATGTTCTAAATTCTGTTTTAGAGTATAAATATATGTGTCATTTTAAAGATAGATTTGGATGTTGTGACATATCACATTAGCATTTTTTTGTTAGTGAGTTTATTCATATTTTGTGTAAACTACAATACTACTTACTAGACTTATTATAATGTTCTTTTTAGTTTTAAATGGTATGCAGTCTCCGTATTGTGTAATACATTAGACTCCAAAATCTGTCTGATAGTATAATTGCCTTTTTATATATATATATATATATATATATATATACACACTCACCTAAAGGATTATTAGGAACACCTGTTCAATTTCTCATTAATGCAATTATCTAACCAACCAATCACATGGCAGTTGCTTCAATGCATTTAGGGGTGTGGTCCTGGTCAAGACAATCTCCTGAACTCCAAACTGAATGTCTGAATGGGAAAGAAAGGTGATTTAAGCAATTTTGAGCGTGGCATGGTTGTTGGTGCCAGACGGGCCGGTCTGAGTATTTCACAATCTGCTCAGTTACTGGGATTTTCACACACAACCATTTCTAGGGTTTACAAAGAATGGTGTGAAAAGGGAAAAACATCCAGTATGCGGCAGTCCTGTGGGCGAAAATGCCTTGTTGATGCTAGAGGTCAGAGGAGAATGGGCCGACTGATTCAAGCTGATAGAAGAGCAACTTTGACTGAAATAACCACTCGTTACAACCGAGGTATGCAGCAAAGCATTTGTGAAGCCACAACACGTACAACCTTGAGGCGGATGGGCTACAACAGCAGAAGACCCCACCGGGTACCACTCATCTCCACTACAAATAGGAAAAAGAGACTACAATTTGCACAAGCTCACCAAAATTGGACAGTTGAAGACTGGAAAAATGTTGCCTGGTCTGATGAGTCTCGATTTCTGTTGAGACATTCAGATGGTAGAGTCAGAATTTGGCGTAAACAGAATGAGAACATGGATCCATCATGCCTTGTTACCACTGTGCAGGCTGGTGGTGGTGGTGTAATGGTGTGGGGGATGTTTTCTTGGCACACTTTAGGCCCCTTAGTGCCAATTGGGCATCGTTTAAATGCCACGGCCTACCTGAGCATTGTTTCTGACCATGTCCATCCCTTTATGACCACCATGTACCCATCCTCTGATGGCTACTTCCAGCAGGATAATGCACCATGTCACAAAGGTCGAATCATTTCAAATTGGTTTCTTGAACATGACAATGAGTTCACTGTACTAAACTGGCCCCCACAGTCACCAGATCTCAACCCAATAGAGCATCTTTGGGATGTGGTGGAACGGGAGCTTCGTGCCCTGGATGTGCATCCCACAAATCTCCATCAACTGCAAGATGCTATCCTATCAATATGGGCCAACATTTCTAAAGAATGCTTTCAGCACCTTGTTGAATCAATGCCACGTAGAATTAAGGCAGTTCTGAAGGCGAAAGGGGGTCAAACACAGTATTAGTATGGTGTTCCTAATAATCCTTTAGGTGAGTATATATATATATATATATTATAAAAAGAATGTAGGGTTTTAAAAGATTGTTCCTAAATGTTGTTCAAGATCTTCCAATAGTGCACAATTTTAAGCCTGCACCATCTTTATTGTCACTCAACCTAGTTTTAGTGTTGATTATTAGCTAAAATAACATTGAGACAGTCAAGAAAACAAGGTGTGTTAAAATCAGGTGAATATCATTTGTATTTGTTATAGCACAAGGTTCACAAGGTTGCCACAGAGTGCGTCACAGAATAGAAGAATAATATAACATATTCATGAAAAAAATAAAAATAAACCATTAGACACAGAGTAGAGAAAAAAAATAGTGGTAGCATGTTATATTGATTCACAATGTTGAACAGAGGTTATGAGCACAACATATAACAGCTCATATCGCAGTCCAAGCATGCCTTGTGAGATCATCATTTTGTGCTTCTGAAGCATCGTGGAAAAAAAAACAATCCTCTGGGAAAAGTTGGAAGGAAAAATACACATTTACTTCTGGATAGGGCACTTCTTTTCATTTTGTCTTGTTTATCTACAACCCCTTCAACTGATCTTGAACTTATTCCAATTTAATTTAAATCTTTAGAGAAAGCTTTTAATTGCTGTGGGAAAAATATTTTCTCTTGATAGTGTGAATGAACTTTTTTAGTGATGATTATACACACAATAAAGGGCTTCTGTTCAAGTTTTAATAATGTTACTGTGCCTATTCTAAAGAGATATATGAGTGACATTCTCTAAGCTTTATGTATTGATAAGCAAGTTTTATATTGGTCAAAATGCACTAAAAAAAAGTATATGCAATGTAACAAAATCAGTTCAGTTTCTTTCACTATGATTGTTATTTTTTGTTGCATGGCTCAAGCACTCCATGCATCCATTGAAGCAGTGTGAATGAACATTGGAGAATGATGTTGAAGAGACTCTGAAGAGTATTTAGTTGTGCAGATGGAATCATGGTGTTGATTGAGCATTGGGTATCCAATGATATTGTGTAATCCCATGGAGATTCAGTGTTGCAACATGTCATTACCTGCTGGGTGTGTATGCTACTCCTTGCTTATTGGCTTTGTCTTGTTGGCTCTCCAGGCTGTGCTTCTGAATACAATGAAGTCTTGGCATCACCTATAAGTTATGGATGGCAATACAGCTCTTTGTTCCCTGCTCACATGACCTTGATACCTACTGAGAAGATGCCCAGTGAAGCCAGATGGAAATAACTCAAACTGTGCTCTGTCTCCTGGGTTCCTCTGTCTGTCTGTATTTTTTTAAATTATAATATCTGCTGGTTAAAGGTTTTCAGGTAGAAAATGGAATGACATTGGAAGACTGTCATCACCCTCAGTCTTTGTCTTGCAATTGTGGATTGCATTGGTTTATATATTGTGACACCATGGGGGTGCTGGGCTCTTGAAATAGGCGGTGTCTGGATGCAGGAGACAGGGATTATGGTGCAAAGGTGATTTATTTACATTGCAAAATGGGTGAATGAAAACAAAAGAAGACCAAAACAAGCCCTAGCTCCTACTTGAGTCTACTACACTTCTTGGGGTCTCTCCCTTCACAAGACACTAACAGACAGACAGCCAACAGTCCAGATCAGTATCCAGAATGCAGCATTAATGTCCATAAGCAAAGGTCAGTACCAGGTCCTGTCAAGTTCACAGTTCTTCTCTTTTGCTCTCTCTACTACTCTTCCTCCAGCCAACTCCAACCCACCACAAACAAAGGCATGCCTGCTTCCTTCCTTTATACCAGCACTAGCCATTAATAGGAGCCCTGTGGGACATGTAGTCCCAGTTGCTAATTCACCCTTCTGGGAGGTATACAACCTAAAAACAAAAGAAAGTTTACAAACCAGAGGAGGCCTTAAGTATATTTTAACTGCCACCAATTGACACCCAGCTGGCTCCACCTGGCACAATGCAAAAGGGTACAGTGCCCCTCCAAGCACTATGCCACAATATGCAGTGCCTATAGAACATCTACACCTCCTGTCAAAATGTCCCCTTTTGTTGCATTATAGCCTGGAATTAAAATTAAAATTAAAACTGAAATAGCTTGGCTGGATAAGTGTCCACCCCCCTGAATTAGCTCAGGTGTAAGCAATCACTCCCCAAGGAATTTGAAAAATGTTGTACAGTTTAATGAAAAATTGTCAAATATTGCCAAGTGTGCAAAGTTCATACAGACCTATCCCAACACACAACCATCTATCTACTCAGGAGAGTGAAGGCTTATCCAGTATATATACACTCACCTAAAGGATTATTAGGAACACCTGTTCAATTTCATTAATGCAATTATCTAACCAACCAATCACATGGCAGTTGCTTCAATGCATTTAGGGGTGTGGTCCTGGTCAAGACAATCTCCTGAACTCCAAACTGAATGTCTGAATGGGAAAGAAAGGTGATTTAAGCAATTTTGAGCGTGGCATGGTTGTTGGTGCCAGACGGGCCGGTCTGAGTATTTCACAATCTGCTCAGTTACTGGGATTTTCACGCACAACCATTTCTAGGGTTTACAAAGAATGGTGTGAAAAGGGAAAAACATCCAGTATGCGGCAGTCCTGTGGGCGAAAATGCCTTGTTGATGCTAGAGGTCAGAGGAGAATGGGCCGACTGATTCAAGCTGATAGAAGAGCAACTTTGACTGAAATAACCACTCGTTACAACCATCTCCACTACAAATAGGAAAAAGAGGCTACAATTTGCACAAGCTCACCAAAATTGGACAGTTGAAGACTGGAAAAATGTTGCCTGGTCTGATGAGTCGATTTCTGTTGAGACATTCAGATGGTAGAGTCAGAATTTGGCGTAAACAGAATGAGAACATGGATCCATCATGCCTTGTTACCACTGTGCAGGCTGGTGGTGGTGGTGTAATGGTGTGGGGGATGTTTTCTTGGCACACTTTAGGCCCCTTAGTGCCAATTGGGCATCGTTTAAATGCCACGGCATACCTGAGCATTGTTTCTGACCATGTCCATCCCTTTATGACCACCATGTACCCATCCTATGATGGCTACTTCCAGCAGGATAATGCACCATGTCACAAAGGTTGAATCATTTCAAATTGGTTTCTTGAACATGACAATGAGTTCACTGTACTAAACTGGCCCCCACAGTCACCAGATCTCAACCCAATAGAGCATCTTTGGGATGTGGTGGAACGGGAGCTTCGTGCCCTGGATGTGCATCCCACAAATCTCCATCAACTGCAAGATGCTATCCTATCAATATGGGCCAACATTTCTAAAGAATGCTTTCAGCACCTTGTTGAATCAATGCCACGTAGATTTAAGGCAGTTCTGAAGGCGAAAGGGGGTCAAACACAGTATTAGTATGGTGTTCCTAATAATCCTTTAGGTGAGTGTATATATATATATATATACACTTCACAATAAAAAAAATTCCCATTAACAGTGTGGAGTATAATGTATAAGATAAGTGGAAATAAATCCTCATTTAGATGCATGAAACTCGTGAGGCACAGACACAACAAAAAGTGTGTAGACTTGCTATAAGCACTGCATATATACAGACAAATTAAATAAAAAAACAACATAAAATGTCTCAGTAAGGTGTTGGGCCACCACGAGTCACCAGAACAGGCCATAGCATATGATTCACATAATTTACATACTCATCAAACCATTCAGTGAGCCCTCGTGCCCTGTGGATGGGGGCATTGTCATCCTGGAAGAGACCACTCCCATCAGAATAGAAATGTTTCACCATAGGATAAAGGTGATCACTCAGAATAACTTTGTAATGATTTGCAGTGACCCCTCCTTCTAAGGGGACAAGTGAACCCAAACCATGCCAGGAAAATGCCCTCCACAGCATAACAGAGCCTCCGGACCCCCTCACTGTAGGGGTCAAGCAGTCAGGCCTGTACCGTTCTCTTGGTGTCCCACACATGTACTCGCCCACTTGTCGAGAACACTAGCCAGTTGAGCGTCTGTGACTGAAGCTCCTGCCATTAGTGCCCCAATAATGCCCCCTTTCAAAGATCCTTTCCTCTTGCCATCTTGATCCAAACTCGAGGTCAACTGGGCCTGCTCAGCATTTTTATACATGCCATGAGCATGATAGGATGTTAATTGCTTAATTGTATTATGCAGTACACCTGTTTGGAGGCATCTGCATTCGTTATGTTCCTCCACTCATTTATTCAGTTTTGTCTTTTAATTTGTCACCCATCTGTGTGTATATATATATATATATATATATATATATATATATATATATATATATATATATATATATATATATATGTATGTGTGTGTGTGTGTATATATATGTATATGTATATATATATAGAGAGAGAGATTTATATATATACAGAGAGAATTGTATATATTTATATATATGGGGTTTGTGAGCCCACAAAGCATAACAATCTCTCCAATACCAAATACATTAACAAACAAGGGTAAATTATGTGTAACGATAACACACATTATAATAAGTCTAAATCTAAGCGTCAATTTTCAATTTAAAGTGAAAAAGCAAGTATTACACATGAGGTTCCTGTGAAATCATGTGTGGCCAGCAATTTCAACTTATCCAGATGATGCGGAAGCACATAGGAGACGCTAAGCAGCAATCTCAAAGATTTGTTTTCAAATTTGTAAACCCTTACATTTATGGGATGGAACTCAGTTTAATTAAACCGTTACATATCTTATTCCCATTTTGAAAACTCAGGATAATAGAGGGTTGATTTGGAACTGTCTTGTACCTGTCAACTGTACATTATTTGAAGTCAGATACATTTCAAACTCCAAAAGTCATGGTTTTGTGAATTGTTTCTCCCTTTTTCTAACCTGCAACCTCCGAGAAAGCCAAGCAACACAGGGAGAGCTTTAATGGCTAAAAGTGGTGTTTATGCCAAGGTTAAGTGTCACAGACTGTGTTTTCCTGGTAAAATGACACTGGTTAGTAGTAGTAGTAGTCATAGTAGCCATATTAGTAGTTGTACTATCTAACATTTAACAATATTAGACCTTAATCAATAATTTTAAAGCACTGTAAGATTTATTTTTCTATATAGTGTCTATACAAAGATACAGAAGGCCACACTTTTAAGTTAGGCAATATAATGACACAGTAGTGAGAGTAGTGCTACTGACAAACCGTCTGTTTCCTTGCTCACTGATGGGAGAAAGTACAATGTTGGACGACTCATTTTACACTTGGAGTAACATCAGTACAGTCTTAGTATTTGATGTATTTGGAAAGTTTATTTTCACTAATAGCAGTTTTCATTTGACACACAGAGTTATTATTTCTGAATGTGGCATTTTCCATTTGATGATATCAACCAATGGTAATTTATCCATCCTGCAAAAAGCTAATTTTAATAATTTACATATTTTTTTCAGGTGAGCTGCCAAAAAGATGCAAATTGTCGATTTTATTAAAAATTGTATGAATAGGTAGTTAGGTAGTGAGCGTGGCGGGAATGTCCAAAATAATATAAAAATAAAACACCATATATATATATATGCAAGACCACAGTAACTGTACCTGAGTCCAATGTCATTGTTCTTGTATGATGCTCCTTAAAAGTGTTTCAGATGTTAAGAATGTTGGAACTAATAATACTGACAATTAAAACCCAGTGGGAAGCAGATGCCTACTGTGACTAAGAAGCCCCCTTTTGTCACTGAATTGCCCCAAGCAATTGCCTATGATTGGCAAGATAATCCTAAAGTCACAAATCTGATGGCAAGAAGCAACAAGAACCAAGGCCTGTTCTTTCAGGAAATTGTGCTTGATAATTTTTGTAGTACCATGAGTGCAGTGAGACTGCTTGAACAATGTGCAGCTGTTTTAAATGGACACATTAATGTAGGCAAATATATACTATACATATTTTCCAATGCACACATTAGGCAATTTATGTATTTCAAATTTAAGTTCATTTTTAGATCATATATATGGCAGCAAGTTACCAAAAAGAAAAGTATTAAAGGATAAGATGTTCAGGTTACATCTATGATGCTTCAAAACTGTTATTGTATTATATTGGCTGGTGTTTTATTAGCTTAGCATTGGATATTTCATCCTTCATATTATGACATTCTGGATTGAAGTGTACTGCCAGCAGTGATGGAATTTTATGGTGAAGGTCCATACATCTCTCAACACAATAATACAGTGTCACAAAGCTTGTAGTGTAACACAGTGATTCAGGGAGTAGAGCCTTAAAAACATTTAATTCCCTGCTCAATTTCCTGACCTTAATCCCATAAGAATCCCATAGAACACCTCAGGAAATCAAAGGAATGACAAAACAATATGAGACCACAATGCCTTACATCCCTTTCTATCAAAAGGATTTCAGTCATCCTAAAGAACAAGGGTGGGCTCACCCTGTAAAGACTGCCTTGAACAGCTGTTGCCATCTGTTGTCCAAATTATAATATAATGTGTATACCCGTCTTAATTCAGTTCAATCAACAGGAGGTATATATAATTGAGAAATAGAATATGTATGAAATTAAATTAAACACCAAACAACATTATTTTAAATCCAGGGTTAGAATATTTATAAAACTGTATCTATAAGTAACTTTTTTTGTTTGTTTGCTGTTATTAAATAATGATCTCCATGCATGTACCGTAAACCTGCAATACTGCTTTAAAATTGTGGTGTTAATTCAACACTCAGGGATGGTTCGGATGCAGTCTCTAAGACCTCTAAGTGTTCAATAAGCCTGCTAGGATATATATTTCTGTCCTGAGATTTTCTTACAAAAAGGAGAAATGCACATTATTTATTCCACTAAGACAAACAGTGCAATTCCTCATCTAACTACATGAAGGGTATCAACCGGAAAAGCACATGCAAAAGTCCTGTGGACAGGATTTGCTACGCTTCTGATCAAAGTCTGATTTTCTTTTCTCCTAACAAATTCAGTAATTTTTACAGAAGAGCAGCTTTGCACCAATTTTTTATCATTTATACAGCATATCCAAATTAAGTTAAAGGTCGACAATATCCCCAGAATTAGTGAAGGTTATGTAGTTCTGATGTATCCAAATCCATTACAAGTTGAATAGAAATGAACCATTTTTTCAAAGTTAATGTTCATCTGAATACCTGATACGATGCTGTGTTGTTGACCTAGCAGAGGCAGCTTCTGAGGGAATAGCTACTTTCAGTGTTTCATTTTAGAAGAATAAATCCATATTAAACCACCTTGTTTTTCATTACAGCCGAGCACTTGAAAATATACATTTTCCATTACATGTTTTAATAGTTTACAATGTCTTTGCATATTAATTACTTAAAATAGCCTCATATTAAACAAACACATTACTAAATACATACATACATATACATACATAGAATATATTCTTGTACAGCATACTATACTTGGAATCTGTTTTTGTATTTTTTGTTTGAGATAATATATATTGTTAGTTTTAATCCCAAGATTGTTTAATATTCAGTAGGCTTATGTATTAATTAATGGTGTAAACGGGTGGAGAAACAATACAAATCTCTAGGAAAAGGCAACTACTTCATCGTAAACAATAATAATAACCTGTAGTAGCAGTAATAATAATAATAATAATAATAATAATAATAATAATAATAATAATAATAATAATAATGACTCATTACCTACCTTTAACTCTGTTATGTCATATAAACAACACATATTTATCTAGCAAAGTATGTTTTCAGAGAGTATACAACAAATATAACATTGTCTTATAATACATATTAATAAAAAATAAGTTTAATCTATATATGTTTATAATGTATTATTAATAAACCAAATACTTTATACATGTTATTTAGTCTTTAGAAAAAATTGCTACTTCATATGTTTTAAATATGCGCAATATAATGGATGAGGCTATAATGTAGTGTGGTGTACATTACTCTGTTTGATATACAGAGATTATATTTTTTTATAGTCAAAGGCTGCACATATTTGAACAGGCATTTCCATTAGTTAAGAAACATACGAGAGCTAATTATAAAATCATTGATGCCATTGTGTAAATAATTGTCCTTCATTCCATTTTATCGCAGAGTCCCCTTGGTTATGGGATATACTTTGTATATAAACAAGCAAAGAAAAAAAGTTACGAGAGCAATGGAATTATTAATATGTAAAGTGATACAAATAAGTAGATGATTTAGATTAGACGTTTGCATGTTTTACAAAGAGTGGAATAACATATCACAACTGTAGCAGAACTCATTATCTGCTACTTTGTAATTGATGTGTTTGCTATTAGGTAGAGCAATAATGCAAGAAAGCTTATGAATAATTGTGGATGAATTACATTTTATTTCATGCTTTAAGACTAGCCAGCTAGACTACTAAACTTTTATCATGGTGTTTACAACATCCCTTTCAACCATTCAAATAATTATAAAACAATAAACTTGCAGTTGAACAATTCTGCCAGTCCTATTAGCAGATTTTCTGCACTTGTGCCTTCCATATGGGCTGTAGAAGAGCACTGTGTCCCTTCACATGCTGTGTGAGTGGGGTTGCATTAAACTCTTCATTATATCCCACTGCTGTCCTAGCAATGGTTTAATCTCCTGTAAGCAACCAGTCCAGTGGGAATTTAAGTGGCTATTTAGTAAAGTTGAAAAATAGAATGCTGGGTGACTAGACAGCATGTACATTTAATGACTCGACCCTTTTAGCTCTGGGACATCTGTCTGAATGCTTTTCAGACTCTAGTGACCGGAGGTTCAGGTCCATATTCCACTGTGAGAAAACACACATCATTAAAACATATTCCCTCCCCCCCTCCAAACATGTCTAATATCTCCTAAATGCTGTGTTTAATGGAAAAAATAGAATAAGAAAAGAAGATTGTAAATTCAAATGATATTGGAAAATGTTGTAATGTGGTACAGATAACAGCTATGCATAAAGGTATGAGAGTTGTGTAATTTGGCTACCTTTGGTTACTGAATTATTATTTATGCGTTATTTTGAGTGGTATTTTAAATGTTACTGGGAAAAAATGAGCTTGTAGTTGAAATTATCATTCATTAATATATTCATATATAAATGCTGCTCTAAGTAAAGATTGTACTTATTTATTGTATTAGTCAAATAACATGTTATTATGTTGATGCTACCAAATGTCTCAGACTAGTGAATTAATTCAGTGTTTGAAGTGGGCTGAATAAATCCTTCTGGGCTACATATGAAACCAGACAAAACAAAACCAGGATCATTACAAGCCATACTTAAATAATACAACACAATAAAATATAACTGAACTCAAACCTTATAATCACTGAGAATTAAGGGGAATATATAATAACACTGAATTCACCATAAACAATATCAGTTTCAATTTGCAAATGTTAATGCAGTTATAGGGAAATTGTGTTCGAACCAGGATGAGAGTCGAGGGGTTGGGAAGATCCTGATTCCTTTTGAGTCTATACCGGTACTTCAGTTTATGCCCTCGTGTCAAACTATTACAATTCAGTCTAGATAGGTTACCTCTAAAGTAAAGGGGAAAGACACAAACAAGCATAATTGTGCAGTAGCAGAGAACCAAAATATAGGTTTCATTGAATATTTCCAATAACATGTCTTAACACAAGGCTTAGTAGGGATGTTTGAATTCTTCCTTCTTTATGTGTCTCTGCATCACACTGTATAATATCATTTTGTTTAACATCTAAGAGTTGGTGCAGCTAGTAGCCCTTTTAAATGCTTTAGCTAGGTAGATTAATAGGGTGTTCTATTTAGAAAATTCTTGTTATTTTTCTCCTTCAGCAGTTGATGGCTGAGTTAATTCTCTTTAGTTTTGTCATGCTCTGGAGCACACATTGCCAAGCTATGATAAGCTTTATAAGGGGAGAAGAGAAAAAAAAAAAAAAAAGCAATAGCGTCTATCAAAGTCTTTAAACCTGCACTTGAAACTATGTCCAAAATGAAGCTAGCAGCACGTCTCTCAAAGGGACAATGGAAATTTTATTTTAAGGGTGGGGGTTCATGACTCTTGGTGTATGTGTTAAAAAAGAGAGGTACAATATGTCCTGAGGCGATCGGTTTGAAGTTAAACTGGGTGAAGTAGAAATATTTTACTCATCAGCTTTGCAGTCACAGAGTTTGCCTCGGCTAGAACAAAACTGCTGAAGCATTTAGAGAAAATTAACCCCCCATCCTGGCAGCCAGATGTGACTGGATTCTGATGAATGCACATGAGTGGGCTGAAAAACCAAGAGACTGTGAAATTCCTGTCAGGCCCGTACACTGCAGAATGGGCTATTGACTGCTTTCTCTATTTCCCTCCATCATTCTTCTTGAACACTGCCATTAATTTCCTCTCCTGCCCTGCCGACTTCTTTTTTTTTTTCTCTTTTCCCCTTAGCTTTCTTTGTTGCAGACGAGGATGCACAAAGCGCTGGTGGAATACTTCAAACAACGCGGCCTCTACAGCCAAGCTGGACTGGCCAAGTTCCAGGCCCTTTGTCATGAGAACAGCAAGAAAATAGGAACTGTGCAGGTATGTACGGTATCCAACTTGAAAGGTTTCCAAAGATTTTACACTTATACGTTTTTCCTTTTTTTTTGGCCATGTGTATCAGATGTTACTTTAAACAAGGTGAAGCACTGAAAGTAACAAGACTAAAAATAATTACAGAGTTTTTTTGTTTAATTGAGCTTAAACTCTAATAGTGCACTACTGACATCACACCCCATTGCAGAAAGGAAAAGCAAGGCGCTATATTCTTTCTGGGAGGTTGGAATATTAATTGGTAAGAACCTGTTAAATGTACCTCTAAATTCATGGCATCCGCTGCTTCCTTCTCAGTGACCTTAGGGTTACAGTGGGGAAACCCATAACATAGATGACCCATGTCTTGTTAGTCAATCTTCAGTTTCTGTTTATCACAGTTTAAATTAATAACATTTTCATGCTGTAACTGAAGCCTTACAAAGCAATGTATTTTGGCCATCCATAACAATGTTGGCTACTGACCATTTATTCCCTCAGTAATGGAAACGTATACATAGCAATAGTAGTAATAATAATATTGGTTATTAGCAGAATAAATATCATTTGGATTAAAACTAAAATACAATCAGCCTGGGGATTTCAGTGTTTTCTTTGTAGTTTAACATTTAAGTAAGACCTAGCAGTGAAATGGCTAGTAGGTCTGGCTACTCCAAATAGACAGGGGCTCTGTCTAGGTGGGCACACAGGCAGGGCAAAGCCATGGATATATGCTGGCTGAGCTGCAGAGTGTGAAGGACAAAGAGGCTCCAGAGCTCAGAGAGACACTGGAGAAGACAGGGCGCTAACAAGAGCAGCAGAGATAGCAGGCGAACAGTACCCTCGCTCTTGCTCTTAATGGGGTCTTCCGTGCAAGAAAAAATCCACCCCCGAGACCAAGAGGAGCTAATTCTATGTATATGTTGTCCTCCAAAAGTCAGGCTTTACACACACACACACACACACACACACAGATGAAAAGTAAATGATTAAGTCCACAGCAAATCATGTCAATTTTAACCTGATGATTTTGTTTTTCTTCTTTTCTGCATTTTTGTTTATTACATTTATGAACACATTTCCTGACACATGTAGTATGAACCACCACAGTTCAGTTTGCCTAATGAACTTTGTTATTCACATTACACATCAAACAGAAAGAGTTGGACTGCTTAGTTTGAAGAAAAGACATAGGTGTTGAAGAGGGTAGACCTTATGGAAAACAGATTTGTTCCAGATAATGACAAATCATAAAAATGTGTATTAGATGAGCGTTTAATACAAATAATGAATTGTCAAAAGGATGTTCTTATTATAACATTACAGTAGAATAGAAAAATCTTGCTAATTACATTGTTTATACAAGAATTTATCTTATAAATTGGTCAGATTCTTAAGAAATTAATAAATGAACAAAACAAGAGAACTTTATTCCTAAGGCATAATAGAAAATCAATTTTCACCATCAATATCAAGGTTCAAAACATTGCATATTTAGCAGTATAATTCTTATGGTAGAACTGCTTAATGTGTGGTTTATTGTCTATATTCCAAAAAGTCTAGTGTACAAAAATATTTGTTAACCATGCGTGTCTCCATAATTTAGAACGTTTTAGCTCTGAAGTTGTAGACTTAAATCAGCAAACCTAAAATACTCCCAGGGTTTTCAAATATTTCAGAACGAATACACCCAACATACCATAGCATGTGTACTAAAAAGAAACAAGAACACTCTAATGAATTAATAAAGTATTGACATCCACTCCTTTTAGGCAGAACTTGTACAGTTTGGGTAGAAATAAAATTGCTTTTAAAGTACAAAAATAATTACGAACCAGTTGAAATATAATGTCTATGTTTTATTTCTCATCAGAGTTCATTAGTGTGGAACATCAATAATTTAGCCCATCATTTGCCAACACTGGCTTGGCTCAGTAGTTCAATCATGTAACCCTGTAAACTCACTTTCCATTAAAATGAATGTTGCTGACAAAGGATAACTAAAGAGATACTTCATTTATTACCTAAAGAGATACTTCATTTATCAACATATTTTAAATGAAGCATTTTGGGGCAGGGTAGCTTAGCTGGATAAATGATTTGTTAGAATCTTTACCCTTTTTCAAGAGTTTGCTTTTCTAGTTGTCTAGACAGAAAACTAAGACAACATCATTCAGGTTTATAAAGGTTTATTTATTTTGTTGTAATAATGGGTAAATTAAAGTCTTAATGAACAGCTTTTATTAAGAGAATCAGGGTTAAGGAGGTGCATTTATAACTATATATATATATATATATATATATATATATATATATATATATATATATATATATATATATATAATCAACACAGAAATCCAGCGGCTAAATTGCTTTTTTAAGTTGTAGAGTAACACTTCTTTGCCTTTTCATTTAACATTAATATATATATTCTCACTTAGTTAATTGAACACAATCATTTTGAATCTGTGACATCAGTGTGAATGTTTTGCATACATATGGTGTATACATTTTTTACCCAGTTAACCCAGTTCAAAATAATGAAATGTTGTTTTTCACTGGATGTCTCCATCAATTTATTCATAAAACAAAAATGCAAAGATGCTTTTAGGTGAACATTTTAAAACAGTTGGCAATATATTACAAGACTGAAAGCTTTTACTCAACCTAACGTATTTATTTGGGTAATGTATGTTTTAGCCTTATTCCAATGTCAAGCCAAGTTATGAAGAAGCATTTCTTTATAAATGATCTGAGACTTGATATTTTCCATGTTTCCTTTGGGAGGGCCCTCATGGCTGATGCGCCCACAACACTTGCAATGGCCCATAAATTGTAATTAGAGTGCTGTTCCATTTATCTGTTCCTATTGCAGAACAAGTAGCTTCCTCAGGTCAAATTGGCCTACTGTTGTCTCTGGTCAACTGATTGTTTGATTAATTTGGTCTGAGGCTACTAAAGTTGTCGCCAACTATTATTTTTTTCTCCACTAGAAGAACACATGCGTTTCAGTCCTATATTTTCTATGTGGGATCGGGGCAGAGAAATCATGTTTTATTCAGGTATTCTTTTGAGAATAAATAAGGACTCACTGGTCACATTGTTTTCAGGAATTCAACACTGTTATTGACCAAATTGGACACCAGCGGTGAAGAGAATATTTTCTTACATATATGCGTATATCAGACAGTGCCTGAGGTTCCCTTTTTCCAGAGAGAAATCCCATTCACTTTGAGGTTAATTTTAGAATAGGATTCTAATGATATTAGCCACACTGTCTACAGTCTCCAACACAGCAGCAATCCTGTCATTTTGTGCAACATGTTGCAGTCTGAAACCAAACAAATGAGCTACATTGAGACTTTATGTTGACAGTTGAGAGCATGAAACCAGCTGTTAGCAAAATGTGGCTGTAGATACAAGAGCCCCATCTGTCACCCTTGCTGGTGGAGACTAATTCTGTCCAGAGACACAACTGTAGTTTGCTGATGTCTAACCCAGTGTCTGCTGGAGAACTGTCTGAAACTCTTCGTTTGAGCCTCTTGCGTGTGTAGTGTTAACATGAACCATGCTAACATCACACCATGCAGTGTTCTCATGAGGTTGGCCTAACACAGCCTGGGGAACTTAAAACAGTAGGTTTTAATGTGTTTATACACTCATTAGGGATCAGGATTTTCAATACAGACATGTTTCACGCTGTTTATTGTTTGGCTGGTTGTTTTAATATACAGTTCAACTTATGTAAAATAATGCATAACAAATTGAAGGTTTGTAATGTCTATAATTTGACTCTAATATCTACAAAAAGTGAACATTTGAACAGCCCCTTCATCTGTGTGTGTACGTGATCAATGTGTCTCACGATATAAAGACAAGCTTTAAATATTTTATCATCCCACATGTATATGTTGTTATGAGTGCAGGGCCCATGCATGGGCATCCTGGACCTTCTGCAGAGTATGCTCAATAAAATTCAGGTCAGAAGATCTAATTGTCCAATCTCTCATCTCTTGCTTCCTGTTCCAGATAAAGAGTGATTATGGGTCAGCCTTGCCATCAACCACATTTACATTTCTGCTGTCTTTTGCTCACCATATTTTCCTCCAATTCCATCATGTCCTGGAGCACAAGCGATGTTCTCCGTACTGTCTCCAGATTGTGACTTTCTTGTCAGATTACTTAAAATACAGAACCTGCATTCATCAGTCATGATGTTGACATTTACAGTACTGTCTTGAACTGTATGCAGTTTTGTATTATTGGAATTGGCCTATGTTTGCAGATATTTAAAGAGAACAAAAATATACAAAGAACACAGAGCAGAAAGAAAATAGAAAGAAAAAGGTGGCATATCTTTCAACACTGGAGTGTGGATATTAATATCTTTGTCTAATAATGAAAATCAGTACAGCACTTAGGACAGTGGTCTGACCAAGGAAACGTGTTCCTGCAGCAGGATCACATGTGTCCTAAATGCTGTAGATAATAAATGGTCTTCAGCAGGGGGATGGGATGTGCCAGATGGTAAACATTCACCCTTTTCAAATTTGAGTTTGTCCTGCTGATACCAGACTGCATACAACTATTTACGAGAATCAGGAGACAAGTAGTCACTGCACATGTTCACTGGTGACCATTGCCTCGGTTCCAGTGTCTTAAGCGCCGTGTCCGCCATGTCGTCCTGTAAAGCAGCCGCTGAGATCCGTCCTCTGAGGAGCAGCAGCGACTGCGGGTTTGGTTTGTTTCGTGTTAAAAACAGACAGAAACACTGCGACTTTGTGTCTGTGTTATTATGTGTGCTTTACATCATTGCACAGCGTAATAAATACACGTTTCTGAACGTGTAGAGACAACATTATATTCAGACAAGCGTGTTCGCATAAGAATACGGTTCCATGTGCAACAATAAAATAAATAGCAAATATGTATTATCGTCATAATTTGTGCTAGTATATATGTATTTAAAACGGCACAGCGTGACTTGCTTCATTTATTACTCTTACTACAGATTTGTAACTGCAAACGATACTTTTTGCGGTATTATTTATAATGTACTTATCAGATGCTTAACCAGGGTAAGTTACAGTTGAAACAAAATACACACGTTTCACATTAATCATCCAGATACAATATAGCAGCTTTAATTGAACTAAAGTGCGCGTCTCAGTCATGGCGTTTATGGACGCCTTTATTAAACCAGTCCTTAATGTTTTAGAGGGAAACCCAGCTCTGCTGTATTAATGTATTCATTCATTGATCTTGTCAATGGACACGTTAATGACTCGTGTTCCTTCACACTGACTGTGTCTGATTGTCCTGCACACATTCAACACACAGCCTGAACACGGCCAGCTGTCCTTCAGTATTAATACCATCGGCTGCTGATGCGATTATTATCCTCCAGTTTATTGTAACTAGTCTGTGAATCACAGTGTTTAACTGTAAGCAGTAAAACATTTAATTGTCTCTGTACGTGGACTTCACTCCATCTTCGTGATCGCTCGGCTCTTGAGATTATATCCTCCGACACAATGTGTCTGCTGTCCTCCGGTGTCTCAGTCAAACACAGTCCTCCGCTCTGATAGAGACTCGTGTCCTCAGTGGACGGACGTCACGGCGCGTCCAGCAGCGGCCAGTTAACCGGCTCTGAACAGGCGCGTCCGGACGCTGCGCCACTGGAAACGCCCGTTTAAGTATATAAATGTACATGAAGGTATCTTGTGGACAAGTCAAATATATACACAAGATAGAGAGTTGCAAGTGCATTGTGTTCTTACTGCGTATTTGTCAAATACAGTTACATATGGAACAAACATTGTAAATTTTTACATTGTTCCATTTTACAAATTGAAATATTTATAGATTGCATCTCAATCACAATTTGTTTTTGAGCCAGACATATGCACAGTGTACAAAATAAAATCAAACCAAGTACAATAAACTAACTAGACTAGAGGTTTTTTGTTGTTGTTGTTCATTGGTTAGTTTTTGTTTTATTTTTTTTCGTTTTTAGTTTTGTTTTATCACTGATTTTATGACAAAATGGAGAAGCTGATTTAGTTTACATTATTTAATCCTAAATATGTGAATATCTAAGTAAAGATAATGTCAAAACATATAAGACACAATTATATCAATTGGATTAAAATAATACATTTGATTCAAATACAGGCCACTAGGAGAAATATATTTAAGGCATATTGAACTTATGGGAAACTGGCTTTTCAGAGAAAACGTATCTATTAACTTTTCTTATTTATTTTTGTTTTGTTTGTTTATTAACTTATTTTTGAATGTAGTGTGATTACACTTATTATAATTAACACCTTTCTGTGGCACTACTGTGGTGACTTGTTAATCATCAACATCCAGAGGTCATCTGCAGTCTTCTGTTAAACAGGAGTCTGGAGACGCATACAGAGTTTCCACTGCCCAGTGCACTGCAGCACCGGTGCCATTCTTCCAGGCAGTGAGGCTAGTGCTTCTCCTCCAGGGAGAGACCAGAGAAACCTCACACCCTTGGCCTGTATAAGTCCATCTGACGGGTGATTGGAGCTAGACTTTCAGGTGACAGCGGGGCATGGATTTTACACTTTCTGCAAGATCATATTCTCCACCGCGTAAAACTGTCTTAGGGGAAATTAATGTAAGGTGTTTGTTCTTATTCAGTAAGATGTAATAATTGAATTCTGATTAAGATTATAGGTCATAAATTGAGAATAATTGTATATTTGCTAGTGAATTTTATCATTGTATTTTGCACTGCAGTCTGCGTTTACCAAAACTAGTTAATCACAAAAGGTCATATGATCATCTCATCTGTGCTTTAATCAAAATCAGTTTGTTATGTTCATCAAAGTTGAAAATTAAGTGGACATAAGCAACAGTTTTATAAGTGTTTATACTTTTATTCCAGCAGGGTGCAGTGCTTTTACATTAAAGCCCTGCATGTCACCTTGCTTAATCATAATGACCATGCATAGATCAGATATAATTTTGCACACAATTACAGAACCTGTCATCCTGTGAACAGAACAGAAATCTATATCCTATGAATATATGAAATAGTATTAACAGTTCATAACAGCGGACCCACATTTTAAATGTTTTTGGCCACATACTATCCCAAGCTATTGCCTAAGTAAATCTTAATTAGAGTTTCTAAAGATGAGCTGTATGTTCTAGATCATGTTTTATATTCTGAAACCTGTATTTCTCTCATGCCTTCAAGGTCAGATTTTGGAAAGGGACTGCCCTAGATATATGAATTGTGTTGTAATGTAGCATATCCATTCATTTTAAAAAGTCCTCATAATTTGGTTGCCTCAAGTTCATTTTTCTTTGCCCAGGTCAAAGTCAAGCGTAATAAGCATTGTATCCCCTTGAGTGAGAAAGAACAGCAAATGAAGTGCCCTTATCCCATACTGTACACCTGAGCTGCTCTCCGAAGCTTCAGCCTCATCGTAGATCAAGGTCGACAGTCTACAGTGCTATCAGTCCCTCAACTGTCACAAGTAATAAACTCAAAACTATTTGTTTTGCGTTTCAAAACTGGAAGGATTTTACATCAGACCAATGAGGGAAGGTTAAGTAACTTCAAATATAAGTAGCATAGTTATTGCCATTTCAAAAGGATTGTCAAAAGCAGCTGATATGAAAACAGCCATAAACAAACAAACAAACACAAATCTGTAGAGTTTGATATTGTGTTTTATATTCTGAATACATATAGCCTTAGTTTAGTTCTGCTTAATGTTCTGTCTAGATTCAGTGGCGTCAGTTCAGGTTAAGCTTGGGAGGGCAAAGCCCTTTTATAATTACAACTGATAAGCATTGGATCTGTTACCAATTGCACTTGGGGGGGTAGAGACGGAAATAGAAAAATGATTTATCATGAGCCAAAACTATAACAGGGATTCATTAAACCTGTGTAATTCTTGAGAAATGTATAATAAAAAAGGCATTAAAAATTAGAAGTTTAACATACTATAACTATCTATCTATCTATCTATAGAGAGAGAGGGGGAGAGAGACAAAGAGGAAGAGAGAGATGTTTTTATATATTGTTTAAACAGGAAGCCAGTCATTCTGAGCTTGCACTCTTTGTTGAAGTAGATTTC